>NC_040916.2:25265770-25929063 GCF_004126475.2 Phyllostomus discolor | reverse complement strand
GGGAGCGTGTACGTCCGAGCTGGGTGTGTACGTCACCTCGTCCACCCTCCCGGCCGGCGCCCCCGGGCGGCCCGGCAGCTGTGCGCTGGTCTCTGGACGAGGCAGGAGCGCTGACCCCAGGGAGAAGGGGCCTGCTTCTCGTGTTCTGTGCAGGGGCGGGGCCTGGAAGGTGGGTGAGCCCCCCCTGGGGTTCTGAGAAAGCCTGACTCGGCCACTGTTCACAGCCCCCAGAGCTGGGCCTTTCTGGGCGCACACCCTCAGACGACAGAGTGAGTCCCTCCTGCCGGGCGGCGCCCAGAATGACCGCCCTGTGTGCGCCCTGCTGCGGACCGGACCTCCCCACCGGCCTGGGCAGCAGGGCCCGGCACAGCCCCCTCGGCGCCTCGGTGCTTGGAGAAGCCCCCCTCCAGCTGTGGGACCGAGGGCGAGGGGCACAGACGCGTCCATCGGCCTCTGGGGTGAGAGGGCCTCGATCCCGGGCCTGGAAGGCGAGAGCCTGGGACTTGGAGTCTGCCCGGGGGAGGCCCGAGGGCAGGGCAGGGTCCTGGCGTCGGAAACGGGGGGGGGGGGGGGTCCACGGAGACAGAGGGGGAGGGCACACAGGCCTTGGAAACGGGGCGGTTTCGGCGTCTGGCTTGGGTGTGAGGTGTGACAGCAGGCCCAGGCGTGAGGAGGAAGGTCAAGGTGGAGGGAGAGGTCAAGCAGTGGGTCCGGGGTCGGGGTGGGGGGTAACGGGCAACGTGGCCGAGTCCTGAAAACACGAGTTTGACCGAGTTCCAGAGCCGAGGTGCCTGCAATGAATCGTGGGAATGGCCCGCGTGTCCACAGGTCGTCCCTTTTCCCAGCCGATTCCAGGCCGCTCCGTCCACGCCCACGCCCTCTGCTCCGTGGGGGCAGACTCAGACCCCGCGGACGCCGGGGGTGGGGGCCCGCAGCAAGCAGGAAGGCCGCCCTTCCCCTGCGGGCAGGGCTGCGGGAAGCACTCGGGGCGGCCGGTGGGCAGAGGCACTGGTGGGGAGGCCCCCGTTTCCCCCCGCTGCAGGGAGACCTGACGCAGACAGGGGTGTCCTCTTTGCTCCCTCCTCGAAGGGGAAGTTGGGGCGCTGGCCTGCAAAGGAGGTGCGCGCTCTCTGCCGCTGACTCAGCAGGCGGCCTCCGTGGGCCGGTGGGCCCTCAGCTCAGGGCTGGGTGCAAAGAGGGTAGGGTGCGGGGTCTGTGGTGGGAGGCAGGTCCCCGCCCGGGCAGGGGGCGGATCCTCAGCCCGGTGCACGCCCCCCCCCCGGAGGAAGGGGCCGGGTCACGATTATCGCCACCGCGGAGCCGGAGCCGAGACACGGAGGAGCAGGGACCAGGCAGGGCAGTCGGGGGCTGGGGCCCGACCGTGTGGCTTGGAGGAGCCCCCCCCGCCCACTCCCAGCCCCTCCGGACCCCCGTTTGTCGGGAGGGAAGTGTGCTTATCAGCCCCGAGCGCCGGGGGAGCGGCCGGCGAAACCAGACGCGCTCCGCTGGCAGCTGTTCAGGTCGGCTCCGTAAACGGGCCATTGTTGCTGCCCGATAAGGCCGTTTGGAGCCAAGCCTCGCAGCCCGCAGCCAGCAGCCCGCGCCGGAGCCAAGGAAACGCTGGAAGGAAACCCTCTGACCGGCAGTGGGGCGGTGGGGTGGCGGACAGGGGGTCGGCGCGGCCTGTGTGCGGAGCCGTCCGCTCGGGCTCCACGCTCTCAGTCCACTTGGGCTCAGGGCCCGGTGGGCGCCACGGCTCCCAGCTCCCTGGCACCTGCTGCAGCCCGGGCACCCTGCCCTCCCCTCCCACCGGAGCCCATCCTCCTGGAGTCGGGGGACATGGGGTTCACTCTCGGCTGTTAGGATCTGATCTCTCCATCACCTGAGAGCCAAATGGTATTTGCAAGAGCTGTGAAGGAGACAGAGGGAGGGGGTGACAGAGAGAAGGGAGGAAGGAGGGAGGGAGGGAGGGAGGAAGGAAGGAAGGAAGGAAGGAAGGAAGGAGGGGAGGAAGGAAGGAAAAAAGGAAGGAGGGAGGAGAAAGAGAAGGAAGAAGGAGGGAAAGAAGGAAGGGAGGAAGGAAGGAAGGAAGGAGGGAGGGAAGGAGGGAGGGAAGAAGGAGAAAGGGAAGAAGGAAGGAAGGAAGGGAAGGAGAGAGGAAGGAAGGAGGGAGGGAGGGAAGGAGGGAGGGAGGGAAGGAGGGAGGGAAGGAAAGAAAGAGAAAGAGAAGGAGGAAGGGAAGGAGGGAGAAAGGGAAGAAGCGAAGGAAGGGAGGAAGGAAGGAGGGAGGGAAGGAGGAGAAAGGGAAGAAGAAAGGAGGGAGGAAGGAAGGAAGGAAGGAAGGAGGGAGGGAAGGAGGAGAAAGGGAAGAAGGAAGGAAGGGAAGAAGGAAGGAAGGGAGGAAGGAAGGAGGGAGGAAGGAAGGAAGGAGGGAGGGAAGGAGGGAGGGAAGGAAAGAAAGAGAAAGAGAAGGAGGGAGGAAGGAGGAGAAAGGGAAGAAGGAAGGAAGGGAGGAAGGAAGGAGGGAGGGAAGGAGGAGAAAGGGAAGAAGGAAGGAGGGAAGGAAGGAAGGAGGGGGAGGAAGGAACTGGTCTGGTAGGTTTAGCTGCAGAGCTTTAAGCCGTGGGCTCTCCCCGCCTCGGAGCACCTGAGCGAGGGGCACCCCCCCCGTTGAACCTGCCCGAGTGTGAGTTCTTGCACGCACAGGGTCTGCCTCTCACTATAGAATGAGGAAATGCTGCAGTTCAGGTTTATTCTTCTTTTTTAATGTTTTAACAGTTTTTAAAATCACGTTTATTCTTCAGTCCTCAGCACCAAGGGCCGGGCAGGCTCTGCTGAGCTGGTGGAAGCGTCGGTGATGAGACCGGCGGCAGTGTGGAGGCGGGAAACAGCCACTCTCGGCTGTCGTCGGGAACCCGCCGACCGGCTGCGCTGGGCACGCACCGGCCCTGTCCGAGCGCCTCCTGGGAGCCCCGGTGTTCGGCCGCAGACCAGGGGGGCCCCTGTCTCTCTCCCTCACGCCCCAGCTTTCGAATCTGAGTGGGGCGCTGTGGAAGGCAGGAAACTGGGCATAGTCACCGAAACTATTCAAGAAAAACACTCCCAAGGTCTTGAGATGAGAATGAAAGGGAAACGTCCCCAGGAGGCGGAGGCGGGGCAGCCGGTGTGGGTGCCAACGCCAAGGGCCCCTTTGCCGGGTGTGGCCCGTCCCCGGGGCACGTTGCTGGTGCCTCTGGCCCAGAAGACATCTGTCCCGAGAACATCGTTCCCAGCGACCGTCCTGTCGGCGGTTCCATGGGAGGAAGGAGCCGAGCTCCGGGCAAATGGGCATTTTCACGGCATCTGGTCAGATGGACACAACCATTGCGTCATGGTTTCCTTCTGTAAAACAACATGAAACCATCGTAAAATATATAAAATTGGGAAAACATCTCTATAATAATTCTATCACCCTGGTGCAAGGGTATTCCTTCTTCCACTGTCCTCCTCTGACCGGTGCCCATAAAAGCACACAGCGGATGGTCTGGCTATTTTTTTTTTTAAGGATAAGTATGGCAGGTATTTTTTGCCGAATTCTTTTTTTAACCTTTACAGAATTTATTTAATTTTTAAAATTACTTTACTGTTGTTCAATTACAGTTGTCTCCATTTTCTCCCCCCCCTCCCCCCGACCCCGACCAAACCCCCCTCCCTCCCTTGCTGCCACCCTCCCCCTTGGTTTTGTCCGTGTGTCCTTTGTAGTGGTTCCTGCAAACCCTTCTCCCCACTGTCCCCTCCCCCCTCTCCCCTCTGGCTATGGTTACATTGTTCTTCATCTCGCTGTCTCGGGTTACATTTTGTTTGCTTTTTTCTTCTGTTGATTGGGTTCCAGTTAAAGGTGAGACCATGTGGTATTTGTCCCTCACCGCCCGACTTATTTCACTCAGCATACTGCTCGCCGTAGTTTTAAAGGTTTGCTGAGCTGAACTTGACTCAGAAGTTAGAGTCACAAGTTCTTCGCCCGAATTTTCTGCGGGCTCCCCTGCTCTCCTCCCGACCCCCAGCCCCCGGGGTGGGGACGCGGACACGCTGCCCCCCTTCATTGTTGAGGGGGCACACTCCGTGCCCGGGAGGGGGGACGTCTCAGCTGTTCAGAGACAAGCACCAATGATTCTTAGACCCACTATGAGCTTTGGGAAAGACGTTCCCAAACTTTGGTTCTCTAAAGACGTCTAAAGACGTTCTGTCTTAAGACAGGGCTGCGTGCCCGACCCAGGGGCAGAGGAGGGAGTCCTGTCTGGCAGCCTCCCCCCCGCCCACCGGTGGACCTGCGGCAGGGTCAGAAGACACCGCCCCTTCTCCGTCCTGAGGGGAGGCAGGAAAGTGGGGCGCAGGGGGGCCCCTTGCAGATTCCCATCCTGGGTTCACACTAACCAGCCATGTCACCTCGAGCACGCTATTCCCTGTCGTCTGGGCCACCGGCCTCGTCTGTGAAACGGGGGCAGCAGTCACGGTTTCTCAGGGGTGGGTTCCGAGGGGGGGGCGGGCTGATGTAGGAGGAAGCGCCTCACAGGCCCCCTGGTCCCCTGCTTCACGCCCCTTCTCAGAGAGCAGGTGGTGCAGGGGGCCACCTGGCTGAGCGGCTGCTCCCCCCAACCCCTGGCGTGGGACGCCTCCCCCACGCTCTCTGGCTGCGAGAGCAGCCCCCCCACCCCCCGGCTGTGTTTGGTGGCTGAGGAGTCCTTCCCCGAGTCTCCAGAGCCAGCCACCCGCGTCCGGCTGGTCGGAGGCTCACTGGGGTCTCGCCCGGGGTGGGCGGGAAGAACAAAGAGGGAACTCGGTCCCTGTGCCTCTCCGGTCCGTGGCAGTTGTGATGACTGTCCTCGGGGCACCCGTGGGTGGGAGTGTCACCCCATTTGGTTCGGCCCCCAGTTGGGGCGTGTGTGGGAGGCACCCGACGGGTGCTTCTCACTCACGTCTGTGTCTCTCTCCCTCTCCCCCCTGCAAAAAAAAAAAAAAAAAGGCAATAAACATGGTCTCTGGCGAGGGCTGGAAGGATTCATGGATTGTTGGTGTCGGTGTGGAGCTAGCCCGGAACTTCGCCTTCTTACCAGGAAGTGGCAAAGCCCACGACCCACCGACTGTGGGACGCCCCCGTGGGGGCGGCCACTCGTCCTCCCTGGACAGGGGGACTGTCTCCTGCTCCCCGGAGCACAATCTGCCTTGCAGGACGCCCCGCGCTGACTTCTGAGGGAGCTAGGGGCCCGCCCCGCCAGCCACAGCCACTCCCGTGAGCAGGGGGCCGGCGGGTGCCCCAACCAGCTGACTGGGGCGTCCACGGGCCCAGAGCCATGACCGCGCTTCCCCCGCTTCCCCACGGACGCTGCGCTCCGTGGACAGACGGCCGCGAGTGAGTGCGCAACCACCAGGCCCCTCCAGGTGGCGCCAGAGAGGGCGAGCCCGAGGTTTCCTGGGAGACGGTTCCCGCGACCCGGCAAAACCCCCAGGACACCAGAGCTGTGCAGGGGGGAACGCAACCAGCCCACCCCCCCACGGGGAGAGGACCGTGAGCGCATCTGGGGCGACCCCCGCATCAGCCTCAGCCCGAGGGGCCGCCCAGTCACGGTTCTGTCTGATCCCACCCCGAGCTCTGGGGGAGGGCGGGGCATTGGGCGCCACAGGGGGCGGAGCCGTGGGAGCTCCGAGACGCCAGGTGCGCAGGGGGGCGGGGACGGGACTCCTTTGAGCATCTCTCGGCCGAACATGCGGGCCAGGTGCCCCGGCGCTGCCGCCGGGGAGAGATCCTGCCTGTGGCTCCCCCCACCCCCGTCTCGTATGTGGTGGACAGACACGCGTGTGCGGACAGACACATGTGCGTGCACAGACGCCAGCAGGCCCGGCGTTGCGCGGCCCCCCGGCCAGCCGACAGAGCCCGGTGGGTCCCCCTCCACGGGTGGGACTTGGAGTGACCCACTCAGAGCGATGAGATTTGGGGGGAAGACCCTGTGGGACCCTCAGGGTCACCAAAGCATTGAAGATGGCCTCGGCCGTGAGATTTCCGTGGCTCCGTCCAGGGGAGGGGGCGGCCCTGGGACCGTAGCACTCCCAGTGACACTGGCCGCTTCGTGGCAGCCGCGGAGATTCCCGTCAGGCACCTCTTCGCCTCAGGTGGTGATGGCGTTTCACGTGACAAAGTCTCCCACGGGGGTGCACTCCCTCCATGCCCTCTGACCTCCCAGGGGCCCGGGGGCCCCGTTTCTGGCTGGGGGAGGGGGGCCTGTGCCTGCCAGCGGCTTGGTGTCCTGCCCCCGTCACTAACACCCCCCACACACACACAAGCAGCGGGCGGCCCCCGGGCAGCGAAGTTGCCGCTGGCCCGGAGGCCCCCATCTGGCTTCTGGGGGTCTGGTCTAGGGCACAGGTCTCCCCCGAGAGAGGCGACGGCCATGCCCCCCCCCAGGCAGGGGCGGCGGACACGTGTGGCCCCCATAAACCCACGTGGGTCCCGTGAGCCAGGCCCACCGTCTGTGGAGTCTGCTCCGCAGTAAAATCTTTCCCTGCCCGCGCTCCGGCTGCCCCTTCCTGGGCGGGGGGCGGGACTCTCCCTGTCCCCGCGGCCTCCGGCTCCGTGTCGGCCCTCCCGCCTCCGGGCTGCAGCCGGGCCCCCGGAGCGGCACCCTCCGTCTCCCGGGGCCGCAGCTCAGCTCCATCCATGGACGCGCTGGCCCAGAGGGCGGCAGCGTCGATGTGGCGGTGTCGATCCCAGTGGCGTTCCGGGCGCTGTCCCCTGGCGGGGCTGGGAGGAGCCCCCCCCCCCCAGCGAGCCACCAGCTCGGCCGGGGAGCGCTCCTCCCTACCCAGGGGGCTGTGTGCCTGAAGAGGCTCTGCACGCTGTGGAGTCTTCTGGAAGCCGGGCCTGGAAGTCAAGTCTCCGTGGGCACAAGTACAGTGTTTTCGGGGCACAGGTACCAAAACTGCAGGCACGCAAACTCTTCTTCTTAAAAAGAACATTTTAAATCCTCACCTGAGGATGCGTTTATTGATTTGAGAGAGAGGGAGGCATTGACCGGCTGCCTCCTGTACGCACCCAGCTGGGGATCGAACCGGCAGCCTTTTGGTGCACGGGACGACGCTGCCCCCAGCTGGGCCGCCCGGCCAGGGTGGCAAGGAAACCTTCTTGGACCGATTTCCGAGCAGCTGTGCTTTTGCCAGCACGTCAGAGCTTGGGGGGCAGAGGGTCCGGGGGCGGGGGGGCATAAGGGCAGCAGCACGGAAGGAAGAGCGAACAAGCACAGTGCCCTCGCCCCTCGGAGAGGGGTCCCAAGGAGGGAGGTGAGATGGAGGGGAAAGGACAGGGGTCAGAAGACACAGGGCAGGAGGGGGTGATGGGTGTCCGCCCCGCCCTGCAGAAGTCACCACTCCTCTCCCGCTCCCGCCAAAGGGACGTTTCGGCGGGAGCCTCGAGTGACTTAAAAATCTCTCATTAAAAACCGTCCTTAATCACGCAGTTCTCCAGTCAAATTTTTCAAATGATTAAAAAGAAAATATTCTTTTAGGAACTCCCGTGAGGATATTAACTCGTAAAAAAAGATTCCTTTGTCGGTTCTGCTCTCAGGCGCCTCCCTCCCTCCCTCTCCCACCCTGCTCCCCGCTCTCTGCTCCCCACCCCCGCAGCCTGCCGCACGCAGACGCCTGCGGGGCGGCCGGAGAAAGTACGGCCCGCGCCCCGGATGTGGTGCGGGGCCCCCCCCCACGCCTTCACACCTGCCGAGCGGGCCCGTGTCCACGGCTGAAACTGATGAGCCCTTCTGTGCGCAGGCAGCCTGGGGGGACGTGACGCGCCACCTGGCAGAGAAGGAGGGGGACGGCCGTGTGGTGTCCAGGTAGCCGCGTCTGTGGAGGCCAGGCGAGGTTCCCAAACAGGCCAGTGTCCTTGTTCAGCACCTTTTCCCGAGAGACCCCAAATGTTTGTCCAACGCCCGTCTGACTTTCTATGAATAGGGTGCAAAACAGCTCTCTCTCCTTCCACAGAAGGGTGAGAAGGAAAGGCCTTGTGAGGGGCAGTGCAGTCTTCCAGCAAGGGACAGGTGAGCAGGGGCACAGGTGAGCAGGGGACAGGTGAGCAGGGGGACAGGTGAGCAGGGGACAGGTGAGCAGGGGGCAGGTGAGCAGGGGACAGGTGAGCAGGGGGCAGGTGAGCAGGGGGACAGGTGAGCAGCTAACCACGAGACCCTCTGTTCCCTGAGGAGGGCACTGGCTCCACCAGCTGTGTCTGTAAAGGTGTGGGTTGCCAAGGGGGGGGTGTGGGCGGAGCCCCAGCCAGTGGAGGGCGCTCCCAGAAGCCAAGAGGGGAGGGCCCGGCCCCCAGCATGCAAGGTGGGCGCGTGAGAGGTTCAGCCTTCGGAGAGAAGGGCGACCTGGGGCTCTCGGTGGCAGTCCAGGTCCCTTTTCCCCACGACAGCTGCTGGGTCAGTGCGTTCTCCTCCCGGTCTGTGTGTATGTGACTTGACTTCTATTCCCTACACTCCTCAGGGACCTACTTGTCACTCCTCGGAGGCAAGGTCGCCAGAACTCAAATGCCTGCGTCCTTCCGCTTCCCCCCGAAACGATGAGCTTTTCGGGTACGTCTCAGTCTGTTTGGGCAGCTGTCACCCCCACGGCTCCCGGGGGGGCTGCAAACGGGAGAACTTGTTTCTCGGTGTGGAGGCTGGTGTCCCAGGCGTCCTGTGAGGGCCGCATCCAGGACCACAGAGGGCCCCTTCCCGCCGTGTCCCCGTGTGGCTGAGGGGCCCCGCCCCGTCCTGAGAGCTCAGCCCGGTGGCCTCGTCGCCCCCCAGAGCCCTCACCCCTGGAAACACGCCCCAGGGGTAAATTCAGGGCCTGGGCTTTGGGCAAACGGACATTCAGCCCGTAACACAGCTGCAACCCCTTTGATTTAAAATCCTCACCCGAGGGTATGTTTACTGATTTTAGAGAGAGGAACAGGGGCAGAGGAAGAGAGAGAGACACCAGTGTGAGAGAGAAACATCGATCAGTTGCCTCCGGAACACACCCCGATGACAGATTGAACTCCCAACCTGGGGATGTGCCCTGACCGGGCATCGAACCCGCAACCTTCTGGTGTACGGGACAAGGCTCCACCCAACTCAGCCAGCCGTCCAGGGCGTGAGCCAGCCTCTACACAGCGAGTCTCACGGCTCAGGCGGGAGAAGGGGCTGCCGGGAGGGGCGGGACCTCTCAACACAGACAGGACTCTTCCCCAGGAGCAGGCGCCCCGGCAGGGGTGGGGGGGAGGAGTCTGTGCGTTGAATGTGGGTGTCCCCCCAAACGGGGCGGGGCCAGGTCTCTGTCCCCGCGGAGGGCTGGCTCCCTTCAGACCAGAGAACACTAAGAAAGCTGCCCCTCTGAGCAGGGTCGGGTACCCTGATCGTTACCCGACCACCAACGAGGGGAGAGGCCAGGCGTGGAGGGAAGGGTTTGGCTTTGAACCCCTGCGTCGTGGCGGCCACGCGGCCCCTGGGGTGCAGAGAAGCTGATGTCCTGTCCGGAGGGGGCACGCACGCCCTGGAGTGGGGACTCACACCCACAGGAGACTGACCCCAGAGCCAGGCTCGCAGCTGCTCCAGCGAGCCTCCCTTCTCTTCCTGGCAGGTCCAGTCGCCGAGGCGCCTTCTCTGTCCCCAAAGCTGCATCTGCCTCTGAGGAGTCCTGAGGTTCTCCTGAAAGGGCATTGAGATCAGGCACTTCTCACAAGGAACGCTCACAAAGCCCAGCCTCCCGAAAACAAGGAAACTCCATCTCAACGTAATCTGTTAAAAACGGCGATGTCCCCAGGGGGTGACAATACCCCAAAACGTCCCGGAGACTGAAGGGCGTCTCGGGCGACTGGGAAACGGCTCTTCTCCCCAGGAGGCTGCGGCTGGGACGCAGCTGCAGCTGGGACACAGCGGAGGTGCACAGAGGGCGGGGGTGGGCCCGTCGGGAGCAGGCCCCGAGAGGCCCACCCCACGCAGGGACTCACGGGGAGCCAGGCCAGGTGTCCGGTCCCATCCCCGCGGCTTCCGGACGCCTGCCCCCCCCCACCTCCCCCCGCGGACCTCTGCCTGCTCCACAGATGTCCCTGCTCGTAAATTCAGAAGTGTCTGCACGTCCCAAGGTGAGCGGGCGGCCGCTTTTATTGCCGGCAGTTTGCAGGCAAGGACCTGACATTTAAAAATACGGCCGTGCTCACTTCTGCACGTGACCCTCTTTCCCGCTCTCCGCGGGTCCCCTCCCGGTGCCCTCTGCGCTGGCCCCCTCTGGGCCCCCGGGGGCGAGGGTGGGGGGCACGCAGGGCCCTGCAGACCCTCCCTGACCTCCGCCTCCTCGTGCATTGTCTGCAGGTTGTCTCAGGGCGCCCACCTCTGTGCAGGACGGGAGGAGCATCCTGAGAACTTTGGGGTCGGCCGGCCAGCCCACTCCGCGCACCTGGGGAGGAGCCGCACACCTGTGTGGCGGGCGGGAGGGAGCGGCGGAGGCTCGGACTCCGCGCAGACGGCTCGTCTCGGGACGTGTGTGCACCACGCTGACCACGCTGACGGGAACGGCAGCCCCTGCGGAGGCTGCGGGTCTGTGAGCCAAGGAGGTGCGTTCTGTCACCTCGAGCCGGTGCCTTCGGATGGTGACCACGGGTCCCGAGGTCTCTCCACCTGCCCCCCACCCAAAGTCTTGGCCCCGGCTGGGCAGAGTCCCAGACTTGTGTGCTTTTAGGGCTAACTCACGGGTACACGTGCGCTCTGGGGCTCACAGGGAGGATGGGTCCCCTGCCCGCCCCCCAGTTCCTCCCAGGGAGCCCCCCATCTGTGGGGCTGGCGGTGCACCGGGTGAGAGGCTGTCTCCGAGGGCTCCGCCCCCCCAGGGCGGCCAGCTGACCGAAGGCTGGCCGTTGAGGCGTCACGGGAGGTTGTTGTTCGGAAGCTCCCTGACCCGCCCTCCTGTCTCTCCTCCTCCTCAGACCCGGGATGGGGACCCGAGGGCTGGAGCCCCCGCCGCCGAGCTGGGCTGTGACGCCGTCATGACGGAGGGACTGGGGGCCACGTGGGGCGGAGGAGCAAGAGGAAGGGTTCCGGCTGTCTGGCCCCCGTCGTGCTGTCCCGTCTGTCAGCCCGGCCCTTTGCCTGTGTCTCTGCTTTGCTGTAAACCCTCGCCAGAGACCTGTTCATGGATGTGAGACCGAGAGGAAAGGGTGGGGGGTGTCGATGTGAGAGAGAAACGTCAGTGGTTTGCCCCCGCTGCCCCCGTGTGCCCCCCCAACCAGGTATCGAACCCACAACCCCTTGGTACACAGGATGATGCTCCAACCCACCGAGCCCCCTGGCCGGGCTCCCTGCTCATGTTACCCAGGAGAGCCGCGAGGCTGAGGCTGACCTCCGCCAAGGTCGTTCCGTCTGTCCATCCGGCCGAGACACCGAGCCCACCTGAGCCCGTCCTGTCCGCCCTGCGGTCCCCCACTTGTGCAAAGAGATGTCCTTCAGTGGTCCCCTTCCTCTCACGGACAGTCGTGACTTCTGGGTCACAGCACTGGTTCCCTCTGCCCTCTCCAGATGCCCCCCCCCCCCCCCGATTTAACACCCCCGGGCGGCTCTGCCTGGCTCAGACTCGGCGTCTGCAGCCCCAAAACGCAGGCCGGGGCTGGCTTTCGTCGGGTTTCCCTCCCCGGTCCAAACAGCACATCGTGACCGGGTGTGACCCGCCCCCCCACCCCCTTGAGTAATCCCCGAGCGGGCGGGACGGGGCTTCCTCAGGCCGCTGTTCTCAGAGGCAGGGTCTTGACCAACTGCCTTCCTTCCCCTTGGAACAAGTTTCCCTGGTAACCACAGCAGGAATAACCCCTCCTGCAAGTGGACATGACCGTCGTTGCCACCGGGGGCAGCCCCCTCTTCCCTGGCACCGGGAGGCAGAAGGCAGCCGCCGTCTCGAAGCCTTCAGAGAGCTCCCCTGGGTGGCCGGGGAGCGGCTGCCACCTCCCCTGCTGCGGGCAGGCCCGGGACCGCGGCGGGCGGCGGGCTCACGTGGACTCAAGGAGGGTCCCGGCCGTCAAAGGCCGGGTGGGTGACCCGGGCCTGGAAACTGCCTGTGTCCACGGCACCTGGAATGCATTCTTTACTAGGCTGTACCTGCGGAGGCCAGAGGGTAAGCCTTTGTGTCATTTTCTTCTTTTTCTTTTAAAAGATTTTATTTCAGAGAGAGGGGAAGGGAGGGAGAAAGAGAGGGAGAGAAGCATCAATGTGTGGTTGCCTCTCATGCGCCCCCTACTGGGGACCTGGCCCACAACCCAGGCCTATGCCCTGACTGGGAATCGAACTGTCGACCCTTTGGTTCACAGGCCGGCGCTCAATCCACTGAGCCACACCAGCCACAGCGTCACTTTCTTCTGACACCAGACACGGCCCACGGGCTCTGGGAATGGGGGTGAAGGCGTGCAACCGGGACTTTGGATAAAATGCTTTGGCAATGAGCCACGTCCCCTGGTTTACAGCTGGCTCGCTGTTGGCTGCATTTTCCGCCAATCGTTTCGTGAGCCCAGGCTCGACCTCAGCATTGGGCCAGAGCTCTTGGAAGCACGGCTGAGCCCTGGCCCCGCTTCTGGACTGGTGACGCTGCCCACGCGGTGATTCTGCACAGGCTCCTGGGGAAGAAGGGGATGTTCTCCGAAGCCGGGGTCATGCTGTGCTTGGACATCACTCAAGGGGACGAACAGAGGGCGGTTTACGGGCTGAACTCGAGCCAGAGAGGAATCCAGGCCTCCCTGTCTCCCCCAGCCGGGTCCCTCTCCTCCTCCGAGGAATGTTCTAGGCTTCTGGAAGCGCTCTCACTGGAAAAGTCACGGCCAGAGCCCTCCCTGCCTGCTCCCCCGGCAACGACGGTATTTCACCCCGCGCTTCACCCCCCTCCCCCAGCTGACATTTACACGCCAGCAACTCATTTGTTACCGACGCTAATTGCAGAGCAACAACCCAAAAGAGGCGAAAAGGAAAAAGGCTCGGAAACCCTTGGAGATCCCCTCTAATTAAAAATGCAAACGAAGAAAGCACCCTGACTCCCAGGCCTGCCCCCTCGTCCCAGACGCTCTGGTGGCCGGCCACGCCCCTCCAGAAGGGGGCTGCCTTTCCCTCTCAGCCCCACTTCTCCGCCTGTCCCCAGGGCAGGAGATTGAGGTGACGACAGCTCCAGGGCACACTGGGACCTCGGTCACCCGAACTCGAACTTCGCCAGTCTCGCCCCTCTGTCCCCCCAGACACCATGAGGGCAGACGGCTCTCCATGGCCCATTCCTGAGGTCCGGTGACGGGGAGCCCGTCCCTGAACTCACCCCCGCCCCCCGTGACACTGTGCGGAGGGACACTCTAGGGAAGAGCACGCCTTCCCCAGAGCGTGTCTTTTCTGGAACACTCCAGAGGGCAGGGTCGGCGAGGACGCCCTGGGGAAGGAGACCCCCAGGGGGCCGAGGTGGACACCGGGACCGCTGTGTGACCGTGGAGAAGACCCCACACCGGGGTCCTCCCTGTCCCACACCCCGGTTTCAATGCCCAGGGAGTAATGTCCATCACGGGGCAGGCCTTTCTGAACGTCCAGGAACCAGGACAGAAGTACCTGGGGGTGGGCGGACCCAGCCCCTCGGCCTGGAGCTCAGCCGATGTGGACGGAATGCCTGTCTCCGCCGGGGCCCGCCCCGGAGACGGAGCCACGGTCACGTTACGAACCGCGGCGGGGAGTCAACGCGACAGGGTCGGCGATGGGGGGGACGGGCGTGCTGGGAGCGGAGGAGGGCACTGGGCCGGGCCGGCCGGGCCCTGGCAAACACTCAGGAAAGACCCCTCGGTGCCCCCACCCGAGCCCCGATGCCCCCCGGACCCGAGGTGGGCCCCCCACGACTGCCTACGGGCAAGACTTGAAGGAGGAAGTCGAGTCTGGTGAGCGCGTGGTGGGGGAAAGCGAAGGCACCCCCTTCCGCCCGGCGACGGCCGAGGCCCCAAAGACTCCGTCTGGCCCCGGGGGTCGTCCAGGAGCCGGGAGGGGCCCCCGCTGGGCCCGGGCTCCTGCCAGCGGCGCGGGGAGGGCGGCGGCGGTGGCTTCCCGAGGGTAGGATTCATTCCACCGAGTGTGAACAGAACCACGGTGTCTGTCCCGCGGGTCCGCATGCAGGTTTCCCTCCCGTCTTCAGACGCCGCCACCGCCGCCGTCCCGGAAGCTGGCCATGCACCTAATGAAAACCACATCTCCTGTCACCGGCGGCTCCCCTCGAGGTCGCGCCACGCCACAGTACAGCTGACCCCCTGCCTTTGTGGAGGGAACATGAGCCCCAGCTTTCACACACAAGACACAGTTATTCCTCCAGTGTGACTGTGGGACTCCCCAGGCCAGGCGCAGGGCCGTAGGAGGGAGCCCGCGTGAGCGCGCTCCGGCGGGAAGGACTCCCAGCCCGCGGGAAGCCTGCGTGACCTGTGGTCCTGCTCCGGCCACGTGTGCCGGCCGGAGCCACCTCTGAGGGGCGGCTCAGCTCCTGCCCCTCTGGTCCGCCGCTCGGACCCGTGAGGTCCTGCAGTCCGGGGCCGGCGCGGCTTGAAACCTAACCAGCCCTGCTCAGCGCGGGGCCTGCGTGAATCTCAGAGAAGGCTCCTGGCCAGGACCCCAAGCCCCGTGACAGGGGTCTGCTGTCTCTCCAGACCCAGTCTCTCGGGGCCGAGGGCCAAGTGGGAGGTCAATAAATTAAGGTCAGAGGGGGCAGGGAGACCAGGACACCGGCCTCAGGGGATGGAGGCCGCCTCGGAGGAGCTCCTGGGCCTCCTCTCGCCAGGGCAGTGGCCCAGAGGAACCGTGAGGCCCCAGGACAGGAGCCGCCCGCAGGAGCCAGGGCCGGAGAACGTCCCAGACCAGGCGGAGCCACTGCCCGTGGAAAGTGCCGTGGCCGCACAGTTTGACGCAGTAGTCACAGGAGAGCAACGGTTGTTCGGTGACAAAGCCGGGGCCGGGGGACGCCCCGGGGCACTGAGCCCTCCACACAAAGCCCAGGGAAGCTTCTGCTTTGGCCACGGCCACTGCGGAGGGCCGGCCTGGGTGTGGGGGCCCTTTCCTTGCTCGGTTCCCCTAAATATCCCCACGTCAGGGCACAGACCCAGTGTGGGGAAGTGGCTGCCAGTCTGGATCCAGGAGCCAACCTTCTAGAATGTCTCCTCTGCTCCTCACTGTCCATGTGGCCCCAGGCACATCACCTCGTGCCTCAGTTTCCTCATCCACACATTGAGGACCGTCAGAACGCAGGCCCTCAGGGCGGCCGTGAGGTGTGAATGAGGTTTCGTGGGCGTGGCTCGCCGAGAACAAGGCTGCCACGCTGCACGTCACCCACGTGTGTTGTTTTCATGAAAATGTAACATCCAGCCCTGTCTGGAGTGGCTCAGTGCACCCAGGGTCAGTCTGTGAACTGAAAGGTCGCTGGTTCAATTCCTGGTCAGGGCACAGGCCTGTTTGTGGGCCAGGTCCCCAGTAGGGGGCGCTCGGGAGGCAACTGATCAATGTTTCCCTATTTTTCTCCATCCCTTCTCTCTAAAAATCAATAAAATCTTCTAAAAAATACAATAAAATTTAGTATTTAGCCCTGGCCCAGTGGTTGGGTTTGTTGGAGCATTGCCCCACACACCTTAAGGTTGTGGGTTCTATCCCTGGTTGGGGTACATGCAGGAGGCAACCGATCAATGTCTCTCTCTCTCTTTCCCTTCCCCTCTTTATTTTGTCTGACTGCTGTGCTTGGAGCTGATTTATTTTATTTTATTTTATTTTACATCCTTGGGTGAGGATTACAAAATAATATCAGAAATACTAGACCGCCTAGTGTCAAACAGGCCACGAGTGTGAAAGGCTCGTCGGCTGCCCGCTCCGAGCAGGCGGCAGATGAGGACCCGAGGCTCCCCTGGGTCTCCGTGCGGAGGGGCTGCCACCCAGCGGAAGGCAGTTTGCGTTCTGCCCGCCATCTGGGAGCCCGGCCCCCCGGCCCCCCACCCCCCACCGGTAAAACACCGGCACCTGGATGGGCCCTGCAGCTGGGAGCCCGGGAGGAAGGCGCTTTCTGAGAGCTCCATTAACAAGCTTTCCAGAAGCTGCCGGAGTCCAGCTCCGGCAATTATCCGGCCAGTTTGCTGAATCAGCGCCGGTAACCTTCCCCCGTCCCGCTGCTAATTAGGCCCGAGCCTCTCATCTCATTAATAAGCTTCCAGTTCATTTGCATGTGCGGGAAAAATCGTGGGTATCAGGGAGTTGACTGGAAACCCAGATCACCTTCAACATGTGTCTGTTTTATTAAAATACTTAACCTTTTATTATGACTCAGAAACATCTGTCGGCACGCCACCGCGGGAAGGCGCGAGGAGCTCGGCAGCTGCGCACGGCGCCCGGCCCCGCCTCCCCACACCTGGCCCGGGGCCGGCGAGGCGCGGGAAGACAGGACAGGTGTGTGTGATGGGCTCGGGGTTGGAAACAGCCCAGCTCGACCTCGCCCTTCTACACGCCGGGACGCTGAGGCCCCGCCCCCTGCGCCTCGGGGAGACTGCAGAGCTGAGGGGGGAGCCCCGGCTGCCCCTCCGCTGCCCCAGGTGCCACCGCTCAGGACTGAGGACCGCACGGCTGGCACCTGGTCCCGGGCCTCTCCCCGCCGGCCAGCGCCCGTCTTCGGGAAGCGTGGGGGTCACCGTCCCTTCCGCCCGTTTCCGGGACCCGCGGGGATTGGGCGTCCTCCCGGAAGCTTGTGGGGTCGCCAGAATCTGGGGCCCGATGGCCTGTGCCCTCTGCGGCCGAGCCCACGGGTTTGTCGTGTTGTGTGGCAAGGAGGAACACTGCAGATACAACTGGGGTAAGAGATTGTCCTGGATTATCGGGGCCCACTGTGACCGCCGGCGCGCTCAGAGCGGAGCAGGGGCCGGGAGGAAACCGGGGCGGTGCGGACACTCCCGGCGGGCAGACGGTTGTGTGCGCTTTGCTGGCCGGTCCTGCACCGGGGGTGTCAGCCTCGAGGCTGCCTTCACAGGGCCGAGTGCCCCTTTAGGACCGTGTACCTGTAAGCACCCCTTCACTAGGGGCGCTGCCGCCGGGGAGAAGCAAGGTGCCAGGATGGATTCAGCCCGCGGGCCTTGTGTCTGCCCCCTGTGTGCTACACAGCCCCCTTTCCGTGGCCCGCGGGGCCCTCAGCCAAGCTTCTCCCCGACCACCCTCCCTCGGCCCCGCCCACAGGTGCCCACCCCTCCTCCAGACCCGGTTCCCGGGCACCGAGCCAGCGCGCTCCGAGACGCAGTCACAGCCCTGGGTCTTCCCCTTCCCGGCGACCCTCGGGGTTCGTGGTGCATTCATTGTCTTCACTGTCTGCGCGTCACACGGGAGGGTCGGCCCCGCCTGCCTCACGGGGCTTTCTGGTGGAGAGAATGGATCGAAAACGCGTCACAAGCCTAGAAAGTAGTGAACTCTCATACGTGTAGCAACTACTATCGTGTAGCTACAACTCATGGTCTTATTGCGTGTGACTTCGAGCTGCACAGCCCAGACCACAGCAGGGGGCATCCCCCCACCCCATCCCGCCTGGCAGGGAGAGTCCGGGAAGGTTTTAAATGCTATGCGGGGTTCAGGCGGGCAAAGGAGCCGTGGGTGGGGAGACACCCCCCAGGGACAGAGCGAGCAGAAATGGGGGCGGGACCCAGCTCCGTGGCTGCGGGAGACTCCGCCGCCGGTGTTCACACTCACACGGGTCCCGCAGCAGACGTGCTCGGTCAGAGCCCCGTCCCGGTGCCGGAGCTGGGCACACGCGTGTGCCTGGCCACTGAGCTGCAGAGCGCCACACGGAACTCCTGCTGCCCCTTGTCCAAGGGCCCCTCTGCAGGGCCACCCCGGGGACACGCCTCGGGCTGGCCCGGAAGGGCGCAGCCGTTGGGAGTGGCGGGACTTCCAGGCCCTGACTCCTGGTTGTGTCTCTATGCCTCCAGCCCACCCGCAAGCACTTCCGAGCTCCTCTCCAGGCCAGGCTCTTTGGGGAATGCCAAAGGACGCCACCAGGGGGCTCCTGCGGGCAGCAGGACGGCCAGTGTAGCTACAGGGGACGGGGCAGCACAGAGAAGAGGAAGGCCAGGGCAGGGAGCACACTCGGGGGACCCTGACGCCCTGCCAGCCACTCCCTCCCCCACCCTAGTCTGGCTGCTGACGCACCCGCAGGCTCGCTCAGACGGGACACAGACCCCAACACAGCCCGGGACCCTCCACTTCTTATGCCCAGTGTGGGAGGCTGTTTGTCTGGCTGCTGTGCTTGCAGCCAATTTATTTTATTTTATTTGTTTTGTTTTGAATCCCCATCTGCAGATACGATCACAGATTTCAGAGAAAGAGGGAGACAGGGAGGGAGGGAGACAGACAGGGAGGGAGGGAGAGAGAGAAACATCCATTGGCTGCATCCCCCAGGCACCCTGACCAGGGACTGAACCCAGAACCCAGGTATCTGCCCAGGCCGGGAATAGAACCCACAGTGTTTGGGTGTACAGGGTGACGCCCCAAGCCACTGGGTCACCCGGCCAGGGCTGGGGCGGTCTTGAAACCACCGGGTAAAGGAGCTGAGGACAAGCCGAGGCACCGGGCACGGCTGGGAGCAGAGCCGGGTGAGCCCGGGGCTGGATGAGATGCCGCCCCTGCTGCAGACCACGGATGATCCAGCTCCAGAACGTGGGGCCGGGAGAGGATTCCGTTTCTTCACTGTCAGAGCCACGGGCGACCAGGCATTGTGTCCCCGGAGTCCCGCACACGCCCCCCCCCCAACTGGCAGACCCCACAAGAGGCGCGAGGCAGGACCCTGTCCTGGGCATTCAGGACCCCCGGGCTTCGGGCTCTGCCCCTCAGCCTCTCCGGGCCCTTGGGCTGTGTGAGTGGGGAGCACCAGGCAGGCACAGCACGGAGGGAGCCCCTCCCTGGTCCTCCCCAGCCAGACGGGTGAGGACAGCCAGGATGCTTGGTGCTGTCCGCAGCGCACGGGGCGGTGAAGCCCCCTCGGGAGCCTCTGGTGTTCGCAGGCCTGGGCTGGGGGGGCGACCGGCTTCCCGGTTCCTCCTGTGGCCCCGGAAGGTCTCCCGGATCAGCCGCACCATCCCCCCGCTTGGCCCCTCGTAGGGGACCCGAGAGACAGGGCGGCTGACGGTGGTGAGGGGGGCCAGAACTCAGAGCACAGCCACAGGGATGCGTGCCCACACGTGTATGTGTGCACATGTGTGTTCACGTGTGTGTGGGTGTGTGCACATGCGTGTCCCACACCTCATGCAAACCTGGGCTAGGAGACACAGCCCGCCTTTGCCCTGAAGAGCTCATAGAAGTGTCATGGGACAACACAGAGCCGTGCCCGAGTCAGGTGACACACGCTGCAGGGCAAAGTGACACGGTTCTGGCGACCCCACTGAGTGACGGGGGTGGGGGGAGGAGGAGGGGCACGTCTGGGGGGGCCTTGTGGGGCGGCTCTGACCTGGGCTCGCAGAGCTGGGGGCAGGGGAGCACCACAGCGGCTGTGTCCAGTGACCCCTCCGAGCGGTCCCCGTCAGCCGTCAGGCATCTGGGGCGGGGGGAGGTGACAGGATGATAATATAAGTGGAGGAAGACGTGCAGGTGGCGGCCACCTGTCCCGCAGGCCCGGGAGAGGGACGAGCCCCCAGGAAACAAGTTATTGAAAGGGACACAAATCAATTAGATGGTGACAAATAAAAACCCCAACAGCTCAGGACAAGGTGTTATTCGAACTGACGGTCGGGCCCCACGCCTGCAGATTTGCATGTAAACGTCGTTACGGCGACCAGACCGGCGGCGCGGAGCGGCAGGCGCGTCTGCAGAGCACCCTCCCTCCCCGTCTGCCCGGCCCCCACCCCCCGCCACTGCCACCGGTGAGCTCGCACCCCTCCCTGCGGTGGGCCCGCGCCGGAGCACACCCCGCTCACCTGTCCTCTGTCTCCCCCGACTGGCTCGTCACCCCCGGCATCTGAGATGGGAACACTGGCTGCTGGTTCCCAAGACTGGGGGGGCTGCTGTGCCTTCTCCCCCTGCACCCCGAGCGATGCTCTGGGGAGACGGGTCTTGGGGAAGCAGCAGCACCTGGCACCTGGACAGTCTCCTCCCCTCCCTTCCGCTGCCCCTGACGGGTCTCCTGTCGTGGCCTCCCTGGCCAACCGCGTGCGAAGGTGGAGCCACGTCCGGCCCCTCCCTGGGCAGGCGTGTCCCCCCGAAAGGTGGACTCCCCGCGCCAGGTCTGGGCTGCCCGTGCAGGTGCAGGAATCCACCGCCCCGGCACCACTCCCGGCGCTGTCCCCGGCCGTCGGGCCCAGGTCTGCGGCCAGCCTCCATTCCTGTTATTCAGCGTGTTCCCCGAGTGCCAGCGCCCGGCTTCCGTGTCCCACCTGAGCACGCCACCCAGGGCAGGGCCCCTGGCCCCCTGCCGGTAGGACCCCTGCCGGTAGGACCCCCGCCCCTCCGTGGGGGCTCACGCTCAGCGTGGCCTCAGGACGGATTTCCCCGGGTGAACACAGGCCTCTCTCCCAAGGTGCCGGCTTGTTTTTCTCACACGCGTGGAGATTTTACTGTTCGAAGTGGCTGCTGAGTGGGGGTGCTCCCTAGACAACGAGAGCCCTTTCTCAGCTTAAAGGAAGTCGCTGCTGCTTTCATAACTGAAAGACGCTATCTCGAGTGGCTCAGGTTTACAGGTGTTGGGTCACCACTAAGGTTTAGGCCCGCGTTCAGGGTTTCGGCCAACGGTTCTTCAGCTCCTCGGGGATTGCAGATTGGTTCGAGGCTCCTCCTGAGAGTGGGGGGCACTCTCCCCAGTTAGAGAAATGCTATCAGAGTTACCTGTTGGTTCTTCAGAGAAATGCCAAGCCCCTGGGTCTGCCCAGGCTCCCCCGAGTCAGATTCTTCCGTAGCAAAACCCAGCAGGTGTCAGTGGGGAGCGAACCTCCCGCAGGTAATTCTGACGTCGGTCGGAATGGGGTTCCATTTCAGGGCATCCGAGGATCTCCCAGCCCCGGTCCCTGGGCCGCCGTCCCCTGGGCGGCAGCACGGGCTGCCTCCTGGCCCAGGGGACCGGCTGTCATCCGTGATGGGGACGTCGGTCGGCATTCCATGTCATGTGCAGATAGCATCAGGGGGACTTACAGAACCCACAGCGGGAAGGGCCGGCCCCCCGTCCTCTCTTTCTGGAGCCCACGGCAGACTGCTCAGGCCCCCGGGGCTCTGGCGGGAACAGGGGGACCCCCCCGCCCCACTGCAAACACAGGGCCACCCCAGGAGGCGGTGGCGTGGGACCCCATGTCTGGCGCATGTCACCACTGTCTCCCAACAGTCCTCACGTGTGGACAGTGAGGAGAGGAGTCGACGGGCGGCCCTGCTCAGCCTCTCTCGTCAGCACCCCTCCCTCCTCGCACCCATCCCCCCAAAACCCTCCACACGGCAGCTGCTGCTGCCCTCTCCGCCCGAAACCCGGGACGCCAGCCGCTCTGGGCGTGTGCACGGCCCGTCTGCCCGGGGCCCTCTGAGCGCTGGCGGCTCGGTCGTTGCAATTAGAGGGACGGGAGCCTCCGCTCCAAACGGCGACATTATTGTTCGGGCCAAGTTCGCCCTAATTACAAGCGAGCGCTTTTATAGATGTCACCGGGGCCGTGTCGGCGCCGCGCTGCTGACGCGCGGAAAGACAGCGTGCAAACGCGACCGGGGAGCCTCACGCCGCCGTCTGACTGGAGGGAAAGGAAGTTAATTAGGCCCTTTTCGGCACGTGCACGGAGACAGGCTTATCAGGCACGGTTACAGCCCAATGACAGGCCTGCCCCGCGCTGCCGGGGAGTGCGTTTAGATAAGCTGACGTACGTGCGGTCCAGGCGCTTCCGTCCCTGTCCCCGGCACACGCACAGCAGCGCCGTCGCCCACGATGGAAGGCCCCGGGGTCCGAGCCTCTCTGGGGGCCCTGCGTGAGGCGCTAACGGGAGGGCGCTGCTCTGGGCCCCGCCCACTCTCCCTGGGTCCCCCCCCCCCCAGCCCCCACTGTAACCTGATCCACGCTCCGCCTCACCTGCCGCCCTGCAGCCTCTGGGGCGAGCGGCCTCGCTGGCACTGAAGGCAGGGAGGGCCGTCGGAGGGGTCTGTGGTCGACAGTGCAAATGTGGGGGACCTTGATTGCGAGCACAGGTGGAGGCCCTGGCTGAGTGGCCTGGTGGCCAGGGCGGCCCATCTCCGGGCTCCCCCTGGGGAGCAGGGGGCCTGGCAGGGAGGGGGTGTTGCTCTCCGTGTTCTGAAGTCGGGGCCCCCAAAGGGCCTTGCACAGCTCGGGGCGAGGTCTGTACCCTTGGGTGCGAACACCCCCCTGCTGCCCTCTGTGCTCAGCGAGCCCACCTCCTCCAGGGGCGGCAGCCCACACCCGACCCCTAACTTCTGCACGGACCGCGGGTGCGCTGACCCCGCGTGGGGCTGGTGAGCTGGGCTGCCGCAACTCTGCAGGGCCGCCAGACGAGTCCTCTCTGCCCCTGGTCTCTAAACCTCTGTGGCTCCAGGCGGGAAGCCGGGGGCAGGGCAGGGACTGGACTCTGGCGTCAGAAGCAGAAACGGACACTTTTTCTTTAAAGTAAAGGTTAGAAATTAGTTCGCTCTTCATGGTATTTAGGTTGTGACACATGGCTTCTACATTCCCCAGTTTGGGGTTCAGAGTAATATTTCATTCCTCACTAACGTCTCGTTTTCTCTCCCATCGCTCTGAGACATCGTCAGGAAGCCGCCCGGGGCCCACGGGGAGCGGCGGCCCAGCTCCCGCCCCGGACGGCTGCGGCCCCGGGCGTCGGGTGAGGTGGTGCAGCCACACTCGGGGGCTGTCCCCCTGTGCCAGGCGCCGTGCTCAGTGGTGTCGCCCTCGGTGCCCGGATTCTCTGGGCGAAGCCGCCGTGCACTTGTGTCTAGAGGGAGGCAGGAAACGGTCGTGTGGGGTCAAGGTCGCCCAGCCCCTTGGCGTCAGAGCTGGGTTTTGCAGGTGAGCGGCCGGACGCCAGGGCCCTGGTGGCCGGGGGTGGGGGAGCAGGCGCGCCAGCCGGCGGACAGGACAGGGCCGCACGGCAGTCCTGCGGCGGACGCCGCTCACACGCGGCGTGTCTGGACACGGCGCCTCCACACACGTGTCCCGCAACCAGACCTCCTGTGCTCGGGGGGGCCTCCGGGGAGGGGCATCGGCATCGGCAGTCCGCTGCGGGGCTCCGTGGTGCCTCCAGCCGTGTGCCCCACGCAAAGGTCACGGCAGCCTGAAGGTCACACGCTCTGCCTCTCCGGGGCCGGAAGTGCTGCAGGATGGGGCCTGGGGCTGGTCACAGGGGCCACCGCACAGGGCCGATTGGACCCTCCCTCTGGAACCCCAGCGTGGCGGGGGCGGGAGAAGCAGGGGGACCAGACGAGGCGGTGGACGGGTCGGGGTCGGAAATGAGTCCCAGCGGCCCAGGGAAGCTGCCGGGGGAGACCGGACTCCATCTCAGGAGCACAGAGGCCAGAGGCCGGCCCCTTCAGGGAGGGGGAGGAAGTCAAGGCGGGGGAGGGGCAAAAGGCCGCCAGCAGGACGTGGTCCCCACCTGCCCCCGGGGGACACGCTGCCCGCCCCCCAGGGGCCTGGAGGAAACCCTGGGCTGGGGAGGCAGGCGGGTTCGGGTCCCTGGAGGAGGGCCAGGCAGCGGACGCCGGTGAGGAGAGCGGGAGAAGGAACCACAAGCAGGGTGGGGCTTGTGCTGCCGTCTGTGGACACCGGGGTCGCCCCCGTCCAGCCTCCCCGCAGACCCCATGGCCCCGTGACTCCTGCGGAAAGGCAGAGACCGGAGCCCAGGCTCCGCCTTTGTGCCGAGGGAGCTGGAGACCGCCGCACCGGCCCGGGCCGCTGCCTCTGCGTCCCCGTCCCCCCCGCCGCCCCCGGGGACGCCACCCGGCTCTCCACTCTCTCTGTCCTCAGCAGTCTCCCGGTCTGTCCAGTCACCATGGAAACGTACCCTAAGAAAGCCCCTCCCCCTGCAACCAGCTCTCACTGGCTGACAACTTTGTCCTCTGCGTGTGGGTCACGACTGCCAGCCGCTGCGGGCGCCTGCCAGGCCCCTCGGCCTCTCTGGGTTCCCGCCCCAGCCCACGGGCGCGTCTGGGCGCTGTCCCCGTCTGGGCACTGGCCCCGCTGGCACCGAGTGTGCTCCCCGGCCGTGGGCTGGGTCCTCCGGGTCGGAAGCTCGCCGACCCGCTGCCAGCCCGTCCTGCCGCCTGCACCCCGTCCTCGGTGTGGAGGGCGGGCAGCACTGTCCGAGGGAAGCGGGCGGCCGGGCTGCACAGAACCCAGTGGCCACCTCCCCGACCCCTCGCCCCTCCGCAGTCCCCGGGGGGCGGCCAGTGTCCCTAGGGTCTGGGCAGACATCGCCCGTCGTCAGGATGAGGTTCACTTCCGGCTGCAAGGGGCGCCAAGCGGGGCTCCCCCTTCCTGTTCTCTGAGTCGGGGGTCCATCCTGGAGGCTCCTCCCCACAAACGCAGATGGCACACGCCCTCCTGGCCCCTGCCAGGGACAGCCCCTCCAGAGAGTTCCTGGTCACCTCCCCTCGACCCGTCTCAGAGGGGGACCGGTGGCCGGCTGTCCAAGGGCAGGAGCCCCGCGCAGGCGCCGCAGTGCGAGGCCCACCCACCCCTCTAAGGCTATTCATCCTGCTGTATCCAGGGCAACCGAACCCCAGCCGGCGCCCGTGCCGGAGACGCGCATCCAGATGTTCCCTGGCAGTGACAAACACCCCGACGCCCGGAGACATCTGGATGATGGACCGGCTCGCTCGCCGTTCACCTGGAGGACGCGGATTCTGCAGACGCAGCGCGGCTCCACGCTGCACGGCAGCGAACAAATCTCCGACAGCGTCCGCAGGGCCCCGGCATCTGGGCGCGGAGCGGAGCGGAGCGGCCCAGCCCACCGCCCGAGAGCCTGGCACCGTTTAAACAAAACAGAGGGCGGCGGGAGACGGGGAGAGGGTCCAAAAAGGAAGGCGAGGCGAGTGGTCCCCGCGTCAGGAGTCACTGACGCCCCACTTCCAGGGGACCCCGCGCTCGGGCTGGGGAAGGTGGAGTCCGAGCCGCCGCGCTCTGGGTCTCCCTCCGGGGCACTGGGTCTCCAAACCCACGGGAGTGACGGACCCCGGAACCGCGTGCACTTGGGGTCTGACCTGCTCACGTAGGAGAGAGGCTCGCAGCCCCGGCTGGGCAGCTCAGTGGCTCGGAGCACCGTCCTGCACTCCGAAAGGCTGTGGGTTCGACCCCCGGTCAGGGTGCGTGTGGGAGGCAGCTGGTTCCCCCAGCCCCCTCTCTCTCTCTCTCTCTCTCATGGATGAACATGTCTTGGGTGAGCATTTAAAAAAAAGAAAGAAAAAGCAACTCTTAGGCATCACAGCAGAAGAACAAAGGCCTGTGTTCGAGGGGTCCCCGTCCCCTAAAGGACAAACCAACCCAGCGAAACAGCAGGTGGGGCTGCAGGGCTCGCGCACAACGCAAGGGCAGGAGCAGCCTCTTGGGGGTGGGAGGGGGTGGTGAGAGGAGGTGCCTGGGACCTGGACCCGAGGCTTCGGGAGATCAGGGAGGCGGCTCAGAGGGTGCTGCTGGTCCCAGGTCCCCTGGGCACGTGCCGAGGGAGACAGGGAGGCGGGTTCACACCCCGAAGTGAGTCACACCCCTCACGGGTGGGGAGGGGTTGGGGGGGGAGACGTGGAGCGCGTGGGTGAGTGGGAGAAGCAGCGCTGGGGCCCGTGGTGTCGAAAGGGCTGCTGCTCTTGGAGGGAAACTCTTTCTTCTCGTGGCAAGAACACCTCTTGCAGGGACGGCGCAGCCGCGGCGGCCGCAGAGGCAAAAACCAGTGCCCGGGGACGAGGGCAGCAGGCGCGGCCTGTGTCGCTGCGGGACCGGGACAGAGGGGGCGGAGGCCTGGCCCCTCGAGGGGGGCTCGGTGCTGGGGGGGGCATCGCCGGGGTCCGGAGCCCACGCCATGTGGGCCGTGGGCCGGGCTTTCCCCCACAGCTGCGTTCTGTCCTGGGCAGGTACGCAGCGTTGGAAGACCACAGACACCTGGAGGCGTCCGATGCCTTTCACCTGGACCCGGGAGGGGAGAGGCAATGAAACGTGCACCCTGAAGCTGTCGCACTGTGGGGTCCACTTTCTGGCCGTTTCCCTCGACGTGACGTGGGAGTGAGTCTCTGGGAGACCACGGGGCCGGGAGCCCCCCCACCCCCCGGCAGACCAGAAGGGAGGCAGACCCCGGACCCGGAACTGCCCGCGCACGGACCGGGGAGGGAGCTGCAAGGACGAGCCGTAACTCCGCCGGCGACCCGAGGCTGGGCCGCCCGTGCCGGAGAGCCCGAGACCCTCACAAAGTTTGAGGCCCCCGTTCAAAGCCTTGATGCTTTGCTTGGAAGATGTCTGTCTCCTCACCAGCCACCGAAGGAGGAGGGAAAGGGGCCCAGCCCCAAGGCCCCCGGTCCTGTAAACAGGGATCCGCAGGCACTCGGGGGGCCGCCAGCCCACCCTCCGCGCTCCGGGGCGGGGGGGGGGGGGGGGGCTGAAACCAGGGGCTGGCGCCGGCTCTTGCAGGGAGAACTCCAGTCCTCGGGCAGGCACTGCTCACACCGCAGGCAAGACGGTCTCCGAGTTGTTGGTAATTAACTCCAGCTGAAAAAACAAACGGAAACCCCACACAGAACTCTGAGCTGGTAAGGCTTCTGCTGCAAAGAAGCCCCTCTGGCTGCAGAGCAGCAGCTCAGAGCCAATGGAAACACACACCACGCCGACCCCTGAGCCTGGCGTTTCTCCCTGGGGGGTGGGGGTGGTGGGACGAGGGGTTGGGACTCCGCGGCCCCCAGCCCCACCTGGCTCCACCGGGCTGTGGGGGTGTTTCCTGTTGGGGGTGGGGACAGGCATAGGGGAGCAGCTCTGGGTACTTTCTGCTCAATTTTTCCGTAAATCTAAAGCTGCTCAAAACACTAAAGCCTGAAAAGAAATATGTAAGCCCTGCTCTGACCCAGGTGGGTCAGTGGGTTGGGCCTCGTCCTGCAGAGAGAAAGGTCACAGGTTCGATTCCTGGTCAGGGCGCACGCCTGGGTCGTGGGTTCAGTCCCCAGTTGGGGCACGGACGAGAGGCAACCGATGGATGTTTCTCGCTCACATCCGTATTTCTCTCCCCTCTTCTCTTCCCCTCCCCCTCTCTCTCCAAATAGATTTTTAAAAATCTGTGAAAAAAGACACGAGGCCAGTCTGAATGCCAGCCAAACCCGATGTGAGAACGTTCTACAGGACACCTGCCCGCACCTGCCCACACCTGCCCACACCTGCCCACGTGTCCCCTTCAGCGCGTCCGGGGGGCTGCAGACACAGGAGGAAGGAGAGGCCGTCGCGGCGTGAAGGGACCGAGGGCCACTCGGTGTCCTGGGCCGGACCCTGGAGCTGGGAAAGAGCGGCCCTGGGAGCACTGTTTGGGTCTGGACACACAGACCCGAGGGCTACAGACCCAGCGTCACCCACCGGCCGGGCTGCTCAGACCCCAGAGAAACAGGAAGACACGTGACCAGCCCTGGAACAGTTATGCTCACGTAGCTACCTTTGGATGTTACGGTGATTTCTCTCCCCCGCAAAAACATGTACCACGCGGTCGGGATCGAGTGGGAATGGAAGGTGGAATCTTCTTCTGCGATTCGCGGGCACCGTAAGTATCCTATCCTTTGTCTAAACTCGTCAGTTGCCACTTGGAAATAGTTACACTTGGGACATTAGTAGCGTCTTTGTTTGTCCTGACACATTTCCAGCCTTGACTCCTTAAAATGTATCTATTCTGTTGGGCGGGAGCCCCTGCCATGATCGAGAGCCCGCCCCCCTGGGTGCTCGGGTCCGACTCCAAGGTGAGGAGACACCACCCATTGGTGTCGCTGACCCGCTGCCGCCGGGGGGCGAGGCCGTCACGGCCCAGGGTCCTCGTCAGCAGGAGGGGCTGAGGCCGCCCGGTCGCTGTCAGAGCGGGCCGAGCTCTCTCCTGCTCGACTCTCGGGCCGTCGTTAGCTCGGAGCCTCGGACAGGGAGGCAGGAGACCTTATGGGACGGGCCGCTGAGATGCACGTTAATTAGTTTTCAGTTTCCAGGACGGACCCCCTGCCGGGAGGGTTTGCTAAGTCCGTTCATGGCTGCGAGGAGGGCTCCCAGACCGGGGCAGGGCGTCGGCGCCGCTGCTGGCGCTGCTCCGAACGGTGGGCGCAGAGCTGAACTCGGGGACACGCGGACTCCACGCCCAGGGCTCCCACCCGTGGCTCTGTCCCCCGCACACCCGCCCCCCCCCCCCATGACGACGCAGCCCCCGCACCTCTGGGCCCGCCCCACCCCGTGCTGTTGGCCGAGACGCACGCACAGGAGGAAGGTGGGGCGTGTCCACCGTGAGAGCAGAGAGCTGTGGGCACAGGGACACCGGAGGGGACTAGCCGGGGACACCTGTGTGACGGGCTGCGGTGCCCTTTGGCCCTTCTCTAGGTGGCCCTTCGAGGGGCATGGGGTCGAGAACGGGGAAGCTGCCTCTCACTCCCGTCCAGGTGTTGGGGGTGGGCACTCCGTAGCAGGCTGACTTCCCGGGCGAGTTGTGCACGCAGTAGGTTGATTTCCTGGACAAGTTGTATACATAGTAGGTAGACTTCTTGGATGAGTTGTGCACGCAGTGGGTTGACTTCCTGGATGAGTTGTATACATAGTAGGCTGACTTCCTGGAGGAGTTGTACACGCAGTAGGTTGATTTCTTGGACGAGTTGTATATGCAGTAGGTAGACTTCCTGGACAAGTTGTGCACGCAGTAGGTTGACCTCTTGGACGAGTGTGCACACAGTAGGATGACTTCCTGGACGAGTTGTACACACAGTAGGTTGACTTCCTGGACGAGTTGTACACACAGTAGGTTGACTTCCTAGATGAGTTGTACACACAGTGGGTTGACTTCCTGGATGAGTTGTACACACAGTAGGTTGGCTTCCTGGACGAGTTGTACACACAGTAGGTTGACTTCCTGGACAAGTTGTACACACAGTAGGTTGGCTTCCTGGATGAATTGTGCACTCAGTAGGTTGACTTCCTAGAGGAGCTGTGCACACAGTAGTTTGGCTTCCTGGACGAGTTGTACACGCAGTAGGTTGACTTCCTGGACGAGTTACAGACACAGCTGGCCCCCGGGTGGGAGTGGGTGGCCCCCCACGGCCGGAGCGTGGAAGCGCAGGAGCTCATGGAGACCCCCCCCCACCCCCCACGTGTTGCCGAGAGGCCCGAGGCACGTGGCTGAGACCCTCCTCCTGCTGCAGAGCTCAGTCAGCGTTGGGCCCCGGGTTTTCCTCCCTCTAGTCCCCCCTCTCCCCCGCCTCCTCCCTCCTCTTCCTCCGTTCTGTGACCACCCTTTCCCTGAAGCTGCTGCATGCTGCCGGCCACCCCAGGCCCCGAGCGCGGCGGGCAGTGGAGCTCACGGCCGGCAGGAGCGGAAACGGGGGTTCGGGCCACAAACAGGCGCGGCCAGGAGCAACCAAGGCGAAGAGCAGGTGCCCCGCCTGTTCCCGGAGGAGCAGGTCCTCTCGGAAACCTGGGCAGGAAGAGCAACGGCTACGGCACCAGGGTCACCAGGGGAGCACCGCGGTGAGATGGGGGGCTGTCGGCGGCTCAGTGGGGGTGTGCAGAGGGGACGAGAGGGACCCAGACAGGTGGGGACGAGACCTGGGCAGAGAGGAGAGGCCCGTGGGCAGCGCCACTGGCTCAGCTCCTGGCCTTCCTCCCAGGCTGCGCCAGGCAGCGGAAGGGTGCGCGTGCGGGGTCCTGGGGTCCAGGCCACCGCGACGGGCAGGGGAGGGCACGAGGCTCGCTCTGTCAGGGCGAACGTCCACTCGCCGCTAACGGCTTTGACGTTATCGGGCTGGACAGCGGGATGTCGCCGTGCATCATTCTCAGCGTTCTTCCATATTCATAATGGACTAAATATAGTCGGGGGGGGGGGGGGGGCGCCGGCGGGCACAGGCCGCTGCACGGTCAGAGGGGAAGATTCTGTGATGACATTAAATGCCAGCCCGGCCCCTCTGCTCCCCCCGGGGGACAGAGGACCCCCCTCCCCACCCCCCACCCAGAGAGGAGAGCCAGACACTGTTGTCGGACTTGACCCTCCTTCCCCGGCAGCTGCTGCCGCGCCGGCCTGCTCCTCCAAGGTGCCCGTGCCTCCTCCAGCCGGGGCCGAGGCCTGGGGCTGTGGTTCTCACTAAATGAGAAGGTTGACGCCTGCACGTCTATCGAGGGGGGTGCAGCGGGGAGGGGAGGGGAGCCAGCCTTTCCCCTGGGGGCCGAGGGAGGGAGGGAGGCGCCCAGGAGAAGGGCCAGTGGCCCCCCGGGGTTCAGAACCAGGGACTCCACTGCGGACGCCCAGGGCGCCGGAAAGTTCCAGGTCCCGGGCTCCGATGGGGGGGATGCGGCAGCGTGGGCTGTGTGCACGGCAGCCCTTAGCGCTCGGCTCCCGGTCAAGGTGACAGGGAGGACGTGGCGGTGTGGCTTTAGCTTACGAAATGCCCGATCGTCAAGTGTCCCACGCTCAGCATAAAAGAACGGGAAAGCCGGGAAGACATGAACCGCATGGAGCCCGCCGAGCCGTGCATCCTCTCACGCGTGCGTGTCGGTCTGGTGGGCAGAGGTGTGGACGCCACACCGCTGCCACGTGGTCACTAACGTCAAAATTCTCCACAGACCCTGCGATGCCTGTGTGTCATTTAACTTTCACCTTCACCTCCGTGTGACCCAGAAGTGGGTTTTTTTGGCACATAAAGATTCACGCCCGAGATCCGCATCGGCGGGCCTGAGGCCCACCCTGCTGGCTTCAGGGGTCACTGGCAGGTGAGGAAAGAGGGGGAGTTTGAGACGCCTGCCGCCCCCGGTGGGACCAGGAACTCGGTTTCCCGGAGTGCCCTTCTGCGGGGTTGTGGGCGGAGCCCCGGGACAGGGATTTGTCCATTTGCAATGGAGAGGAGAGGAAACTCCATCGTCTCTTCACAAGGTTGTTACAACCTTCACCCCAAAAGCCGTCAAGCCATGGCAGGAGAGGAAAGTCCCGGGTCGGTGTCGCCCGTGAACACGCCGCGCCGCTCAGCAGAACCGGCTCTCCCCACGGCTGGGCGCGGTGCATCCCGAACCGGCTGTGCCGGCCGCATCACCGAAAACCCATCAGAGTAACCCATCACGGTAACAAAATACAGACAAAAATCTCGTAATCTCCTCAACAGTGGTAGAAAAAATGCTCAAAATTGAACACTCCTCTATGATGTTAAAAACATTCTTGGGAGAGGACCAGAAGGGGGCTTCCCCCCCCACCCAGGAGAGGTGTCTCCACTCTCCATGGCAGCGCACGGCGTGTCTCTCGCCCAAGGGCAGAAGCAACACAACCACAAAGGCACCGACCACCGCCGGCTTCCCCCGGGGCAAGAAGCAATGAAGCAGGAAGTTTGCGAGAAGGTAGTGAACCACTCACAGGTGAAATCATCGTTTACAGGGAAAGCTTGATGGGATCTTACAAAAAACCAAGAAAGCGACTAGACCCCACAAGTGGGGTCAGAAGGTCACCCGAAACAAGGCCAGAAGGGGACATCGGGGAGGAGCTGGAAGCCGAAAGTGTAAAAATCCCATTGGCCAGTCACACCCACAACCCTGGGAAAGGCGAGAATCAGCTAAACAGACAGTCGAGGAAGACTCCAACCCCGGAGACTCGCGTCTGCCGGCGGGAACCGGACAACACCGCAATAAACAGTGACACGTGTCCCCGCCGACGGGAGGTCTCGGTGTGGTCAGGGGGTCAGCGCTTTTGGACAAGAGGCACAGACTAAACACAGTCCTTACCGTGGTAATCGCAGCTTTTCAAAAACAGAGGCTGGGAAGTTCAGTCTGAAACCCACGTGGAACTGCCACGCCCCGGGATCACCAGAAACAGGCAGACGGAGGCTGGATTCTCAAGCCCGACGGCAGACCGCCTGCGGAGCCACGGTAACGGGGCCTGGACTGACCTGATGACGACTGAGGGGACAGACAGACAGAAGGCCCAGCAACAGACCCCCCCCACCCCGCCGCACACGTGCAAAGTGACCTGATTTTCAGCACTCCTGCCAAGACGCATTGATACGAAAACAATCACACAGCAAACCGCGCTCAGCTGCTGGCTGTTGGCACGGGTGTGGGTGAGCCCCCGTGAGACAGCTGGGCGGACTTCACGGGCACACGGGGCCCTGCGTGGGGCCAGCTGGGGGCAGAGGACCCCCGTGTGCTGTGGCCCTGGTTCCCACAGAAGGCGGGAGGGAGCGTGCACACCTCCCCTCCACAGCCCTCTGGGTCAGGGAAGCCAAGAGCGCTGCCCCAGCTGTACCGCCACCAGCGGGGCTCCAGTGGCCTGGGCACCGGCCCCAGGAGTCTCCTCCCTCCCGGGTTCTGGGGCTGACGCGGTGCCGCGGGCCCACTGACCACAGTCCACACAGTGGCACGTGGCCGGGGCCCTGCTGTCCTGCTGGGCAGTGGCAGCTTCCTCTCCGCTCTGGGTCTCTCTCTCTGTCTCCCTCTCTCTCTCTCCGGAATTGATTTAAACTTTCCATCTGTGCAGCTCTCTTCATTGCTGCGCTTCCTACCTTTGGAACTTTTATTTACTGCCATTTTAATGGCCTCTCCAGAGGAGGAAGAGAGAAATGGTCGCCACCAATCAGCCATGTTTCTTTGTGAAAGGTTTATCGGACGTTCTCAAAACCGGCAGTTAAAGGGGTCGTTTCTATTCAACTGGAGATGAGCTGCAGCGACCCCCCTCCTCCTCCGGGTGGCGACAGGCAACGGTTGTTACAGGTGACTGGGAGATGACAGCGTCCGGTCTGGGTCTCCGAGGGGGTTTGACCTGCGTGTGACCCGACGCCTGGGGCCCTCACGCCCCCCAGCCCCCCAGCGGCTTCACCCGCAGAAGGTCAGTGTCCTAGTTGCACTTGATTCTTGGTCCGCGGGAGCGCGTTGAGGGTCAATGAGAAGTTATTTACGAGACATTTCTGGGACCTGCGTGGCAGTGTGTGGCTGCAGATCCACGGAGGCCCTGGCTCCGGCTGCCCCCCCCACCCCGAGTTGCCCTGCACGCCAGGAGGAGACGCAGGTCGCCGGGGCTCAGCTCCGAGGCCAGACGCAGCCAACATCTCAGCCGACCCTGACCTGAGTCACCTGCAGTGTCCCCGAGGCACATTCCCTCGTGCCCTCGAGCTGGGCCTCCCCCCGTTTTCAAAGGGCTCCTTGGACGGGTCCAGTCTTAACGACACTTTAGTCAAATAGATTTTTTAAAAACTTCCCAACAGCTGTACTAGCTTTTCATCGCCACCGTAAACTCCCGTTTCCCCCTGAACTCTACCTGCTTCAGTGCAAGAGTTGCAAAATCCAGCAGGCCCCGGGGGTTGGGGGGGGGGAACAGCTGCACGGGTGGGTGGGACCCAGCACCGGGGATGGACGGGTGCCCCAGGACGGCCGCCTGCGGGCTCACAGGGAGCCCCTCCAATGAAAGAGAGGGAAGGAGTTCAAGGCCGGCTGACGGAACACCGCCCGGTGCTCACAGGGCCCCTCCCACGCGGTCCCTCCTGGGCCCGTGGAACAGTGTTATCTCCCAGACCCCACGTGCCTGCGTGTCTCTGGAGCCGCCAGAAACAGATGCTGAAATACGCCCAAACCAGCAGAAAGCAGCGCGGAAACAGAGGTGCCGCCGGCTTGCTCAGCCAGGGCTCCGCCCGTCGCTGCCGGGTCTCCGGTGGGCACGGGAGCTGTGCCGCTGTACACGGGGCCCCCGTGAGCACGCACGGGGACCGAGTGCCTGCCTGCAGACAGAGGGTCTCTGGTTCAACTCCCGGTCAGGGCACAAGCCTGGGTAGCGGGCCAGGTCCCCAGGAGGGGGCGCACAAGAGGCAACCACACACTGATGTTTCTCTCCCTCTTTCTCCTCCCTTCCCCCTCTCTAAAAATAGATAGATAAAATCTTAAAAAAAAAACAAAAACAAAAAAGACTGCCAGAACAGGAGCGCACAGCGCCCTCACTGCTGCCCAGCTGCCCGCACGCCATCCCCGAGTGCGTGACCTGACTGCCCACTCTCCCGCACCCACCCCCCATGGGAGAGCACAGGCCTCTCCATCCCAGCCCAGAGGTTTCCCGCCTGCTTTCTCCCGCCCCCTCATCCACTCCACGGCGTCCCCGTACCTCCTGTCCTCCCCTGCGGTCCCACGTGTGTGACAGGCGCTGCCGCTGTTCTCCGGCGCCTCCTCAGGCCCCGAGGCTCTCCTCCCAGCGCCGACTCCAGCAAACTCTCCCAACCTTCTCCGCCGGCGGCGAGCACACTCTCGTGAGCACGGGAGGAAGCCCCACCGGCCACGCCCCAGGAGGAGGAGATGCGGGGGAGGGCCCCCTGTGGAACGACACTAGTGGACAGCCACGTGGGTCCTCTGCACGCGGGACTCTCGCGCAGCCGCCAGTGGGGCGCCGAGGGTGAGTGGCCCCCCGACACCTGGCCGCCCGGCCGAGAGGGGAGCGAACACCAGGGTTCCTGATGCCCCGTTTAGCATCTTCCCACCCCGGCACGCGCTCACCCTCCACCGAGCAGGCTGGGTGTGTCCTTGTCCCTCCTCCCTCGTTTATTTGCTGCTGCCCTCCTGGAGTCAAGGTCATGTCCCCGCCGGCACGGCGCCGTTCTGTCACACGCACGCTGGGTGGGGGCGGTGTGGCGGGGCACACGAGCACGGCAATCATGCGTGAGTGATGTTCACCTGCTTTGCCGACCTGTTAGAGGGAGGACGAGGCTCGTTGGGCCCACCAGATGGGTCGAGGCTGCAGAGGAGACCGTGCGGGCGGGTCAGAGGCCGCCTGCAGGCGTGGCGGCCGGAGCTGAGCTGTGGGGGTCTCAGGCAACGCCTGTCCCCGCGCCAAGGGACAGCAGAGACGGGGAGCCACCTCCCCCTGCCTGGCGCCTGCCTGGCGCCGGGGAGAGTGGGGGTGACAACCTTCCAAATGTCCCAACTTCCCTCAGCCCAGGGTTGGGATGACGCGAAAGGGGGTCTTGTGGCCAAAACAACAACAAACAAAGGGAGATAATTCACTCCACATTTTTTGGGACAAATAAGTTTTTCACCTTGGACAAAAGTGAAACATGCATCAGAGGACAAACACAGGCGACAGTTTCAATAACTGCATGAGAAATTTAGGCAGTCCCTTCTCTCCTGCTCACGATGCGTGTTTTTCGGAGTCCAGAATTAATGAATTCCTCGACTAGCATCGAAGTCCCCAGTCAAGAAGCGCAACAACCATGCGCCCTGCTCCTGGGTGTGTCTCTGTGCGGTGGGGGGTGTGTGCGTCTGTGTGTGTGTGTGTGTGTGATGGAGTGTGTGTGTGTCTGTGTGTGCCTGTGTCTCTCTGTGATGGTGTGTGTGTGTGTGTACGTGTCTGTGAGATGGAGTGTGTGTCTGTATGTACATGTCTGTGTGACGGGGTGTGCATCTCTCTGTGTACATGTCTCTCTGTGCATGTGTGTCTCTGTGCGGTGGGGGGTGTGTGTCTCCGTGTTTCTGTGGGTGGGGTGCATGTCCGTGTGGGAGAGAGACGGGCCGTGTGAGCCCGTGGGCCCGCCTGTGCCTGCGTTTCGAAGGCCCCTGGGATGAAATTACTGAGAAATATTTAGCGGCGGCCTATCTTCCGCAGCTCCCCACGCTCCCTCGTTTTCACAGGAGGAGACGGAGGGCGCAGGCTCATTAGGAGGCGGACGGAAGGCGTGAATTCCCCGCTGGTCGGTGGCTACGCCGAGCTGCGAGTTACTGTTTCAAAAGGTGAGAAACAGGATTTGTCTCGGGAGCTCCTTCTGAAGTCCAGGCCTGGAAGATCTGCGGCAAGGGCCCCCAAAAGCGAGCAGTCTTGGGGGGCGGTGTCGCAGCTCACGTTTCGTCCAAGGCTAACGCAGGGGGCAGAAGGCGTGCGTACACTTCTGATGTTTTACGGGGAGAGCCGGAGTCACGGTAATCCCGGACTCACCGCGTGTCTGCCACGTGATAACAAGCCAACCGTCCTCATCCCCGTCACTATACTAATGCGCTCATGAAACTTCCAGAAGTTTAAAAATATATACTCACGGTTTTCAAGGTTTCGTTCATGATTAGCCAAATCTCTGCCACGAGATTTCGGGGTCCTTGGCCACTGGCGCCTGCGATGACCCCTCCGCCAAGGACAGTGCCGGAGTGGCTCCCCCAAGGCGGGAAGAGCGGGGTGAGCTGGGGGGGGGGGGGGGGGGGGAGCGGAGGACCCACTGTCGGCGCCGAGGGACAGCCCGGGAGCAGCTCCGCAGCGGGAACTGGCGCGGACAGTCAGCGCCGGAACCGCGGCTGCGGGACTCCGGCACGTGGGCTGCGCGGCGGGCACCATGGACGTGTCGTGAACGGTGGCTGAGTTTCAGCCGCGTGTGGCTGCCCCCAGACATGAACCCTGAGCATCCGGTTGCTGCCACGCCTGCGTCTGAGCTTGTGGTCGGGGGGTCGGCTTGTGCTGGGGCATCACGGCTCTTACACGGGCAGCTCGTATCCAGTTTCCCGGCAACGTAAACACAACCTAACTCGGGGTGCTGCGCAATCCCCCCTTCAAAGGCGGCTGCACACCGGCCCAGGATGGGGGGGGCGGGGGTTGGGGTGCTGCACTGGCCGAACGGGCCCGCCGGCTGCCGGGTTTGCCCTCGGGAAACTCCCGGGAGGAGAATCGGAGGACGGGGAAGCTGAGTCAGAGTCTCCTCAGCTCCGTGAGACCCTCGGTCCAGGGATTCTGCTCCAAGTCGACTGAAACCTCAGGAACCCCGAATCCAAGGCATTGCGTGCGTGTGTGCTTAGGGGTGCCGGAACATTCCAGTCGTGCATCTCCTCTGGGTGTGGTCGCTAACGCTGGACTTACTAAACTTACTAATCCCAAAACGTAATCCTCTCTTAAGCTTTTCAGGTCAATTTGCAAATCTTATTATTTTATTTTTAACTGGAGCCAATCTCAAGAGTCGTATTTGGGGGGAAGGAGACACTCTTAATGTTTGGTTCCATTTACGAATGTGGCTAAGCTCCTTCACAAACCTTAAACTGCGTTTATAAATTTAACATATTCAATTTCCCCTTTAAACACTTCAATTATCTGGCTGAAAAACTTTCCTCATACCTAAGTAATTCTTATAAATCTAATAAATTAGATTTAAATACAGTGAGCCTTAGGTTCTCGTAAATATTTTAACACCATATGTAAAATTAGTAGGACTTCCACCTAAATTTCTAGGACTAAATCAATTATTCGATTGTCTACTTTAAATTGAAGTCACAGAGCTGAATTATTGTTCTAAGGGGTCATTATAAGAATCTAAACATTCCCAGTAACCCAAATGGCCCGTTTTTCCAGATTCCTGAGACAAAGATGTTCATCCTATGGTCCAGTCTTTTCAGCGTTTTGGTGCTTAATTCTAAATCTTCTGCATTTTGAAGAGGCTTCCGCAGCGAAGGAACCACCGGTTACCCACAGTAAGCCCCCCGGCAAGCCCCCAGGCAACTCGGCAGCCGTAGGTGGAAGACGCCACGCCCTCCGGCCCCCTGGGTCCCTGATCTGTGCCTGCATGGGGGCCGCTCCATCAGCCCGCCACTCACCCCAGACCCACCCTGTTCCGTGGGTGAGCCGCCGTCCACTCGGGGGCCTTCTTGCTACGGCGGCCGGTTCACCTTGACCGGCAGTGCCGGCAGGGGCACCTCGCCACATGGTCCTCGACTCTGAAGCGGGTGAGAAGTGTCCCAGTTATCGGTGACGTCTCCAGCAGCAGGCGCCCGTTCACCGGCTGGGCCCAGAGTGACGCAGACTGGGGGCCAGAGGGCAGTGGGCCCCGGCACAGCGGCCCGCCACGGTCTCAACCTCAGGGCACCGTCTCGTGTCTGTTGGCAGGCCCGGCGCCCTGGCCCTGCCCCAGCCTGGACGGGTGCAGCGCCTCTCTCGCCCCCTGAGGTTTTTCCTGCGGGTGACAGGCAGCCCCAGCGGCCTCAGGACGGGACGCCTGGGCACACACCTTCCCCACGGCGCCGGGGGGAGGCCCGCAAGCCAGCCAGCGAGTCACCACCCGTCCAGCGAGGGGCGGGCCGGGATGGAAGAGCCCCCCCGCTGGGCAGGGGGGTCAGACAACCCACCGGGAGCCAGAGCCACGGGCTGGCCTTCGCCCCTGAGCCACCGGCATGACAGGGACTGTCCCACAGCCAGCTGTACACGAGTGATCGGGGCATCTGTGTAAGTCTTTCCTCCTCGGCCACGCCCCCACCCCCACTGGGGCTCCTAGGCCCCCCGACATTCAGCCCAGGGGGGGGCCATCTGCCCCAGGAAGCCCCGGGTGCCTCCCAATGGGTTCGCCGCTCCCTCCCTGGTCTCCCCACAGCGCCCAGGGCGTCCTCCCCTGAAACAGCCGACTTCGAATTTGTTTGCTGCTCACGGTGACCTGGGGGCGGTGGCCGGCTCCGTCCCCCCAACCACCCGGCCTTCCTCGCCACGTGCACCACTGAAGGAGCAGCTGCGAGTGATAGGAGCGTGCACGTGCCGTCACGCGGGCTGACCAACGGGTCAAGCAGCTGGAATCGCAGCACCAGAACCCGCATCCCACCAGTCACCGCGTCCCGGGGTGTCTCAGCGGTCCCTCTGCACACCCCAATGACAGTCCCCTAAGTTCAAGTTCAGTTCCCCGGGCAACGACAGGACACCAAAGGGTTAACGGTGCAGCAGTCTGTTCAATGTTAAAAAAAAAAAAAAAGATCCAGGGAAACTTTAATAAAAGTACAGCCCTACCAGGACTTGGACTCACTACCTCCGCAGTTCTAGGGAGACGCGAGGCACAGTGCATTTCCAGGGGTTAGTTAGCCGCCGGAGGCCCGCCTGCTCCCCGAGTGCAGACGCAGGGAAGCAGGAAACCCACCAGGGGCCGCGCCGCTCCCAGGAAGGGCCACACTCCTGTCGGCGTCACGGGGGTCGGGTCTGCCCCGCTGCCCGTTTCTCTGCTTCCGCCGCGCTTGCGGGAGAAAACGCATCTTTCTCCGCCTGCGGCCGCACGTGCCTGCGTCCTCTAAGCGTGCTCGGACGGGGGTGGGGTCCACAGCCCCCTACGGCCACCCCATCACGTGTGCCCACGGGGCCCGAGAGGTGCAGCTTGTCCAACTGAAATGCGGTTTGAACACGGAGCACGCAGGAGTTGGGAGCCCATTGCTTAAAAAAGGGGCAGAGTTTCTCACTCACGGTTTCTACACCGACTCCGGACTGAACCGGTAATCTGGACGGAACGTGAAGTAAAACATTCCACTGAAACTGCACCCGGCTCTTCCCCCCTTTCCGTGCGACTCCCGCCTCCCTCCGCGTCACCACGTCTGCGGCGGGCGCGGGGTTTCTGCGGGACGGTGCGGGCCCGAGGGGGGCTCGCCTGTCCGCCACGTTCCAGGGCCTGCCCCCCGAAGGGCAGCCCCCCACCACCGCTGACCCCGCATCCCCGACACCCCCACCTTTGTGAGTGAGTCTACAGGCCCGAGACCTGCGACCATCACCCTGTTCCCCCGAGACCAGGAGGCTTTCCCTGGCTCCGTGGTTCGACCCGCCCCACCGGGTGGGTCTCGACTGTCCGCTGGCCGTTCACCTGACCGGTCCGAGGCACTCTCGGGCCACCTGTGTGTCCAGAGAAGCCGGGTGTGGAGTCTGCGTGTGACGCCCAGTCTCCCAGCTGCCCGGGCCCTTCCCCACGCACCCCCACTGACTCTCGAAGGAGGAAGAGGGTGCACAGCCTCGGGGTGACTGCAGGCGTCTGTGCCGGAAGAGGAGGAACCCGTGGGGCCGCGTGTGAGTGGGCAGGCCGGGCTCCGTGGCAGTCCAGCCCTGGGCTGGAGACAGGCTGGGACTTGGCACTTGCATATTCGGGGGGGGGGGGACCCTACTCAGTACAGCATTCTGACTTAAAGAACTTCGGGGGGCTGAGAAGGCTTGGCCTTGCCCACCTATGGCCACCAAGGCCACGGCCACGGCGGGGCTGGATTAAACCGCTCCCGGGAGGTTCGAAGGCATCAGAGAGCCCTGCACCGAGCTCCATGACAAGCTTCCCGGGGAAGCCGCGCCGGCCGGCGGTGCTGCCCAGCATGCCCGAGGCGGACGCCGCAGGTCGGTGAACGTCATGCGACAAGCAGCCGGTATACAGTGGGAGCTCAATACCTGCGGGGGGGGGGGAGCTCGGACAGACAATGACCTCTGCAGAGGGCTGGGACTCGCTCTGACACGCCGAGGGTCCTCATCCCCACCACCACGGAACCGCCTGCTCCAGGAGCGCATCTGTCTGGGGGGCCAGTGTCAGGAGGGGGGAGGAAGGGACGGAAGGAGACAGCCGTCCCTGCCCTTGGGGGCCCAGACGACCTCGGACGGGGGCTCTGGGAGCCTCGGGAACAGCCCCTGTGTGTGCTGTCCGGGCGGGAGGCCAGCTGGAGGCGCCGGCAGTGGGCCTCCTGGGGAAGCTCTCGCCCCGTATTTGTCAGCCGATGGGACCCTTGCGGAGGGCCGGGTGCCTGGGGCCCCGGCGGGAGGCACATCGCCATGGAGATCTGCCGTGCGGGACTTGTTACCACAGACGTTATCCAGCTAATAACTCTCAACGATCCTGCGGAGCCCCCTGCCCCTGCCGGCGGTCCGCTTTACTGCCGGGGCGTTAGGGTCTATGTCTTCACAGACCCCACCCCGGGGACCCGTCTCCGACCAGGGAGGGCATGCAGTGTCACCGGGTTCCGAGAAGATCTGGAATCCCACGGGGTTGGTGCTGGAGTGAGAAAAGGCCCCCAGGGTGCCTGCGGTATTGTTTTATTCCATTCTGGAGAGTCGTTAAAAAATAGATCATTTTTTCAAACAAGTTGCTGCCAGGGAAAAGAGATTTGAACCACAGCAAAAACCTGGTTCTTTGGACGAGAACCCGCTGAGTCCGGAGGACTGAGAGCTGATGAGGGTTCGTTTTCACGAGCCGGATGGCGCGTCGGTGGCGGGTGACTCGGTGCTCCCAGGGCCATCGGCCAGGTCTCCGCCGGCCAGCGGGCTCCACTGGGACAGAGGGGTCGGCCTCGTCCGAAGGGGGCGCGTGAGAGGCCGCCGACGGGTGTTTCTCTCTCGCATCGATGTTTCTCCCCCCCCTTCCCTTCTCTCTAAAAATAAACTAACTAAAAAATAGAAAGCAAACATTCGCTTATTTAAAAAAAAAACCTCGCGTCGTGCACAGGAAAGACAACGGTCCGCACCTCGGAGAGTGTGGACGGCGAGACTCGCCCACGAGCCCACTTTCAAGTCCCAGAAACCGTGGAGGGCACGGCGAGACTTGGGGATTCCAACATCAAACACACTCGCGCATGAATATTCAACGGATCTTCAAAGGAAGCGCGACCCCGGGAACCACGGCAGGATAGAGCCCCCGCAGTCGGCTCACGGCCTGTGTGTAAAGGGGAGACGGGGGCGTTTGCATTCTCTCCCTGCGCCGGCTACTACGTGCAGAAAGAAACGAAAAAGCCACAAGGGCTTAATTAGATGTTTTAAAGTTAATCAGATCGTTGTTTTTAAAAATAACTGGCTTTTCAAATGAGTTCAACGTTTTTTGGTTTTTTTTTTGAGTCTGACTCCCACACTTTGAAATGGAAATCTGACCGAGCCCCCACACATGCCCTTGGGCGCCCCCACCGCCCTCAGAGCTACAGGGATGAACCCACCGCCCGACCTCTGGTGGGGTCTGCTGGGTCCCCACCTCCCCCTCCACGTCCCCAGCACACAGCGCCGGGTCCTTCGAGCCTCAGCCCCCAGAGTCCCCATGGCTCGGTCACCTGGCCAAACCACTGCCGTTGGCCATATCCCTTCACCGGGGCGACGGTGTCATTAAGGCCGGTCTCCCCCACGGGGCCACGGTCCCCCACTGAGCAGGGAGTGGCTGGGTTGCCGGCTCAGCCCAGCACCTGGTGTGCAGGTGAGGAGCCCGGGGAACAGAGAGTGTGGGTGGTTCTCGGAAGTGTGGAGAAGCGAACAGAGCCACGAAAGGTCAAAACAAAAGGGTCTCTAATAAGGCAGATGCAACACGGCCATTTGCAAACCACGCGGGTTCTCTTGTTTGCCGGTAGCCCTCGGACCAGTGGGCAAACCTCCCCTAGAACGGGGCTGACAGGGGGTGCTGTGGGCTTTGGGGCCCTGGGATCGCTGCCCCGACGCCTCAGCCCTGCTCACGGGGCAGCGGAGGGACCACGAGGTACAGGGATGCAGTCGGAGCCCGGTAAAACCAGGGCGTCTCCCCCGCCCTGCCACTGGCACCCGGGCCCAGGAATTCTCTGCTACATGCAAGACGCCATGACCAGTGACGTCCCCAGACTTGTCCACGGCACCCTCACCTGCACTTGTAACAGCCAAGCATGTCCCTAGCCTTCACCACCTGTCCCCTAGGGAGCACCCAGCTGAAACCAGTGGCAGGCAGGCTGGGTCTGGCCCCGGGGCTGCAGGTGGCTCAGTTCAGACCTGGAGCAGGAGGTCAGGAGGGCCCTGCACAGCCTTCCAGCTCTGAAAGGCTCCTGCTTGATTCTCTCACAGAGAGGAGGGTCGTTTGGCTATTTCCCTTCTCAGAGGGGGACCCCCGTGCACCCTCGGAGGTGGGCCTGCTGATGAGACCTGCCCCCTGCAGGACACCCACCGCCTGGTGCTCACACGTGGTTTCTGCCCATGTGTGCACCCCACACCCCGTTGACGATTATACAGGCATTTTTAAAAACTAGCTTCCGGCAAAGCGCACATTCCAGGGCAACTCAGGAGCTGAAGGAGCAGAGCCCGGCCGGCTGGCCTGGGGCTGGAGATGGAGCCCAGACCTGAGTCCGGGGTCGGTGTAGCCCCTGAGAGCTGGCTTTACCCCACACCCCCCCTCCACACACACCGTCCCTCCTACGGGACAGCACAGGCCCGACGGGCACTCGCCCCGCGCTCGGCTGCCCCCTCCCTCTCCGCTGTCCCGGCAGCGCCCACTTCGCGCTCCACTCGCCGTTCAGTCTGTTACATTGTAAACACCTGCACCCCCACGTAGCGCAAGCGCCCCTGGGCGCTCCCTCCCCGCCCGGTCCCCCGCCACCCCCACCCCGCGTCCCCGAGGGAACCAGTCCCCGAACCTCCATCTCCCCGCTGTCCTTCCCAGAAGGGGGGGTCTCACTGCTCGGGCGGCAGCTCCGAGTGGCGGCCGACGACCCACCTCGCGTCTGCTCCGGCCGGGGCCGTGGCCCTGGCGCCGCCTCGCGCTCTCCGACAGGCCGCAGAAACGCGCCAGTGCGCATGCTCACGTCTCCACCCCGGAGCGGTTCGATCCCGGCGAACTTCGCTCCTCCCGCGGCCCCTGGGGCCCAGGCCCCTCCCTCCCACGTGAAGGCCGCGAAGGCCGGCCACGCGGGAAAATGTTTTCCGATGGCCAATCAGCTTCTTAAAAGACCTCGAGGCTCCGCCCCTCCGGGAGCCGTGTGTCCATTCCCGCGTTAAAGGAGCCCTGTCGCGTACACGGTCCCACGGTTGAACTCGGCCCACGTGCCCCGGGGGCTGCGGGTGGGCTCCCACTCGCGAGCCGCGGTCCTCACTGAGAATCCCTCCAGATGCGGGGAGAGAGGCAGCCAGGACCCCGTCACCGCAGGGAAGAAGACAGGCCGGCGCTGGCCCACGTGTGAAAGCGAAGATGCAGGAGAGGACGCACTGGGGAAGAACTGGGCCCGCGTGGCGTGGGCAACCTCGGCCGCAATTTGCATGGCCATTGATTCAACCTGGCAGAAAGGGGCTCCCGCGGGCGCCCTGCCCATTGGGTGGGCTTCCGGCGCCCTCCAGTGGACGACTCGTGGAATTGCTCCGTAGCCTGGGAAGGAGCACGGCCTCGTCTCCGAGGCCCCGCCAGGAACCGATGCTCTCGTGCTCCTGGCAGTTCGAATCCACCATGGCTTTCGCGCGCATCACGTTCCAGAACAGTCCGTAAAAACCTTAACTGCAACGTAAAGTGAGAGGCCAAGGGAAGTCCTTTTAAAGTTAAAACAGGAAACTCATAAAGTAAATGCACGCAGCCCTAGACATACACTGCATGTAAGTGCGTAAATCATGTAAATCCCGGGGCCCGGTGCTCGGGAAGACACAGCTATCGGACACGTGCCTCCTCCTCAGAGTCACCCAAACGCACACGGGAATGTGCTGCTCTGCCGTCTTCGGTGCCACCCGCGTCGCAGTAGATTCTGTGATTGCTATTTTTTTTTGAAATAAGTTAAAAACAAACCTGGTAAAATTCCGAACCGAACAAAGAACAGCACCCCCTGTGGCTGGCCTGGCGTCTTCATTTCTGGGAAATCTAAGCACCTTAGAATTTTGCAAAAACTTTCCTGTTTACCGGAGCCAGAGCTGGGCTCCTCGGCCAGCTCCGTGCAAACGGGCTTTCTCGCTGGGACAGTCCCTTGTCGCGCTGGGCCGCCCGAGGCATCTCAGGTCGTTGAGGCCCCCCGCCACCCACACGGGCACGGAAGGAGAGCTCACTGACTGGGGGTGGTGAGCACGCAGCGCGATGCACAGAGGATGCATCGCAGAACCGTACGCCTGAAACCTACGTCAGCCAGCGTCACCCCAGCGCATCTAGTTAAAAAAAGAGCCCCAGTCCCCGCCCACAGACACCGACGGACTCCCCGGTGAGGGTTTGGTCACAAACGTCCCCGCCGTGTAGCAGGTGGACTTCGGGAGGGGAACCGCCCGCTTTTCCAATCTCTCCCGGCAGCCCCGGCGCCCTCCTCGCTGGCCGAGGCTGAGGGGCCCATGGGGCAAGAGGGGGCCCTGTCCCTGCCAGCACCTGCCCCCTCTGTGGTGGAGGGGACATGGGCTGCACCCAGGCTGGTGGTTTTGTTTGCACAGCCCCGAGCCAACCGCGTGACCAAAGCCGGATGGGGCAGGGCAGCTGGGGGTGGGACACGGGGACATCATCTAAGCGGAGAGTTGGACGCAGCCTTAAGCAGGGAGCTCCAGGCGGCGGACCACCTCGGCCACACTGTGGGTTCCCGTGTGACGTTCGCTGAGACCTCCCGTCATGCTGAGTGACAGAAGAGTAGGCAGGCGAGGGCGGGTCCTGCTCCAGCCCATGGGTTGCTCACGCCACAGGCGGTGTGCCTCCGAGTTAACTGCACGACGGGGAGACAGCCCGGCCCCCGCCCCCCACGAACTCAGTCTTCCAGGGGCAGAGCCACAGCCTGCCACTCCATTGTCACGGAGACTCTCACCGTGGCCGTCACTGCGGTTTCGCCGTCCTCAGCCCCGGCTTTCTCCAAAACGCACGGAGGAGCTTCAAACAGAAACAGGAATGGCTCCAGCCCCCGCTCCCCCCGACCCCCACAATCGAATTAAAGCCTCACGGAGCAGAGCCCAGAAATCTGAAATTTGTAAAACACCCCTGGAGGGTCCACGGTGCCCCCCAGGTCAGGAGCCACCGCACAGCTGTGCACGCAGACACACGGGAGGGGCAGCCTCTTAGTGGTTTCACTGCCCCCGGGAAACCGCATCCTTCCTGCCTTCCAGGGGGCGCTCCCCAGACACGGCCGCACGCACATGGGAGCCAGCCGGGGGAGCTTCCCCCATGCTGGCCCGGCCCGAGGGTCCTCTGAAGCCAGGACCTCTGTGGGTGGGACCTGAGGCCGCCTTTTCTAAAGCCCCTGGTGGTTCTGGGGGCAGGCAGGATTGCAGAGGGCTGCCCCGGGGGCAGGGTTTTCCACCAGGAAACCCTGCAGCCAAGGCTGAGGCAGACCCTTGGGCCCTCTGGCCTGGCGGGGGGTGCAGGCGGGGGGCAGGCAGGGGGGATGGGGGAATGACCCTGCAATGTGACGAGAACTGTCAGAGACGTGGCTGCGTGACCTCTGCCCTGCAGCCACCCCTCCTGTCTGACCTCACACGCAGCCTTTGCTGGGTGACGCCAAGGACAAGCAATGGGATGTTGCTTCGCTGGGCCTGGCTCCAGCCCGAGTTGGTGGCACGCGTGCTGGCCATCGGTCGAGGCTCCTCCCCGTCCCGCTGCCCGGAGGGTGCAGGGCACCAGAGACTCGGTCGTTTCAGTAGGTGGTTGGAGCATCCCCCCCCCCCCATGACGTGTCTGTCACCTGTCCTCCCCGCTGGCTCAGAGACTCCTGCCCCACTCTGGCTGGCAGTGGGCCCCCATCCCGTGTCCCAGCCTCCCCCGGGGTGGGGGAGCACGCAACAGCTCCGGCCAGGAAGGAGCGTGTGGACGTTGGCAGGAGACGCTTGTTTCCTTGTTATGCGTCCTGCCGGGAGGCGGCGGATGGTGCAGGGAGCTGGAGCAGCGACCCAAGGAGGCCACAAGCGGAGGATGCAAAACGGAAAGCTGAAGGACCTCAGGAACCTGCGGCAGCAGCCTTGACTGCCCCTCCTCCCTTCGTGGGCAATCATAGTCTTCCTCGTGCCCTGCCTGGCTGGTGTGGCTCAGTGGGTGGAGCACCAGCCTGTGAACCAAAGGGTCGCTGGTTTGATTCCCAGTCTAGCACACCTGCCTGGGTTGCGGGCCAGGTCCCCAGCAGGGGGCGCCTGAGAAGCAATCACACAGGGACGTTTCTCTCCCTCTCTTTCTCCCTCTCTTCCCTTCTGTCTAAAAACAAATAAATAAAATGTTTAAAAAATTTTTTCCTCATGCTGCTGATCAGCACTGACCCCCTCCCAAAAGAAATAGCCCAGGACATACTCTGTCCCTAACCCTGCCGCTGTTCTGCTGGTGGCTTGATGCCGCAGGTCAGTGCTGGGTGTCCACTCTCTGTCTGGTGGGCCAGCCTAGCCGCCAGCGCCCCCCCCCCCACCAGGGGCAGTTCTGTTTTGCACCACCATCCCCTTGGGGGGTAGATTCCAACCCCCAGTCCCTGGGGGCGCACACATTCAGGACACAGTCCCGGCTGAATTCCAGAATCTGACCCCCAGGATGGGGGGAGATTCTACACTCCTGTGTTAGGGAGGGGGAGGAGGAGGAGGAGGAGGAGAAAGGGACAGGAGATAATAGAACACGAGGAGGCAATCGCTTCCTTGAGTTTTGTCTCTGTTGTCTTGAGTATCTAGTGCTGTGCACCAATCTTAGAACCCCCAAGGTGCTTCCGAGAAGCCCCCTCCATTGGCCTGTGCATGGGATGGGCACCCAGAGCCCACGCCTAGAATCCGGGACGCTCAGCCTCCGGGACTCGGGGAACTTCCAGGCCCAGACCGCACTCCCTCCAGAGAGCCAGCCTTTTTAGGGTTGTTGGAGTCCCAGCTACATCACGGACTAAGACTCGACGCACTTGCCCGAGAAAAAGCCACCCCTACTGCCACCCTGTGTCCTCGAACCTGAAACGCCTTAAGTTACGAGAAAACAAGAAGACACGTGCATATGTCTTCAAGTCAGAGGAACGGGGGCGAGAAACGTGCGTGTTCTGTGCCGGGCGTCTCCCAGGCACCCCGTCCAGGACTCGCCACCCTTGCAGACGGCGTGCGCCCTGTGTCCCTGTCCCCGATGAGGGAGGTAAGCCCCGGGAGGGACTCACCTGCCCAGCCAGCACCCCACGTGCGGCACGGTTCCGGCCTTCGGCCGTTCTGCCAACGCGTCTCGTCTGGAGGAGGACCAAGCCACGAGGGTGGGCGGGGTGCCAGTGGCCCCGAAAGGGGCCCGGCTGCTCGGCCCAGACCCCCAGAGGCGGCCAGCGTCGCCACCCCACCGCCCCCGGGGCTGACAAAGGGACAGGCGGGCAGACACCATCACGGCGCATCCCCGGGAGCGCACGGCCCCACCTGCGTGGTGGTGGGGACAAGGAAACCCCATCCGAGCGTGACCCAGCCCCCAGGCCTCGGTGCCGGCCTCAGGTGACCCAGGGGACACGCCGCCACACGGGTGAGACAGAAGGGGGGCAGGCGGCTGCCGCAGGTGGGGGTGACAGAAACTCCATGCCCGCTTCTGACACCCCGGGTTAGGGCACCCCGGGTCAGGGCAGCCCACAGGACTCAGGGGTCACGGCGGCCAGTGTGCTGTGTAACAGAGGGTGTCACAGCAGACGCGGGAACGGCCAGACGAACAGAGGCCTTAGGCGAGGAGTTTCTGCCCCATGGAGTTGGGGTGCCCCTTCGTGGTCCGTACCCACAGGTGCTCACCAGCCCCGAACTCCGTACTTTGGGATTTTTATGGAGGCCTTGCCACGTAGGCACAAGCCGTCATGAACTCGCTCTCCGGCCCTGCTCGCCCTCCGGGGGGCGCGCTGGGGCTGAGGGCTCCGAGCTTCTCCTGTCCGCTGGGTCTCCCGGTGACCAGTCCCCCCCGAAAGCTACCCAAGCACCCCCGCCCCCAGCCAGGGCCGCCCCAGTCGAACAAAAGACACTCCTGTCACCCAGGAAGTGGCCGAGAATCCAGGAGCTTGTGCCAGGGACCCGGGGCAGATACCGACACATACGTAATTTCTATGACGTCACAAGAGGAGGGCAGGGCTCCCTGCGGCCCCAACCGGCGCCCCGAGCTGTGTGGAATTTCAGCCGAGGGGCTGCAGTTCTGAGAGTGACCACAAGATGGAGCCGTCGCCCTTCCGAGGACACCCTGCCCACCTGGGGCGCACCCGCGCAGGGAGTGGGCCCAGACCCGCCACCTGCGGGTCCCGCGGTCTGGGCGGGTCGTCCGCTGAGCCCCGCGGCCCGCTGCCCTCCCCGAGCCGCTGGCATCGGTCATCCTCGCTCGGTTTAAACCTCGCCAACAAGGTTCCACTCGTTGGCTGTTTGTTTTTTAATCCCTCCTGGTTTCTGTTTCCTGGGATACCTTCTCATTGTTTTTCAGACCAATCCCCCTCTGCTTTTTAGTTCATTGACTTTGATTTTACAGTCAACGGCAAATTAGCTAGGAAAAGATCTGTCCACGGAAGTCGTTTTTAGATGTACCAAGGGGCAAGTTCCCTGACGGCATTCTGACCCTACCCCAGGCCCTCCCTCGCCCCACTCCACACCCGCGCCTTTCTGTCTGTCCCTCGAGAGACGCCACGGTGTCCCCCCCGGCACACACACACACGAGGCCTCACACGCACGCACACCTCCATGTGCACACACACACACACACGAGTGCAGGTGCACGTTCACTGCACGCATCATCACACTCACACACACGGCCCCCGCTGAGGCGGTGCCTGGTGTTGGGAGCTGCTCTGCACCCCCAGCAGCGTCTGCACCCCTGTTCAGCAGCAAGCACAGGGGAACGTTTTTTAAAAAGAAACTAACAAGACCCTGGAAAAGGAAGAAGAAAAAAGTTTTCTAAAGATTTTACTTATTTCTTTTTAGAGAGAGGGGAAGGGAAGGAGAGAGAGAGGGAGAGAAACATCAGTGTGTGGTTGTCTCTCAGGCACCCCCTCCTGGGGACCTGGCTCACAACCCAGACATGTGCCCTGACTGGGAATAGAACCAGTGACCCTTTGGTTCACAGGCCGGTGCTCAATCCACTGAGCCACACCACCCAGGGCAGAAAAATAAAATTTTTAGCTGGTCAACTTTCTTTCTGGGCAGATTAACTTTTGAGAGAGCAAACACCAGTCCATTCGTCACTCAGCAAGTGTGTTACAAATGTCGAGTGGGACATGGGAATTGGTGGCACAAGTTACATCCAACACGAGGGTCAAAAGTCAGACGAGACGCACACAGGACTGGCGGTTGCTCTGAGGGAACTGTCCTGACCAGCAATGACATGGCTTCAGGACTGGCACTGTCACCCAACTTCACGGAGTCCACCACCACCAGCGTCAGCCTGGAGGGAGCAGCACTTGTCGCCGGAGTGGAAGCTCTGCGTCCGGAGTGCGGCCAGGACATCCCGCAGTGTCCCCAGGGCCACTGCAGCTCCGGGCACCACGTTCTCGCTGAGGACGTGCATGTGGGAACGCGGTGAGAGTGGATGTGTGTGTGTGAGTGTAAGTGTGTGAATGTGAGTGTGTGTGCATGAGAGTGAAAGTGTGTGAGAGTGTGTGTGTGTATGTGTGTGAGTGTGAGTATGTGTGTGAGTGTATGGGAGTGGAAGTGTGTGAGTGTGAGAATGCACATGAGTGTGTGTATGTGTGTGACTGTGCAAGTGTGTGAGAGCATGTGTGTGAGTGTGTGTGAATATGTGTGCGTGTATGTGAGTGTGAATGTGTGTGAGTGTGTGAGCGTGAGTATGTGTGTGAGTGTATGTGTGTGAGTGTGAGTATGCATGTGAGTGTGTGAACGTATGTGTGTGAGAGTATGTGTGTGAGTGGGCATCTGTGAGCTGGTAAGTGTGTTTGGTAAGTGTTAGCTGAATACAGGAAGGCAGCTCGAAGTCACACAGCAAAGAGGGCACTTGAATTTGACCCCGGCCCGTCTTCGAAGAGCATACACTTGTACAACGCTGTTAGCCCACGCCACCCCCATAAATGTAATTTAAGGACAAATAAGGGAAATCGAGGGCATGTCCTTTCCACCGCCATCATTCAGGCTGGCCACCAACGGCACCACCCGGAGAGGTCGCAGGCCAGACGCCCCGGAAGATAGGCCGGGGCTGGTCCCAGGCAGGTCCCTGGGATGGATTCGAGGTCCCCCCTGGACCAGGCCACCGGCCTTGGGCGGCACTGCCCCTGTGCACGTGACCTTGTCGGTTTACTTTAGATACCTTTTCACATACTCTAGGCTACAAATCCCAGTTGTGACATTTTAAAGTATCACTTACTGAACTTTTCAAACCACTTATTTCAAAGCTGTATTTGCATTTTCTTCGGCTTGTCTCTGGAAACGCAGGGACACGGTGGGGGCTTCCGGGATCTAAACTCGTCTCGTGGAGACCCTCCCCTTCCAAAGCGCGCTTTCCTCGTCCACCCGGAGAAGGCTCGGGGTCCTCGGCACCGCGCCAGCGGCTGGCCAACAGCAGCTGTTGCCTCAGCGACCGCACAGAGAGGCTGCCAGCCCCTGTCCGGTCTGTTCCCGGCTCGGTCACCCCCCTCTCGACCACCGGGAAAACCCGAAGGAACTTGTCCCGGATCTCCCACCGCTGCCCGTAGCTGCCGGGGACCGTTCTTGTCCCTGTCCACCGGACGGTCTGTGACCAGCCCCAGGCTGTCTCCAGAACGGACGTCTGGGGACAGAGGGCTGCAGGCACCCTGAGCCCGTCCCTGCGGGTGGGGGGGTGAAATCAGAAACCCTCTTCCCACTCTCTGCTCTGAGGGACGGAGAGTCCGAGCTGGATTTGACAGAGGAGACGGCTCACGGGTCCTAAAAGGAGAGCAGGGGAGCCTTCCCTGGCGAGTGTCCCAACGGGTGCTCCTCGCTGTCCCCTGGGCGTCACGCCCCCTGGAGCCCCGGGGCTGGTCTAAGTGTAGGAGTGACAGGGACAGGTTCCGTCTCCGAGAGGGGGAGAGTTTCTCCTGAGAACACGTTACACAGCGACCGAGCTGACAGCTCTGGCCATTGCTTTGAGCTTTAACAGAAACCAGGCAGACTGGGCCCAAGATGTCCACGGAAGCAGAGGACGACCACTCAGGGTCGCCTGGGTGTTCGGCAGCTGGAACCCGGTACTGCCCTCTCCTCCGCCCTCCCCCTCGCCCCTGCCCTGCTGCGCGACACCCGGGCTCCGCTGGGCGGCCCTGCTGGTGTGCGCCCAGCTCCCCGCGCACCTGCGCCCCCGGGTGTGGGGTCGGGTCCTATTCAGGGTCATTTGAAGAATGTTGGTAAGTGCAAAGCTGGCGGCAGACCCTGGGTGGGGCCTGGAGGAGCCCCAACAGCGCCCCGCGCTCAGTGCGTGGGCGGTCCGTCACACGTCAGGGTCCTGAGCTCCGTGACTGGAAAACGCAGGGGGCGGGGGCACTGTTTCCTGGGGGCGGTGACAACTAAGTCACGTCTTGAAAGATGCGCAGGCGCTGCGCGCTCCCGGAAGGGTCGCAGGATGGGAGGGAGGGGGGAGGCCAGGGTGGAAGGGTGGGCGCGGATACGTGGAAAGAGGACGAGGCAGACCCTAGCTGCGGGCCTCCAGGCCCCGGCCTCGCTCCCACGCAGATCCCTGCGCATCCAGCGGACGCTTCCAGAGCGCGGCCCTGCAGGGAGGCAGCGCGGCGCCTCAGGCTGGCTCCCGTCCAGCCCGGCCGACCCGCGCTCTGGGTAATTATATGGCTTTTAAAGTGTCCCCTCGTCCCCACCCTTCCTTTTAACCCCAGCGGCGTCGGTGACAACCTGCCAGCAGCAGGCGCGCCAGGCCAGATGACAGCGGGGGCGGCTGGGGCGGCTGGGGCGGCGGCGCCCCCGCAGCTGCCCGGCAGGTGCCGCCTGCCTCCGCGTGCGCCCGCGCGCACCGCGCTGTCACAGGCCGGCGGCCGAGGTGATTAATTAGCGGCGTGGCCGTGCGGGGACGCGGGCGCCCCCCACATCTGCCCCGAGACGGCGGGGGTCAGCGCGCCGTGTCACTCCTCTCCCCTCACTCCCCCCGAAGCCTAATTGGCTGTGACACCAGGGCCAGCTGTTCGGAGAGGCGGCGCGCGGCGGGGCTCGGCCGGGCAGGTGGACACGCTGAGCCGTGCGCGCGGCTGCGCGGACGCAGCTTTGTTCCGAGTCTGGCCGGGCTGCCGGCTTCGGGCGCCGGGGTCCTGCTTCTTTCTCCCCCTTCCCTCCGGGGCACAGGCGGGGGCGGGGGACAGGGGCAGGAGGAGGCTCCGGGGTTCCTTACAGGCTTTCAGCGGGACCCTTGCCCCCCAACACCCGGGAATGTGCCTCCCCCCTAAACGGACGGCAGCAGCCTCTTCTGGTGAACTGGATGTGACCAGGCTTATTCCTGCGTTGGGGGGCGGGGCGCTGCACCTCCAGGGTGGGCCCAGGAGGGAGAGGGGGAAACTGGGAGAGGGGGAGCGGCCGTTGGAGGTAGAGTGCACAGGGGCTGCCCCGTCTGTGGGAGGAGTGGGGTTCCGGGAGGAACCCATTTTTCCAGAAATCCCGGAGCCTGCTTTAGGATCCGTTGTCCCACCCAGCAGAGGGCGCCCCCTTCCGAGGGCGACTCACTGCGGGGGCCCGAGCACCCACGGGGCAGAGCAGGGGGCAGCGGGGAGGAGCCCTGGTATTTACGGGGCTCCCGCATGGCTCCTCGGGGGGCGGTGGGGAGGGGACGGGAGGGGCGTGGGGACCGGCGCGCTGGCCTCCGGGCCCTGGGACGCAGGGCTGAGCTGGGTGGCGGGTGTGGGCGGTGGGTGCATTGTGTCGCTCCCCCCGCAGCCGCACAGAGCCTGCCCCTGGGCCAGGGGTGGGGCACAGAAGAGCAGGGGGCACCCACTGTGAGTCCCGGAAACAGCAGGGAGTCGGGGCACAGCCCCGGGGAGGTGGTGCCAGGGAGCCGGGCACAGGCTCGGGGGCTCCAGTCCGGGGCGGGGCCTGGGCCCCAGGCCCAGGGAGGTCACCTGGGGAAGGGACTCCTGAGCTGCGCATGGGAGAGGCGGGCATCTGTCAGGAGCCGAGGTCAGGGGTCGGCTGGGGGTCGGGCAGTTCCACCCGGGACAGGCCCAGGGGGTGGGGCGGGGGCAGCTCAGCGGTCCTGCGCTCCCCCAGCCTGGGCCCGGAGGCACCCAGGGACGCTCTGACCCCCGGGAGACTGGGGCAGGTCCCCCTGAAGGTTCCTGGGCCCACCTTGGAGCCACCCCCCGTTCAGGAGCAGAGGCCCAGCAGTGGGCAGACAGGGCAGCGGGGGGAGAGGCCCGGAGTCCCCTCCGCTGCGGGCAGCAATCAGCTCGTTAGGAGGCAGGGCCTGTGCGCACAGGTAGCAGCGGCCACGCAGGTGGCCCCACCTGCTGTCGGCGTCGTGAGCAGCTGGAGTCGCCCCGACACCCGCGCCTGACACCTCGCTTCTCATTAGCCCCCCGCAGGGCCGCCACCCGGGCAGATGACAGAGGGCCGCTGGTCCTCCGGCCGGCTCCTGCAAACAGATCACCCGGACGGCCGCCTGTCCCCGCTCTGGGCCTCCAGCCCTCGAGTCAGGGACCCGGGAGCCGGGGTGGGGAGGCAGGAGGTCAGCCCTGCCCTGGCTCCTGGGGCCCATGCAGCCTGGCGCCCCATTAAACAGAGGGGCGTGCTCCTGGAGGCCCTCTGCACCAGGAGCGGTGCCCGCCCGCCGCCTTGGTGGAGTGTGTGTGTGTGGGGGTGCTCCCTCACACGAACCGGCAGCACAAGGTGGAGGGGGAGACCAGAGTCCTCTTTCTGACGCTTGTCATCTACCAGGGTGGTGGGGGGGAGGGGCAGTGAGCTCACAGTGTGGCTGGGACAACAGCGGGACACTGACCCAAGACGGCCTGCCCCGGACGCGGGGCACGAGTGGCCGGCGGGGTGAATGTGGAGAAGTGCTGGAGCCAGGGCCTGGGGGACGCCCGCCGACCCCCGTGCGCTGTGGCGAGGGTCACAGGGCCCCACCCAGAAGGCGTGTCCCCTGCAGGGAGGTGCGGACGGGGGGCCTGGGACATCCCAGTGAGGGCAGGGACGCCAGGTGCGGGACAGAGGGGCAGGACAGGGAGCTGGCGGGGAGGAGCAGGGTGGCTGCCGAGGGGGCAGGACGGCCCAGGTGGGGGCAGCCCCTGCTCCCCGCGTGCCCTTTGTCCTCTGCGTCTCCAGGGCGGTGGCCTCCAGCTGGGGCTGACGGGGCTTCCAGAGCTGGGACCGGTGTCACCGCCGCTCCTGTCCCCTTGCCTCCTCCGTGTCCCTTGTGGTGGCTTCCGGCAGGTCCGGCACGGGCCCAGGGAATCGGGTCGCAGGTTCGAACGCAGCCGCACACACACTCTTCCTGTTACAGCCTGTCCTCTGCCGGCTCTGCTCGCAGGCTGGGCCAGGGGGCTTCCTGGGGGGCGAGGGGCAGCCCCTGTCACTGTCTCCAACGCCACAGGGTCCAGAAACAGCGTCTTCTGGTTTCCAGGCCCTCCTGCCACGGACGCCGCCTCTGGGGGCAGACGGCGTGGCCACACGTGCAGCTGGGCCCGGACCACGCAGGCTGCAGGCACACGGGACAAAGACAGTCAGACGGAGGGGCCGGCGAGCCGCCTTCCTTTCCGTCACAGCAGACGCTCCAGCCGGAGCGAGCCCTGTGCCCGAGCGGACGAAGGTGGGAGGTCGTTGTCAGGTAAGTAGCGTCCGTTCTTTCCCACAGTGCACCGGGAGACGCCGCTGGAAGCCAGGTCCCGGGGGACCGAGAGCATTGTCACGCGACCTCACTGAACAAGAGCGGGCAGGCTCCGTGATGCAGACAAGGGGCTCTGGCCCACGGAGAGAGAGAGAGAGTCCCGGGGAACGGGGTGTCGTCCTAAAGGCGTGAGCAGGCCCTGGCCAGTGTGGCTCAGTGGAGTGAGTGCTGGACTGTGGATCAAAGGATCGCAGATTCGATTCCCCGTCAGGGCACAGGCCTGGGTTGTGGGCCAGGCCCCCAGGAGGGGGTGCACCAGAGGCAACCACACACTGATGTTTCTCTCCCTCCCTTTCCCTCTCTAAAAAAAAATAAATAACTTTTTCTTTTAAAAAAAGAAGTGAGCAGGTGTGCAGGGGAGTGCAGGTGTGCAGGGGTGTGCAAGTGTGCACTCCGACATCACAGCCCTGGACTCCCTGCGCTTCGACAGAAAGCCCCCCAGGGACCATACAGCCCACACCTGCCATTTCGACAGGGGGAAACCGAGTCACAGGAGACCGAGGGAGGCAGTTAAGGCCACGCACCTTTTCCGTCGCCCAGCTGAGGCTGAGACGACGTCCTTCCAACCAAGCCTGGTCCCCCCAGATCTGAATGCCCTGTGGGGGCTCAGGGGCGGGAAGGGCCCTGGAGAAGGGGGGCCGCAGGCGGGTCCCCACAGATGCGGGCAGGGACAGGCTGGGTGGGCCCGGAGGGCCCGGGGGATGCGACCACACTCGAAGGTTTGCCAAAGAAAAGCACAGGGCGGGCGAGGAGCACAGGGCGAGCGTCCAGCTCCTGGTCGGAGTCTCGGCGGAGGGAGAGGGTTATGACCCTGAAGAGGCCGGGGCCCGGGCTGCCCAAGAGTCGGACCGGGGGCTGGGGCAGGGAACCCCTCGGGGCCAGTCTGGCTGGTGGCCGGTGCGTGACCCAGGCCGCAGCAGGGCGCAGGGAGTGTCAGCTAGTATCACCAGCAGAGGCGGGTCCTGACAGCGAGCAAGATTAACGGGGGGACGGTGTCCCCCCAGACTTCTCGCAGCAAGTCAAGCGTCACAGCTGTCCCCCCGGAGCGGCTGCAGCCGTGTGCTCGGGAGCACGGCTGTGAGCCCCCTTGGCCCGTCTGGGTCCCGGGACGCTGCGAACTCGGGGTGGGGGAGAGTGGCCCCCGGCGGGCCCGGGGGGGCCAGTGGGCAGGGGAACGCCGGGCAGGTCAGCGCCTGTCCCTCGCTCTCCACTCGAACGGGTGCCATGTGCGGGCATTTAGACCTCAGGGAGACGCTTCCCCGGGGCACCTGGGCCCGCACCCTGTCCGGTCGGCGCCGGCACTGCCGTCTCCTGGGCCTCCTGGCGAGTGTCCCGCCGTTTCTCGCCCAGAGGCAGGCGCCCTGACAGACGGAGGTGTCCCGAGCACCCCCAGCCCAGGGCATGAACGTCTCACCTCTGAACAGGGACAAATCACCCCAGTGGCGTGTCCCGGGCGCCCCAACGTCCAGGCGCCTGTCACCATGGCGTCACGACGTCTGTGGTGTCCACAGGGCCAGCGGGCAGGGATTTGGTGCTGGGACAGTGCAGGCTCAGAAGGGGGTCCCAGTTTAACTCCTGAGCTGCAGGGTGGTCTGAGGGAGGGGGTGCCCCCGGTTCATCCCGTGACTCTCGCCCACCCCCTCCCTGTGCAGGGCTCCTCCGAGCCACACACGCTGACTCCCCGAAGACATCGGGGCCAGGATGCCCGTGCGGTGGGGCCGGCGGCAGCATGGTCCCCACCTCCGCTGGCTTCCTGGCGGCATCTGAGAGGGGCAGGGAAAGACCCTGCCTCAGCCCAGAGCAGAAAGGCGGTGAGCTCCTCCTCGCCCGAGGAAGAGACGAAAGGAGGGAGAAAACCCGGCGAGGAGCTGGGACGCAGAGACAAGGGGAAGACAAGGACGCGGGCTGGGGTCTGGCGCTCGGCAGGGCGGCACGCTCGCACCGTCCCGGGGAGCCGCCGGGGCGCCCGGCTGCTGGCGTGATGAGGCAGGCGCGTGCGTGGGTCGCAGCGGTAATTAAAACCTCTCCGTCACATGCCACGGAGAGCTTAGTTGTCACATTGTGTTAGAGGAGCCCTCGCCTCATTCCCTCGAAGGGGACAGCTGCCTGCGGCCCCGTCATCTGCTCCTGGGTCGTGGAGCCCTCGGCCAGACCGCGCCCCTGGCCGACTCTGCATGGGAGCCCCCTGCTGCTGGGGGGCGTCCCGTCTGCCAACCAAGGAAAGGGCGGACCCCGCCCCCGGCCCGGCCTCCCCACCCAGGCCCAGGGGCCGCCCGCGCACCCCGGCTGAGGCCCGAAGCCCCGCTTGGAGACTGGCTGGCCAGTCCTGCTTCCCAGGAAGGGGAGTCCCAGAGCCCAGGAGGCCACCGGGGCAGGCAGGCCGTGGCTGGGGCCGGGGGTGCGGGGACGGAGACTGGGCCCGGACTCGGGGACGGGGCTCCCGGTCCTCCCTCGCCCGTCCCCTGCTGTCCCGGGGGCTGGGGTCCAAGCCAGCTCGAATTCCGTTCTCCCGACCCGACAGACGGTCCTCTGTGGCCGCTGAGCCCACCACACAGTGCCGAGACCCTTGGGCAGGCTTTCAGGAACAGCCTGCCGGTCCCTGAGCCACCACCAGGCCGGCCCAGCCAAAGCGCCGCCCCGCCCTGCCATGCCAGCTCTGGGCTGAACGGACGCCCTTGTGACCGAGTTTGTGGGCCGGAGAGTCGGTCGTAGGAGGACTCGGGCGACTGCCGGGAGTCCTCTGGCACCCCCCCTGCACGTCCCCCTCGGCCTCCCCGGGGGGCAGACCCCCGTGCAGCCCACCGAGGAGGGGCCGTGCCGAGGGCGAAGCGGAGGCGAGAAACTTGTCTCCAACACGACGGGGGCAGCGGCACGGCCACTCTCGGAAGGGGCACGAGTGTCTGCGGAGTGGGCACCCGAGGAGAGGCTCGTGTCCGGACCACAGGGAGCACCCGGACAGCCCAACAGCACGGACGAAAACAACCCAACCCAGGTGTCTGCACGGGCCACGGCTGCCCTGGCCGGGTGGCTCGGCCGGGCGGAACCTCCCCCCGTAACCGCAAGGCCGCCGGTCCGCTCTCCCGTGGAGACGTGTGCGGGAGACGAGTCGATGTCTCTCCCTCTCTCTCAAATCAGTAAACACATCCTCAGGTGAGGACTGAACATACACAAACAAATGGCAAGGGCCCTACATGGAGATTTCTCCCAAGACAAGCAAAAGGTCGAAAAGGTCGAGGAGAGGTGCCCGAGCGTCCCGGGCCGTCGGGGAGACAGAGGCAAGTGAAGATGCAGGAGGTGCCAGTGCGTGCCCACCGGCCGGCCCTGCAGCCGCGAGACGGGCTGGGACGGGGGTGGTGTGGCGGGGGGTCAGGGGGGCTCGTGACCCGCAGGCCCTGCTATTGTTGGGGACAGAAAGGGGGGCAGGCGCCACGGGAAGGCGCCTGGCGGCCCCGAAGGTCTCGGTCCGGAGGGACCGGGGGGCCGGCCTTCTGCTTGTGGGTGTGCGTCCTGGGCAGAGGGAGCGTGGGTCCCTGCACAGGTGTGTACAGGCGTGTGCAGGCGTGTGCGTGATACCGAAAGCGGAAACCACCCCCCCGCAGGCTCTCCCCCCACGATGAGGGGAGAGACCGAAGCAGGAATGTCCACCCAGGAGGCTAGTTTCGGGAGGAAAGAGGAGGCCGCGGCCTGGACGGGCCTTGAAGACGCAACACCCAGGGAGAGACTCCGGTCCCGGCTGCCACGCACCGCCTGAGCCCGTCTCCAGGGAGGGCCCCACACGGGCTGACCCAGAGAGCCGGAGAGCAGACTCGTGGCCCCCCGGGGCCCGGCGGGGCGGCGTGGGAGGGACAGGCGGGCCTGCCAGGGGGCGCGGGTCTGCAGCTGGGTCCGAAAAGCTGCCCCAGCGGGCCAGATGCAACACGGCCCCCGGAACCGGGGGTCCACGAGCCGGGGATGTGGCCTGGGGTTGGGTCCTCGGAACGAGCCATGAGCCCCTCCGGGGCCCCCCTCTCTGTGGGGTTTCTGATGTGCTTCCTCCTGCCCGGACGTGCACACGGGAAAGGGATGGTGACGGCCCCTCTGGAGGATGGAAATACATGTTCACGAGACAGCACTGGCCACCACGCCCCACCACGCCATGCCACGCCCGAGAACAGTTTCTGTCCTCCTGAGTTCCACCCGGTGCCGACGAGGAGCTGGGGACCTATGCTGACGGCCCACTAGGGAACTCGGCCCCTCCGTGTGAAAGCTACCCCAACTCGTCTGTTACCGTCCCTTCCCCTTGGCCAGGTGACTCCGTTAGAGCCCTGTCCCGTGCACTGAAAGGCTGCAGGTTCGATTCCCAGTCAGGGCACACACCCTCAGACTGCGGGTTCGGTCCCCGGGCGGGGCCCGTGCAGGAGGCAACGGGTGATGCCTGTCTGTCACGTCAGTGTCTGTCTGTCCCTCTCCCTTCCTCTCTCTCTGAACCAACGAGCAGGTGCTCGGGTGAGGACAGAAACAACCTGTCCCTTCCCCGTGCTCCGGCCCCTGAAATACAGCCTGCCCTCGCGGTCTCGTCAAATGTTCGCCTTCCCAGAACACACTTGGACTGCTAGCCATGGAGCTGAAACAAATCCCTGAGCTCTTTCTCCTTTTCCCGGTGAGCAGGCGGGTGAGTTCAGAAAGGCGAAGGTCCTGGCGTGGCTGGTTATCATCCTGGGCCCGAACCCGGGTCGCCCCAGGCGGGTCCCTGCCCACCAGAACTCTGCCGCCACGTGACCTGCATGAGCGTGCTCGCTGGTCTCCAGGTGGAGGTCAGTGAGGTGCCAGGAAGACTGTCATGGAGGTGAGGCCCTGGGTCCCGGGAAGAGCCTCAGAGTGAGCGAAGGTGTGTGTGTGTTTGTGATGGTGGGATGAGCTGCCTCACTCGCTGGGAGACCCGTTCCTTCCCACGGTGCCGTGGGGTCTTCGCTGTGGTGAAGACACGTAACTGACAGTGTGCCGTCTACGCCGCTGCTCCGTTCACAGCTCAGCTCGGGCCCATCGAGGCATAACTGGGACCACCGCGCGCCCACAAATTCTCCTCGCCTTGCAACACTGAGACTCCGTCCCCCGAAACACCACTGGCCCCGCCCCTCGGTCCTGGGTGCCACCACTCTCCGTTCTGCCTCTGGCCCGGACTGCATCTTCAGTGCATTTTCTCCCTCCAGGCCACCCGGCCGTGGACGGGAGTGGACAGGCAGGACCCGGGCCAGCTCCGCGGACACGCGCACCGTGTTTGAACTCTAAACGGTGCCCCGAGCGTGGCCGGTGGCACCACGGCCGACCAGCGGTCTCTGAAGCAGCTCGTGGAGTTACGGGAACTCTTACCCCAAGCAGCAGAAGCTAGCGTGGGAGGCGGACGTGGCCGGGCGACCCACTCTGCCCACCCACGCTGTGTCCCTGGGGACAGCTGGGATGCTCACGTGACCGACAGCGGGCAACCTCGGGCCCCCGGGAATCCACACCCCGCTGACGACAGACGGTGCGGCCGTCATCCGCGGCAGGGGGAGCCCTCGGCCACCCGGGAGGCAGTGCTCCACCCCCTCAGCTCTCCGCGGGCTTTCCCAGGAGCCTGTGACATTTATTTCCTGACCTCAGGGTCACAGCTCATAAAGGCAAAATTACCCCTACCCAGCGCCTTCTAAACCATCCAGTTAATTCACGTGAGTCACCCTCGTGACGCCGGTCATCTCGGGCCGGGCAGCAGGGGGCGCTAGTGCCTGCCTTCTTCTCTCCCGGTTGCCCCGAATGAGGCCCAGTCTTTCCCATCGCTCCCTCCGTCCCTGCCTCGAACAGAGGCGCCGTGAACAGTGCACAAGGGTCTCCCCGAGAGCTGGAGAGCCTCGGCCGACCGCAGACGCGGCGTGAGAAGAGGCGGCAGCGACACCATCGGCGGCCCTCGGGACGCACGCACCAGCGAGTGGCCGGCGGCGTCTCCCACCGGGGACCAGCCAGAAACACTCACGGAGAAGAGAGCAGGGCCCCCCCCGCCCCCGTGTGGATGGGACCCTGAACGTGTGAGTTCATAGAGGCAACCCCCCACACACACGGCCTGCTCTTCGGGGTGCCGTGGGTTTGAGCTCCCAGGGGACGCACCAAGCGTTCTGTGCCGTGTGTACGGCCCAGCCGCGGGTTCGGGGGCAGACGCGGGTTCGGGGGCAGACACGGGTTCAAGTTCGGGCACCGGCTCGCACCCACGGGGACCCTTGCGTGCGATGCAGACTCTCTGGGCCTTTCGATGTTACTTCTGCAAAACGGGTGTAACCACGCCGCTTCCCTCATGGGCTCGCGAGGACGAGAACAACGCAGGCAGAGGCGGCGTGAGCGGTTTGCGGGGGGGGGCACCCTTAAATGTGGGGAGGGTGAGTCAGACGGTGCACGTACCACCGTCTTGCCGGAAGGAAGGGGCACCCGCGTCAGACTCACCGACGGCCCCGCAGAAAATGTGGATTCCCGAGCCCCGGCCCTGGCGGTCTCTGAGTCTGCAGACTCGGGCTGCGGCCCTGGGCCTGCCGTTTAAAAAGTGCCGTCAGCGACTGAGTGCCCCGCGGGGGCAGTGTCGGGGCGAGGTCGGGCTGGGTCGGAGCCGAACGTGAGTCCTTCTCCACTGTCCAGATTCCAGTCCGAGCAGCCCGTCTGGGGAGAGCTCAGGGGCACCGGCGTGAGGGTCCTGGCAGCTGGGGGCTCCCCTGGGCTTAAATACCTGAGATGACCACGTAGGGCTAAGCCTTGGACAAGGCCTCATGAGCTCGGTCTGGCCGCGAGGCTCACAGACCTTGAGCCCTGGGCGGCGTGGCTCAGTGGGTCGGGCATCGTCCCACAGAGTGAAAGATCGCCGGTCCGGGCCCACGCCTGGGTCGTGGGTTCAGTCCCCAGTCAGGGCATACAGAAGGCAACCGATCGATGTTTCTCTCTGATACCGATGTCTCTCTCCCTCTCTTTCTCCCCCCTTCCCCTCTCTCTAAAAATAAATAAAATATCCTAAAAAGAAAAAGCTCTCTGCAGGGCCCAGGGCCCAGGGCAGGGGCTCAGATGGGAGAAGAGCGGAGGGATTAGACGTTAAGGTGAAAATAATAATACATGAGAAACAAAGGCAGGACCTTGTAGTCGTGTGTGGGGGACCTGTGGGGACTTGCCCTGTCCCTTCCACGGTCCCGGTCCCCAGATTCCCACGGCGCTCGTTTGGGGACGGGATCACTAAAGCCGTCCCAAGAACAACCCCTGGGGTGCAGGGATGCAGGGAGGCAGGGCGCCCGCTCACCAGATGACACACTCCTCAGATTGCCGCTGAGGCATGATTTGTGCAAGAGCAGCCGCCAGGCGCAGTGCGGGCGGGCGGTCCCGTATCTGGGCTGCGGACTCACCTGCGTCTCTCAAAAGGAGCAGCGCGCTCCGTGAACCATCACCGCTCAGCGGCGCCGGACCCTGAGAGACCCTCCGCCCTGCTGGGCACTCGGGGGTTCGGCTGTGCACCCTCAGCGCCCACGCCCGTGAGCTATTCCAGGAGAAGACACGTGGTCCCCGCCCTCCTGGGACCGACTGTGCACAGCCCCAGAGACTCAGAATGGTGTGGGTCTCTAGAAGTTACCGAGCCATGTCTCACCTGCCGAACCGCGGGCTCCCCCGTCTGCCTGCCCGTTCCACATCGACCCTTAGAAGACACGTTCCAGGCGTCCCTGTAGTTACACACCCCCAACAAAGCTCCTAGGTTCTCCCCCAAATGGGCTCCCCCTTCGGTCTCCCCCCCATTACTGAGCGGGGACTTTGCCTTTCGGGTGGCCCAGCCCCCAGGTCTCGGAGTCCCCCTGGACCCTTTCTCCCCTCCGGCATCAGCACACTCTAGTGGAGTCACCCTCAAAATGTGTCAGAGTCCGTCTCCCTCCGAGGCCGCCACCTGGGTCCAGGTCAGCGCCGCCCTCCCCCCAGTGACGCAGGGGCCTCCTTGCTCCTCCCTCGGGCCGGCGGACCCGGAGTCCTTTCTGTAAAGGCACGTCACACACGGAAAGCCAAATCCTGTCCCTGTCCCTGTCCCCACCCCCGCCCCGTGTCCTCATTTTCCTCCCCGACCACAGCTGACCTCCCCGCTGCCCCCGAGTACTCGGCACCCGCCTGCCTCAGGGCCTTTGCACACCCCGTTCCCGACGTCCGGCCTGCTCTTCCCCAGGGAGCAGCCTCCTCACCTCGAGTTCTCGTTCAAGTCTCGCCGCCACGACCGGCCGTTCCAGCCTGCAGCTCGCCGCACACGCTCACAGCGCCTCCCACTCCGTTTGCCCGCGGCCGCCCTCACCTCCCAGCACTTTAGGTAACGTGCTGCCCACCACGGCCTGCTCCCTGGTGGAGCCGAGGTGCCACGGAGCCTGGCGCTTTCCGTCAGGTCGGCCCCTGGAGCGGCTCCGGGCACCCGGCTCAGGGCCTGGTGCAGGGGGCGAGCGGTGCAAACCGCCACAGGACATTCGTCCAGCGAGCGGGCACGCCGCCTGAACCAGGGCTTCCTCCCTTCCTCCCACACGGACCGGCAGGACGGACATTGTGCTGGATCCTCGCCACAGCCCCACGGGGAGGGAAGGCAACATTGTTACCCCCGATGCCCTCGCAACTCAACACTGTTGTCGGCTCTGCAGACGGAGGGTGGGAGTCGTGAGCCCAGCACCCTGGGCGGCCTCCGGAAGCTGCAAAAGGCGAAACAACGGATTCTCCCCTCGGGCCACTGCAAGGGCCACGAGTCAGTCCGGGGGGCCCAGGTCGGACCAATGACTGGTGGCACTGGGAGGTGACGAGCTGTGTTATTTAAGCCACTCGGGGTACGTCGTTATAGCAACGATGGAAACTCACACCCTGGACACCGACATCCCGTGCCCTTGGCCCGCCGGCCCCAGGTCACCTCTGGGGTCACCAGGGGACCTACTTCTCTCTGCCCCAGAGCAGGCCGTCAGCTGCTTGAAGACGCACTTCAAGTTCAGTGTCATTCGCTGGAGATATTGCCAGCTCCCCCTGCCCCAGGGTCTGGCGATGGAGCCCACCTCCAGGTCAGGTCAGGCCAGTGGTGGGCGGGGTCCAGGAACCACAGGGGGTGTCAGCCATTGCCACAACAAAGGGAGACAATTCGGGGGGGGGGGGACAGGCCCCAGAGGGTAGATTCTGTGGTGCATCTATTGGTCTGGCCTCAAACGAGAGCCGCAGCTACATACGTGGAGGCCGGAGCTCACCCCGACTTTCTCCGGGGACCTGGTAGCCCACCCGCCCCCTCGGAGGGTCTGTGGTCTGACTTCCGGCCAGTGCAGGGCGCACCCGGAGGGAGCTGGCCCGGCCGAGCCCGCGTGCCCCGAGAGAAGAACCGTGAGGCCGGTTCTGTTTTCTGAAGGCCCGACGCGCGGGCGGCTCCGAGGGAAGGGCCGGCCGAGAGGGCGGCTTCCCTTTGTCCGTCCGTCAGAGCCAGCCCCGCTCCTGGCAGCCTGCTGGGGGCCTGTGGGCCCGGGCCGGGTGAACTCGGCCCCGTCCCGTTTAAAATGTTTGATTTGATTGCAAAGCAAAATGCTTTTGAAAAGCTGGGCTATTATCCCTGAAATAGAAAAATTAAAAAAATTTGAAAAGCACCTTTGAAGTCAGCTACCCACGCGAAACCCGTGACATCAGAGCGATGGCAGATAAGCGGGGGCAGAACAAGGCGGCATTGACGGCCGGGCCCCGCCGGGCCCCTCGCCCCCCCCCGACCCCCCTCCCCAGGAGCCTGAGATGAAAGACGCCCCGGGCAGCGCGCCTGACCCCTAGGCCTCCCTTATCTCCGCCTGAGCGCACAGCGTTGCGCCTCGAACAAGCCCTCACTGTCTACCTGGCGCAGGTGAGTGTCCTCGCGAGCGGAGCAGGGCGGCCGGGCCGGGGCCGGGGGATGCCACGCATAGCTCGGGGGCCAGCCGAGGGCTCGCGCCCACCCAGCCCTGTCTGCATTCCACCCCCCACCCCGTCCCCTCCCCCCCAGAGGCCAGGGGCAGGGCAGCAAGTGCAAATCGAGGACAGCGCAGGGCGCCCGGGCCCGCGTGCTGACAGACACCCAGCTCCCTCTCGTAGCCGGCAGGCAGGGCGGACACTGACCGCTGGCCCCAGCCACCTCGTGGCTGCCCCTGCCTGTCCCCTGGGAGCCACCGCCGGAGCCCGGTGATGGTGCGACGTTCCGTGCACACACTCGGCGAAGTCCTGCCGTCCTGAGGGCGCGCCAGCCCGCTGCTGGGAACGTGCACCCTGCAGGCCGTCTGTCCAGGACGGAGCCGGGGGCCTCGGGGTCACCAGGAGGGGCCCCCCTGTCTGTTTCAGGGAGGCGGCATTCCTGACACACGCCCAGTGCTACTGCGGCTGCCAGGCCAGCGCCCACACCCCGAGGACCACCGGTTCCCCCCAGCCTTATGCACGGGGTCCCCTGGGGCTCCGCAAGGTCACCGGGAGGCGGGGGCTGTGTGAGGTGCTGGGGCACCAACGGGGGTCACAGGCCGGGTGAGCCACTGGACACAGTCAGACTCCAGAGCCAAGTGGGCGTGCAGTGGGCCCACGGTGTCGGCAGACAGTGAACGGGAGACGCCCGTGGGCAGGCGCAGTCAGGAAGGGGTGGGGCGTGCGGCTTGGGAAGGCAACCGGCCGAGCCTTCTCCACGGGCGGAAGGCTGCGGAAGACAGGCCTCGAGACAGAGCCCCACGGGCGGAGGCGAGGACACGTGACAGTGAGGACGTTCCCTGGGGTGACAGTTCAGGGTCCGCGGGTCGCCGCAGGGCGAGGTGGGCCCGAGTGAGCGTGTGGGGCCCGGCCCCGCAGTGCCCCGCGAACTCCAGAAAGCCCTGCTCCCCCAGAAGCTCCAAACCCCAAATCCTTCCCCAGTTTGTCCCAGTGTCACCTGCTTCTCTCTGTGCTCGGGGACACACGTCCCCCGTCGAGAGGGAGAAGGGCTGACTGGTGTCTGCTCTGCCTTGGGGCCCCCTGCAGGCCCCTCATCTGTGCTGCCCCACCCGCCCTGGTCGGGGCGCCCCCCAGGGCTGACGTCACAACCCCACAGCAGGGCCCTGGGGGTTGGGGGGGGTCAGAGCGCCCCCCCAGGGCTGACGTCACAACCCCACAGCAGGGCCCGGGGGGTTGGAGGGGGGTCAGAGCGCCCCCCCAGGGCTGACGTCACAACCCCACAGCAGGGCCCTGGGGGGTTGGGGGGGTCAGGGCCCGCTGCTCCAGGGGCCACAGGCAAGAGGCACAGGGGTCCCCCAGGAGATCCGTGGGAGCCACGGCTGCTTCCACAGGCCAAAGGGATGGAGCTGGAGAAGGTGAGCCCCCCAGGACACTGCACCCTGCTAGGCCAGCTCAGCCGGGACCACCACCCCCCTCCCGGCTCATGAGAGATGGGAGGACCCCGTTCTTCCAGGCAAGGGCTGCCCCCGGGCCCGGCAAGCCATCTGTCCGACGGGGCCGCGGCTGTGGGGAGAACACCCTCACCAGCCGGAGGTCACGGCCGTGGCCCCATTCAGGAGTCGATCTCAATTTTCTTTTGTCGCTGGGGACTCCACGGGGCGTCTGCTTTAACCTCCGATGGCGCCCTGCCCCGGCCGCAGCCTGAGTGCCCCCATAGGCGGGCTGGCTGCCCGGGCACATGGGGGCCAGGGGGCCCCGGGCAATTTCCCCCGCCCGTCACTTTGCGCCCATTCTCTGGGGGGACCCCAAGCCCGCTTGGCTGCCCCTGTGGCTCCAGGCCACCGCGGGGCCCCGGGGAGCTCAGAGCCACTTTGATTCCGCAGGTGAATGGCCCCGCTTGTTCCCCTCGAAGACGCGGGGCCGAAGGCCCTTCCCTGTGATTACGGTTCTCTCCGGTCAAAGGGGAGTAACTTGAGAAAGCGGGTCCCGGAATGGAGGCGGGGCGGCCGCCGGGGCACGAACATTTGAACTCTCCCGGCGGCGTTCCTGACTCCGCGGTCCGCAAACCAACCTTATCATTAAGTGTAATTACCGGCCCCGGCCCCAGCGATGGGGCCCCAGCAGAGCACCCGAGCCTGCTGCCGCCATAAGGGAACCCCGCCTGACCAACGGGGGCTGGGGACCCCGGGGGGACCATGGGCCAAGGGGGCGCCAAAGCTTCAGAGGCCTTGCTGGGACCCTAGAGAGTGTCTGACGCCCACCATCGGGGCCTCGGAAGCTGTGTGGGCCCAGGCTCCCGGGAGGGCACGGCAGGCGTGCCCCGTGCAGCCCGCACTCTCCGGCCTTGATGGCGGGAACCTAAAGAAAGCTTCTCCCCTGCCCCCCCGCCCGGCACCCCCGCCCCGGGCAGAAGGCCTGCATCAGCGCTGATGTGTCAGCTCAGTGATGCCCTTGGGAGGGCGGGGTGGTGCTGGTTTCCAGGTTTCGGACGAGCCTCACCAATCACAGGAACGGCCGGCACCAGGCCGCCCTTGCTCCCAAGGTCATTGTGCGGACCACGCACGTTCCTGCGGCTCACACGCGCACACTGTCCCTCGGACGTGTTCAAAGAGCGAAGACAGAGTGGCCTGGGCCTGCCAGGGAGAAGGAGCGTGTGAGGAGTCTGGAGAGCATGGGCTGGACCGGAAGTACGGCCTTCCCTCCCAGACGAACCTTTGACCTTGAAGGCGGTGGGTGTGCCCGTACTCCACGGCACACCGGTGCCACGCTCCCAGCAGTCTCCCGAGAGCGGGTGCTCTGGGACGGCTGGCCGCGTCCACCCTGGAGCTGACCCTGTGCACCCCAGGGGACCGTGACGCCAACGTGGGGACCACGGTCGGAAGGGTTAGGGTTGTGTCAGGGGGGAGACGGGCCACCAGCCCCGTTCTTTCCCAGTGAGAGGCCAGCCCAGGAGGCCGAGTTACGGAGACCGCGGTCCCCTGGCAGGTGTCTCAGCTAACCTGGGGTTGGGGGGCCGGTCACTGCCTGCGGGGTGGGGGCAGGTCGCCTGGCCCCGGGCCGACTGTCGGGAGGTCCAGGTGTAAGAAAGTGAGGTTACCGAGGTATCTCACGGCAGCAGTCAGAACCCCGACCCAGGCGTAAGAGGGTGGTGCTGCCTGGTGTCTCGCCAGGGGCCGAGGGCTGTGTGCAGCCTGAACTTGGGGTCGGCAGGTTGACGCATGGGGTGGAAAGGAGTCTGGGGAACCGGGAGGAACCGCGAGCCCTGCATGGAGCCGTGAGTGGGTGACCGCGGGGAGCGGAGAGCGCCCTCTAGAGGCGGAATGGGGCAGGCTGGATGGCCCCCTTGCGTAGGAGTGAGGGTGGGGGGTGGGGGTGGGGGGTTGTCTGGGCTGTGGCCCAGACCACACAGCGTGCAGGAGACGAGGAAAGGCTACGGACGACAGGAAGTCGCTTGTGCTGAGCACCTCCCGAGTGCCCTGCACTGGGCCACGCCCACGGAGAGCCATGTCAACCCTGCGCGGGGGTGCGGTTCCCAGTCCCGAGTCTCAGACGAGGCTACCCCCCCCGCCCTGCCCCGCCCCGAGGTCCTCGACCTTGCCCTCCCGCCCTCCTGCCTCCTTTCCTGCTCGCGCCATGGGCCGGCCACAGCTCTCGGCTCAGCGGAGACCAGGAGACAGGGTCCCGGCCCTGGAGGGCCCACGAGCTGGGGGGGAGCCAGTCTGTGCAGGACAGAGACAGAACAGTGTAATGACGCTGACCCTGGGGCGGGGCGGAGAGCCGTGGGGACCGAGGGCTCTTGCGTTTACCACAGACGGACAGTCGGGGACATATCCCTGCTGGGGTGGTGTCTGGGCAGAGGCCTGAAAGGGGAGCCGCATCTGGGTACCTTTGGGAGAAGCATCCCAGACGGAGGGAGCAGCCAGAGGGAGGCCGAAGCTGCTACCGCCCGAGCAGAGAGCGAGGGGGGGACCTCGAGCCCCTGTTCACTGCAGACAACAGGGCGGGAGGAGCAGCCCGGCTCACGTGCACGGGCCTCGCACCACGGCACCGGCCTGGGGATGTGATGCGGGGAGAACATCCAGGCGGCGGGGGCGGAGCAGGCAGCCAGCGCCCAGCAGTGGACGGGGTGGGGGTGGCATCGGGGTTCCAGGGAACCGCTGCCTCCAGGGCTGTCCGGGTGTGGGCCAGGGCGGGGCCACAGTGGGAGCGAGAACCCGCAGGTTCGGCTGCGTCTGCAGCCACGAGGGCCCACGGGCTCTGGCTCTGGGGTGTGACGGGGCAGGATTTAAACTGAGCGGGTTGGCCGCAGCCCCAGAACCCCACTCTGGCCAGTAAACCACCCCCCAGGCTGGTCTTGCCCCTTAGCCCCAATCCCCCCATCACCCCAGCTCTCCGTGACCCCTGCCCCAGCCCCGCCCAGAGCCCCCCCCCCAGCCCCAAGTGTGAAGCCACGGCACCTCTCCCAGCCTCAGTTTGTTCGTCCGCAAAACCTCCGTGCTGGGACAGCTGGCCTCTCGGGCCCCGCTCGGTTCTTGCCTTTCAGGGCCTGTGACCCATGTCCCTGTAGCGCAGGGTGAGCGGGAAAACAAGGTAAGGAATCAGTGTTTACGGATTCCCTTTTTCCGGAGGGATGTATGTGTTCAGTGTTGCCCGGACGGTTTCTCAGCCACCTGCTCTATCGCTCAGGAGAAAAAGTAAGGTGCTGTGGAATCAGTAGGGGGTATTTTTGTGAACTTAAAGGTAACTAATTATCCATTAAAGTTATATAAGGGTAAAAATTCTTCTGCTCAGAAAATAGTTCGGCGGGCTCTCCAAGAGTGAGACGCAGGATGACCGCACGGCACAGCACGTCCACTTCCCTCTGTGTGCGTGGCCCAGAGAACGGAAACCAGACGAGTGTCGGAGACCCTTGCACACGAGTGTCCCAGGAGCATGGCTCACGAGCGCCAGAAGGTGGAGCCGCCCGCACGTCCGTCGACAGGTGAAGGGATGGCCCACGTCTGGGGCAGACACACTCCGTGGAACATTACTCTGCCATGAAAAAGGCGTGAGGCACCGATGCAGACTGCAGCGTGGACGAGCCCTGACCACACCCCACTCCGTGGAACAAGCCGGTCACATGAGCTCACATAGTGAGGATCCCCTTCCACGAAACACCCAGAAGGGGGCACCCGTGGCGACGGAAAGCAGGCTGGTGGTGGTCAGGGGCGGGGCGGGTGGGGTGGGCGGGGGGTGCAGATGCAGACTCACTGCTGAACAGGCACAGGATTGGGGGGGGGGGTCAATATTTGAGAACCAGACAGAGGTGGAGGTTGCACAGGAGTGGGGCTGCCCCAAACGCCCCCAGACCGCACAGCTCACGGTCATCGAGTCTGTCTGTGAATTCACCTTCGGGGGTAAGTCAGCGGCTCCTCTCCCTGGTCCCGGGAAGTGCCCGCCAGCGGGGGGCTGCCCTGGGCTGAGAGAGAAGCTTGCCCTCGCTGCAGAACGTTCTACGGCTGGTTTAGATGACGCGTGGGGTCTGACGCCACTGCGGGGGTCGGGGGTGGCAGGGGAGGAGGATGGGGGAGAGCTGGGCCTCACGCCCGTTGGTCCCTGCCCTGCTCAGGGCCGTGCCGACCCCCTTGTCTGACCTCCCTCATCCTGGAGCGCACAGCCTCCCAGGCCCGCACTTCCAGTCACAGGCCAGCAGAGGGCACTCACGCTCCCCAGAAAACCCGCAGGAGGAAGGTGGAGGAACCACCAGACACCCCTGGAAGTCAGACGCTCCCGGGACAGCCTCCGTGGGAGCCCTGCCACGCTCCCCTGTGGAAGGAGGTGTCACTGGGGAAACTGTCCTCCTGGGTCCCATAGGCTCTCAGCCCCGTGTGAGGTCGGTGAGCACGTCGATGTCCCCGGGAGAAAGAGGTGCACGCTGGGAAGAGGAAGAGGGGACCGATGCTGTGTGTGTGTGCTCAGGTCCGGGCCCTGACAGCGGGCCACCGCCTGTCACACAGCAGTGACCGGGGACACAGCGCCCAGGACACTGTGCTGGAAGACCAGCGCCGCCCGCGTGGCGTGGGGGAGCCAGACCCAAGGGCAGCTCGGAGACACGGGCCGGCGACCGAGGCTCCGGCACCACAACCCTACAGAATAGAATACCCTTTGAACAATAGTCACCCCCCGGGAGAAACGCACAGGGCACTCACGCTCCGACCCTGGGCCTTAAGAACCACAAGGTGCGACCCTCGAGACGGAGCCGTGTCCGTTACCACACAAACACGGCCCGTGGTCCTGGTCTTCGAGTGAGGTCAGATTCTCCTTGCATCTAAAGAAGAAGGAGTCTACTGAGATTGTGATCGGAAATCCGCCAAGTCTATAGGTCAACTTCGGGGTGTGGGGGCGGCAGAGACTGTCGTCTTACCAGTTTGGTTCCTCCAGTCCACAAACCTGGATTATCTCTCCACGCAGTCAGGTTTTCTCTGACGTTTCTGCACCAGGGTGGGTGGTGCACGTCCTGCGCATCTTTGTTGATTTGTAACCACGTCTTCATTGTGGGGGTGTTTGCAGATAGCATTGCTTTCACAACTGGGGTGCCAGCGTTCAGTGCTGGCATGCAGAAGTACAGTAGATTTGTGTATATTGGCCTCACACACACACACACACACACACACACCACGATCTAATCAATGACCTCACCGCCTGCTGGAGGTCAAAGGCGCGACCTTCATGCAGTGGGGGAAACTCAGTTCTAACAGGGGCCAAGCCTGGGCCGGGTGCTTACACACACACACACACACACACACACGCAGGAGTGTAATCCCACCATGAGAGAGAAGGAAACCCTGCCGTCTGTGACAACGTGGACAGACGTGGAGGGTGTCACACTGAGTGACACTAGTCAGACGGAAAAAGACACTAGTCGGTGGAGCATCCGTGTGTGTGGAACCAAAGAGAAAAGAGCCCGACTGATGGGAACAGCGGGAAAAGGGGCGGGGTGCTGGGAAAGAGGGTGTGTCAGCGAAGGTGCTGACCGTCGGCGGGGAGAGGAGCCCCGTTTGAGGGGTGGCCGTGGGGCCGCGGCCACGGGCACTGCGGGGTCTGGCTGGCCTTGGCTGGGGAGCAGGACAGGCCCGTCCACACAGGAATGGAAGGAAAGGGAGCGAGTGGGCAGGTAAGCCGTGGACCTGCTGGGGAACCCTTCTACAGAGAGAAAAACCACAGGGTTTCCGTGACGACTCCCTGTACCAAGACAGCTCGTGCATGAGCCTGGGGAGGGTGTGCACACCACACACGTCACACACGCACACAGACACGCGTTCCCGCCGGCACGTCCACGTGACCCGGCATCACCAGGTCACCGTCGCCCTTCCCCGCCCCCATGTGTGGAACCCCCTCCGTGACCGTGAGGGACCCCCAAATGCTCACTCATTCGCCCAGACCCGAACGCCCACACCTCCATTTTGCCCTGGCTGCCCCATTCTCCTGGGGGGGGCCCAGCCTGCTGGGCGGGGCCCGGGACCGTCCCCAGCTCTCCCCGACCCCAGCACGTGAGCACGCCGCCCTCAGGGGTTGTGTCCTCCTCCAGCCGATTTGGTTTTTCCTGCGAAACGCCCACAGGTCCGCTCGTCTCTGTCTGTGTTTCCCCTTCCAGCCTCCCTCCCTCCGTCGTGATCCGAGTTTCCTGAGTGGTGAAACATGAACACGATTCCCACAGCTAAGTGTGCACAAAAATATTTTTAAAGCCTTGTTACGCCTGACCCCCGGTTGCTCCGGTCCATTCCCGCCACCCCTTGTGCATAACCAGTCTTGCCGGTGTGGGGGTTACCCTTCCCACGTGTTTTCACGAAAAGAAGTCAATGCAGCGGTTCATATATTTCTTTATAACAGCCAACGTCGAGATACTTCGTGGCTTATGGGAAGGCGCCGTCGGCACCCACCACCGGCCCCGCCCGAGCACGCCGCCCCGGCCGCCGGTCTGCAGCGGCCGGCAGGGGTCAGCAGGGGACGCCGGGCCGGCCCCGGCCGCGGAGTGCTGGCTGCGAGTTCTCGGCGGTCCGCACCCACATCCATCAGCTGGCTGCTAATCCTTCTTGACAGACATCCCAGAAGGAACTCGGAGTGTTAACTAGTTCCAGACTCTAACGAGGGCGAAAGCCAAGTGTGCATGCCGGAGGCTGGCCGTGGGACCGAGCTGTTCCTGCCTTGGCTGACCGGGAGAAGTCGCCGGGAACGTGGCCCGACCCCGGCGCCCGAGGGCTCTGCCCCGACCCCACGCCCGGAAGAAACGGCCCCGTTTCTAAGGTTTCTTCCCCGTAAGCCTGCGCCCAGGAGACCCCAGAGCCCCAAGCCCCAAGCCCTTCTTAAGACGCACCTGATACCCCACCCCGTGCAGGTGACAATAGCAGGTCTGTCCGCCCACCTGTCTGTGGGGCCTCCCAGCCGCACAGGTGAGGAGAGTGGACGGCGGCCGCCCGGGCGCACCTGGCTCACCTGAGCGCAGTCAAGAATGTGAACAATCTGGGCATTCTCCGGCCGGCAGTCAGCTGCGGGCACGGGCAGCCGCCGCGCGCCCTTGCCTCCTTTGTCCCGACGGCGTTTCTTGGCAGAAGGACGCAGTGCGTGCGGATGGCAGGTGAAGAGCCTCGGGAGGCTGCCCGGGCTGAGCGGAGCGGGCTGCAGCCACGGAGGCGGCCTCGGCGGCTCCGGACGGCCCAGGGCAGCCAGAGCGACCCGGGCCTCGGGACCCCCAGCCCGGCTGGGCGTGCGGGGAGCCGTGCTCTCCTGAGCCCCCCAACCCCCCGCGTGTCCCCCTCAGCTCCAGCTCACCTGCCCGTTTCGACACACACAGCTGAGGAGTGTAGAGAGATACGTCCCCTCGGGGCAGAGAAGGGGCAGAGTCTCCCTGTCGCTGACCCCCACCCAAGCCCCCTCTGGCTGACAGCTGGGCGGCCCGCGAGGCCAAGACTCGGGAAGAAAGTGTTGATGGACTGTAACGTATATGCTGTCACAACAATGCCCCACGCCTGGGGCTCCGTCACCGACTCTGGGGACAGGAAGGGCCCCGGGGGTCAGCAGGCCTGTCCCCAGCGCCCAGCGGTCCCTCGGCCACACCTCTGACCGGTGGCCACTCAGCCACACCGTCCGAACTCCTCCGCCGGTGAGGAGCGCCAGCTGCGGCCAGCAGGCTCCTACTCGTCCCGCAAGACCCTGGCCCAATGTCACCTGCTCTGTGACGCTTCTCCCGCGTCCCCTGGCCGATGCCTCACCCCACGGCGTGCGGCTCCGCCCTCCCGCAGCGCACACCGCGTGGCGGCTCGGCTGCTTCTGCCGCCTGCCTCGCATCTGCCGTCTGCCGCTCCTCCCGGTCTCCGAGCTGGTCCGGGAGCGAGCGGATGACTGTCCGTCTGTGTCCCCTCGACCGTCACTGTAACACCGACACTTAGGGGGCGCTCCGATCGTTGTCGTGAAAGGTGCAAAGGAATGAGCTTTTCTCCCCGGGAAGCTCATTCCCGAGGCAGAGAGCTGTGGCTGCTGTGGGAAGCCCCCGCCGGTGCTGAGTGTCTCCTCGCCCGCACCTCCCGCGCCGTGGTCCCCACCCCCCCCCCGCCTCCGGCGAAGGGACCCCGGGAGACCGACCGGGGCACGCCTTGGTGGTCAGGGGAAGGAGGGCCTGTGCTGTCCCTCTCCGCCAGGTGCGCCAGGGGCACACTCGCACGGGGTCCTGACGGGAGGGGGGCCGGCGGGGCGCTGGGGCATCTCAGTTATGAATCGGGGGTCCGGGTCCAACAGACCCGAGCCCACCCTCCGGCTCCGGCAGGTGCCCCTCTGCGGGGGGCCTCGTCCGTGGAATGCGGAACTCCCCGGAGGAAGTGAGGGACCCCACGGGGGGCCTCGGGGAGGACGGTGAACACAGGGACTTGCCCCGGTTAAACCCCCAGCAAGAGAGGAAGAGGAAGAGGAAGAGGCAGGCAGCCGTCCCATTCGGGTCACAGAGGCGTCGGGTCCTCATCCCCAAAGTTCTCACCTGGGTCCCCCGGACGGGAGGGGTCCCCCGCTCGTGAGCCTGCACGCCCACGGAGATCTGTGCTACAGACGCCGCCAGCATCAGCGCTTGCTGGCTGGGCCCGGAGAGCCCACCGAGCCTCGAGCGCTTCCCCCCCCTACCTCCCCCCCCACTTCGTGCGTGAGCACCACGGAGGAGGCGCGCGGCGTCCCAGGGAGACCGAGCGTCCAGGGTGTGGGGGGGCCTCAAAAAGAAGGAAACAGAGGCCCAGGGATGTTCACAGTGTCGCTGTGGTTTCAGGGCCGGAACCAGACCCCACGGCCTGCTGCCGCCTCCCCCACCCGAGGCAAAGTCTCGCCACGTGCTCTCCCATGTGACATGTGCCTTATGACGTGTGCCCCTGTGCCCCCCATGCACAGTCCCCTCCCCTGGACCCCCGCCCCAGGAAGAGCACAGATGGCTCGTTTGCTTGCAGGGCGTGTGCCCGTGCCTCTCGCCGTTGCCGCGGCCTCTCTAGGGTTGCTTTGCATCCTCACTCCCTGAAGCCCAGCGAGCGGCAGGCTCGCACCCGCGGCGGCTCTTGAACTCGGAGAGGAAGAGCAGGCACCTGCTCGTGGGCAGCGGCGGGGAGGTAAGAGGGGAAGGCAGAGGCTGCCTCCCCCAGTCGTCCCTCCCGTCGGGGTCACGGGCACCGGGCCAGCCGGCCAGGGCGAGGGGCGGGGGCGGGGGGGATGAACCCTTCACTCCCAAAGAGCCCGGGACGGAGCTGCTCGGGAAAATGCGATGCCGGCGGAGATAAGGCGGGCGGAGAAGAGCCCATAAAACGAGAGCAGCCGGCTGCGGAAGCGTGGGCGTGCCCTGCTGCCTGTGCAGCCGCTCCCCACAGCCACGCCGCCCCCGCACGCTCACGCTCACACTCACACTCACTCACGCACACGCTCGGCGGGTGCTGCCGTCCTAGCGGCAGGTTCCGACTCGGTGCCCGAGCACCGCTCCCAGTGCCGAGCTCAGCTGAGCGCTCCGGTCTGCGGTGCACCCCTGCTCACCCCTGCCCCCCCCCGGGCTTTCTGTCCCCTCCCCCAGGGTGAAACCACGCGGCCGAGAAGGGGGGAGGTGGGTCGGACAGAACCAAAGACAAGGAGTCGGAACCTCTTGACAGGGAGCGGAAAATTCCCCGGATGGGAATTCACGGGACTCACGCATCATTGCCTCAGCCCCTAGGATCCCGTGGCCCTCAAGCCATTGCTCACCTGCCCGGGTCTCACCTGTCTGGGTCTCACCTGTCCGTGTCTCACCTGTCCGTGTCTCACCTGTCCGTGTCTCACCTGTCCGGGTCTCACCTGCCCCGACCTTAAAATAAGGGTGATGCTAAAACTGAATGAGGGGGCTCTGCCCAGGGGATGGTGCCCTGAGCCCCATTTCCACGGTGCATTTTTGTATCATTTTCATCCTTTTTAAGAGCTTGACTGCGGTGTGACTGGCATGCAGTAGCGTGTACCTATTTAAAGAAAACAAGTTGAGGTGTTGACATTTGCAGACACCCACGACACCAACGGCGCCGTGAAGAGTATGGCCACACCCGACACCCCCACGGTCTCCCCCCCCCCACGGTCCCTCCCTCCTGTCGCTGGGCGTCTGTTGCCTTCTCTAGACCCTCATGTAACAGGCCAACCGGTCGGCACTCACAATGGTCCGCACACGGCTCGTCCGTTCCGTGAGGACTGCCTCCCAGACCCCACTCACTCCGGACTCTTGTCCCCGAGGGGAACGGAGACCACCGAGAGGAAACACAAAGGGCACTGTTCTCAAGGGGGAAAGTTCCAGAAGCAAGAGGCAGGACGTCCCCTGTGCTTACAAATCCCACTCTGTGCACCTTTCCAGAGGGGCGAGGGGTCCCCCAGGTCGGCCCCTTTTAGACTCCCTGAAGGGGCAATGGCCTGGCCAGCTCTGCTGTGGAGAATTCAGGGTACGGGGACCCCACTTTTCCTCCCGCTCCTTCCAGGACCAGCTGCGACGTGGCTACCACCTGCCTGCAGCGGGGGACCTCCCGGGAGCCCAGCCTCGGAGGGTCGGAGGGGCCCGCTGAGTTCCGGCGAACCATCTCCGGAGCAGAGAGCCCTGGAGACAGCCCCATGTCCCTTCCAGCTCCTTGGAGGCGGGCCGCCCGTCTTGCAAAGCAACTCAGGGGGGAACGCTGCCCACAGCCACCTCCCCTCTCGGTTCAGGGGCCACCCAAGCCCCGTCCTCCTGAGCTGGACTTGAAGGTGGGCCCCCGGGTGCAGCGGCTGGAAGGAAATCAACAAACGAGCAATGAAACTTGCTCCAAACGCTGCCGGCGGCTGCCAGACAGGACCCCAGGGTCCACCACGAGCCCCTTCTTCTGAGTTCCAACAGGAAGGTCCGGTTTGGGAAATGCAGTCTCGGTGTGGACTGGCACACATCAGACCACCTTGTGCTCTCGGTGCCGGTGCTAAGGTGCTAACGCCGGGCCTGGGGGCGGTGCACATGCCCTTACGAGGGGGGGGGGGGCAGACACGCGGACCGGAGCCCACGTGTCCGGGCAGCGGAGAGGGGGTGACGCAGCCACAGCCCCAGGGGTGCCCGGTGCCCCGGAAGCGGGGAGAGGAAAGAGGGGCCTCCCTTAGGGCTTTCAGGACGCCACCCCGCCAGCCCCTCGGTGTGGACCCCTGGACTCCAGAATTTGGGGGGGGGGGCACGCTTTTGAAGCCGCTGAACTTGTGGTCGTCTGTTTTGGCCCCAGAAAGCAGATTTCACCCATTGGAATGAGGGTCCTCTACTGGCTTCTGCTGTTTTCCTGGCCCTCGGCGCCCCGGGGCCTGGGACACTGGCTGGTCACAGGCAGCAGGAGCCGTGGGCAGGGCTGCTGAGGGGGGTTGTGACCCGCTGGGGCACAGACGGTGGCAGGGGGCCACACCTGAGTACCTCGGGGACAAGAGCGGGTGGTCACCGGGGTGAGAGGTGTGGAGGGAGGGGGCAGAGCCCAGCCCTCGAAGGCACAGCGCCCGACCCTACGGCCAGCACTGATGTCCTCGAAGTCGTATGTCACCGCAGCCTGCAGCCCAAGGCCCGGAGGACCAGGCTCATTCCCAGCAAGGACTCCGGCCCCCCCGGAGGAGCCACCCATCAGCTCGGTGTCCAGGGTGCTGGCGCACGCTGGGCGTCTGCAGCCACCCTCCTCAGCAGGGCAAGCCGGGGCGGCCACCTGACTCACGCTGGAGGGCAAGCCCCCGGCCGCTGGCTCCCAGTGAAGAGGTTGCAGGCAGCCCGAGGCTGGTTGGAAGACAGCGGGCCTGTGACCTGTCACTCAGAGAGGGCCCCAGGGACGGAGGACCAGTGTCGGGGCCGGTGGGCTGGCCCGAGTCCCTTTCCTGGCTGGTTTGGTGGCTGCGATGGAGCAGCTTCCTCAGGGAGCAGCTCGGGGACACGGGGGGGGGGGGGCGGGGAGGGGGAGAAAGCTTCCTTTGGGGTTCCCCAACCCTCCCCTCTCATGCTTGTTTTCACTCAGCCGCTGCCTTCCTCCCGGCCCCTGCACGGAGCCCGCCCCCTACCTGCCCCAGGTAACCGGAGCCCCCGGGCGCACAAAGCCCCACTGTGCCGCAGCGATGTTATCGGGGGCCTGGCCTGCTCCCCGCGGTAGGACAGCGGCCGAGCCAGGGTGGCCGGCCCGGGGCTGAAACAGGACTCCCGTGCCGCCGACGGAGGACAGAGTGGCCTTTGTGAGGGACCAACCATTTCTGGCGCAGCCCTTATTAACATCGAAGTCGCCGGAGCGTTATTTTCCTGCCCGGCTTCCAGCGCCAAGCCCTGCCCGGGGCCCGGGGGCCGTGGCTGGACCCCGGGGGCAACGTGGCACAGGAGGCTGCTGTGGGTGGCTCTGTGGGGCCTCCGTCCTGGGGGCCGGCAGGACACGGGGTGGGGCATCAGGACGCAAAACACAGCCACGCCCCGTGGCCGAGCCCTGAGCCCCCATGGGCGGCCTGACGGGGCAGGTGAGCCCAGGAGAGGTTCGGTCGTCAACACGGACTGAGTTGTGGAGACACGAAGTCATAATAACAAGCGGTTATTGGGCGTATATCGAGTGCCACGCAGGGGCGGCTTCGCACACCTCGGTTGGCGCAGGGCCCGGCGTGGCGTCAGGAAGGGGAGCCCCGTGCCGGTTCGGGGTCCGGTTTGCTCTCCGATGAGCTGTCAGCCACTGTTCCCGTGTGAGTCAGAACGGGACCTCCTGTGACGGGGGGCATGGGCGGTCACTTCCACCCTGGGGCCGCCACAACCCGGCCTTCATACTGCCCGCGACGGAAGACCCACCGCCGCCTCGCGCCGGCGCTGAGCCCCCCGGCGGTCTACGAGTCCTCCTTGCTGCCGTCGCTTAGGAGTCTATCAGGTGTCCTCTTGGCCGGAAGCCACCGGTTCACAACTGGACGCCTGGAACACGTCATCCCTCCTCAAAGCCCCGTTCAGACGACACCCCCTCAGCCGCACCGGCTGCACGTGCCCCTGACCACGGCAGCCCAGAGGGCGGACAGGACGTGTGGCCGGAGCAGACGGGCCAGGCGGTCTGAGGGTGGGCACTCGCGGTGCTCGTGGCTCCGGGAACCCTGAGGACCGCAAAGGGCTGTGCGCCCGCCCCTTCCTGGCCCTGGCAGCTGGCGGGAGTCCCCGGGGTGGGGGGTGGAGGTTCGGCAGGTGGCCAGCTGGAGAGCAGAGCAAACTTTCTCTCCCTGTCGGGTGACGGGGTGCAGGGGGCTCCCTCCCTCCCTTCCTGAGGCTCCCTCCCTTCAGGGAGCCTGGACGCTGTTTGCAGAGTCCTTGACCCAGACCTTGCAGGGTGTGCAGGGGCTGTTGGACTCCGTGAAGGGCCCTTGTGCAGGTGGGGACAGCTGTCCCGCCAACACTGGCCTCCCGGGTGCTCGGCGGCCAGCCACACGGAGCGGCAGGTGGCCCTGAGAGGTGTGCCCGCCACCGGTCAGCCAGCCCCGGGCCGCTCTGAATGGGAGCTAGGGCCCTGCTCGCGGTGGGACCCAGAGCCTGGCGGGGAGAAAGGACGGGTCCCGAGTCAGAAGACAGTGTCGGAGGTCAGCCTCCTTTCACCCACCACAGGCATCTCTAAAGCCCAGGCTGCGGCCCACGGATCAGCGATTCTTCCAGAAAAGCGTGTAACCCGTGCTCGAAGAAGGCCCCGCTCCCCTGGGCAGCAGGCACACGCAGGGTAGGATCTCTCTGTCTGGGGCGATGGGGAGGCCTCTTCCCTCACCCCTGCCTGTCCCCTGCGACCCGGAATTCCACAGTTAGACATGCATTCCTTGGGCTGAGTGATTCCTTCCCCGAGGAAGCGCCGGCACCCCCGGCGGCCCGTGCTCTGAGCTGCCTCCTCACTGACACGTCACGTCACTGACCCTCGGAGCTTCTCTCCCTGAGGCGGGGAGCTGGGAGGACCCCGAAGGGGACGTCAAGCCCCAAAGTCACTGTCACCTCCTTCTCAGCTTTTCCGAGCGATCTGTCCCCGCCCCGAGCGGGGATGTTAGGGGTTGAATGTTAGGGGTCCTGCCACGCCCTTCATCGGGGTGGGGGGCACTTCTTCTTCGGTTTTCCTTGCCCCGCATGTCCTTCCTGCCCCGCTCAGGGGCGCTCTTCAGCACCACGGGGGCGGGGGATGTGGCCCATAGAGGGGACAGAGGGGACAAAGTCAGAGGTCTGGCTTCCTGTCTAGCTTGTCCTGCCCAGCAGCTGCGTGACTCTGGACAAGGCTCTGGTCTTACCGTCCTGCTTTGGGACACGGGGACCACGACTTCGGCCGGCCCAGCAGCCATGGGGTCGGGGCCCCGCACACCCGTCCTCTCTCCCCTGGGCCTCCATCGGGGCCTGACCTGAGCGCCCGGGGAACCCGGGGTCCTCACTCAGCCCCGCCGACTGGAGACCTCGCCCCTCGCCCGGGGCGCGGTCTGACCTTATTCTGTTTCCCCGGGCGTCCATCTTTCTCTTACGACGGCGTTCTGACCCGGCTGACCCTGAAGATGCAGATGCTCCTCCCGACCCATTTGAGTGGACATGCCCCCATGCTCCCGAAATAAGGGGACCCGCCAGCTGCGCCCACACCTCCAGGTGCACGCTAAACCGGCAGACTCCGGGCCGGCTCCCAACCTCTGGGAACACGGCCGGGACCCCGACATTTCCCTGGCCGAAGCCTGAGAGCCGCCGCCCCGGCCCCTAAGCTCAGCACCGACTGTTGCAACAGTGCACGGGAAAGCCTCGTCACCCCGATGACTAGTCACGCAGCAAGACCTTCTTGCCACCGGCCAGTGACACCCGAGGAGAGGACCCGCCTGCACGCTCGTGGCTGGCTGCCGATAGACACAGGGGAAGCCCAAGTTCAATGCCCCCGGGCTCAGCCCTCTCCCCTCTGCACCACGCTGTCCTGGGGCTGGTTAGTAAGAATCCAGGAAAATTCCGTGGCAAGCAGATGGGGAAACTGAGTCAGGCTGCTGAAGAGGTGGCCGAGCAGTTTACAGCCAGCGAGCGAACGGCTAGCTCTGGTCTTCCCTGACCCGGGACTCGCGGGAGCAAACACTTTGCTCCCTCCAGACCCGCCTGGGCCCCGGCCCCTCCCTGGTGACCTTCCTTGAAGCCGAAACTGACCAGAGGGAGACCCAACCTTATTCGCTCTGTTTCACTGAATCGCCTATGAAAGGGCACACCCCGAAAGCTGACGAATATTCTGATGGAGGCCCCCCCCCCCCGGGAATTCCCACCTTTAGAAAGGCAGATAAAAACCCGTCAGACAAAGGACCCAGTGTGCGCTCTCCCTTGAGTATGCTGGGGCCTCCCCCCAGCCTGCCTTTCCTCGGGCGTGTGTCCCTGCTTCCGTCCCCCAGGCTCGAAGGTGCCGGCGAGACCCGCAGCTGGGGGAGCAGTGGGCAGCGGCAGCTCGTCCCGGGCTCACCCCTGCACCTGTATCTGAGTCCTCGCTGCCCAGCCCAGGTCACTCCTGCTGCTGCGGTCTCGCCTCTTCTGTGCTAAGCCCTTCCTTCGTTTCACCGTCTGCGGCTTTAATGCACATGCTCTCAGAGTCCCCTGGACTCGCGTCGTGAAGTCTTCCTGCACCAAGGCAAGAACCCACACATTGCAGACCGTGCCGGGGCAGACCCTGGGATCCGGTCCCTTTCCAGAAACAGTCTGACCCCCCAGATGTCCTCCAAGCTTCCAAACCAAGGGCCCACAAGGGTTGCAGAGTCTGCAGGTGAAGACTAAACAGTAAGTGTGTGTGTGTGTGTGTGTGTGTGAGAGAGAGAGAGAGACAGACAGACAGACAGACAGAGAGACAGAGAGAGATCTCCCTTTTCCTGCCGGTGTCCGTCCCATTTCCTCTTATTTTCAAGCTCACCGGAGAAGTCAGATGCCGAAACGTTCTTTTCAAATCCCGAGAACACGGCTGCAGCCGAGCGCAATCATCATTAAACCCCATTACGGGGAGGAGTGCTGCCGGGGGCTGACGCGCCCCCTTGGTCCTGAGATCTGATCCGTGTGTCCCTTTAAGCATCGCGTGGGCTTCCTCGTGGCTGAAAACTGCCGTATCACGTTGCACGCTCCTACCTGATAAAAGATTTTTGGACCCGGGTCCTCCTTTACAAACATTAGCTATTATCTGGCGGAGGAATGGATTTAATGATGCCCCAGGAAGAGGGAAATGGAAAGAACAGGGCGCTGAAGGTCACAGGGCCTGAGGGCCCAGCTCCAAGAATGGCTGGGGGACCCCGAGTCAGTCACGGTCCCCCCTGGGCCTCCGTTTCCTCGTTGGAAAGATCAGGTTGGAGAAAACGCAAGTGTTCGGTGCACGGCGTCTGGCCGGCGGGGGACAGACATGCATTCTAATAAAGATGCAGAAGGACAGACTCCGTTCAACCTGCCCCGTCCAGCCTTCCCCTCGCCATAGCACCAGCCATGCAAGAACTCGTTAAGCACCTACTATGTGCCAGGCACCGTTCCTGGAGCTGGGGAGTCAGCAGGGAGCACGGCGCGGAAATGCCTTCTCTCCGGAACTCGCACCTCAGAGGCGGGGACACCGCAGGGAAGATAAAGAACTAACATGACAGCCCAGGAGGCGATGGGAGGGACTGTGGGGGATAGAGGACCTGGGGGGGGCGGGGAGGGCGGTGGGGGAAGGAGGCGTGAGTGGCCCATGTGCTTTACGGGTGATTCTCACCAACATTCCGGGCCTGAGGTTCTGGGAGCACAGAACCTGGCGAGGCTGCCCTGGAGGGGGGGTGTCCCCTCTCATGTCCCCTTTCACAGTCCTCTGTCCCCCACGGGCACGTCGAGGGGAGCGGGGAGGGACAGTGCGGCTTCAGCACCACGACGGGTCATGTGCTCAGATGGCCCCCCCCAGCCAACATCACAGTGACTGTCATTCATTCTGTCCACCGGCCCCGAGGTGGCCTCCAGGTGCGCCAGGTGCTGTCGGGAGACACCAGGGTAGAGACCGTGGCCTCACCTGAGGGTGCTGAAGGTCTCGCTAGGTGAAACAACAGGGGAGACAACTCCGGGTCCTCGTGCGTGGCCAGCAGGTCACAGCGAACGACAGATGGAGAAGCATGACCTTGGCCACGCGGTGGCCGTCCTGCCCCTTGTGGCCACTGTCCCTCCACCATCGTCTGAGCCTCGAGTTTTCACGGTGCTGCTTGTGTTGGCGAAACGCTAGTTAATATATTTGTACGACACAGGTTCATGCACACGCTTCTGCTAGGTGGCTGCCACACCGTGGGCCGTGAGGCCGCGGCCACAGTGGAGGAGACCAGGTGGGCATGAACTGGCAGGACGGACCAGGCTGTGTGTTTTCTGGGGATCACAGGTCACAGGTCGCAGTTCACCAGCGCACCTGGACCCCTCGGACTCCTCACGCGTGCTGTCCGTGGAGAACGAACACGTGCCCGTGCTGCCAGAATCCAGAGGAAAGGAAGGCTCCTTGGCACTCGGGGTGGGGCCGTTCACGTGAGCGCCCAGCTGGCGTGCGAACGGGGGCGGCGTGTGGGAGGGTGTCACCGACGATGGCGGCGGGGAGGGCGGCGCGTGTGAGCACCTGGAGCAGGGGCCCTGCTGGGCACCGCGTCCCCGTCGTGAGAGGACGGCGGGCAGCGGGGAGGGGTCTGCATGGAGCCCAGCTGCCCGCCAGATGGGGCGTGGGGGCGGGGGCGCTCACACGTGTCCATCAAGTGGGACCCAGAGGCCCAGGGCACGGGGCAGCGGGATGAGCAGGTAGGGTCCGTGCCCGTCAGAAATGGAGACGCTAACAGGAGCCCAGCATGGAGCCGCGCTCGCATCAGCTGGCGCCGGGCTGCGTGCGGCCACGAGGTACAACCGGCCTGTGAGCGGCCGTGGAGGCAGGGACCGCCGTGACTTTGCTTCCGTTTCAACCCTGAGTCCGCTCAGGGGAGACACGCAGATTTGCCAGCAGCAGGCTCACAGCTTCTCGCAGGGCCCGACGAGGCCGAGTCCGGCCGGCGGCCGGAAAGAAAATGTCGCCACCGCCTCCTCGCCCGGGCGCACGGTGTCCCAGGCGCAGTGACACTGTCTGTTGACGCCTCTGCACCTCCTCACATCCTCCTGGCCTAGTCGCTGTGGTCGGCTTCACGCAGACAGGACGGCGGGCCCTCCCCCTGCGCCCCCCTCTCTGCCGACCCTGCGCCTTGGGACCCCTCAGAACCCCCTGCAGCCCCAACCTGCAGCCCCAGGGGCCGACAGTAGATGCTGCCTCTTCTGCCCCACGCGGGGGGTCTGCAGGTGCCCCCCCCAGCTCCTCGGACTGCTGGGCCGGGCAGCCGCCACCTGCCCAGGTGCCCAGCTCAGTCCCCCGGCTCCCCTCCACCTGCGCCCGCGCCCCTTCTCCCTGGATAAACCTGTGACCCGGCTCTCCTCCCGGGAGCCCAGCGGGAGGCACGAGCTGCCCGGTGCGCAGTGTCTTGTGGATGCCGACAAGAACAGGGAGGGCCGCTGACCAGCGGGCCTCCCGGGACTGGACGCAGGGGGGCCGGGAGCCCGGGAAAGGTTCCTGGGGAAAGCCCAAAGGAGCGGGTCTTTCCCAGTTTTCTGACCCCGGCCCCAGCTCATCAACTTGGGACAGAAGGCAGCGCACTCGCCAGAGTTTCGAAGAGTTAAGGTGTCCCAGGCGGCTGATTGGGGTGACCGGGACTCATGCTGTGCCCGTGGGTGGGTGAGAGAAACACCACGTTTGGGGTGCATCGGTTGGCAAACAAGTGCTCAGAGCTGCGGCACCAGCACCACCGAGAACAGGACAGGACCCCCGTCGCCAGTGCATGCCTGGAAACCTGATGTCGCTCGTCTAGGGGGTCTACAGAGGACCTGCGGGTCTCCTTCCGAACCTCACGTTAACTTCCTTTCCTCGCTGCTTCTGAATGATACACATCAAACATTTAATAACTGCCTTTGGGAGGGTCTTTCAGCTTCCCCGCACTATTTAAAGGGACTTAGGTGCGTTGACAGCTCTGAGGCGGGTAGTATGATGATTACTCGTTTTACAGATAAGGACGCTGAGGCCCAGAGACAGCAAGCAACTTTCTAAAAGCCACACAGCCCAGCAGTGCTGTGGAGGGGAGCTGGGATTCAGACCCAGCAGGGGTTGACTCCAAAGCTCACACCCTTAACCCAGTCGGCCCACGGTGCCCTGCACTGACACCCTGTGGCATTCAGCTAGAAAACTGGACGGTTGTGCAAATGCTGGTGAGCTGGGAGTGTGGTCGGGCTCCGAGGAAGGGCCCAGAGCCCCACCACAGTTGGGGCAACGCGACACCCAGGTCTTTGGGTGAAAGTGAGAAATTAACACCCTGTTCTGTTGGGGGCCCAGGTGTGGCGGACTTCCCGCTGAGCTCATGTGTATCAGTTTGACCTCATTTTATGTCTTATTGATTGAAACAATCAGTCCGCTGCCTGGGGCTTTATTGATACAGATCAGTTCATCTTGTACTGCACTAACTAGACTTCCGGTCAAGATGGCGGCACGGCAGGCACGGCTCCCCTCTGTGCGCAGCCACAATGAAACCACAGCCAACACACAGAGCAGGCGTCACTCAGAACTGTCAGACACCCAGCTGCATGGAAGTCTGACAACTGCGGGATTAAAGACCCCACATCCCCCCAGACTGGTGGGGGGGAGGTGCAGATGGAGAACAGGCTGCTCCCACAGCCACAAGTGGTGATAAAAATTCGGGAGGGGTATCTCGGGAGCGAGGAGTCCCAGCCCCCACCAGGCCCCCCAGCCCAGGAGGGTTCCAGTGCCAGGAAGAGAAGTCCCCACAACTTCTTGCTACAAAAACCGGCGGGGATTGAGTCGGTGGAAGAAACTGCTGGAGCCCCAAGCAGCTCCTCTTCAGAACCCACACATGGACTCACCTGCTCAGACGCACTCCCTCTGAGCTCCAGCAGCACGGTGGCAGCCGGAGGGGCACCGGTGGCATGCGGCAGGAGGCTGAGGTGTCTGGCATCAAGCCGAGAAGGGGCCGTTATCCCTTTTCCGGGCCCTCCCCCCACAGAGACCGAAAGACTGGCGCTGAACCTCAGACTCCATCCACCTGCCTGACACTGTGGAGACCCCCAAAGACTCTGCCCCACTCCACCTACAGGCCCACCCGAGCCGCTTCTCCACATGAATGGCTGCTCTTGGCTCCTGCTTCACAGCTTCCTACACCCTCGCAAACAAGCAGCAGCCGGCCTCAGTGAGCCCAGGCCCAGCACCAGCAGCCTGGATTCACAGCTTGGCTTTTCTGGGAACCTCCAAGCCCAGCACGAGGAGCAGCCATCTCCGAGTGCTTCATAGCTCAGGCAGGAAGACCCCGGGCAAGACACAGGTGGGGGCTGACCTCGGCCCGCACCACCTGAGAAACCCCAGGGCCAGTGCACCCAGGGGACAGCTACGGACCACGCTGGAGCACCACCACCTGCCCCCGCACAGCATCCTCCAGAGAGGGCGGAGGCTGGTGGTCAGTGGTCACAGCTGGTCCCTGCAGCTGACTGGCCTGGGTAGATCCTTCCCACTGATCTGAAAACGGCCACCAAGGCTCGACTACAAGAGGAGAGTGCACTCAGCCCACACAAAGGGCACAACTCAAGTACCCAGCTTGGGTGATAGGGGAGGCTGTGCCACTGGACCCTACAGGACACCTACTGCATTAGGCCACTCTACCAAGACACGGAGTCAAAGTAGCTCTACCCGATACACAGAAAAACATAGGGAGGCTGCCAAAACAAGGAGACAAAGAAACATGGCCCAAATAAAAGAACAGATCAAAACCCCAGAAAAAACTAAATAAGCAACCTATCAGATGCAGAGTTCAAGACACTGGTCATAAGGATGCTCAAGGAACTCAGCGAGGACCTCAGCAGCATACAAAAGACCCAGTCAGAAATGAAGGGTACGCTGACTGAAATAAAGAACAACTTACAGGGAAACAACAGCAGAGCGGGTCAAGCCGAGAACCAAATCAGTGGCTTGGAGCATAAGGAAGCAAAAACAACCAATCAGAACAACAAGAAAAAAAGAGAATCCAAGAAATGAGGATTGTGTGAGCAGCCTCTGGGACAACTTCAGGAGGTCCAACATTCACATCATAGGGGTCCCAGAAAGAAAAGAGAAAGAGCGAGAAATTGGAACGCCATTGGAAGAAATACTGAAAGAAAACTTCCCTAATTTGGTGAAGGAAACAGACACGCAAGCCCAGGAAGCACAGAGAGCCCCAGACAAGATGGATGCAGAGAGACCCACCCCGAGACACACACATAATGAACGTGCCAGAGGTTAGAGAGTGGGAGGGGTGCGGGAGAAGGGTGAGGGGCGAGGGGACCGAGACGCACAAACAGGCAGGCACAGGAGAGCCGGGGCGGTGTGGAGCACAGTGTCCGAAGTGGAGCAGCCGAAGGACTGACACTCACGACCCTCACGACCTGTGGACGTGAACTGGGGTGGGGGGGCTGCCTGAGGGAGGGGGGGGTGCCGGGTGGAGAGGGGCAAAGGGGGGAAATTCAGGACAACTGTGATAGCACAATCAATAAAATATAATTAAAAATTAGAATAACAAAAATAAAATAAATACATAAAATCTTAAAAAATAAAATGAAATGTGCTAGCAGGTATACATCCATTTTTTAGCGCTCCCAGGCAGCCTCTGGGCATTTTAACCAGCCGTGGGGCTTGGTCAGGGTGCAGACCGGCCGCTGCGTGTCCCTTATCTCAGCCCCTTCTGGAAACTTCCCCGGGACGATTGCTTGGCGGCACGAGCTGCCGAGCACGGAGAAGGGAGCCCGTCAGCTTGCTTACGCCTGAATCCCATTAATCTGCCTGCATGCTTCCATCTGGGAATTCACTGGTTTCCACTCTGAAGACCGACAGCCCGTAGAGAATGGTTTCCTGAGGCGCCTGTGCTGTGTCTGCACCGACACTGCCTCCACCCGGGACCGCGCCCCTGCGGGCCGGTCGGCGCGCGGACCCGAGCACGCGGGAAGCCCGCCCCTCACCCCCGTGTGACGGTAGGAGAAGGTCCGTGGAGGAAACCAAGGGTTTTGGAGGAACCGGAGCCCTCGCGCTCTGTGGGTGGGGCTGTGAGTCGGTGTGGTCACTATGAAGGCACTATGTGCTTCCTTAGAAAGTGAAAACGAGAACTGCCACGTGACCCAACGACCCCGCCCCTGGGGGTTTATCTGAGAACGCCCAGGTCAGAACCTCGCAGAGGCGTCCGCGCTCCGTGTTCCACGCACCGCCGTTCCTAGCAGCCCAGACAAGAAACAGCCCGAGCGCCCGCCGGCCGATGGCCGGGCAGAGGGCAGGGGCCACGCGCGTCACACGGAACATCACTCGGCCTCGAAGGAGAAGGGGATCCTGGCCTGTGGGGCAGCGAGGAGGAGCCTGGGAGACGTCCTGGGAAGTGAGCTAGGCCAGTCACAGAAGGACCGCACCACGCGGCTCCACTTCCATGAGGAGTCTAGAGCAGTCCAACGCGTGGGGTCGGGAAACAGGGTGGCAGGGACCGGGGGCCGGGGAGGGCAGGTGGGTGGTGGTTCGGTGGGCACCGAGCTCGGCTACACCAGGAGGCCAAGCAGAGGCCTGCTGGGCAGCACAGCGCCCCCAGCTGACTGCCCGGCGAGGTGCACCTGCCCTTCCATCGAGGGGGTGGACCGTGGGCTCATCGCTTTCACCCGCGGGCCAGGGGCAGAAGGAAGCGTGTGGAGGGGATGGGGTGTCTGTTCCTTCGATCGTTGTGCGGGCGTGACGGTGCACGCCACGGCCAAGCCCATCGCACCGTGCGCATCACACGCATGCCCGTTTGCATGTTAGTTTACCTGTCGCAGCGGCCAGAAGGTGAAATCTCCGGGTCATCCACAGAACTGGGCACACGCAGAGACCCGGGAGAAGGCCTTCGACACGTGTTGTGCGTCCGCAGAGGCTCGTATCCGGGGTGGGACCCGAGCTCTGTGAGTCCACGCAACGCCACGCACACCGCGGGCCCAACGGTGGCCCGTGCCGCTCACAGAAGACACGCCGTGGCGTGCGACAGTCACATCCAAGCACACCGGCGCCCCGAGGAGCGCGCGTTAAAACCGTAGCGCTTCTCACCGTCAGCCGGCGGGGGAGGGCGAGCGCTCTGCACGGGCCGGCGTCCGCCGGAGATGGGAACGGCAGGTGTCCCCGTCGGAAACCAGGTTTCATGAGCGAAGCTGCCGCTCCGCGACCCTACGCCCTCTGGGTTCCGGCGTCCCTGTTGCTCTGGTGACAATCAAGCACCTCGCCCGTGTGCACACTCACACACACCCACATGCACCCGCATACACCTGCACACACTCAACGATTGGGCCGTGTGGCCGAGACCCCGGGGGGGCCCTCAAGTCACAGCTGCAGCCCCGGAGCGTGTGGGGTGTAAGGGGGCTGTGCGTGGGCGTGGACCTGAAGACATCTGTGGGGGACACGAATGTTCCGGAAAACAGTACTGCCCTCTTCTTTAAAAAAAGTTAGCCTTCCCACGCAGGGCGTGTTGTGATGCCTTCAACTTAGTTCCATTCCATTATGTTAAGATGTGGCCTGGCAGGGAGCCACCATCCACAGTCTGCACACCACCCTTGCACACGCACACCAAGAAACGTGCAAAAACATTCACGGCAGCGTGGCTGCATCATAACCCCAAACCAGAGAGCAGCCGAGTGCCCACCGAGATCATGGCTACAGACACCAGGCCACAGCCACGGGGGCCAGGGAGGGGGGAGCGGGCTGCGGACACGGGCGCGGACGGTGGAGACTCGGGAGACGGGCGTCAGGAGAAGTCTCAGAAGACCAGGGCGGCCGAGCCGCACAGCGCCCGTGCAGGACAGTTTCGGGGTGACCGTGAGTGTCATCCTGTGTGTGTGACGTGTTTCCTGCCAAGCCCACTGGCCTCCACTAATTCAGGCCACCCACCACGAGGGGACAAGATCTCAGGTGACCAGGAGCGCAAATCCTTGGGTGGAACTCCCGAGGGGTCCCCTGCCCACAGGAGGATTCGGCAGGTCCGTCCACTGAGAGAGACGGTCTCCGTCTCCTGTGACACACCCAGCACCGACACGCGGGCACCTGGCCCACTGAACGGGGGGGGGGGGGGGGGGGGACAGGGGCACGCTCTGTGTCCCGGGCGCTGGCACATCAGCCCGTGGAGACGTGTGTTCCCGGACCGGCCCGGGCTCCCCGCTTCACAGCCTCAGGCCGGGCCGTGACTGCGGGAAGCGTGGTCTCAGCCCCGCCGGAGCTGGAGGGAGGGTCAAGGGCAGCCGGGCTGGGAAAGCGGCCCTCACCCATCAGAGCTTCGGGCAGATACTCCCGGGTCCCCCTGCGCAGTGGCCCCGAGGTCTGAGACCGCCCTGTAAACACGTTTCTGGGTCATCTGTCTCCGGAGCCCTCCAGGGCTATCACCCCCTGGCCTCGGCCCCCGGCCCGGCCTGCCGGCTGCTACCTGAACCCCTTGAATGGCAGGCAGCCTTCCTGCCAATCACAGATAGGGAGACAGGAGAGGTGTTGACAATGGGTGTCACCGGCCTCACGGCGGCAGGCAGGGCCCGGGCTGCTGAGTGAGTGTGATGAGGACGGTGACGGGGCGAAGACACCTGTGCCCCTCGGGGGCAGGGCCAGGTCACCAATGGGCCGAGGTCACGAAACGGAGAGGCCCCTGGGGGCCGAGGGCTGGAATGCGAACCCTCCTCACCTCGGAGAAAGGCCTTCGCCTGGGCCCACGGGGTCACCCCTCCCCCCTCCCCCAGTCTAAAGGGAACGGGGTCGAGGAACGCCTGGCAGCCGCCAGCCGGTGGTGGGCCACGGGGGACCCAGGGACGGGGACAATCATCCGTGCGATCCAGTCCATCCACCCAGGGGGCAGAGCCCGTTTCAGGAGAACTGGGCGGCCCTCCCCGTGCCGCACCTGCAGGGAGGCCCACCCGAGAGCACCCGACGCTGTCCACCTGAGCAGAGACGCCCCGGGGACACCCAACGGGCCAGGCGCTGGGACACAGCCAGGAGGCTTCTAGGGTCAGTGGGACCCAGGCTGCCGGGCGGGCGGAGGACCACAGAGACAGCGGTCAGTGGCTGGTCAGTAAAAATAGCCAAACAGACGGGCCGCATGCACCCTTGGGTGCCGGGACCCTGCTCCCGCCCCCTGTGTCCCCAGGCCCAGGCCCTCCCACCTTCGAGATGCGGCTTGGGTATCTTTTCTTCTAAGATTTTATTTTTCAGAGAGGGGAAGGGAAAGAAACATCAGTGTGTGGTTGCCTCTCCTGCGCCCCCTACTGGGGATCTGGCCCACAACCCAGGCATGTGCCCTGAGTGGGAATCGAACCAGCGACCCTTTGGCTCTCAGGCCGGCACTCAATCCACTGAGTCACACCAGCCAGGACGATATAAAATACATTCTTAAACTCAAGGGGATGCACTGCTTCCGGCGTGCTCACCGAGGACTAATGGATGATTTAAAGTGGCGCAGGGGGAGGGCATGTACTCCCGCCTCAGTCCCCCTTCTGGGGCCAGGTCCAGGGGCACCGGGTCCCCCTGGTGTCCCCACCCTGAGCTGGCAGCTCTCTGGGCCAGAACCCTGCCGTGTGACTCCCAGGCCCAGCTCCGCCCACCTTCTCGGAGCGAGGTCACTGGCGGGAGGTCGCTCAGAGCCGGCCGGGCCGCCCCTGATAGCATCTCGGGGAGCTCCCGCCTGAGAGGCGGCCTGCCAGCAAACCTCGGGCCCTTGGGCAAGGTCTGAGGACAAAGAGGGGTTGTTGACGACGGAATGTCCCTGTCCCTGCAGGAAGGTCAACCCCAGCCTGTCCTTTCTCCTCTCCTCACCCGCCTGCTCCCTGCGAAGTCACCTCCGAGCCCTGCAGCTGCCTGCCCCGCGGGGGGCGAGGGGGGGTCCTCGGCAGCCCCGCAGGACCGGCGGGCACGAGCAGCCTCTGCCAGACTCCCGGAGCGGTGCTCCTGGCTGGGCTGACCCCCGGACACCGGCCGGAGGCCTCACAAGGGCGGGGTCAGACCCATTCCGAGCTCCGTGTCTGCGTGTGTCAGGAGGATCCCGCTGGATGGACGGGGGGGGGGGGGGGGGGGGGGGCAGGCTTGCCCAGCGCTCCCTGTCTTCAAAGACACCGCGCGGCTCCAGTTCCTCGGGCCCGAAATGTCTTTAACTCCCTCCCTCTCTCTTCTTCCCTGTCCTGCCAGTGACCACGTCCTGTGACTTCTGCCACCGAACCATTCCCCAAACTAGCCCCCCTTGCCCCAACCCTGTCTCCCTACCCCAGCCCGGGACTCTGCATCCCGAGGGCCCACAGGGAGGGCTGCCCGATCCCAGGCAGCCGCTGACCTTGCACTTGCACTTGCACTTGCACAGCTCGTCCCAGCAGGCAGGCACGCGTCTTAGCCGCAGCTCCCGAGAGGGGACGAGACCTGGGGGGGACATGGGCAGGAAGGGGCGGAAGGGCACAGCGACCCCGTCTGTGTCCGAGCTGGTCTCCCTGTCTCGGTACAGGACCGAAGCCGTGTCTGTCCACGCCGTGTCCAGCCCTTCACGGGCCGGCGTCCCAGTGAAAAGTGGGAAGTTCAGTCCACCACCCCAGGGGTGTCCCCACCTGACCGTCAGCCCTTTGGGGGAGGGGGGCAGCGTCCTGACTCGCTGGGGTCTCTGCTCAGGCACGTGCATACGAGTGTACGTGACGCCGGTTGTATTTTGTGTATTTGTGTGTCTTACGTAGATATGTGCTGTGTTAAATCACACACTGAAAGTGCTTCACAGTGTGCCTTCTCTCCCTGCTAACCTGTGAGCTTTGTGGGGGTGGAGCTGCGTCTTCATCCTGCCCGCACCTGCAGCCCACCCCTCCCCCCGGGAGACCCGGGACCCGTTTGCAGAACCGAGTCCACCCTGCCCGGAGGGCAAGTCCCGTCTGTGACAGCGGCCCGTGAGGCCCTCCCAGGCCGATCCACCCCGGTCCCCTTTCACAGCCTGTGCCCCCCACCCAGCCCCCCCATGTTCCAGCCACGACGCCGTCACCCCAGACGGGGCGACCTGCTCCCACCTGAGGGTTTCTTCCTTCTGGCCCGTCCTTCCCTCCCACCTGTGTGCTGGCACTCTCCCCGTCCGGAGCTCCGCTCCAATGTCACCTCCGCCAGGACGCCACCGCCCCCCCCCCCGCCCCCCGCCACTTGGCACCTGCAAACTCCGAGTGCACCTTCGCCAAAGCCGGTCCCGCCCACGCAGGCGCTGACAAGCCCCTTCTCACCAGCTGGGCTCGTGCTCTCTGGGGGGGTCGGCATTTCCAGAACACCGTGGGGCCGGAGAGCGCCCACCGCTATAACCTTATCTTACTTCACTGCGGGGGATTCAAGCTGGGAGAGAAAGGACTCGGGGGCACACGGTACTCATCAGAGAGAACAGCAAGATCGCTTCTCCCCGGATTCTAACAGGCTCCTGGCTCCATTGGAGGGGGAGGGGGGGGGAGGCGGGGGCCTGAGTGGGCTTCCAGGTGGTGCCACCGGACCGCCCACGAGGAACCCACACCAGGCGCTGGACCAGGGGGCGGTGGGCACCTCGGGGAGATGGTGTTGACTGTGGCGGTGGGCACCTCGGGGTGATGGCAGGACCCACCCAATGGCCCCTTCCTCTGACGCCCCGCCGCTTGGCCGTTTTCCGAGACCCGTGGGCGACAGGCTGAAGAGGGAAGCCAGGCGGGGGATGGGGTGGGGGGGAGGGGACCGGACCTGGACGGAGGCCGCCGCTGAGAACACAGAGGCCGTTTCTGACGGAGCCGCATCTCCCGACGGGAGCGGGCGCTCACTCCTGCGGCCCGAAGACCGGCCCCGTCAGTTCCTCAGAAGCTCGTCTGGGCCGTCGGGCAGACGAACGAACCAACCGTTCACCTGCACTCGCCACGCGACCTGTCCCTGGTGCACCTGTGGGCACTTAATGCTGGAGTTCAGGGGAACGAAAGGAGACGCTACACCTTTGCTTCCCAGGTTTGCAGCTGGTTGGCCAGCATCACACGGGAACCAGCCACAGGGAGCTGTGTTTTCCCCTTCCATCAGCTTTACTGGCAAATCGAACGAAAGGGTGAAGCTGAGATTTCATGAAACTGGGGTGCCTAGCGCAAGCCCCGGGGATGGCGCTGCCCTCCGACGGCCCCTCGGTCCCCGGAACCTTCCTCACGGCGGGACCAAGACCGCCCGAGGCTGGGCCAGGCCCAGCGGCTCTGCCTCCCCCCGGCAGCCATCCGGCCAGCCGGCCCTCCTCCGTCGGGAGACCGAGCTGGGGCGCACGGGGAGGCGGGCGTGTTTCCCTGGGGGGAGTCACCCTCACAGAAACCGGCGGCTGGGCAGTGGCCGCTCTCTCTGGCCATGATGTGAGGGTTGTGATGGGTCAGCTCTGCTCGGCCTCCCAGAGACCCTGATCCACTCCCAACCCCACGGCCGGGGCCCTCCCCCGCCTGAGGCAGCACAGGGTGGGCCTGAGGCTTTGGGAACCTTTACGTCCCGGCTCCTACTTCAGACTCAGAGCGAGCCTCCTTTGGGCGCCGTTCCCGCCTCCCAGTTCTACCCCCCGCCCCCCAAAGTGGCGGACGGCCGGAGGAAGCCTTCTTCATGTTGTAGGAGACGAGGACATCCGGTTCTAACCCCCATCTCGCCTGGGTCCCTGACACACCGGCGGCCATTGTCAGACTTTGTCCAAACGACAGCCTGGACCCAGAGTGAAGAGACAATTCCTGGCCCAGCCGCCTCCTGATGGGTGTGTGTCTGTGTGTGTCTGCAGAGTGTGTGTGCACTAGCACTGTATGTCAAGGATGTGTGCACGTGATGCACAGCGGGGCATTTAAAGTCGCCCCAGCGGCTGGGCGTGGGGCATGGAGGAACAGTGTGCAGACCTGGGAACATCCTCCCCCCGGGCGCTGGCGCCTGACCCCACGTGGGTCGTGGGTGCGCAGCACAGACGGGGACGTTCAGCGAAATCTGTCGGGAGGAGGTGGACAAATAAGGCGCCCTGACCCCTTCCTCTGAGGGAGCAGAGGACCCGGCTCCAGCGTCTGTGGCCTCAGACCACCTGTGGACTCCAGAGTGGCCGGGCGACCCTCCCACCTGCTGCCGGTCCCGCCTCTGTCCACTCCCACCACCGGGCACCGCGCTGCCTGCGGCTTCCGCCTGCACCTTTGCAGCAGGAGGGGAAAAGGGGGCTCAGATTCTTCTCCAACCGGGGTTGGCTTTTCGTACCTGGATTTGACTGGACTGGGTGTCAAAGAAACGCAGAACAACCGTAACTTTAAAAAACACGTTTATTTCTCTCTCAGACATTATGTTCGGACATAGATAGTTCAGGGCTAGAGGGGCATCTCGGCTCTCAGAAACCCTCAGGAAACCGGGCTCCTTCTACCGGGTTTCACCATGTGCAGCCTCCGCTCACAAGTTCGCCTCACGACCTCAGATAATTGCTCCAGCTCCAGCCATCACATCTACATTCCAGCCAGGAAGGAAGAAGGGATCCAGGAAAGGAGGAAGGGGCGGGCCCCTCCAACATGCCGTAGACACTGCGGCTCTCTCACTGGTCAGGATTGGGTCAAAGGAGCACACCTAGCTGCCGGGGACTTTGAGGAACGCGGGCTGTATTTCAAGTAACCCCATGCCGGCCAAAGCGGGAGGGTGGTGTTTTAAAAAGAGAGTAGATGAAGGGGACCGACCAGCAACAGATCGCTGGCGACACACTCCTGCCACCAGCGCCAGCAGGCAACGCTCCTCTGCGTGCTTGTCCGTGCCCGGCGCCCTCTCCCCTGCACTCTGCCCGGCCCGTCCTTTGCTCGGACAGTCCTTCCCGCTCCCGCCCCTCTCTGGAGCCTCAGCTCACGCCCCTCCGTCCTGGCGAAGCCCCTCCTGCCCGTTCCCCGAGGACCGCGCTCTCCACGGACGCCCAGAGCAGAGCGTCCACGCCAGCGATCTGACGCTGGCCTGTAGGTCAGGTTCCCTGCAAGCTCCTTGCAGGCAGGCAGGCAGGAGAGATGGCGTGACTTCCCCGTGCCCCTCACAGCAGCACCTGGGCCTGCGTGAGTTCCCGGACGTCTACGCACCGGCCACTTGGACGTCAGGGGTCGGGGGGACAGGTAGGAGGCCGGGCACCCGCACAAACGACTGGGCGGCTCCCCTCTGCGACCTGGTGCCAGATCCCTCCGAGCGACGGGTTTCTCACCCACGTGAAGGAGGTCACGCCTGCGCTGTCAGACCCAGAGGGTTGTCTGGGGGGCCTCACACACGGACACACGTGCACACACTCACACGTACTCGTGCACACACATACACTCACTCACACCGTCCAGTCTCAGCCCCATGTCCCTGTCGACAAAACTCCTGTGTCCCTGGTTCCCGCCCACCGTCCAAGCCGCTGAGTACACGGCAGCTCGTCTGTAAGAGGTTTGTAATTGCGTCTCAGTTTGCCGAGGCCGAGGAGTGGGGCAGCGTCTCTACTCAGGCCACCCCCACAATCCCTGCGACCTTCTCCACGGGGCCTTTCCACGGAGGCCTGCGGGCCCCACGGCGGCTGCCCCGTGTCCGCTCACCAGGGAGGGGGGCTTTCTGGGTGGCTCCCGGAAATTACGAGCTAGAACACCAGTGCCGTCCACACAGACCCTGGCCTGGCAGAGCGCGATGGGGGCAAACCACCGGGGCCAAGGCCGCCGTGACTGGGGACGTCCCCAGGAGCAGGGAGGGGGGCCAGGCCTGCCCCGGGCCTCTCAGAGGGGCCCCAGCTGACCCCCGACCTCCCCATCAGCCCCTTCTGGGTTCTCGGGCTCCGGACACATTAGCGCTCCATCTGGGCACCACGTGGGGACGGGGGCACCTGTCCCCGGCACAGTGGCAGCTGGGCCGTCCTTGCTCATCGGGGAGAAGGGGGCCAGAGGAGGACCCTGGCCCCCACCCGCACCCTGTGTCTCCGTCCCCACACACAGGCCCTCGGGACAGGGGCCCGAGCCCCCTTTACGAAAAGCAAACAGCTCGGACCGCAGGCTTCTGGGCCGTCTCCGTCTCTTTTTGTTTTTCCTTTTTACCAGCATTGGAAACTGTGGAAACCATCCTCAGAGGGCGGGGCACGAGCAGGCAGTGGCCCTCGGCCCCGGTCGGGAACACCGCCACCCCTGGTGTCCCCTCAGCCACCCCTGCTGTCCCCTCAGCCACCCCTCCTGTCCCCTCAGCCACCCCTGCTGTCCCCTCAGCGGCCAGGCTCCGCCACAGGGGCCTCGGGGACGGAAGCCCTCCGGCCGTGTGGCCAGCTCTGCTGGGTGACCAGCCTGGCGGAGTCTGACCACCCCTCGGGTGCCCGTCTCAGCCCCGCTCCCGAGTCCCCCCGGGGCGGACGAGGCCTCGGCGCCCCCTAGTGAGGTAGTGAATACGCGCCGCCTCACCGCCCCTCCCGCACCTGCCCTCGGTGGCACCCCCGGTGGGGCAGCCCCCTGCGCCCTGCCGACGAGTCTCTCCCAACTCAAAATAAAGCTTATAAAAGTAAATCATCTCATTTCATAACTTAAGTGCATCAAGCATTTCCTTAAATAGAGCTCACACGGAAAATAAAGTTACTTTGCTGTACAGTGGCCGTCATCACTAGGGGTAGACTCTGATGATAAAGTCAGAGAGGTCCCGCTCACACGCACATCCGCCTGTCCCGTCTGTCCGTCCGTCCGTCTGTGGGCTGTCCGCACGAAGAGACGTCGGCACCGCTGGACAGGAGCGCCCCCCGCGGGGCGGGGAGGGGTTGGGGGTCTCTAGGGGTCTCGCCTGCGTGACACTGTCTGTGTCAGGCGCCCCCGTCCTCCACGATGCACAGCCTGCACACCTAACGCTACGACTCTTACCAGAAACTTTACACTACGCGATCCGCTACGTAGCCCGTCTTTGGAAATGCCGACCTACCCCAGAGCCTCACGCCACAGCACCCCGACAAGACGCGCCCCCCGCCCCGCCCGCCTCTTCCCGGCCTCCCCCGTCCCAAAGCCAGCCGGCCCCTCCTGTCCGCGGCGCTCCAGTCGGGGCCCGGCCACCGAGCGCTCGGGGAGGGCTCAGGAGGTGAAGTACGAATTCTGCATGGAGTACAGGTGGTCGATGGGGTTCCCCACTCGGGACTGCAGGGGCCCGGCTTCTGAGGTTGCTAGGAAACAGTCGCCCAGGTTACTGAGGGAGGCGTCATCGCTGTCCAGGTCATGGAAAAGGGGCTCGGCACCTGGAACGGAGATGACGCACGGGCGTGAGGGTCTGCGAGCGGGGCGCATGCACCCCAGGGCCGGGGCCTCGGAGGCGTCCAGCGAGGGCGGCCTTCCAGCGGGGGTGGGGGCGCAGGGGGGCGGGCTGCACGCAACAGGCGGCGGGAACACCGTCCCTGCCCGGAGAGAGCGCTGGTGCCCGCAGCGGCTTGCGTCTGCGGCAGTGCCAGCCACGGAGAACCCGACGGAACAGCCGGAGCGGGCGGCAGGCCGCCGAGTCAGCGACGTCTTACCATAGGGGTGCATGTGGTCCCCCGGCATCTGGGGCGGGGTGAGGCCCTGCCGGAAGGGGTCCGCGCCGTAGACGCCCTGCTCGATGGCCAGCAGCTGCTGCGGCGTGGGCAGCGCCGTGTAGGGGTTCATGATGGCCTCCAGCCCCGCGCCCCCGCCGCCGTTGGTCTGAGCTGCGGGACAGAGGAGGCGGCGGTCACTCTCCTGGCGCAAACGGCCCTCCCAGGGACTCTGCCGGCGGGTGGCTGAGTCGGGGCCTGATCCTCCGGCGGCGACCTCGTTCTGACGTCAGTCAGTGTGCTCGGCTCTCCTCCTCCGAGCTGCCTGGAGGACTCCTGCCCCTCTCCCCGCCCGGGACCTCGGTCTGCCTGTCAGAGCTTGTCACACCCCCTCAGCAGGTGCCGGCAGCCGAGTCACAGCGCCCGGGGCTCAGACCCCTCCAGGATGATCCCACCCGAGGCTCAGACCTGGACAATCCCACCCGGGGGTCGTCCTCAGAGCTGGGCAGCGGAGGCTGTGGCCGGGGAGGCCGGCCCCGGGAGGGCGGCAGGAGGGGCTGTACTCACCAGAGCTCAGCCTCTGGCTGGTCTGCTGGTCCTGCTGCTGCTGCTGCCGCCGCGCCAGCTTCTTCATCTGGCGGTGGGGGAGGGGGGGACCACAGGTTAGACGGGGGGCCCACCGGGGCTCGGGCCCCGCAGGCAAGCAGAGGGGCCGGGTCTCCAGCAGTGACCCCCGAGGGAGCCACACCCGGGGTTCCATACGCCACGCCTCTGCCATCGCCGTGGACGGACCGCCGGCTGGGCGGCAACCATACCCCGCAGGAGCGGGGTGTCCCCTGTGCGGGCACAGGTTGTTGCTTGTGATGTGACAGTTTCACGGGAGGCAGGAGCATGGGGAGGGAGCCGGCAGCTGGGCACGGGGCTGCCTGCCAGCCGGGTATGACCGGGGGCAAAGCCAGGGGCTGTGCCCACGTCACCCCCCCCAACTTGTTGGCCCCTGTGTCCGGGGACCCGCCGGGACAGTCAGGCCTCTGGGCTCGGAGCTTGTCTCCCAAAGGCCCCATGAGCACCACGTACTTCCTGGGAGGGGCCTTGTAACCCAGAGGTTTTCAAACTGGGTTCCTCAGATGCTGGGGTGCCACGAGGTGTCCGCACACACGCTGAGGGTGTGGGACGCACCAGGTTAAAGAAACGCTTTCCTGCGAGGTTCCTCGGGGCTCTGAAAATGCCCCAGGGGCCGCAGCTCCCCTGCCCCGACCTCCTGACCCACGAAATCCTTTCTCGGGAGGGACCTCGGAAGACACGCCGATGGCCGTGTTCTGAGGCCTTCAGTCAGGGACACACTCCCTGAAACAGGCGTGACGAAGTCAGGAGCCGGTCCCTTGTCGCCCGCCGAGGGTCGGGCTCTGAGCAGCGGGTCACAGGACACGTGCGGGGTGAGGTCTGAGGTCAGGCCCGCGCAGGGGACGGCAGGTGACAATGCGGAGGGAGGACTGGCCCTCCGCCAGGGGGGTGGGGAGATGTGGCCCTGGGGGAGGCGTGCACGGGGCCACGGTGCTGTCACAGGACCGTCACGTGTGTTTGGAACTTTAAAAGAACTTTGGGATCCGGGTTAAACTACTGTGACGTGAAGACCCTGCTTTCACCAGGAGGCCCAGAAAGCGCACTGACTCTCCACGGGGCTGGCCAGGTTCACGGTCACGGCCACCGGGGAAATAGAAGCCGTTTCACCAAAGCCACGGGGCGCTGTGCGGAGGGGGCCGCTGGTGACAGGATTTCTGCCTCGGGAGAACTCTCCGTCGTGGGAGCTCCGGTCAGAGGGCCCGTCAGCGCATCCCCCCACCCCCCCGTCACGTTTCGGGGACCCGGCCACCCCAGCAGGGATGGGGACGGGAGTGAGCAGCGGCGGCCCTACCTTTGCACGCTGGTTCTGGAACCACACCTGGACCACTCGGACGCTCAGCCCCGTCTCCGCAGCCAGCGTCTCCCTCACCTTGAAAGACACGGACGTATCAGAAGCGGTGGTGTCTGGGAGTCCGGGCAGAGCCCTCCATCCCCAGAGCACGGGATGCCCACAGGCGGCTGCTGGGGTCCCACGCGCAGGAAGACCCCATCAACAGAACGTCACCAGTCAGTGGGGAGAGGGCCCCCCTCCGCCAGGCAAACAGACCGGGGCCAGCTGCCTCATCCGACCCGGGCTCCGGGAGGTGGGCGGCGCCCCTCGCTCCGGCAGTCAGGCCACTGCTCTGGCCGCGGCTCCCAGATGTCGGCAAACCCACTGTGCGCTAGCTGAGTGCCGTGGGTGTGCGTGAACCCCTTCGGGGGAAGTCGGGGTGAAGGTTAGCAAGCAAAGCCACAGGGGGTCCCCCACGGCCCCTTCTCCTGGTTGCTTCATCGACCTCGACTGGGGGCCCCCGAGGAAGACATGCGTTCAAACACTCACCCTCCCTGCCGACACGTGGCGAGCCGGCGACAAACGGCAGGTTCTTAACGAACAGACGCGGCCGCCTGGGGCCGAGGCTGCGGACGGTCGCCCCACACCCGTCCTCCCCCTCCCCCACCAGCCATCGAATCCCCAGCTTCCAAGGGGCAGGTGGTCACCCAGGCAGACCCCCTTCCCGACCCTGCAGGAGGCGCAGTCGTGGGAATAAAGTTTGGCCAAAACGTACGAGTGGAAGGGATGCAAAGAATCCTGGGTTGGCCCCTAAAGAGGCAGCCGCTGCCTACTCTTCCCCCTTCTCCCCCTTGGTGGCTGCAAGCAGTAGTGACGACGCCGCCACCCCGGGCCCACGCGGTGGCCGACAGAGGGACCCGGCCGTCCAGAGCTGTCACCTCTGGACCGGGACGTACCAGAGGAATAAACCCCCTGCATCAACCACCGTGTTTTTCCCCATGAGCATCCACAGGAGCCCGGTCTGTGGCAGCCCACATGGGGAAGAACCCATAGCCGTGGCCCCTGCTGAGGTCACCTCCCCAAGAGGGACAAACGGGGCCCAAAAGGAGCGCACAGCACAAGCCACCGCCGAGTGACTCCCTGTCACCCCACCACAGCCCACCCCAGTGGCCCGGCTACTGCCCCCACTGCCCTCCAGAAGTGACGGTGTGAGGAGCACGCGGCCAAAGGGGCGGGGACACCCACACAAGGCTCAGGGAGGGGAGGGTCTGCTGCAGCCCTGGCCGTGGCCTCCGGCCCCCGGACTGTCCCACCAGGCCCAGGGCCGCCCGCACACAACGAGCGGCCTCCCAGCACCCGGACCCCTGGGGCGTGGACCCCGCGGGAGCTGGGTGACCCCGCGGAAGGGGCCTGGGCCCTCCCCTCCTCCTCCTTCTCCCCCCGGCCCCCACCTTTCTGCAGGGCTTGGACGACACCTCGAACGAGGCCTTGAAGGCTCTCCTCTGCTGGGTGGTCAGGATGGTCCGGGGGCGCTTGGGGCGCTTGTGGTCCTTGCCGTCCTCCGCGCCGCCCTTCGCGGCCCCGTGGGCTGACTTGCAGAGGCTCTCGTCGTCGTCGCTTTTGCCTGGAAGAAGCAGAGACCACGGTGTCGCGTCCCCGGCCACTGCTGGGCGCCCAGGGGCCACGGGAGCGGCGAGCGGCTGCCTCGTTGTATCGACGAGGATGCATGCGGCTGCTGGTGTCTGGGAGCACGGGACACCCGGTCTGAGCGTGAAGGGACCCTAACCTGTGAGTCCCTGAGGGCGTGACCCTCTCGGGGCGACGGAGGCGCACACAGGCCTCCTTGCAGCCCTGCCCTTGTCACACGCACAGCCCAGGTAAGTCCATGCCCAGCCTCAGTTTCCTCGTCTGCACGCCGGGGACAGTCACCACCGCGTGCAACAAACCACTGCGTGCGGAGAGCTGGGCTGCGTGTCCTGGTGCACGGGAGGCCCCGCTGGCGGCGGCTGTGGGGAGGGTGCTTTCCTGCCTCCCCCTCCCCCGCCCCACGCACCAGTGAAAAACCCAGCAGGTCAGAGAAGATCCTGGTGACGAGGCCAACAGCTGCCACACCTCGGGAGGAGAGCATTTCAGGATCATTCTGGAAGGGCCTTTTCAGAACGGCAAGGAAAACAACAAGCCCCAGAAACTGCAGGGGCGTGAGAGGACCCGCGAGAGGAGAGACCGCAGATGCCACCGGCTCACAGGCACGCCCTTTCTGCGCCCGCGGCCCGCTCACTGCCCGTGGAGCCCCGAGCCCTGTCCTCGGTGCGGGCGACGGTTCTCTCCACTGGTGGGCTCCTCGGGGCCCGAAGCACGCTCCCGGGGTACCAGGGGCGCCTTCGGTGACAGGTCCCAGGCGACGGGGCTGACACTGCCCCCAACGACCCTGCTAGGCAGGGGCTACAAGGGGCTGCCTGTGGGACAGCCGGGGGGCGGGGTCCAAAGTACAGAGTGGGCTTCACGTGCAGCTGTCTGCGCTCAGAAACCTCACGCCACGTCCCAGCCTCGGCCGCAGCACCCACGGCACCTGCCAGCGACCCACAGTCGGCCGCGGCTCCCGGTCCCGCCTCCGGTGGCCTCACGCCAGCGCGCCCGGGGCACCGGCGAGGCACCAGACACGGGGCACCCGGACGGGAAGGGACGTGGCGTGGCGTCTGCAGCCTCGGGCTTTGCAGCCCCGTGGACTCGGCTTCGCTTCCGGGAACCACCCGTGATCCCGCGTGGCTGTGGACGAATTCCCAAGACCCCGCGTGCTCCCGGGGGGAGTGACGGTGTGGCTGGAATTCATAGGATGACATGTGTGAGGCTCTGGCGCCGTGGGAACGTGGGAGGTGCTTCGTCAACCGCCACCACCCTCACCGTCGCCACGGTCACTTCCCCATCAGAGAAGGAAGGGAGTTCTCCCGCCCCGGGACACCCGTTCTGTTCATCACGGCGGCCCGTGCCTGAGTTCGGACTTTTCTCTCCGGGATGGACATGGCCCTGGGCCACGCTGGGCCACGCTGGGGGCTGCTCTGCAGGATGGGAGTGTGGGGGCGGGCTCGTGAGAAGGAAGAGGAAGAGAGACGGCGGGGGGGGGGGGGGTCGGGGATGCCTCCAGGAGGGGGATGCCACGGCCGAGTCTGCTCGGAGCCCAGGGGCAGGGTGGCCGAGCCCCTGCCCTCAGCTTGCCTGGGAGAGACGCTCTCTCCCCGAGAGGGAACTTGGGTGGGGCCCCCCGTCTTGGGCTGGCCCTTGGTGTGCGTTTTTGAGGTGCAGAGGGGCCACAGGTGGCTGTTGCTGCATTCTCTCACCTGCCCTACGAAGGGAGAGGTGACGACATTTGTGCTCAGGGTGGGTGGGGGAGGGGCAGGAGGAGGGGCGTTACCCTAGACCCCTGCTGACCCCTGCTGACCCCTGCTGACCCCTGGTCCCTTCTCCGGGCAGCACCGCTCATCACGGACACACACAGAGGGTCAATGGCCTTCACCCCCGAAGTCTGTAACACATGGGACAGAAGACGCCTCCGGCCCCGCAGCCCCCTCTGTGCGATGCCGGGGGTCCTGGCCGACCTGAGTGAGCGAGAGGCTGGCGGTGGCCGGACCCAGCTGCCGAGGGGAAGGCAGGCCACCGGTTGCTGCCACCTGGGGTCTGTCCACTGTGCCGGACACGTCACGGGCACAGCGGCGGCCTCGGACCGCCCCGGGAATTCCCAGGCTGTGTGGGATGTCCCCCAGACCCTGGCCCACTCCACGTCGGACTCTGACGCCCACCCCCCAGGAAAAGGGCCAGCGTCTAAGAGACACACAGACTCCTCCGCCCACTACGAGGGAGCCCGCAGGGACCCAGAGATTCCCCAGGAACCGGCAGGAGGCCGGGCGGGGAGAGGAAGGGGAGCCTTCCAAGGGTGGGGACGGGCGGGGCGGCAGGGGCGGCCCCTCTCCCCTCTCGGGGGGGCAGCAGCCCGGCAACCCCTCGTAGTTTACGCCGACACCCTCAGCAGAGATGAAGGCTCCTCTGGCGTCTCCCGTGCAAACGGCGGCATCCCTGGAGGCCATCTGGGCACAAGCACAGCCTCCCCTGAGGACTCCCCGTGGGGACCTGCAGGGATACCCGCCGGCTGGAAGGGAGTGACTCTGCTCAGCACAGACCGGGAAAGGCGGCTCCCGGGGCTCTTCTTCCCCCCTTTTGTGCAAAAAAAAAAAAGTCTGGATCGGCTCAGGGCTGTTGCTCCCCCCCACCCCCCCCCCGGCCTGGGCCTCCCGCCCGCTCTCAACGGCAACAGGCGCAGATGAAAGGCCCGGACATGGTTTACGGCCCGGAGGGGGAGCCGAGCTACCTGTGGGGCCTCGAAGATTCATGTCAGGTGGCTGGACGGGTCCCAGCGGCCCGTAAACAGCGCCGGCGAGATCTGAGGGCAGCGCGGGCGAGGGAGGGGCCGCAGCAGGCCTCCCACGCTCTCTGGGGCGCAGCCCGGGACGTCCTCCGGGCCGGGGGAGGAGAGGAAGGGGCCCGGGCTCCTGCGGGGGCTGGGGGGACGCTCGGAGATGGGGCGTGGAGGCGGCTGCTCCGGTCCCTGCCCTGCACCAGGGCGCGGAGCCTGCTCTCCCAGCCACGGCGGGCAGCCCCGTGGCGAGGCCGCGTCCCCAGCCCTGAGGGCAGTGAGGGAGGGGCCACAGGAAGCCGAGTCCCGCCGGGCTAAAACGGCCGGACACACAGACCCCCTCCGGGGGTCTCCCCCGGACCCCAACCAGGTCCCTCCGACGTGACCGGGACGTGCTCACTTTGCCACCTGCTCACTGGGCCAGTGCTGGGGGCTCACGGGTCAGTCGGCACAAGGACAGGCTGGGACAGGGGGATGGGGACGTGTCCACCGCTGCCCTCACAGAGCCCCAGCTCCTAGAGGGCCGGGCAGGGCACTGGGGAGGGGGACACGGGGCAGGTGTCCCTAGATTTAAAAATGAAGGACACAGCTCTGGCTGCTGTGGCGCAGTGGATGGAGCACACCCGCCTGAGAAGCAAAGGGCTGCAAGTTCGATTCCCAGTCAGGGCACAGGCCTGGGTTGCGGGCCAGGTCCCCAGTAGGGGGCGCGTGAGAGGCAACCACACACTGATGTTTCTCTCTCTTTCTCCCCCGATTCCACTCTCTCTAAAAATAAATAAAGTCTTTTTAAAAAATGAACGACAAAGGAGGAGCCCCGTTTCCAGGTAGAAAGGGGGGGAACTTTGTGTGAGGACGAAAGAGCTTCCAAGGACACGGGAGCAGTCTGCTCGTCCACAAGGCGGCAGGAACATCCCCACGCCCACCTGACCCTAGACACGGCACCGTTCCACAGGGGCCCTGTTCCCATGGCGACACGATGAGGCAGGAAATGGGTCGCCAGCCTTTTTTCACAGATGAGTAAACTGAGGCTCAGGGACGGGGTGACCTCTTGCCCCAGGGCACAAAACTGGGAGCCCTGTCTCCCCCCCCGCCCCGCCTACCTGCCCTGCCTTGCCCCATGGGGTTGTGGTAAAGATCCAGAATTTCAGGGGCAGCCCGATGGGGGGCAGGGTCACCCTTATTAAAGTCTCCAGCCCCTGAGCTCACGGAGACCACGGTGCACTCCACAGTCAGGCCCCAGGGTCTGTCCCGAGGAAGACCCCTCTGTTCAGCCACAACCACCGTGCCCGGGGGGGTCAGTGCCCGGCTGGGGGAGGGGCGGTGGGTCAGAGCCAGGGCGTGCCGGCTCAGTGGTCCAGGCAGCCCCCGGGGACCTGGGCTCCACTCGGGAGTGCCGGCCGCCCACCTGCTGCGGCTGGGACACGAGTCTGTCCCCGGCGTGGCTGCTGCTCAGGAGAGGAGCTCGTGCTAGGGAGGTTGGCGGCAGGGAACCGGGTGGTGTCGGTGGAAGGGCTGTAGGCTTACATGACACTCGGGACTTTTCCCGTGCAAACGGGCTGTATGCTAGCGTACACATGCATGCACAATGTATGCTCATACATGTGCACACGCATGCACACCCATGCAGTTGCACACACGCACATGCCCTCTGCATCTTTTCCTCCCTGAGTTTTCCTGTCACTTCCTCCTTCCCCATTTCAAAGGCAACACAGCCACGTGCAGCTCAGACTGACAAGCACGGTGCAAACGCCGACAGTCCCAGGCACAGGCGTGTCGCGGGCTGGAAACGCCGTCACCGGGATGTCAGAAAACCCGTGCGTGCACGCCAACATCACCGCATCCAAATCGAGCATGGATAAATGCCCCCCAAAACCCGTAACTGGCACCGTTCCGGTCTGGCCCCCCTCTGAGCGGGACCCCGGGGCACGCATAGCAAGCCGAATCCGAGGTTTGGGGCTCGGCGCTCTGTCTCACCGAAAGCCCACCCCAGCCGCCCGGCGGGTCCCCCGGCGTGGGGGGTGCTGCCCACGGCCACACACCGTCTCCGGTTCACATCACTGAGGTCTGAGGGGGCTCGCCCCCACCACTGACCCCAGGGGATCAAACTCGGGGTCTCCTCGGAAGAGACCAGTTTCCCTACACTCATCACGCATTCAGGGGGATAAAACTACTTGAGGAAATGAAATTGTTTCTAGGCAGGGATGGGGGCCCAGAGTTCGTTACTTCACCGCGTTGCAAAAAGACGCAGATAGCACTCCTGCAGCTGACTCGGAGTGGGGGGTGGGGGGGGGGGGTGGCAGACACACTACACGTTCTCACTGCAGAAGGGACGCCTCCCTGGACAAGTTCATGTCGCAGAGCCGTGGCCTGGACAGAGGGCCAGGGCTGACCAGACCGCCCGCGCCCCAGGTGGAGATGCCCCGCAGGGCCCTGCCAGTGCGCGTGGGCGAGCTGAGGCCGACACCCAGCCCGGTCTTCGCCTTGGCACTTGGGTCCGCTCCACAAACCACGGCCGGGCCCCACGGAGCCGGGGAAACTGAGAGCGGACACCCACCCCCCTTTGCCCTCACCACGGTCACCAGCTGTGTGACCTCAGGCAGATGGCCTGCCCTCTCGGTGCTCTGCTCCCGGGTGATGACCCAGGGGTAGAAAGACCTGCCAAGCGCCCCTGACGGCGTTGCTGGCACTCGGTCGTGGGAGGAGGTAGAAGCACTTTGGAAAACATTGTGAAGCACCGCTGAAATGTAAGCTATTCTGAACGTTTTTATTGCGCCTCCTATAAATGCTGTTCTCGGAAGCCAAGACCACAGGCATCGCGATCATGGGGCGTCGGGAGCTGAGGCTCGAGAACAAGCGGCAAGTCACCCAGGGGCCGGGGCCGGAGGCCGAGGGCCCGCCCCTCCCGGTGCTTCCAAGGCAGCGGGTGTGGGGCGGACCTGGGGCGTCCTCTCCCTGACGGTGCCCCGGGGAGGCCGACACCACCGGTCGGGGACCACACTCTGAGAGCCAACCAGACGCCTCCCACTGGTCAAACCCACTTTTCTTTGGGGAAAACTGACCGAGTAAGAACCGACTGGATCGTTTCAGAACGTCCTCAGTGCAAAGCGATCAGCAGAGACAGAACGCCCAGTGACCACAACAAGGAAACCTGTGGCTCAGGACGCCGCTTCAGATGCAGACGCTAGGAAGGCGGCCTTGGAGGGTGGCAGGAGAAGGTGACCTTGGAAGTCAAGGGCAGAGCTCAGGGCGGACCGTCCCCGCAGGGTGGCAGGAGCATGCTGGGTGTGCCCGGCCCTGAGGAACGGTGAAGGGGAGAGACACGGTGGACAGGGAGGAGGCAGGGGCCAGGTCGTGTCAGGACACACGAGCCGCGGCTGGGGCCCCGGGTCTGCTCCTGGGAAGCCAAAGCCGGTCAGCAGCAGAGACTGGACCAGAACCCTGTCCCTGTCCCTTCCCCCCAAGGTCAGGGCTTCCCTTTACACTTTGCTCCCCGGCGAACCTCGGCCACGATGCCTGCTCGCTCCCCAGTTCAGAAGGCCCCCAGCGTCTCCAAACAAATGCTGGTTTTTAAATTATCCACCCACCACTTCAGATGCCTCTGTTTTCTTCCTCGCCAGGTCCTGGGCGGCCTAGCTCATGCGTCATTCCTTGGGCTCAGATTCCATCTGTGTGTCCCCTGTGTCCCCTGTGTCCCCGGGGGGCTGCACGTGTCCAGGGTCAGCCAGGGGGAGGCGTTCACAAGGAAGTCCAAGGAATGGGAGGAACCAAGGCATTTCCGAGACCTCCCCCGGCCTTGGGTGGTCCCTGTGGCCGTGGCTGCTACCCCCCTGGGTCTCCAAGTCACACCCCGAAAGCCCACTGACGTTTCAGCCCCCCCTGTGGTGTCCCCAAAGGTGACGCCGCCTGTCAGGCTGCAGTCTCCTCTTGCAAAGCTGGGCCGGGTCTCTGCGTCCGATCCGTTTGCGTCTCAACGACCTCGTCGGCCATGTAACCGGCTCTCGGTATCAGACCCTCGCTGTTCAACAGCTAGCGGTCGGTTCTGCCTCCTGGGTGGCCTCTGGCCGGCACAGCACTCGAGGCCGACAAGGGACGTCACAGGTGGGGCGACGTCCCTTCCCGCACCGGGGAAGCCCCCGGACGCCCCATCTCCCCAGCCGTGCGGAAGCCTGGGTCAGCTGCCGGCCCGTCTTGCGTCCTCTCTGACTCCCTGGAACCGCCTTCCCGAGGTTCTTCCAGCGTGGCCGAGGCGTGGCGGCTGTCTGGGGGCTCACACTTCGGGTGCGGGACGGAGCCCCTGGAAACGGCGCCAAGGTGCCCGGTGCCGTCAGCACCACGGCCAGAGCCCCAGAGCCCCGGTGGAGGCCAGAGGGACGTTGGAGGGAGTCCCCTGCAGGGACCGGAGAGAGAACGGGACGGCTGCTGGTTTCTGCTCTGGGAGCCTCCCTCCTGTGCGTCTCCAACAGCTGCCCTGCCGGGTCCCAGACAGACGGGTCTGGCCACAGGCTGCGACCGGGGAGCGGTGACAACGGGAATGACCTCCATGACTGGTCCTGGGAGTCAGCTGCCACGTTCATCAGAGCCCAGCTGCCCGTCCTTGCAAAGCATGTGACTGTTTTATGGGCCACCAAGAAACCAAGTGTGACCAGTTAAAGTCTCACGAGAGTTCGTTCAAGTCCAACCGGTGACAGTGTCTTAGACTACGCAGCACGGCGTCGGCTCGGCTGCGGGCACCCGAGGCCTCTTACCTATGATAAACCGGCTGCGGGGCTGGTCCTTCCAGAAAACGCCAAGGCACAGGGCCCTGGGGAGGGCACCCATCGGTGGGCGACAGAGATGGCCTTCCAGTCATATCCATCATAGTCACCACTGTCTCCCACGTCCCCAGTTCTCTCTCTGGCCATAGACATGACACCAGAGGGGCCACCCCCCGGGCCCCACAGGGGGCCGCCGACACTCCGTGTGCTTCCACCGGGAGCCACGCCGCGGCCTCGGACGAGGCACGGAGCCCCAGCTGCCCCCGCGATGAGGTGAGGGGGCTGGAGGGACGGTGGCTTCATGATCTCCAGTGCAAGGGGACAGTACCGGCCGCACCGCCGCCAGGCCACAACCACCACGTTGGCCAGCGGCTCCCAGTCCACAGAGGACTCTCTCTGGGTGTCCCAGTGACCCGTGGCCTTACCGGCTCTCAGTGGGCAGAGGCCACAGGTGTGCAGTCACTCACTGTCCCACCCATAGTGCCGCCGGTGCCCACACCGGACACTGTGGCCTGTGACCTCCTGAGAAGTGTCTGCAAAGGTGAACAGAAATCTCTGAGCTCCCGCTATGTTGCCGCCGTGTTTTTGTCTAACTTCACCTTGTTATCACAATGATACAATGTAGCAATCTACAGAGGGCAGGTGTGGAGGGGCTCGTGACATTCTGGAAAGAGGCGCTGCCCTGCCCTGGCCCCTGCCCACTGGGGGTGACTGAGTCCGGCCTCAGAGACCTCGGACCTGCCCCCCCGGGGAGGAGGCATTCCCGTTCCCCGCTCTGGCCTCAGAGGAAAGCCGGGGAGTGCGGGTCGCAGTCCCACCAGCCTGCTGAAGGGGAAGCCTCTCTCCGGAGGTCGCCCCCAGCCCTGCACACCCCCAGCATGGAGCCGGCCCTTGGCAGGCCGCTGCCCACTGCAGAGGAGGCACGGTGGAGGCCAGACCCGCTCTGCACTTTGTCCAGAGCGGGGGGCATCTGGCATCCTCGCCGCGTCTGCCCTGGGGGAGGGGCGGGCGTCTGCGGGGATGAGGGGTGCCTCCAGCTGCAGTTCGCTGCTGACCCAGCAAACAGGCACGGTGCGGAGTGAGCGGGCCGCCCCGGCTCCGTGAACCCGACCGAGGTCCTGGAGAAAGCGCCTGAGCCAAGGTCACCTTCCCTTTGGCACGTGCCCCTTCTCGGGGGCTGTGTCTGGCGTCCTCTGTCCCTCCTTCAAGAGCCCGAATTCCCTCTCGTCACAGCCCAGCTGCTGGGAAAGCCGCACCAGCTGCGGCTCCTCGTGTGACTGTCAGGCGGCCGAGAGCACAGCCCCCCCACCGTGGCCAAGGGCGCCGGCGGGCCGGGAGGACGCCCTTGAGCGCCGCCACTGCTCCAGCCCGCGCTGTCCTTGCCCGAGGGCACAGGCGCCCCGAGGACCAGCGCGTGGGGCACACGTGCGTGCAACCACACATTTCCTTCCTTGAGAACTTACTTTGCTCCGGGCACTGCGACCGGCACTCTGCGTGTCAGCCTGCACGGGCCTCACAGCCCCCCTTCCGCACGGCAGGAAAGGGGGGCCCCACGGCCCCCCACGACCCCCCATGGCCACCAGACGGAAGAACTGGGGGGTAAACCCAAGCACACAACCCCTCCATCTTCCTTTAAAAACATGTGCCGACTGAGTCACGACCGCCGACCTCCTCGGCTCCTCCCGTCCCTACAACCGTCAGACACTCGGGTGGACACAGCTCAGTGTCGATGTAGCCGCAGGTGATAAATGTGTCCCCGACACACTCGAGGGTGCCGGGGCCCGTCTGATGACCGACGTGGCGTCGTTTTTACCCTTCGGGGGCCCTGGCTGAGCCACCGGAGGCAGCTCACAGAATTCGGGCGCCAGTGCCGTCTGTGTGAATGGCACCGGAGGTGATGGGGACCGTGGGGACCTGCGGAAAGCCCGTGGGGTCATTCACACACCCGAGGGTCAGAGCCGAAAGAGGTGCTGAGCCTTCTCCGCCGCCTCCGTCCTCTCCTGTTCCCTCACGAAAGTGCGCGCCGGCAGAAGAATGCACTAGTCAGACTCCGAGCTGGACGGGACAGGGTGCGGGCCCCCAGGCCCCACAGGCCCCCGGGTCACTCGGGAATGAAGAAGAAACTTGGGAATCAGTGCGACACACTTCACTAATCAGTGTCTGCACCCCCACGTGCACTGGTGGGGCCGGAGGCACCCACAGCTGTCCCGGGACTGGCGTGGCGGCGGTGTCCGTGGACCGTGGTCGCTGGAAAGTGCGGGAGCCCACCCCTTACGCGTGAGGTCCCGTCGTCGTGACATGAATCTGACGTCCCCACCGTGCCCCCACCTCCGGCCCACCCTCCCTGCTCCTCCTCCGTTCGGAGGACAGACTTAGCACCCCAGCCGAGCGTGCCAACTCCGGGTCCGACTGCCCGTCCCCCTCAGCGCAGACCCCAGCGAGATGCACAGAGCCCTTCCCATCGACGCCAGTCCTGCCACGCCCCAGAACCGGGACCCAGTTTCCCCGGGGGACCCTCCCTCTGGGCCCACCCCCTCGCCCACTACAGCCCGGCCTCTGCGACTCCGCTCACGGGAAGCTGCGCCCTTTGCCCTAACAACACACTCGTGTGCCTCTGGCCTCCCTATCCAGACTCGGTGACCATGTCACATCCACTGTGAAGCACTTTCCAAACAGCCCCCCGTCCCTCTGCTCCCCCCAACGGGAATCACTGCCCAGCCGCCCCGTCTCCATGACCTTAGCGTGTGCATGACCACCGTACCCCCCCCCACACACACACATGCATGTTATATTTTGCTGGAATTGCCTTGTCACGGGCCTTTCCCATCCACCGGGGACCCCAGGTGCCTGGGACACACCAGTTGTCTCCCTGCGTCTCGGGGCCGCTGGCGTCTGCGCCAGCGTGGGACAGACACACAGGCCCTCCAAGTGTTTGCCGAGCTGGCCCCGATTTAATTTAGTGCCGCTCAGAGAGCGAGGGACAAACACCCGGCCGTGGACTTAGCGCGCCGCAGCCTCTGAAGTCCTCCCTTCCAAGGCCAAGTGAAGACTGGAGTAATTACTGGGGGTGGACCGCTCCTGAGAGCCGGGAAGCCATTTGCATTTGAATGATCCGGTGCGGATTTTCTGCTTGTTGATGTTTCTGGGATTTTTTTTTTTTCAGATAATGGCTTCCATTCTTTGGTTCTCTTCGGGGTGTGGAGAGCAGGCCAGAAAGTCAATCTGTCAATCACTCCTCCATCTGCAGCCAGGCCGCTTGCAACCGGCTCTGGGGGGAAAAGTGCCGCAGAGACGCCTGCTCCGGGCGCCGCGGTGCGGAGCGCAGTGCAAGGGCCTGCCGCGGCCACACTCCGCTTCCAGCGAGCTCCCAGGCGAGGCGGACGCGTGAGGCCGCTTTCCTGCGCTTTACACAGGCTCTCCGCTGCCGCCGTTCACTTACGCCCTGCGGACTCCCGCGCGTGGTAGGAGAGGAGCGGGCGGCTTTATCGGGAGCGGATTGTGTGTGCACCGCCCGGCCGGGAAGCGAAGCCCCGCCCGGACGCAGGTGCCCTGCACCCAGAAGAAAAGCTGGTTTGGAGGGCGCGTCTGTGCCTCTGTCCCCGTCCGAGCACGCGCAGAGGTGGGAACGTGGGGATGAGGAGGAGGATGAGCTCAGCGCACAGGCCATCCCCAGCACCTGCTTTCAAACACCCTCCTCCCCACGCCCAGCCCCGAGGCGGGGCTCCGCCAGAAGCCAGCAGGCGGATTTGTGTGGCATTACTTTAATTAACTCTGCAGCCGCGCAGGGGACGCGAGGTGGGCCCTAATCCCTCCGCTTGACGTCACTTGGGAACAGGACCGGCTAAAAAGAGGACCGGGGACAGGACGACCCCGTCGCGACCCGGGCCCTGCGCCCGGGGGAATTAAGGGAAGGAGAAATGTTAGTACACTTTTAATTGGAAACCAAGTCCTTCTTTCAGAGCGGCTTGTTTATTCAGGGCCGGCATTAGAACTCAGGGGAGGCTTTAATTGAAGGGCCGGCTTTGGAGATTATGGTGAACATATGGCCCCAACGCTGGGCTCTTTATCTGCATTTTCTCATAAAACTGCCGTCCGTGTGTGCTCTCTGCGCTCGTCCCTTCCATTTCTAAAGGCCTTTGAAGAGCGGGAAGAATGTGCGGAGGATGCGCGCTCTCTTCAAGTGCGCGCTTGGCATCCGCGCCTGGCGTGCCCCTCACCCACCGCCCGCGTGCCCTTGGCACCTACCGCCTCACACGCCCCGCCCCCACCGTGCACGTTCGCGGCACCTACTGTCTCGTGCGTCACCGCCCCGACCGTGCGCGCCGCCGCCCCCACCGTGCGCGTCCGCGGCACGCATCGTGCGCGCCCCTGGTACCTACCTCCTCGTGCGCCCCCCCCCCCCCACCGTGCGCGCCCCTGGCACCTAGTGCCTTGCGCGCCACCTCCCTGACCCTGCATGCCCCTGGCACCCAGTTGCACGCTGGACACCCACCACCTCGCACCTCCCACACGCCTCACACCCACTGCGGGGCACGCTTGACCCGGTGCAGAGGCTGCCCCGGGCCTCCATGGCACAGGGCGCCCCATCGGCTGCCCCCTGAGAGGGAAGGGAGTGCGAGAAAGAAAAGAAACGGGACTGGAGACTGCCTCGCTGGGGTGTGGTTGTGAGGCAAAGGCAGGAGGCAGTTGCCAAGGTAACTGGAGAGGAAGTCCCACCGCCACCTTCTGTTCCTTTAAGGGCGAGAGAGGGAGCTGCTTCGGGCTTGGTGGGGGCCACGGCTGGTACAGAGGGAAACAGAAACGCGGGTGTCTTCAGACGAGTTCACACTTCTCTCGTCAATCCATCAATCAATCAATCACTGTCTGTGTGTACGTTCTTGAAAGTCCAGCACCCACCACCCCTGCTGCTCTCCCCCACCCCCACCAGGGCCTCACACCTACAGCGGCCAAGGACGGCAGGAAGCACAGGTACATTTGAATCTCCGAGGACCGGTATTATTTCTATCACATGACTCACACAAAAGTGTTAGTCCTTGTTTACTGAAATTCAGAATGAACAGGGTTTTTGTTAGCTAAACCTCACCACCCCGCTCACTCTAAGAAAAAGGCGTTCCTTTATCTTACTTCCAGAGCCTTCCTGGTTCGGCACCAAAGCTGGGCTGCTGTGAAGAACATCGGGCCGTCGGGCGAGGGGCCCCATCTCTGTCCCGGGAGCCGCCCCTGCCGCCGGAGCGATGGCCGCCAGCCCTGGCTGCCCACGAGACCCACCCTGTCCGCCAGGCGCCTTCCTCGGGGGTCCCCAGTCTGTCTTGGAAGACAAAGCAGAGCAGGTTTAAAGGGCGTCTGCTTTGAAGAGCGGCCCTCACGGGGGCGTGTAATCTTGTTGGCCTCCTGTGTGGGTGCTGAGGACCTCCCTCCACGGGAACGTCGTCTCCGTGAGCACAGAGTTCTCACCCCAGCACCCGGGACACCCCTGCCGCACGGTGAGGGCTCAGAAATGTCCGCCCGTCAGCCCAGCCTCGTACACCTGTACGTGTCCCCACACCCTGAACCCAGCCCTCTCTCGGAGCAGCTGCGTGGCACAGCCCTGCGGAGGATGGAGGCTGGGCTGGCTCCCACTCTTCCCCACGGTGGCCCTGGGGCTCCTGAGAAGGCGGCCTGCAGGCTCACCTGGAACGCCAGCTTGGCCCACCGGCCCCGCTGACCTCTCGCATGGACACGCATCTCCAATCCCGCCCGGACTCACCATGAAAAAACAAGCGTGCCTCAGACTCCCCCCGTGGAAACCTGGGTTTGGGCCCCTAAGATTTAATTCAACAGTCTTAAATCACCCAGATTTCCACACACGTGTGCAGCACAGAACACCGAAGCACGCCGGGGACGCCGGCAGCCGGCCGCCCCCCAGCCCTCCTGACCTGGGCTGTGGGGTGGTCCTGGGCCCCTGATGCAGGGCCCAGGGCATTACGGGAGGGGATTCTTCGTCCTGCCTGGGGGCTGCCTCCAGCACCTCCAGAGCCACTGAGGAGCCTGTCTGTGGGAGGGGCGTGGCTGGAGCGTCTGAGCAGGAACCATGGCGTCCCCTCTGTGCCTCCTCCGTCACCTTCACCACGCGGGGGAGTCTCCCGTCACTGAGCCCAGGGGCTGGGAGGCCGAGGCCACAGGCTGGCTCTGCGTGGCCAGAGAGACCCCGCACTCCTCACACTCCCCGGCCCTGCCTCGGGGTGCCGCCACCACACCCGGACAGGACGCGCAGACCCGAGGGCACGTCTCCCGAGAGAGGGGGTCCGACAGATGGCGGGCGCTGCAGGCCGGCCTGCCGAGGGGACGCCCTGCTCGGCCCTGATTAGCCGCACCGCCGCAGGCACGCGTTTCATTAGCAGGGGCGGCGGGCGGCGTAGCTGGTTCTGCTGGCCCGGACAGAGAAGGTCGCCTGGCGCTTCCTGCCGCCGTCAGATACGCCACCGGAGGGACACGGACGTGTGCTGAGCAACGGCAAAAACAAAGCGAGGCCCCCAAACCAGGGGCGGCACGTGGCACACACTTTGGAAGCGCTCTGAAGGTACGTCCATGTGCACACACACACTCACACACACACACACTCACACACACGCCGTCCTCGGGCCCGCCAAAGCCTCACAGGAGGTGCCCCAGAGAAGCCTGGGACAGGGACGGTGATGGAGGAGGGACTGATGTCAGAGCAGAAGGTGCGTTGGTGCGGGACCTGCGAGGGGGTGAACACGGCTCAAACCACCTCGCTTCCACGCTGTGATGATCCGTGAGAGCAGACTTCGCTGGGCGCCCGAGGTGTGAAGCCCAGCTGAGTGCCGGGAACGCGGGCACCCCGCCGGGAGGGCATCTCACCAGGCACCCGGGACACAGTGGGAGGCCAACAGACGCAGCCCTCCGCCAGACCGCCCGAGTGCGGATTCCGGCTCTTGCCGTGACCGGCTGGAGGACCTGAAGCAAACGACTTGTTAGTCGGTGCCCGTCTCCCTGCCCTGTAGGCGGGGACTCATCCCGACACGGCCCTCACCCTCGGCTCCATGGGAAGGTCACATCTGTGCATACGTGTCAAGTGCTGCAGGTGACACGTGGTGCAGAGTCACGGCCCCAGAGCTGCTGACACTGTCCTGGCCACTCGAAACTCGCCACGGCCGACCGTCCACGTGACCGAGCTCCTTCCCGTACAGGGGTTGCGCGCAGGAGGCGTGAATGCCCACAGCCACCCTCCCCGCGCCACCGGCCTCCGGAGCCACAGCCGCATTTCCAGGGGCGGCTCATGTCAGTGTCACAACGTGTGACCCACATGGAAATCCAGTGACCGTCCCGAGAACGGAGGCAACGCCTGGTCTGAAGCCGCCCGCCGCCTGTCCCGTCCCGGCACCAAAGCCCAACTCCTCCCAGCGCCCAGGCTCCGGGAAGGCGGGTGTCGGGTGTCCTGCCTCTGTAATTGGCAGAATTAAGTTCTTACCCTGGCTTAGCCCTGACCCGCGTGTCCTGTGTCCCTGTTTCTCCCTCCGTCCCAGGGAGACAAAACAAAGACACCAGCAGATGGGGGTTCGGCGCGGGAGCGGAGAGCTCCGCCTCGGGCGGAGGGCAGCACGGAACTCCGGCCGCCGGCGCCTGGGCCAGGATGCGAGCAGGAGACCAAGGTCGGTTTTGGGAACGCCCTGGACGGCTCGGGCGGTTACAGCCGCCTCTCGCTGACAACCCAGAGACGCCGGATGGGTAGACCCGGGAAGCCCCGCCAGGCCCCTGTGCCAGTCGTGACGTAAACACGTGGGCCCCTCACGTCTCCGTGACAGCACCAAGGACTGGCAAAACACAACAGGCATTGGGTGTTGACTCTGCCCGGGAGCCTGCCCCAGGGCCCGGGGTGGGGGGCGGTGGGGTCTTCCGCGTCTTTGGTCTTTTTCCCGGCACCTGACGCGGTGAGGGACCTCGGGAAGACGGCAACACATCTGCTTATTGCTGGGAACTTGAGGCGTGTGTGCCGATTCCAGAACCCGGGGCCAGGTGTGGGGGACCCGCCCTGCGGGGCGGTAGGGTTCACAGTGGCCGTCTTCAGCGGTCAGTGGGCTGGGAAGTCCATGGGGGAAGGCGGGACTGGAAGAATAAATAGAGCAAAAACTATCGGCTCGGGCAGGAAGTGGAGAGCCCACCTAAGTGTTGAAACTTTCACGTCTCTCTCTCACACACACACACACACACACCTGTGTGTAGTAGGGAGTGATAAAAAATACCTGTTACTGCCTGCTGACTGGTGTGGCTCAGTGGACTGAGTGCCAGCCCTCGAACCAAAGGGTCACCGGTTGGATTCCTGGTCAGGGCACATGCCTGAGTTGCAGGCCAGGTCCCCAGGAGATCCACAGACCCTGCCCCCGGAGAACTGTGTTCCAGAACACGTTCTGCCCAGGAATGAGGAGACCCTCGGGCATCGGAAGAGCCCCAATCAAAACCACCCGAGCCCTTGTCTCCGCGTCTACGAGGGAAGGGTGGCTGAGTCCCGCCCGCCCTCCCCGCTCCTGCTTGACATTTCCGCAAAGAAGGGGCGGTAGGACCATTTCCACTGGGTCTCCTCTGCATGGACCTTCCGGGGGCAGCGCTAGCGCTGAGTGGGGACGGGAGGCCTCCCCGAGACACACAGGGGTGACCCCGCCCCTCTCCACTTCCCGGACCCCAGCCACCCACCCCCAGCGACAGGCCCGCTCTCTGTGCCACCCTGAGGTACCCTCGGGCTGGCCGTCCCTGGGCGTCTAAAAAAGAGGAGTAAAGAGGACGATGAGACGTGTGGGAAGTGCTGCATCTTTGGTGACGGGGCTCACGAGCCGGGAGTCCCCAGGAGGACATGCACCCCTCGCCCCGCAGGTAAAAGTCACACCTGCTGCCATCCGCAGGGGGATAGGCCCAGCCCCAGGTCCTCACATGTGACCTCTTCACAGTGTCACAGGAAGCCACAGGGCAAGCATGTCCCCCGCTTCTCACCGACCCCTCGGGATGCAGGGTCCTGGGGAGGGACGTCAGCTTCCCCAGGTCATGGCTTGCGAGTGGAGGGCAGAACCCCAACTCCGACCCGCCCACCCAGGGACACCCCCAGCCCTGGGCACCTCCCCCACACCTCCCGCGGACTTCCCGTTTTCCGTCCCACGTTTTAAAGACTCGTGACAGCGGACTGACAAGATAATCCCCTCAGACGGCAGGCATTTTCCGGGACGCGAGAGGCCGCGGCGGCCTCACTCTAGTCTGATTTATTGGAGAATGAGGAGAGTTCCGAGTAGGTTCAAGGAAATACGTCTGTAATGAATAAAAAAGAAAAAAACGCAGCCCCAAGGCTGTGGAAGGAAATGAAAACCGGAGTCTGAGCACCCGGGGCGAGCAGGCTGACTCGGGGGAGGGGGAGGGAGGGGTGTTGCACGGCGACAGTGACGGGAGAGGAGCCCCCGGACCCCCAGGAGAGCCCCCGGACATCCCCCAGCAGCCGTCCGCCTGCCCTAAGGAAGGTCGGGCGGGCAGAGGGCTGACCACCCTGGGGGCGGGGACCTTCCTTCCAGTCACAGGCGGAGACCCACGCTGTGCGCTGGGCCCGGTGCTGAGGAGCTCGGAGGCTGACGGGAGGAACAGCACGCGTGACCGGGCACCCACTGCGTGCCGGGCCCTGCACCAGCGCCAGGCGCACCCAGACCCTGGGGACGGAGCTGCCCCCGGGCACCCAGACCCCCTCCCCCGGGAACAGAGGCTGGGGTCACTGAGGTCACTACAGGGAAAGCCTCCTCTGCGGGAAACGCCCCTCCCGGCGGGGACGTCACTGCCCGCTTCCTCTGGGGAGGTCCTTCTGCCGCAGCAGAGCTCCCGGACAGCCCGCCCTGCTGGGTGGACGCCGGACTCTCAGGGGACACAGGACGGGGTGCCGGGCCAGCCACTCTCGGACTTGGGTCTCACCCAGGAGCAGCCGGCGCGCCACGAGGCTGAAACGGCTTGAGCCTCGGGGACGGTGACAGGAGAGGAATAAGTCCCGGGGGCCACCTAATGCTCGCTCCCCTCCTCAGGGAAGAGAGCCCCCCGGCGGCAGGTAAGCCCAGAACGAGCCTGCAGAGACAGGGCGATCCCAGGGTAGGACGCGCGAGAAGGAAAGGAAACCTAAAAGGCTCTGTCCGGGGGAGGGGCGAACGTGACCTTCTGTCTGGGCACGCCCGATGACGTCAGCACTGGAGGAGGGAGCAGACAGCTCAACACACACATAACCTGAAACAAGCACGCGGCCTGGGCCCCACCTCGGGGCCTGGCATGGATGAGGACACCGGCGGGGAGGCTCCTGATGTCCAGTGCGGCCAAAGACCCTTCCCTGACCACTGCGGGGCTGACGTCAGCGTTACAGTTTTTTTTTTAAGATTTTATTTATTTATTCTTAGAGAGGGAAGGGGGGGAGAGAGAGAGAGAGAGAGAAACATCAATGTGCAGTTGCTGGGGGCCATAGCCTGCAACCCAGGCATGGGCCCTGACTGGGAATCGAACCTGCGACACTTTGGTTTGCAGCCCGGGCTCCATCCACTGAGCTAAGCCAGCCAGGGCTCAGCGTTACAGTTTTCTCGGGACGAGAATCAGAATGCGTGTATAAATGCGTGACCGCGAGGGGGCAACGACATCGGGAGGGGCCGGACGGAGGGCACGGGGAGCTTCTCCCCCACTTCGAAACCTCCCTGTCGACGGAACACTTCATTTCGAAATAAAAAACGTTTCTGAAAATCGCTCCCCAGGGCATTCTCAGGTAACCTCTGATGTTTAAAGACAAATGCGCAGGTAAGAGGAGGTGATCGCTGAGAAACGCACCGTGGACCAGGCAGGAGCCACGGGGGCCCCCAAGCTCCGACCCCCACGGATGGGCCCAAAGGCTCTTGGAATCACGGACCCCACCGACGGATGACAGGCAGCAGAGGTCACGTGTGCTAGCTCAGGCCACACGTGGAAGATCTCAGTCCCCCCTGGGCGGTACATCCTAAGGAGGTTGTGGCAGCTTTTCAGACGGGGGAGGGGCAGCCTCTGCTGAGGGGTGGGGGGTGGGAAGGACGGGCGGGGAGAGGAGACACAGGGAGTGCGTGGATCTGATGGATCTGTCCCTGCTCTGAGGACTGCCACGTGTCGGGGAGGCTGACCGATTCTGTGCGTTCCTGAGAGCAGAACCAAGGCCAAGGTTGAGGTCGCCCACGGAGACAGACCACGGGGCCCGTGATCAACGCAGACCGGCCACACTCAGACGGGGAGGTCCGGAGCTGCCCGGGGCCGGAGACGACGCGGTGGGAGTCAGGAGTGGCTGACCTCCGCAGTGTGCGCCGGTGACAGGGGCCGTGAGTGTTGGGGGCTGGTCCCAGAGGCCCGGGGCGCCGAGGGACCCAACAAACGCAGAGACAGTGACCTGATTCCGGCTGCAGGGCCCATCCCCCGAGCCACTTCTCCACAGCCACTGGCACCGCAGGGAGCGGGACCCGAGGAGCCTCCGGCCACACCAGGAAAGAGACCCGGCCGCCGGGCACCTCCTGAGTTTGCTGTCCCGTCGGGCTGTGAACGTGTCACGTGCCCTGGGACGTGGGGAGGCCCTGACCCAGCCTGTCCTCCGCGGGCTGCGGTCACAACATGAGTGACCATCGGGTTCTCGTGCCACAAAGGCGGCCAGTCTGCACCCTCGTGGGACGGGGTTCTGATCTCCCTCGAGCCCAGGGCCGCCCCCTCACCCGTCCGTGGGTCCACCCCTCACCCGTCCGAGGGCCCGCCCCTGCGGGGGTGACTCCCACCAGCCCCGTCGTCTTATCTACACGAAGTTCCACACACACGAAGCTATTCGTCGTTTAACAAGCTGTTCCCCCTCCTCAAGACTCTCTCGAGCTTGTCGGTGACCCCCTAAAACGCGCCATTTAAAGGCGGCCAAACACTCGAATGTGCTCCAAACGACCCCCCAAAATAAGGGAGCTGCAGTCCCGAGCTAGGGACACTGTAGTTCTATTATTAATGCACCGTCCCCTTTGGTTCCTGCCGGCTTGAAGGTTGCCTGAGCCCCAGGTGACATTCCGCCCCGCAGCCCCCCTCCCAGCTGAGGACCGGGGCATCTGAACGCAGCGGCCGGGTTCCCTCCTGCTGTCGTGGGCAGGGTGTCAGCCCTTCGTGGGCTCTGAGTGTCCCCGCAGCCACCCTGCCAGGACTGTGCCGTCCACAAGCCAAAGTCACCTGCCTCCCGAGTCTGCATCCAAGGTGCTGACCCACACACGCCAGAGCGGACGTCCCCCCCCCCCCCTCCGTCCACTCCACAGGCATTCACGGAGCGCCCCCCACAGGTGAGGCGCCCCGGACACAGGCGAGAGGAGACACTGTTATTTGTGTTGGGACAGCGCCCGGAACCGCCTCTCTGACCCCTCACGACCAGGCGGCCTCTCTGACCACACGCAGGGCACATCCCTGGGTCCTTACCGGTCACGTGCTCTCTCCCTGCGCCAGGCTGAGCTGCGCTGAGGGAACAGGGGTATGAGCCGCTCCGGCCCTGTGTTCTTGCAGCCCGCCCGCGGGTTCTGGGTGAGGGGCTCTGGCCCACGGTGCAGTTTACAGGGCAGGATGGGCGAGGTTTGCGTCATGGACCGCCGGAGTGCTCCAGACAGCACCCCGATCCTGGGTGAGACCCTGATGCCACCTCCCTTGGAGCAAGAGTTAACTCCGAGTGCACGGGGACCTCGGGGACCTCATGGAGAACCGTCCTCCCCTCCCGCCTGGCCAGCAGCCGCTCCAACAGGCGGGCTCCAGCCTGGGAGGGGTCTGCTCCGGTCGCCAGGACGACTCTGTGACGCTCCCCAGGGGGGCCCGATCATCACTCTCCTTCACCTGTCTTCCTGTGGTGTGAGCCCTTGGTGACGCTGCCCCGTAACTGAATAAACGGATTCTGATTCTGCTTTCTGAAACGGGGGGGGCAGGGGGGGATAGGTCTGACCCCACCACGGGAAGGCGACACCTAGGTGCTCCTTGAGTCCGTACTTTTTCAGCCTAAATATCCATAATCCCATCGTCCGGTGTCCTTCAGAGACTTCCCCGCCCCCACACCATTCCTGTCACTCATGTCTCGACTCCGCCCCCGGTGTGCAGCCAGCCCCCCAACCTGGCTGCTGAATAAACATATGAATGGATGGGCCAGGAGGCTCTGGTTTGTCCTTTTCAGCCTCAGAAGGACATGCCCCGGGCTGAAAGGGGGCCTGTGGTCACCCCCCTGGTCTGGAAATCCTGCTTCTCTTAACTCCACATGGATCCAGCCTTTTCTTTTTGTCTTTGCCCCCGGGGGTGGGGGGCAGAGGAGGCCATACTCGGGTGCCCCCAGTGAGTTTGCAGCCAATGAAAACCCGCAACGGGGTCACTCCGGGGGTGAGCCCCACACACCTGTGCGGCGGGGGGACCAGACCCTGCTCGGCCTTTGTCTTCACAGGAGGGAGGAGGGTGTCCCCCTGGGTGTCTACCCACCACTGTGCTAGTCCCACAGCATCTGAGCTCTTGGGGCATTCGGAGGCTTTACAGTATTCGGGGGAGGTCCCAGTGGGGGTGCTCAGAGAGATGCCCACAGGGAAAGAGGGGGGCAGGGGCTGGCCTTCTTATGCCCAGTGGAACTCGGTTTAGGTGAGGAAGTGAGGCTGTGCCACCAGGGACAGGGCAGACAGACCTCACCCCCCTGTCACCCCTACCTCAGAGAGCATCCTGCACCCACACCGGCAGGACCCACCGGGGGCTTCCCCGTTCTGGACGTTACGTTCAAACTTTTCAGTTGCTTCAGCAGACATGGAAGGAGCAGAGGCTTGATGTGAGCTTGTAGGGCTGGGCGTGCCTTCTGAGCATGAGCCGCTTCCCTGGGGAAACAGCCCGCCCTGGGCCCTGGAGGGATGCCCGAGGGGCAGACGAGAGCTGGGGCCACAGCCTGGGGTGGACCCCAGCAGCCTGACAGGTGACAGGAGACCGTCAGCCTGTAGTAGAGTCACTCCTGCCAACCCAGAGGCTGTGAGTGTGTGAGGGTCGACGGTTGTGTGGCATGGAATTTGGGGTCATTTGTTACGCAGCACACCGCGGCTGTGCTGACTGATACAAGATCACTCCCGCCTTCCAAAGGAAGTTTCTGGAACGCACAGAGCTGCCGTCCATGGAGCCAGGCCGCCCTGGTGGCTGGCCCTCCGGAGATAAGGCCCTGGGGAGTGTCACCCCTGCACGGTCCCTGCCCCAGCACCCCCTCACGACGCAGCACTCACCCGAGTCGGAGGCCGCCGGGCTCACCAGGCTGAGCAGCTCCCGCTCCTTCTCGTAGTCCCCTCTGCAGAGCAGCTGGCCCTCCTTCAGCACGAACTCGTCCCCCTTCTGCAGCCGCCGCTCGCACACGCAGCAGCAGAAGCAGCCCAGGTGGTACACGCTCTTCTGGGCCCGCATCACGAACTCGTTCGGGGCGATGGCCTCGAAGCAGCCCCCGCACTTCACCGCAAACAGCCTGGGGGTGGGGACAGAGCGGGGAGGGTCTGTGACGGAGCCCGGGCTGCGGCCCAGGCCTTCCCTCGAGCTGGCAGCAGAGGGCACTTCAAGAACCCAGCCACAGGGCAGCCGGTGTGCTGTGGGCCCCGCCCTGCGAGGAGCTCCCGCCCTTGTCGCACAGGCCGGGGGCGTCTAGGAAAGGCCCTCCCGTGTCTCCTGGACCAGTGGCCTGTGTCACACCCTGTGGCACGAGCACAGAGACAGCATCCCCTAAACACACCTCTGGTCCACTCATTACGGCATCCAGGTCTCTGTGTCCCAACAAAGAATTGCTTTTTTCAGCCTCACCCGAGGACATGGGTACTGATTTGAGAGGGCGGGAGAGAGAGAGAGAGAGAGAGAGAGAGATGTCGACCCGTTGCCTCTTGTACTTGCTCTACCCGGGGAACGAACTCACAACCTTTGGGTGCAGGGGCCAATGCTCCAGGCCACTGAGCCACCCGGTCGCCTACGGGTGGCCAATCCCGTCTCGAAGCCCCGCCCACACGCTCAGGCGCTCGTTTCCTGTCTCTGCTCATCCGGTCCCACGTCCTTTCTCACTCACTCCTTCGCTGTTCGGGAGCGCCCCCACACAGGACACCACACACTCCGTGTGCTCACAGCACGGGGTCGTCACGCACAGACACACACACACACACACACACACACACTGAGGAGCTGTCCCGGGTCCCCTGTGACCGTGGGCACAGGACGGCCCCCAGCAGAGTCCCCAACGCCGCGGGGCCCCCCGATGGCGAGGGAGACGGCAGGCAGACAGTGTCCACGCAGAGATGTGCCCGCGGGAGGCGAAACAAATACAAGGGCAACACGCAATGTCCCGTGAGCACAGGGCAGGATGGCCCGTCTGCGAGGACAGCTGGCCGCTTGGACGCTGCGCAGGGTACGACCCCGAGTCTTCGCCTGTGTGGTGTGTTCACCTCAGAAGCTTCCTGGGACGACGGGGGTGTCAGGGGCGGGAGGGGAGTGGGGGTGAGGGGGTTCCCGAGGTGCTGCAACGTGCGGGTTGTCTCGGGAAGAGGGGGCGTCCCCAGGCCCTGGAGGGAAGAGAGACGCCTCCGAGCCCCCTCCCAGGACAGAGGCCAGCCTGCAGGGGAGCCCGCGCAGCCCGGGGCCACCACCCCACCCTGTCCTGGGTCCCCCGGGGGAGCTCCTGACACTCCTTCCCCCTTCCTCTCGCCTGCAGGGCGGGGGTGAGGTCAGTGGACATTCCCGGGGGCTGACAAGGTGTGTGACCGCCCCAAACACAGAGCCCAGGTCCCCGGCTGGACCCCCGCCCCTCGCCCCCGTGCCAGGCGCCGCAGTGCACGGGGCAGAGAACCCACCCACCGCTCCGTCACTGTTTGCCAACGAGAGCGAAGCAGTCAGTGCTCTTCCGGGAGCCAGGCGAAGGCCCACGTGCGATGCCCACGTGCCCGGGTTCCTGAGGACTCGATCACAACAGGAGACCTCACGGCCCCCAGGCACAGCCTAGTTTTAGTCACTTTCATTGGCCCTGCCTCCGTCTTCCGGCTCTCGTGGGCGGGACCGGGTTTGGTATGTATGCATGTATGTATGTGTTGCCCCAAAGTTGGTTCTCTGGGCATAAGAGGCCGCTGAGCTCTCTCTGCTCTAAAACCACCGTCTTCCTCAGCGGCACGAGGCCTGCTGACCCCTCCGGCTCGGACACCCGAGACTTCCTCCGTGAGGCGCTGAGCCGGACGGGACGGAGGGGCGAGAGGCAGGCTCCGGGGCTGCAGGGCAGGAGCACCCCTCAGACGAGCTCACCCTCCCCCCCAGGAGCCACCCGCCCGCACCAGGAGCCCTGGAGCACGGCCAGGGAGAAGAGGAAGGCCACCCGGTTCAGGGCCGGCCGGAGCACAGGAGCTGGGGCAGGAAGCCCTGGGCTCCCAGGCTGGTCCTCCCCCCGGGGCCCCACCCTGGGCCAGAGTGGCTTCAAGGACGGAGAGCCCGGAGGGACGAGGGTCCACTCCCCGGGTGTCCTCGCTCCCCCAGCGCCGGGTCCCCAGACCCCGTTTCAGCAGGACACAGCCTCGCCGTGTGACTCTCCAGACAGAGTCCCCGATGCATCGCCGCGAACACAGCACAGCGAGGGCCAGGGCGTCTGCACAAACACGCGTGCACAGCCCACGCCAGCCGAACCCCGCCCCCTCCCCGTGCAGCTATCCGCTCTTTGGAAACACGTCTCCACAGGGAATGTACTTGGCGAGTGAGGGGACGAGTGGTTTCCGGAGAAGCCTTCCTTCGGAGAAAGCCTTCTGCTCCGGAGCATCTTTGGAGCCCCCGGCTGGCCGGTGCCTCGGCCCGCTCCGCTTTGGTGCCTCGTGCTTTGCTCACAGGCTGGGGACCCAGCTCTGAGCGGCAGGGACAGGGTATCTCAGAGCGGAGCTGCAGGCTGGCACCCGAGGGCGTGCTAGGGCTCGAGGCTCAGGTGAGCGGGGGAGGGGCGAAGACCTGGGGGACCCCTGCTCCCCGCGAGCTGCAGGAATGCGGAGGACGCCGAGTGAGACACCGTGCGGGCACCTGGGTACTGCTGCCTGTGAGCGGCTGGGGCGCAGCCGCTCCCCCGTTCCGAGCAGCGGGGCCCCTGCCATCCCAGCGTGGCTGGGCCCGCGCGGCATCTCACTTCAGAGGAAGCGAGGCTTCCGGGAGACAGAAAAGGGGACTCGGCCTCCATCGAGTGCGCACGTGGTGCCAGGAGCACGGCGTTTCCACACCCACGGCCTCCCTGACGCCGTGGGGTGAGAGCAGGGGGACGAGTGTGTGACCTCGGAGAGAATCAAGCTCCGTTTCGGCCTTGTCTGGCACAGGACAGGGGGCTCGGAGGGCCTGCTCACAGGGTCCCCCCCCCCCCCACTTTCTCTCCCGCCCTGCCTGGCACAGTGTTCTCGGGAGAAATCGAAGGACCCGGCGGCTGAGACGGCTGCCCCAGCTCACGAGACGGTTTCCGGACTGGCCCTCGGCTCTGCAGGAGGTCCCAAGACTCTGCGGCCACATGGTCACTGGTCAGCACACTGGGAACAGGGACGGAGCTTCCTCGTGGGGCCCCGGGAAGGAGTAGGTTCACGGATGCGATAAGCCCCCCGAACACAGCGCTCAGCACACGGGGAACCCTCAGGAAAATGGTCCCCGGTGCAGTGGTGAGGCGGTGGTGCCGGTGGGGGCGGGGCAACCAGCGCTGAACATGACCTCCGGGAGGGACACCGGCGAGAAGACAGAAGACCGTGAGTGATGATGCCAGAGACCAGGAGAATCCAGATTAGCTGGAGGAGCCTGGAGAGGGAGGGACCCGGGGGGGCCGTCGAGGACCAAGGGCATGAACAGTGCCACAAGGTCAGAGGCCAGCTTTCCAGCCGCGCTGGCCATGGACTTGGGGACCAGCCCCGACAACCTCAGGGGGCGGGGTCCTGCCTGCGGCGCTGACCTCAGGCTCGGGTGGGTGTGCCCACCCACACGGGGTTCATCTGGGTTTACCCGACTCACAGCTCTGGCCCCCCCAACCCTGCCTGTCGACATCACGGCCAAGGGCGTGGCATTGCTGAGCCCTCGTTCCCTCGTCCGTGTTGACACACCGGACTGCTCCCCCCGCACGGACTCCCAGGCTGCCTGCCGTCTCCGCCGCCACCTGCCCCACCGTCCTGTCGCCTGGGCAACGCCGTGTCCTCCCCGTGTCTGCCCTCCGGGCGGACGACACGGCCTCCCGCACTCAGGAACACACACCGCCTCTCGCACGCCGGGCCGGGGCTCTGAGACCCGTGAGGGCCGAGCGGAACCACAAGGGGAGCCCCCTCCCTCACACCCCAGAAGGCTCCTGACCCCAGGGCAAGCCTGCAAACACGGAGATCTTCCTTAGCCCTGACCCAGAGCCCTGAAGACCTCCAGGGCGGCCTCTCAAAGCCTCCACGCGGCGTGGGAGGAGGAAAGACTAAACAAACACACACAAAACGCCAACGTGAGGCCGACTGGTCTCGTCCCATCCAACCACGAGGCCGGAGCCGCTGGCAGCGTCAGGCGGGAGGCGACTGCGGATCAGACGCCTCTGCACCCGCACCGACAGTCGCTTCCATCCGGGAATTTCTGAGCCCGTGGGTTTAGCAACCCGGCAGAGAGGGGGGCTTTGGGGAGCCCCTCAGCAAGGCCAGGCGGCGGGCCCCTGCGCCTCCACCCTCTCCACCAGGGGGCAGCGCGGCGGCACTCATCCGGGCCACGTCGACGTGGAGACGGGTCCCCCAGGCCCGAGACAGGCGCTGGCCACCAGCCAAGCCTGTCTGTCGGGGACTCAGCTGCCGGGAGCCCGGGAGACCACGTGACCCGACCGGAGGGGCATTCCTCAGCACTGGGAACCAGAAGCGTGGCTTGTGGCCTCAGAAGCAGTGACATGCGCCACCTTGTCAGCTGGCTCCAGGTCCCTGTCCTTGAGGCTGAGCCAGCAGCACCACAATGGGCACCGGAGCCCGTGGGCCCGGGGCGGTGGGAAAGTCTGTGGGGACAATAGACGGGGCAGGGGCTTCTGCAGCCGGCCGTCGCGGGGCTCTGCGGCGGGGAGAAAGCGGGGAACAATAGGTGTCTGGCAGGGCGGGGCCGCAGCTCCGTGTCCCTGGGGCTCCTGGGGGGGGCGGGGGCGGGGGGGCGGGGTGGCGAGGAGGGCCGCACAAAGGGACCAGGACTGTGAAGTGGGGTGTGGGCGTAGCCCGGAGGCGCCTCGCCAAGATGCGCAGGACAAGTCACTTGGCTCCTCGCCCCTCGCCAACGCCGCTGGCCACGGGGAGGGGCTTTCGATGCGGCACCGGTCCAGGGTCAGGCAGAGCAGGGCCAGCACCGTCTTCGAGTCTGACGGGACCCGGGTTCGAGTCTCGGTTCCACCTCTGAGAGCGCAGGCCAGCCGGACCGCCCGGAGGCCTCCACTTCTCTATCTATGAGGTCGTGACCCCCAGACGAGACGTCGTGGAGACGGCACAAGGCGACACGTGGGAAGTAGCCGGCACATTCTCGCAGCGACCGATCGATTGAACACGCCTGCCCACGCAGACACCGGTGTGAGGTCACTGACCGCAGGCCAGAGCCCAGGCGGACCTTCACGCGCATCTCCGGCTCCGACCCTCCTGGTTGTGACAAATTCAGTCCAGTCCCAACGAGCCTTCCCTGGGTCGCTGCAGGAAAGGCCGACGGGACAGCAGGAAATGACAGACACTTGACAGACAGGAAACAGAAGGTGCGCGTCACTCAGGCAACCGTGGCTCTGCTCTCCCCCAGCCCAAGGTCAATGTTGACACAGCCAATGAGTGTTAACCGACACCCAGGTCACCGCCTACCACCCAGCGCGTCGGCCGTGGGCTCCAGCCGGGCGGAGCCAGCAGCTGCTGTTTGGTCAGCACCGACTGTATCGGGCAAACATCCGGACGGACCCCTGCCCCGAACCCCCGCAGGGCGCAGGTGTCGGCTGCTCCTAGGCTGCGGGCCGGCCCCAAGGCGTCTGTCTCCCCGTCCTGCTCCCTGACCTGTCAGACCCCCCAAAGGGTCAGGCGGCCTCTCCCTGCACTTTATACCTGGAAAGAAACCGACGCCCATGAAGGAGCAGGGACCCGGCCCAGCCCACAGAGAATGCCAAGGCCGCTGGGAGGTTGTGGCTCAGTCTGAGGTCAAAAGAAGAACAGGTGACATGTGGCCCAGTGGAGGATGGAAACATGTCCCTGGTGTCTGTGCGGCAGGCACCCTGAACATCTGAGCGAGTGGGCAGGGTGGGAGACAGCGCGTCTCTCTGGCTCTCTGTGTCCTCGCCCCCTCCTCTTTTTGGCCCGAACTGGGAGAGCTGTCTCGGAGGCGGGCTGCAGAGCGAGAGGCCGTGGTGAAAGCAGGGATCACCGAGACCCCAGCCAAGGTGGCACGGCGTCGATTACAGCCTCCCCGTGTTGTCACGCAGACAAGCAAACACGGCCAGAAACATAAAGCAGGCCCACGGAAAAGATATGTTTCCCTTTTAGGGAGTTAAAGGTTTGGTTTCCTTTGAAAATGTCAGTTCTCCTTTCCCTTCATCCTCATTAGCCTCCTGGGACGCTCTTAAACATACCCAGCACACAGCGGAGCTGGGGAGGAGGTATTTTTAGCTGATATTCTGGGCACAGATTCCTATTGTTCCGCGATTTTTGGCTTGGCTGGATGGCACGCGGCCAAGACAATGTATACACTGACAAAGAATGTGCGTTTCCTGGCTGTGTGTGTGTGCGTGTGTGTGTGCGTGTGCGTGTGTGTGTGTGTGTGCGTGTGCGTGTGTGTGTGTGTGTGTGTGTGAGTGATCGGAGGAGGACGGGGCATTATGAATGATGCCTCGATGGGAAGATTCTCAGCGCTCAGCAGGGGGCGACACCGAGCTCTCCACGAATCCCGTTTGCCTTTGTCACCAACGCTTTTCATTGCCACCATTGTACTCCGCCTTCGGGGACCGGGGCAGGGAGGGGGAAGCCACGCTGTCACAACCCGAGAGCTCCTCGCAGAGCCAGCTGACACCGGCAGCACGGCAGGAGGAAGCAGATGTGTTCTGAAGACCACTGACCACGTGCCGGGTCAGCTGGGCCGCCGGCAGCGAGCACGGGGCCGCGCTCAAAACCCCGGGGGGTCGCTGATGTTCCCCCTTCTCCCCGCGTGCAGCAGCGGGCAGCGCAGGTGAATAATCGTAACAAACAACACAGTCGTCAGTAAGCAAATGATAATGCAAGCATAAACTCTGGCCCCGGCTCGGCTGGACGGAGTGTCAGCCCGCGCCCCGAAAGTTCGCAGGTTCGATCCCCAGTCGGGGCGCAGACGGGAGGCAGATGCCCACGTTTCTCTCTCCCTCCCTCTCTCTCCTGCCTGCTCTCTCTGCAGAGTCAGTGAATCCTATCTTCGGGTGAGGATTAAAGTCAAACAGGGATGACCTCTGTGTTTCGCACAGTCACAACCGTAAAGAGCTTTTGTGAGCTCCTGTATACACACAACGCCAGTTTGTGGGGTCCCCCAGTCGTCCGGGGTGACGAGAAAAGGAAAACGTGGACTGGGCATCCGAGTGAGGATCCCCCGCCCTGGGTGGCGGGACAGCCGCAGGGAGTGGCCGTGTGGGGCTCGCCCTTCCCCTGGGCAGGGGGGACAGCCTCCCGCGTGGTCTGACCTCCCAGAATGCCTTCAGTGCAGCGATCTCAAGCCTGTGTGGTCTTGTGAAGCATCTCGGCTCTGAAGTGGGGGGTGGGCAGTGGGCAGTGGCGGGGGCAGGTTCTGTTTTCTGAATCCACCAGCCTCGTCACACAGGGCAAAACTGGTATGCCAGCAGGGAGTGGCCCTCTGCCCATTTCCCAAATCCAGCAAAAAAAAAAAAGCCAGGTGTCCTGCCCCACCCACGCAGCCTCTTTCCCACGAGACCGCGTCCCCTGCCTTCACAGCCAGGCTCCGGGCTCCCGAAGGCCCCCCCAAGCTTTCAGTGGGGTCTGACCAGACGAAGCAAGCCAGTGCTTAGCTCTTGTCCTCCTTGTTTTTACTCTTCATTTTTTAACCCTTTTTAAAAAGATTTATTTATTTATTTTTTAGAGAGGGAAGGGAAGGAGAAAGAGAGAGAGAGGGAGAGAGAGAGAGAAACATCAGTGTGCGGTTGCTGGGGGCCATAACCTGCAACCCAGACATGTGCCCTGGCTGGGAATTGAACCTGCGATGCTTTGGTTTGCAGCCCGCACTGAATCCACTGAGTTACACTAGCCAGGGCAATTTTTTTAACCCTTTTCCCCCTCAGCGCTCTCCCCACCCATTATGCACTAGAAGACACCAGGCCCATTAGCATGGCTACTCTAAGAAGAAATCTGGCGAGGAGGTGGAGAAATTGGAACCCACGTGCACTACTGGCTGCAGCGGCACCGCTGATACAGAAAACTGTACCACACGACCTCAGAGAAATGAAAACCGGGACCGCCCACGTGATGCAGCAGCCCTACGCCCCCGTAAGTACCCGAAATAACTGTCAGCGGGGACTCAGAGAGAGGCTGGCACACCCACGGTCAGAGCAGCACCACTCACAACAGCCAACAGGTGAAGGCCACCGGGGACGGATGGACCAGACGGGGTGCGTACCGTTGGCACGCGCTGTGACGGAATATCATCCAGCCCCACAAAGGAGGGAAATTCTGACACGTGCTAAACATACCGGGGACGTTATGTTCAGTGAGTTAAAGCAGTCACACCAGGACAAATGCTGTGTGATCCCACTTCTAGGAGATCATTAGAGTGGTGAAGTTCATAGAGGCAGAAACTAGGGCGCCAGGGGCTGGGGGAGGTGGGAATGGGGAGCTATTGTTCACTAGGGGTGGAGTTTCCGTTTTGCAAGATGAAACATGTTCTGGAGGTGGATGGGTCACAGCACAAACGGAATGCCACTGAACGTCACACTTAACAATGGTTGAGGAGGTCAATTTTATGTTATGTACATGTTACCACAATTTTTAAAAATTAAAAAACCAATAAGATTTTTTAACTGGAAGATACAATGAGCTTTCATATTCTACCTCCTGTAACTAAAATCTCAGTGAGTATATTCCTACTTTAAAAAACCTCCCCTGTCCAGACTCCCTTGCAGCTAGGAGTGACCGAATAAGGTAATATGGGGCACTGGGGTGGGAGGGGGATGTCTTTGAAAAGCTATTGTTCTCTTTATGAAATGAGGCAGGCTCCGCTGGCACACACATTCCACTCTTCATCTTTTCCTTTATCTCTGTGGCTGGAATTAAAATGTGACACCTGGAGACAAAGCAGCCACCTTGGCACTAAGAGAATAAAAGCCACCTGTTAAGGATGCGGAGCCGGAGGAGAGGAGCCCGGGTCCTTGAAAACCTCCCTGAGCAGTTGCACCCTCCCTGGACTTCCTACTTCTTGACCCTTTCAGCGGGACAATAAAGCTTCTGTTGATTAACCCCCTGTGGTCAGGTTGGAGCGACGTGAAGCCCAATGTCACAGGAAGGACGTTCAAGGTCTGGCGTGTCCTGAACTCCTCTCAGGGCGCCTCCCCCACATGGGCACCAGCCCCCCTCACCTCACACTCACTCCGAAGCCACATCCCATGTATTCGTTAAAATCTTCACATACAGATTTTTCTTATTTTTCCCATATAGGGAAAAAAACCATCCTCCTCCTGATCCTACCTCCTCACTGATGTGATAGCCTGTGTAGAGAAATTCAGAAATAAATTATTTCTGTTTTCTATCTCCAGTCCCTCTGCTTCTGTTCCCTTAAGGCGAATCCCATCAGGCACCTGTCTTACTCTTTGTAACAAGATTGTCTGTGACTGTCGATAGTGACACCCATGTCACTCCGTCATCATCACGCCGACCCCCCCTGGTGGACCCAGTGCTGTGGCCACTTGGCTCCCAGGACCCTCACGCTCCCACCTCACTCGTCACTCCTCCTGGTCCCCTGCTGGTCCCCCCAACTCCCCAGGCCTGAAATGTCTCTTCCCCTTCTCCGTCTGATACTCACCACCCTCGGTGAGTTTATCCAGGTTCATGGCTTTAAATCACTTTCACTGACTTAGAAATGTCCGTCTCCACCCTGGATGTCTCTCCAGAACCCACCCACCTACTCAGTATCGCCACTTGGATTTCTAATCAAAATCTCCAACGCAACTAAACCAAAACGGGCTTCCTGGTCTCCTCCCACCCCCCTAACCCTGACCCTGACCCAGATCTGCTCCAGCCAACCAGCTGCCATTTCTCTGCTGACAGACGGCAGCCACCCCCTCCTGTCCCTCAGGACAAACGTCTCAGAACCATCCCCAGCTCCGGTCTCCGCACACTCCCTGTGCAAACTGTCAATGGGCCATGTCTGCTCCATCTCCCTGCGGTGACCAGAACCTGCCACTCGCCGCCTCCATCCACTCCCACCACCTCTTCCCTGGCTCCCCGACAGCTTCCTGATGGGCCGCCCGCCCCTTCCGCCTCCTGCATGCTCGTTTTCAACACTGAGGCCAGGGTGACCCCACCAAGAACTAAATGAAATCACGGCACGCATCGGTCACCCATTTTACAGATGAGAAAAGCAGAGGCACGTGGAGGTTGAAGTCACTTGTTCGGCTTTACGCGGCCAGTCATCGGAGATGCCGAGGGTCAAACAGAGCCTGTTAAGGCCCAAACCCACTGAGGCTCTGCTACATCGCCGCCCGCCGTACGCAGCTCGGAGACCCGCCCTGAACAAACCACAGGTTCTACGCGACCACCGGGCAACAGCTTCACCGTTGCCAACGGAAGCTCTTGACAGGGCGGAACGGGGCGAAAGAGGTTATCCGTTACCCTGCAACGTTTCACCAGAAAGGAAAGGCCAGAGGTTGCCCCCCCACACACACACTTCTGGAGTGACAGCCCGACCCTTGAGCCCAAGGGCCAAAAGGCGGGCCCTCACCCAGGGGAGCACCAGCCCTGGAACCCCGGAGGGGGCAAGCATGCGGGGACCGGGGGGAGGGGAACGGGGACGGGGAGCCCGGCAGGGATGGCGGCCGGCCGCGAGCAGCGCCAGCCAGCGGGCCCCCGCCCCCGACCGCAGCGTTCACGTGCGAGTCTGGGATGCAATTTTCCTCTTGGACGCCGTTCAGGGGCCCCCGCTTCCCACATCCAGCTCCGTCCGGGGGATTAGGGCGCAGGGGCGGGCGGGAGGGGCTGCGGAACCACAGGCTTCTCCCTGAAACAGGATTCCTGGCTGGGAACCACGGCGACACGTTACGTGTGCAGCCGGGAGCGGACGCCTCCCCGGGGACCCTCTCCGCGAGGACACCCAGGTCCTCCTCCTCCTCCTGCGCCGCCCGGGACGGTCCCCGTGAGCCAGGGTCACCTGCTCCTGGGAGGAGAGCTGAGATGCTCGAGGCTGAGGCAGAAACAGGAGCGGGAAGGCCCTGTGACTCCTAGTGACGGCCTCGCCCCACCCCCACCCCCACCCCCAGGGCCTGGCCGGCCCCGGTCCTCTCCGCCTCCCCACATCTTCCCCGGTCTTCAAGGGGCTGCTCGGCCTCGTGCCCCCGCCGGGTCCCCTACTGCCCCTCCAGCCCCCTCTGTGTCTCACGGGGGCTCGCTGGTAACAAGGGCAGCCGAGACCCATGGGAGACAGGGAGCTTCTGGGGCGGGGGGGTGGTCAGGGAGGTGTCCTCCAAGGAAGCGACTGAAGTGAGAATTGCACTAAGAAGTCGACGCCGCGCAGGCTGAGCCGTGGGGCCTGGCGGGCCCCGAGGAGACTCCGGAGAGGGCCCGGAGGGTGGGAGGGAGACGGGGTGCCTGCTCCCTGCCGCCTGCCCTGCGCGGAGGAGCACCAGGAGGTCACACGGGACGTGCACATGTTTCCTGCCAGACGGGAGCCCGCCCTGAGCCGGGTGGAGGAGGCTGGCTCGGCTGCCTTCGCCCTCCCCTGCGCAGGCGGGGAGGGGTCCTGACGCATCTCTGAGCTGGGGCAGAGCGTGGGGCGGCTCATGGGGAAGACGTGGAAGGAGCCAGGACAGGTGTGGACCACCGCAGCCCGCCCACCACCCACCCCCAGCTTCCCAGGAGGCTCTCCTCCCCACCCAGCACCCCGGGGACCCCGGCCTTGCTGCCAGGGCAGGGCAACACAGGACACGTCACGGCTTACCCCGGCCAGTCGCCCACCTCTCTCCCCTTGGAACCAGTGACTGGCCTGGGGTGGGCGTGTGGCCCCGTGATGGCCAAAGAGAGGCAGGGGAAGGCTGCGGGGGTCTCCTGAGAAAGAGGGAACTCCCCGAGGAAGGAGCAAACAGGGAGAAAGGCACAGCCCAGCTCTCTCCACCTCAAGGGGGACCCAGTCTCAGAGCCTGTCCCAGAGGGTGGGTCGCCATCCGGCAGGCACAGGCTGACCAGCAGGACAGCAGGACGGTGGGGCTGACGCCCTGGGAGGGGGCACGGGCACAGATCGGGAGAGAGGCTGGGTCTCTCAGGACGCAGCTTGCCTGCCCAAGCGACACGGTGGCACGTACCCCCCAGCTGCTGGCTGGGTGAGGATTGTGCTCCTGTTGGCAGAAACCCCTGTCCCCTCGGTGTTACAGCCTGCACCCCACATCTAGCGAGTCACCGGGCTCCCCTGGGCTGGGGGCTCAGAGCCGACCCCGTCCCCTATTGCAATGCCCATCACCACACGTGGCTTCCCCAGGACAAGTGGGACCACGGGATACCAAGGGCAGTGGCCAAACTCAGAGGCGAGGGTCACCGAGGCCACACAGGCCGCTGAGCCCCACCCACACGTCCCCGCTGCTGGGCAGGTAGAAGCTCCTGGGAGGGAGCGGACAGACAGACAGACACGCCGAGCCGGAGGGAGGGCTTGGGCCCTGGCCGACCCCACCGCAGGCCACCAAGGGCCGTGGCCGCGCAGCCAACAGAGCGGGAAGACCCCGCCCGCCCCCCGCCCGCGGGGCCCAGGGCGTGACAAGCCGGGCGCTTCCCCGCCAGAGCCTCACTGCCTGTCCTGCCGCACGGACGCAGAAACAAATTCCACCACATGTTCACGCTAATTGCAAACATTCGCTGCCGAAGAGAGCCCCATTTTTCAAGAGCCCACGGAGATCCGGTTACACCGGTGGCTGAAGCACCGACCGGCCCCGTCCGCCCATTGGAAGCAGCAGGACCAACGCGAGGGTGCCACCGGGCTGTGGGAAGGACCATCATTCCTCCTCCCGCACCCGTCCCCCGGTCCCTCTCCACCAATGTCCCCCAGGCTCACACCAACGGCACACCCCAGGTCCGAGGGCGTGCACCGCCCCATCGACGGGGACAGAAACCGCAGGGCGGGGGGAGCGGAAGGACGGGCCGAGGGGGCGGGCGTGATGCGGGGAGCTGCGATGCGCCGGCGAGCCCGCTGGCCCGGCTCCACGGTCCGGTCAGGGCTGAAGTCAGAGGCACAGAGGAGCCGAAAAACCCCCCAGAGGCCCGGAGCAGGCAGGCTGGTTCGCACGGGGTCTCCGAGCGATGGTTATTGATGGTGTGGTTAGGAAGGGGCCGGCGAGGGTGAGCCCGGGGCTGACAGCGCCCTCGGCTCGCAGCACAGCCTGGGGAGGTCCCCAAGCAGCGGGAGGGGCTGGGAAGGGGGCAGGACTCAGCTCCTCCTCCGTGAAACATTCTTCTGCCGGCCACAGGCAGGCCTCCGCCGGCGCCCCCCACCCCGGCGGCACGAGGAGGGAATGGCGGGGCTTTCTGCGCCCACTTCCCGGCTGGTCCCCGAAGAGGCATTCCGCGGTCTGGAGCTGCAGCAGCCCAGCCGGAGCCATGGGCCTCGAGGACCACGGGCCGTGAGGACAGGGCAGCTCCCGCACTGGCCTGTGGGCCGGTCCTCACGGGCTGAGTCGGAAGGAGCTCTGAGCTGGCCTGGGTGGTGGGGCCGTGTGAAGCCATCCCCATCGGGGAGGGACCTGCCAGGTCTTAGGGGCTCATTCCCAGGCCTTTCCACAGGGGGAGGGGGACGCATGGGAAGCCTGCAGAGGGGAGGCTGTGAGCCGCCTTCACGGGGACCCCAGCAGCACCCGGCGGGCGCCCCCCGCAGCAGCTCCACAGACCTGAACAAGTGTGCATCCTCACGAGGCCCGAGTCTCCCAGAGACGCAAACCAACCAGCGACTCGAAGGGGAGACACCGCAGAGGCGGCTGACCAGGGGTCCCGCGGAGCCCAGCCCCAGCCCCCGCCCTCCTGCCCGGGCTCCATGACGTCAACATTCCCCCACCCTGGCTCTCTCGTCCCTCCTGACACAGATGCGGCCCTCACCACGCGCCGCCACACACGGTTACGTGATGTCTGGTCTGCAGTAAACAAGTGTCTGTCGGGCGCTCACACACGGAGTCACCCCAGGGGCGGGCACTGGGCCGTCCCCCTCCGCCAGGGAGGCCTCGCGGGTCCGGCACGCACGCCGGAGAGAAGCGAAGTGACGCGTTCAGGGAGGGAGGGGTCCTGGTGGGGGTGCAAGGGGACCCTCCGGGGCGTGCCACCCACAAACCGGCACTGCGGGACAGCCCACAGGACCAGGGGAGATGCCGCAGGGCAGCACCCAAGGGCGACGAGACACACGTCAGGCTCGCTGAAGCCTCCGGGCGCTGGGTGACGTCACCGATCCCTCCCAGATGCCCCGAGTCAGACCCGATCGGCACCCCCACTTTGCTGACTAGGACGTCGGAGAGGTCATGTGGCCGGGGAACCTCACGCTAGCTTGAGAGTGACCTGTCCTCGGCGGGTCTCCGGCCGGGCGCCCCCCGCCTGGGTGCAGGAGTGACTCTCTCTGCTCTGCCTTCCCGGCCCAGCTCAGGCCTCCTGCCACCCTGCGTCCCCTCCACCAGGACCCCCCCCCCCACACACACACACACGCATGTGCACATTCAGCTCTGTGTTGCAGGAGCACTTCGCACGCCAACTTCGGTGGATGTCACTGAACTCATGAACAGGGGCTCCGACGTGTCCCTCTCGTTACATCGTGTCCCCAGGGGGACAGCGTTCACTCTCTGTGTCCCCAGCACAGAGCACACGCAGCCCCTCATGGGCAGCAGGTACTAAGAACTGCTGGTCAGCCCTGGCTGGTGTGGCTCAGTGGAATGAGTGCCAACCTGGAACCAAGGGGTCATCGGTTTGATCCCCAGTCAGGGCACACACCTGGGTTGCAGGCCAGGTCCCTAGTGGGGGGTGTGCGAGAGGCAACCACACACGGATGTTTCTCTCCCTCTCTTTCTCCCTCCCTTCCCCTCTCTAAAAGTAAATAAATAAAATCACTTAAAAAAAAAAAAAAGAACTGCTGGTCGGGTTGAAGTCAACTGACTGGGCTTGAGCTGAAATAATTTGGGGCTCGGGTGGGAGCCCCAACGTCTGAAGAGTGAGGCATGACCACACCCCCCTCGGCCAACCCGCCTCCCGGGTGCCAGACCCCGGGACGGGGGCGGCAGGAGAAGCCCTGGCCGCAGGAGCCAGGAGGGGCAGCGGGCCGGGGACGGCCGCCGGCTGCCCCAGGAAGAGCGGTGGGCCGCAGTCTCCAGCCGCAGCCGCGGGGCTGCCGCGCCCCTGGAGACCGCAGGGCTGTGCTGCCCCGGCGGAGGCCACAGGGTGAGGCTCCGTGGAGGCGAAGCTCCGGTGGGGCCCATGGGAGAGGGCGCCCCTTACCCTCTCTGAGCCTCAGTTTCCCCACGTGCAGCGTGCAGACAGTGACGCTGGCTCCGAGATGTGGCCGGGAAGAAGAAATGCAGTAGTGGACAGAGAGAACAGCGGTGGAGCGTAGTAGGCCCTCAGTCATCGACCCTGTGCACAGTAGGCCCTCAGTCATCGACCACGCGTCCTGTTCTCTGGCCTGTCGGCGGGCTATCTGTCCTCGCGTCACTTCATCTGGCCAGAGCTCGTGGTTTGGGTCTTATTTGCACATTTAACTGAACTGCACTAGACCAGGGCTTGCAGGGACTCTGGGGTCAACAGTGGAAGACACCCCGTGGCTCCCCCTAAGCGGGGCACCTCGCCGATCAGGCAGCGCCCTCCCAGCTCTCCACCGAGCCACGGGCCGCGCCCCCGCCCAGCCGGCCGCCGCCGTCACAGCCGGGGCGCCGCCGGCACACAATCGGCAGTCACTCATTAGCAGGTGTGACCAATGCTCCCAGCACACCCCGTCCGGGCTCCGTCACGGTGCCCCCGCTCGTTAGCGCCTGCGAGAAGAACCCCAATAAAAATGCCAGAGGACGCATGCATGTCCTGACGGGGGCGACAGAGGTCTCCTCACCGCCTCACCGCCGGGTGACTTCCAGGGACCTGGTGCCCCCTCCCCCTCCGCCCTGCCGGCCCCCCTCCGCACCCCGCACCCCCGTCCCCACGACCGGTGCCTTTCCATGGCACGCCCAGACGCCAGGTGCCCCGCACCGTCCTCCATGGAAAAGACAGGGGCTGGGCTCCGGGGTTGGGGGCAGGAGGGGGCGAAAAGGGAGAGGCCCGGAGGAGCTGGGCTCCCACCCCTCTGGTTTCTAGAGCATTCCCGGTGCTGTGCGTGTGTGTGTGTGTGTGTGCGTGTGTGTGTGCGAGCGTGTGTGTGTCTACCCCCCCTGAGTTTGAACACCGGCCAACTCCGAGAACAAGAGCAGGCTGGGCCAGGCAAGGAGATAACCGCAGCCGTGGTGGGACCGACGCTGAGGTCTCACAAAGGCAGCCGGAGCGTGAGTGATGGGACGCTCAGCGGAGGGCCGGGGCGGCGGGGGCAGGGGCGGGGCGTGAGAGAAGCCGGGGGGGGGGGGGGGGGGGGGGGGTGACGCAGGGAGAGCCAGAGGGCTGCCCCTGAGAGCCGGCCGCCGCACAGCCCTGGGAACGCACAGCCTCCGAGTCTCCGGGAGCGACGCAGACGCAGACGCAGACCCCCGGGCGCGCCCGCCCCTGCCCATCCACAGGCCCCGGGCGCCCACGCGGCCCCTCCTGCTCTGCTACCAGGACCCCGCTGGGACTTTAAAACCGGGCTCTGGCCCACGACCAGCTCTCTGAGCGTGAAACGACTCCAGACAGACAGACAGACGGCCCTGCCCCAGAGGGTTGCCCCTCCGCCCTCGCCCCTCAGCCGTGGGCAAGGCCCCGCCCGTGAGGGCAGCACCCGAGGCTCCCAGCAGGCACTGGCCCTCGGGACTCGGTGGGGGGCATGCGATGAGCACCAACAGCCAGAGGCCCCCGACCTCACGCCCTGGCCCAGGGCGGGCGCAGCGCCCAGAACCCGGGTGGTGACCGCCCTGCCCGGATGGGGCCGCCGGACCGTCTCAGGCAGCCTCACTCTGCACATCAGGCAGAACTCGCAAAGGGAAGCCGCACTTCTTTTAAAGCGCGGCCGACGGCGCTCCCCCGGGTTGGAATGAAGTCCTCGGCTCTCCGGAGGAGAGTGGCTGGGAGAAAGAGTGTCGTGGGGAAGTCGGGAGGGAGGAGGAGGTCGGTGAGATAATAGTGCCCGTGGGCGCACAGTTCACAGAGCACAGGACCCCACGCACGCACGTGCAGGTGGGTCTGTTACCACCCTGGTGCGTCCCTCTGACTTCCGGGAGGAGACACAGGGCCCCGAGCCGTGGAGAGGTCCTGAGAGGCAAAGGGAGGTCTCTCCACCTGCACCGGAGGTGCCCTCCGGCTCTAAAGTCTGTGGTGCGTGCTGGCCGAACCAGTGACAGGCAGCCGTGTGCACCGAGGGTCTGCACAGCGTTGGGGGCTGGAGTGAGGAGTGAGCGGGCAGCGGCCCTGGGGACTTGGACGGGACTGCTGCTGGGGACAGGGGAGGAGAGGCCGGGAAGGGACCCGTGTGGGCTTGCTGGGGAAAGCCACAGGCGGGGAAGTGCGCGGCAGGCCGGCAGGGGCCGGTGGAGCGCAGGGCGGGCCGGGCTGGGGGCACTGGCAGCCGCAGGGGCCGGGGTCAGAGGCTCCGTGGGTGGCATGCCCACTCGATGAAGTTGTCTTGACATCTGCCCGCCTCTCTGCGCTCAGCCAGGGCTCGCGACCGGGAGCGCCGGCTTCGGGAGGCGGTCTCTGCCAAGTCGTCCGCTCCGGCGGGGGTGTTCCGGGGCCGCGCCAGCATCCGGGACGCCGTCCAGGGGCCACAGACGGGGCCGCAGCCCCGGGGCAGCATCGCCCACTGTGGCTTCCTCCTCACACACGCACTGGGGCGCCTGTTCCTCTCTGAGATGGCTGTGTCCCAGGGGGGGTCACCACTCCCCAGGAAGCCCAAGCCTTCCTGTGTCCCCAAGCCCTCTCTGGGCTCCGGAACACCCTGCTCCGTCCCCTGGGGCCACCAGCAGGCCCGACCTTCCGCTGGGGACACCGCCTCCGCCCCGGGCATCTGGCAGGGCTGAAATGGCTCCTGCCCGCGGGGCAGAGGACGGGGTCTGGGCAAGAATCCAGCTTCCTCCAACTGAAGGGATAAAGGGCTGGTCTGGGGGCTCGGGAGATTGGAACATCATCCCGCCTGCTGAAAGGTTGCGGGTTCAACCCCCGGTCAGGGCACATACAGGAGGCAACGGACTGACACTGCTGTTTCTCTCTCACATCGATGCTTCTCTCTCTCCACCCCCCTCCCTCTCTCTCCAAAACCAACACCACACCCTTGGGCGAGGATAAAAGAATAAAGTGGGGTTTGCTCCACGTCTGTACACCCCAGAGAGTGCACGGGCCCTGCACGTCAGTGCCGATGGGGTTTCTGGGAGTAACAAAGAGCCAGTGACGTCAGTGAGCCCCCACCAGTCCTTTCGGGGGGGCTGACACGCCCCCACCAACGCGGCCCTCACACGGGAAACGCAGGCTGTGCTCGCGCTCTGATGGGGAAACAGAGGCACAGAGGCCCAGCGACGGGCCAAGGTCACAGGCTCAGCAGGGGCAGGGCAGGAGGCACACCCAGGCCACCACCGTGTTCTCCGAGGGTCCGTGACCTTGTCGAGCCTTGTACCAGCGTCTGACACACGGCTGTGGCCCGCTCACGTCTGTACCTGAGCACCCAGAGGGGCCTGGCACCCGGCGACCCTCAGCAGCTGCTCCGGGAAAGAAGGGCCGGTGCCAGTAATGCAGCCCCCCACCCCGCCAGCAGCCCCCCTGCTCTGCAGGACGGCCTGTCCCCCTTCCTCTTCCAGGGAGCACCGGGTCCCTCACCAAGCTCTGGCTGCCACCTCCCTGCTGCGCTCAGCCCTCTCCTCCCCGCATGCCCGGTCCCCCCACCTCACTGGCTCCGTGGACCCGGGCGCCCACACTGCCCGCTCTGGGACCAGCGCCCGTCTGCCGGGCAGGGGACGGGAGGGGCAGCCCTGGGCGGAATCCGCACACAGGCCCCCGGTCGCTGCACCGGAGAGGCCGGGTTCAGGCTGAGGCCAGCGGGGTGGCCTCCGAGCTTCAGCCCGGCGTCCGGGGCTCGGGGCAGCAGCCCAGGCCAAGGGCGGCCCCGTGAGATGCGCCACAGGGACACCTGCCCCGGAGGGCACCAGCGAGGAGCCACCCGAATCCGAGGGGCCCCTGTGGGCACCAGGCGGGTCCCCCAGCAGAGTTGGAGGCGGCGCACTCTGGGGCGAACTCACCCGACGTGTCCGAGGGAGGCGGAGTCATCCTCCCCGGACAGCGACCAAGGGGTCGGCGAGACACCGGGGCGCACACTAGCCCTCGGGCTGTCCCGGCTCGGCCTGCGTGCCCCGCTCAGCGCCTCCCCGCCACCGGGCCCACAGCGCTCCTGCTGCCGGGGCCCTGAGGGAACATCTGAGGGACTCACCCCATCACCCCACCTCCTCCCGGTGCCTGTCTGGCTCGCCTGTTCTCTCAGGGCGAGACGCTCAGCTCTTGCGTGCCTCGGTTTCCCCTGGGGCAACCCAGTCGGTGCGGCCCGTGCAGGACAGCGCCCATCCAATGAGTGTATCTAACACCCTCCAAAAGCGGCCCAGGGCACGCAGACCCTACCCACAGCAGCCCTGCAGCAATAACAATAATCTGTGCTGCTCCTTCGGACAAACGGCCCCCGTCTGGCCCCGGCGGCAGCCCCCCCCGCCCCCCCCACACCCCGTGCCCGCAGGGGCCGCCCTGAAGACTCTCCGGTGCAGATCTGGGGGGCGGGGAGGGCCGGCGGGCCATCCACACGACCCCTCTCCATCCCGCGGCCCCCTCTCCCCGGGGCGGGCAAGTGCTCGTTTTACTGCCTGGCAACCAGGCCGGGACTAAGCTTGCTAAAATATGAGTGTTTTTTTGGCTGGAGGAGCAGAGAGCCCGCAGCCCTACGGAGAGAGAAAAATTGAGCCCACCAGGCCGTGGCTCCAGACAGGGGGAGAATTAGGCGTCCCGCGGAGCCGGCTGAACCGCGGCATTCTTCGGATAATGCCGAACAAACCCCGGACAAAGGCGGCCGACCCGGCGGCGTGTTCGGAAAGTGTGTTCTCAGCAGATTCGGGCGCACCGGGGCCCCGCGCGGCTCCGCGGCCCGGGGCCCGCCCGAAGCGCCCCGTTTTTCCGCGCTGCTCCCTCGTCTGGATTCCTGCGGATCCTGCCAATCAGGATTCCTCCCCTCGGGCTCGGGGGCACTTGGCAACCAGGCAACCAGGCCAGGGGCAGCGCTTCTGAACGCGATCCCAGCCCTGACACGCTGCAGCCCCCGCCCCCCCAGCACCAAAGAGCCGTCGTCCCAGGCCGGTCCTCAGGGGATGCGGGGCTGGGTGTAAGGATGGAGGGTGTGGGGTTCTGCGTGCTCCTCCGTGCCTCCCCCAAACAACACACCTCCTATCACTGGGTGGTGCTACACTAGACGGCTTGATGCCAAGGTCCTGGAAGTTCAAACTTGAGGTTATTGGGGAGGTGGGAGGGGCTAGGCCATCGGCACTGTTGTATTTAAAACACTGTTAGTGCTTGAGCGTCTAGGAAGCTGGCTTGGTCACAGGGAGGGGGTGCCCTGGCAGCCCGTCTGTCTTTCTGTCACCGGACGGACGGAGTCCGGCAGAAATGGCTGAGGTCTGGAAGCAGGCTTCCGTGTCTTCTGAGGTCAGGCACACACCTTCTTGAACTTCGTTGTTGGTGAACGGGGTTTGCGTTCCTGCTCCCCCCCAGGGGGGCCCACCTACCCCTCCCCCGGACTCCCCGGATGGTCTGCGTGTCGTAAGGCCTGGCACGGAGTGAAGACAGGGGTCCGCTCACAGGTGCCATCCGCAAGGCTGTGGAGGCCCCGCAGCACGCCAAGATGCGTGCGAGACCTGGTGCCAGGAGCTACGGCCCCCCAGCCCTCGCCCCCATGCTCAGGCCAGGACTCAGGAGGTGGCTCTGGGAGCGACCGTAACCCCAAAACTCCCACAGCCCCTGGGGTGACCGGGGTGCGAGGCAGAACACGTGTGCTGCGCCGCTGAGAAGAAAGATGCAGAAACTCAAGGTATTCTGCTTTCTGGAAGAAACTCTCCGAGACCCGGGCGTGCTCCCACATTCGCGTGCGTGGCTGCCCTGAACCTGCGTCCCCGCTGCAGCGTCGCAGCGCGGATGGCACGCCCACACCCGCCCCGCGGGCCGGGGCTCGGAGTTCCACGCCAGCTGTGCTCTGGTGGGGGGCTGGCAGGCCGAGCGGGGGCAGGGGGGGCCGGGGAAGACACAAAGCACCGAGTGTGACGAGGGAGCCCAGCTCCGTCCTGGGAGACAGAAGACGCCCCAGGGTTGTCCGAGGGAGGCCCGGGCTGACCACGGACAGAGCGGAAAGCGGGCTTTGCGAACAGTGCTGCAGTGGGCAGGGGGACCACCAAGGACCGTGCATGCAGCCACACGCACCCGCAGGTAACAGCGTCTCTCACGCGTGTGCGTGTGTGCGTGTGGGAACCTGCAATGCACTGCCCCGGAGAAGGAGGCTCAGTTCCCCAGGACATCGCCCCACCCAGCGATGTTCAACCTTCCCCGTCTCGGGGCGAAACACACAAGCGAATAACAGATTCTGCGGCACGCCAAAAAGTGTATCGAGTTTTTGCCAGTCTGGCAAAAGAATAGGTAAAATTTTGAGTCATTCACGCAGGATGGATCTTGTGGTGCTGGCTGTTGTCCTTTTTTCCCGACCGTCTAAGGGGAAAGCACTCAGGGGCCCTGACTAAAGGGTCAGGTCCCACGCGTGTTAACAGCTCTTGCAGCCCACCTGGCGCGGTGCCGCCGCGGCCCCCGGCGGGGAAGCTCGCCCTGGCTCCGAGCGGGCCGGCGCTGGCGGGCAGAGGCCGGGCCGTGCCCAAGGGGCTTCTGAAACGTTCCTCCTCCCGTCAGGGCATTTGTCCTCAGCGAGATTCAGGGGGGCGTCTGCGGAGAGCAGGCGGGGTGCCCACCCAGAGTCCCTCCGCTCACACCTGTCCAGTGTCCTCCTGTCCCACGACGGGGGGGGGGGCGAGGGGCAGGAGGGGATGCAGGGGGGCTTCCAGTTTCTGACCAGCCTGCGCGGCACCGGAACCGGGAGCCACAGCACCCACGGCTGTTGCCGGCGGGAGAGCCGAGGGGCCTCGGTCCCTCCGTCTGAGAAATGGGTGACAGAAGACGAGGGGCCGACCTCGCCACACTCTGGCGCGGAGGACGTGTGCCACCTGGGGAAGAACGTCATCGACGCTGTAGCCACACACGTCCCCGGTGTCATCCATCCGCACGGAGAACAAAGGCGGTTCCCGGACCCAAGTGCCTGTGGCCCAGGCAGCAGGCTCCCCAGCCGGGATGCAGGGCCCACGAGGAAAGAACGGGCTCTCGCCTGCACGTCTCGGTGAGGGCCCGTCGTGCACCTGGAAGGCGTCCCCGGGCGGCACGTTCTGCGGGAGCTCCGGCCCCCCCGGCCCACCGGGGCTGGGGAGCGTGGACACCGGGGGTGCGTCTCATCTATAGAACGAGACGGTCCCTGAGACCGCACTTCCCGGCCCTCCAGTCCGGCTCCCTGACTCTGCAGGTCTTCTGGTCTCTCCCCACAACACCCACAAGGTCAGAGACCGTTCTGGAAGGAACCGGGACGGCTCTGCCGGCTTTTTCCGGAGTGAGAGCCGCTCTGTGTCCTGGGGCTGCCCAGAAGCACAGCACACCTGCCCAGGAGGCGAGAGAAGGTTTACATCTCCACGGGGAACGCACGCAGATGGGCTTCCTCACGGGGGATTAGCGTGGAGCCCGTGAGGACCAGCTGTCCGCGCCTCCCCCCGGAGCACACGGCCGGGCCGGGCTCAGGCGAGAAGCAGGGAACGGCTCCAGCCGGGACCGTTACCAGGAGCAGCGGCGGAAGCTTCTGTTCCAAACGCCCCGTCAGCCCAATGAGCCCTCGCCGCTCCGAGGGGACTCGGCTCTCTGGGCTCGGGGTGGGGCGGAAGAGCAGGGGCTCCAAGACGCCCCACCTGTGCCGGCCAAGTGACCCGGCCCCGTGGAGTGGGTCAGAGTGTGGGCCAGCTCATTAGAAAAACGGCAGCCCCTCTCCTGGGCCAGGAAGGAACACACGGTGTTCATCCAGACGCGGAGGCTGAGATCCAAGAGGAGGCAGGACCGACCCCCGGCCGTCGCTGCAGGGGTGGGGGGAGCGGGCAGGTGGGCGGGAGTCTGAGGTCCAGAGCCTGGGCTGACTCCTGCGTCCACCGCTCTCACGCCCTCCTTGACGGTGGGCAAAGGGAACCTGGGTTTGCTCCCCTGTGAACGAGGCTCCATCATCCCGACCCTGGGGGGCTCCTGGCTCAGAGTCCCTCCCTCACATGGACGCACCGGCATGTGGTCACTCGGCCAGTGTGAGCACCCCCTCCCAGGGGGGCCTCGGACACCGCCTGGAGCACCCATGGGGCGGGGGTCTCCACCTCACTTCACGACAGACCCTTGGCCGTCTGAGTCACCCCGGCCCGGACCCCGAAGCACACAGTGGCAGGAACCCGAGTCAGAGGGGTCCACGCTTGGTTTTGTCCAGATCAAGTTACCGGGGACCGCTCCGTGCCTCAGTTTCCCCTGACTCGGCCCAGGTGGAGCGTGAGCCTCCAGGGTGGAGGGCAGAGCGGCCATTACGTACCAAGCACGGAAAGGGGCACTTCCCGCACTCTCTGGAGAATCCGGCAGGGCCATTGCCATTCAGTCACTTTACAAACGGGGAGACGGAGGTTTAGGGAAGCGCATTGTCTGGGGCTGGCCAGATCACAGGAGACACTGGGTCTCCAATTCAACCTACCTGGCTGGGAAGTCGAGCTCTTGTCCATTTTTAAGAAATATTTTATTTATTTATTTATTGAGAGAGAGAGGAGAAAGGAGGGAGAAAGAGAGGGGAGAGAAACACCCGTGTGTGGTTGCCTCTCACACGCCCCCTACTGGGGACCTGGCCCGCAACCCAGGCACGTGCCCTGACTGGGAATTGAACCAGTGACCCTTTGGTTCACAGGCCAGCGCTCAGCCCACTGAGCCGAACCAGCCAGGGCCTTTTCCATTTTTTTATACCTGGAAAAGGTGTTGCGAGCATTTGCAAGAGTGGGCCTCGAAATAATTAGAGTCAAGCCAAGGATGACGTCACGCCACAAAGGGCGTCCTCTGGTGCCGGAAGGACCCACAGCCCGTGAGTGCCGCGGCATCCCGGGCGCACCCAGCTGAGGCCCCCATCCCCCCACCGCTCCCAGCACCCAGCCAGGTTGAACTCCGGGAGATGAACACCTCGGACAGTGACATCATGGTGAGGGCGACGGGAAAAATGAACCGAGGCTGACCGGCGTGTCTGCGAGGCAGCAGGAACCAAAGAGCTCCCAGAAGACCCGTCTGGCCAGCCCAACCTCATCAAGCCCCAGGGGCAGCTCTGGGCAGAACTCGGGCAGGGACCGAGAACCCTCTCCACGCACCAGAGCCCACGCCCCCCGGGGCTCCAGGCCCCGTGACGCGGAGCCTTCCAGAAAGAAGCCCAAGTCCAGACAGTGATTTGCCAAAAAGGGGGTGGTGATGAGACACGGCTGAGGCCGGCCCTCAGAGGGGTCCCACCTGAGAAAGCCCTCGGTCGCCTCGTGGGCCGTAGCCCGGCACACGCCCCGGCCACGCACTCAGGGAGGAAGGGTGAGGGCAGCCCCTCGCCCAGGCCTTCCGTCTGCACGTTCCAGGGCCTTCCGGAGGTGCTTTGTCGACCTCCCACGAGGGGCCCCCCACTCCCTGAGACACCATCCACCAGCGTAACACGCAGTCGTGTGGACAAATACACTGTTCCTGACAAATCTCTGCGAAGTCAATTAGGAAGGAGCTACCCGTGTCCCCCCCAAAAAGAAAAGAAAAACCCACGAACCAGTGACGACGGCAATAAACGGACTAACCGCTGTGTCCCCCCCAGTTGCTTTCACGGCAGAATTCGGAGCTGCAGACCATGCCCCCCCACCCCCGCCCCGCACCACCACCACCACCGAGCAGACTGGGGCACGCCCGGCCCGAGCACGACCCCCCGCCAGGGTCCTCGTTCGGCAGGAGAGCGGTGGAGACCGACCAGGTTACTCATTAACTCCCCGTACGAAGACCCGAACAATAAAACCGAAGTGTGTTAAACACACCCAGAGGAGAGGCTTAAATCACAACAAGTCGCCCGGCTGGAAACGCCTGTCACTTCTCCCGGAACAAATGCGCTGGAGCCCCCGCACTGTGGAACGGAGATAAGGAGATTTATGGCCGCTCGGGGGGTGGGGAAGGGGGGGGACACAAGAGGAGGAGCTGATGAGCGGCGTGGGCACAGGTAGGTGCCCCCCCCCCCGCCCCTCCCGGCCCCGCGGTTCCGAAGCACGTGCAGAGACGAGGGGCAGAAAGGTGTCCGGAGACCAGCAGTGTCGTGTTCCTGTGACCGGCGGCGGGAGCCGCGCCTGCGCCCCTTTGCGGCAGCCACTTAGCTCTGACTCCTCCCCGGGGGCCGACGAGCGAGGGACGGCGGGCGGGCAGCTGTGCCTTCCACCGTAGCCGCCACCGCCGGGAACTGCAGGGCAGCGTGAAGCTGCCCTCAGACAGGCCCCCCCACCACCCCAGCACTGTGGGCTGAGCCTGTGGGCAGCCAGGACGTGGTTGCAGATTCCAGCTCTGGGGGGACCCGTGTCTCCTAGGTGACAGCTGCGGACGGTGTGTTCTTCATTACAACAGAAAATGTGTGTTCTCCAGGGACTGTTCAAACAGCTGTACGAGGCACGGCGTGTGTGTGTGTGTGTCGGCACTCCCACACACTCGGGCGGCAGTGACCATGGCGACCCGGCTCTTCCAGGGCCCTCTCCAGCCCCGGAAAGTGCGCGGCGGCTGACGGCGGTCCCCGCAGCCCGGCTGAGCGGAGCTGCGCCGGTGGTGCGACCGCGTTGCAGGCCAACCGTCTCCGGGCTCTAATTAAAACGGAGGGAGCGATGCCCTCCTCAAATTTCCTTTACACCGAGCGCCATAAAAATCACTAGGTGACGTCCGAGGGGCAGAGCACCTGCCTGGGGGGGGAGGCCGGCAGCTGGGCCGAGGGAGCAGAGCAAACAGGAGTCTGGTCCTGGCAGAGAGTCTTCAGAAATGCCCGAGCCACGCACTGCGGCCTCCTTGCCTGCCAAAAATGCCCACGCCACGCTCCTGGTCTCTGGAGGTCGTGTCGGGGAGGGCAGCCAGGTGCCCCTGTGGAGCTGGGGGCAAGGTGGGGGTCATCCATACGCCGTAGAAAGCACCCACCGAGCCCTGGCCGGGTGGCTCGCTTGGTTGGAGCGTCGTCCCGTGAGCCAGAAGGCTGGGGGTCTCATCCCCAGTTGGGGTGCGTCCAGGAGGCACCCAATCGATGTTTCTCTCCCACACTGCTGTTTCTCTCTCTTTCCCCTCCTCTCTCTTCACAAGCGATACACGTATCCATGGGGGAGGATAAAAATAAATAAATTAAATACACCGACCCAAAGTCGCCCAAATGTGTGCTTGCCTCCTTTCCTCTGGTTGGTGATGAACCTCGGTGGAAGCTGGCAGCCCTGCCGCACCCACCAGCACAGGGGGGCCCGCCTGGGCCCCGTGTCACGAGGACCCGGCCACAGGGACGGATGCACAGTGTCCTGGAGCCGCAAGTCCCACCCACCGCGCCCACCGCACATGTATTAGGTGATTGCACGCACAAAAGCACTCATGGCCCAGGTGTCCGGGACCCCAGGACTGGGCCCGAGGCTGTGACAGAGCAGGGTCACAGGCAGGGTCGCCCGCTCAGGCTGGGGCCTGAGCTGCAGAGAGCAAGAATCACGGGTGCGCGTCAGGGGCCGAGTCTGGGGCGCAGAGGGGCCGCCCCAAAGCGGGGACACGGCTGCTCCCCTGGGGGAAGGAGGCAGCACCCACTGTCTGCTCAGGGGCTGCTGGAGGGGCGCGTGTGACAGGGCGCTCTGTGAACTCTGCAGTCTTCCTGGGGGTCTGCCAGCCGCCCCCCCATACTCCGGCTGCCCCTGTAACACGGTATCGCCAGCTGGGTGCCTGGGAGCAACAGAATTCACCCTCTCCCGCTGCTGGAGCCAGCCCTGAGCGGCGGGAGAGCACAGCACGTTGACTGTGCTCCGGTCAGAACTCTTCTCCAGCCGGGAGAGGTGGGTGGGAGACAGCCCCACCCCTGGGAGAACGGACTGACCCAAACTCGGTTTCTCTCGGCGCCAAGGCAGGGGCAGGCCGGGCCGCCCCCCTTCCGGAGGCTTTGGGGGCAACTCGGCCCCTCCCCCAGCCTCCAGGGACGGCTGACAGCCCTGAGCTCATGGCCGCGTCACTCCCGTCACTGCCTCCGTCTTCACATCGTGTGTGTGTGTGTGTGTGTGTGTGTGAGTCCCCCTCTGCCCCTCTCTCCCAGGGACCCTACCGGTGGCATCTGGAGCCCCCTGGACAACCCCGGCAGTCTGCTCATCGCAGACCCGTAACGTAATCACGTCTCCCAGACACGGTCACATTTACGGGCTGCGGGGATTGGGGACCCGGGATCTTAGGGGGGCAGTCTCAGCCCCACCCTGTGCCCAGAGCTGAGGACACATCTGAGAAGAGACACTGTTGCGCCCCAGGTGTGCGGAGAGGGACAGACCGGGACGAGGCACCGGGGCCCTGGTTCCCCGAGTGCGGCCCCTCGCCCCGCAGCGTCCTGCAGGGACTTACCCCTGCCCCTCCCCCGGCCTTGGGAATCAGAGCCTCGAGGGCGAAGCCCCGCGTTCTCCGGTCTCCGTTTCGGGGACGGTTTTAACGAGGTGATTCTCACGTGTGAATGTTTTCGAACCGCTGGACCCGAGGGGGTGGCGTCCCCTCATTCCAGCCCTCTCTCCCCGGTATCTCTGTTCAATCAGCCCCAGCTCCTGCTTAAACCCCTCCACTCCGCACACCTGCCCTCCCGGGACCTCCGGCGGGAACGGTCAGAAACGAAGTCAACGACGTGGGGTGCAAGAACAGTCACTTGCACCCCATGAACTGCAGACCTCGCTGATGCTCTCCACCTCAGCAGCCCCTCCGGGTCACCCCGAAGCCAGGGACAGCTGCCAGCCACCGCCCCCCCGGCGCTGTCCTGGGCACCGAGGCGACCCCGAGGGGCACCACACACAGATGCGGGCTTTCTGGCGTGAATGTTGGAAGGCGGAAACAATCTCACGTGTGTAGAGTGGCAGCCCTGCCCCCGGTTTAGGGGCGACGAAGGGGCTCGGGACCGGGTTCGCCTCTCTCCACCTGTGTTCTGGGCCCCGTCTCATCTACAACAAAGGTGAGTGGAGCAGGCGACGACTAATCACCTGCGACCCTCCGTGTGGCCGCGAGAGTCACCTGAACTCACAATGGTGCAAAAGCAGGCCGTAAAGGACCCCCACAAAAATGTGCAGGCAGGAAAATGAGAGACAGCGTGGGGGGGGGTGGAGACCCCACTGGTGACGGCGATTAACCCTGGACAGTGGGCGACAGCCGATTCCAGTTTCTTCCTTGGGACCCCAGATGTCCCATAACAACGAACATATAGTCCCCTTACAGTCGCGCAGAATTCTGTTTTAGAGAGAAACAGCCTCCTGGCACCCCCTTAACAAGCTAGAAGTTTCCTCCCCCTCTCCCCGCACCCACTCCCAGATATGAGCCCCCAGCCCTGTCAGGGACGAGATCTTGTCACCTGAGGACCACAACCCCGGTGCGTGGTCACTGGGGAGCGGCACATTCCACAGACGAGTGTGAGAGCGGGGGGAGCAGACCTGTACCCGGAGCGGAGAGGCCCCTCCTGGTGCTCAGGAGGGGACCAGCCCCTGAGGCCGGGCGGGCGGGGGGCAGGAGGGCCTGAGCGGCGTGGGCTCCCGGCCCCGGTGAGGGGCCCAGCGGGCAGACGGGCCGGAACTCGGTGCCCGTCCGGTCCCATCCAGGACCAGGTGTCCGCCTCCCGGGAGCCCCAGCTGTGGGGCCGCCTGGGGACCAGGCCCGGAGGTCAGCACAGCCCCCCGATTCCCCGCCTGGCTGCCGGCTACAGAGCCACGCTCCCCGCCGCTGAGAGCCCCTAATGCCGCGGGGTGGACGGTATTCTCTCCCTGAAAGATATCATCATCGAATGAATCAAAGGGGAGGGAGGCCAGAGAAAGGGCATCGAGGCCTAAACAAATAACATGAGCGTGACACCTTTAATGAGCGGCTCGTCCGCCATGATTGCCCGAAATCCGCAGGGTTTAGCGGGAGACGCCTTAAACCCAGTTCACACGGCAACTCAGCCACGGGGAAGAGTCAACACGGAGTTAATCTCCGTCTCATAATTCAGTTTCAGGATGTTAAAACATCTCTCCCGGAGCTTCTGCAGGCAGAGCCGATAGCGGTGCCATCGATAAACACGCTGAGGGAGGAGGAAAAGAGGAAGTTGTTTTTGGAACTAGACTGTCCACCACTTCCAAGAGGTGGCGGGTGGCTCTCCTGGAATCCCGACGTCGCCCCCCACTCCTTCCTCCCCCCACACCTCCTCCCAGCCTGGTGCTGACCGGCACGGCTGTGGGCCACGGGTCCAGCCACCTCAGCCCGGCCGCCCGAGACCCTTCTGCGGGACAGGGGCCACCGGGTCAGAAGACTCTCCCGGGACCCTTGGGAGGAGTGAGACACACAGTGACTCTGGGTCACCAGAAGACGTGCTGAGCCACCCGCGGGTGGGAGGGAGCAGGCCGGCACCCTGGCGATCCCATCTTTGGAGCCCATTGATTGGCTGCCGACAGGCTCAGCCCTCGTCCAATCATTTTGAGCTCGGAGTGGACCAGAGCCCGCCCTCAACTCCCGAGCGCTCACAGCCTGCAGTCAGGTGCAGGGCCGTCCACTAACTCCCCTCTTGACCTTCCGGAAGGGGCTTCCTCGTCACTCATGTCCCCTTGCATGGGGACAGCTCGGAGCGCCTTCTCCACAGAGCTCCCCAGACACACAAGGAAGCGCCCAGGCCCCTCTTCTCCATCAGCAGCCTGGCCTGGCCCGGGACCAGCCCTCGGCAGGCTCCTCCTCCCGAACCTCCCTCATCTCCAAAGTGCAGGGAAAGTCCCCATCAGCCCTTCGCAGAAGCACCCCACTTCCCGCACACACCAGACAGGAGGACCCACACCCATGCCCACAGCCCACCACCACGCAGCCCGCTTCTCCCTGCGTCCCCCCTCCTTGCCCCCACCACGGCTCCCTGGAGGCCGCGGTGCCTGCAGCCGGCCCGGAAGAGAGATTAAAAGCAAATTGGCGTCACCTTTGTGGAGTGCCGGAGCGCTCGGTTCTAATTTGCATTGTGTTTGCACAGCGCTAATATTGTGGAGATGCCGGGAACTCCCCCTCCCCCCGCCACCCGCCGGCTGCTCCGAGTCCCAGGATCGGCCCCAGGCAGTTTTCCTGTCCAGACCAGGAGAACCGTAGGGACGGGGCACCCTGCCCGGCGCTCGGGTGGTGTCCGAGGGAGAGACAGTCACAGGGGCAGTACTTTCTGCTCAAGAATGAATCGCAGCCCAGATTCCTGTTTGCCTTACACAGGGGGTCCGACTAAGATGCTCCCCGCTGCCTGCTGTGCGAACAGGCGTGGATTCCACGGAAACCGCCGGCTCCCAGGGCCGGCTTAGCACAACCCCAGACCCGGTGAGAAGCCGGGGGACAGCCATCTGTGGGCACCGCTGAGGGGCCGTGTTAATGCCCTCCCCCCTTTCACGGGGGACTCCTCCGTGGCTCTGCTTCTCCTGGGCGCTCCACCCACCTGCCTGTGTCCCACCTGGCGCCCATGTGGCCGAAGACCGCCATGCCAGACCACACGCAGGCAGGCGTGCGCCGCAGGCGTGCAAGGCAGGCTGCGAGACCTGCCCCTTACTTCAAACCCGCCCACGGGGGAGAGAAGCGGGGAGCCCACCGGCTCGTGTCCGCTAACTGTTCTCTGCTTACTCACCGCCCCCCCAAGCCCCTCCTCCCTGGGGGCACAGACAAGCAGCTTGCAAGCCAATGGAATTCACGCTAAAAAAAAAAAGGTGAGAATCCTTTGCTAAATATGGCCTTCCCGTGTCAAAACTGACAGCCAGCTTCCAAGGCCGGACTTGAAAGGAAGGAAATCAGGGCGAGAACAGCGGGAGGGGGAAGACAGAAGGGACCCGGCAACAAAGGACGGACTCAGTCGCCTTTTCCCTTTGCCCTTTGCCCCCACAGCAGCCGAGGCTCACCCCGGGGCAGCCCCCTCCTCTCCAGGCGGCAGAAGCCGATGCCCCCCCCAGGGTCTCCCAACACCCTCCCCTTCCCCTGCGATGGGGGCCCAGTGCCCGGCCTGCGTTCGCTCCGTCCCAGGGGAGGGGCGCCTCCGAGGCCGCGCTGCCGGCCCGTCGGGTGGCAGACGTGACGGGAAGCCGTCCACTCCCACTCGGGGGCCCACCCAGCGAGCACTTGACCGGAGACCGCGCGCTGAGACCAGTGACGCTGTTCAGACCCGGCTCCCCCGACCCCCTGTGACCCCGGTGGACACGTCCCGTGTTCTCGCCCCTGCTGCCTCAGCTGCCCGGCCGAAGCACCCACGTCCGATGGCTCTGGACCCCGAGTGGGTCCACGAAGGTTAGGGTTAGCAGGGCGTGTCACTGAGTTTCTGGCAAAGCCATTCTTACAAAACCACACTGCCCACTAGGGTGCCCGACCACCAGGATGGGCAATCGCCCCGTGAGTCCTCCTCCTTCAGGAACAGGGCCCTCCTGTGGCTGGGCACCCCCGGCCCCAGTTCCCCGTGCCCGCCCTCAAGGGATCCCCCCAGCCTGTGCTTCCGGGAACGGCCAGGCTCCACACCGCCCCTCCGCCCCTCGCCCCCTCATTCCTTGATTCCCGTCTCAGTCACTTTGTTGTGCCCTGGTGGTCTCAGTCTGGCTGCTCTAAAGAGCACACCAGATGGGGGCTTGCCCAGCAAACATTTATTTTCTACAGTCCCGGAGGCCGGGAAGTCCAAGGTTGAGGTCCTGGTGAGGACCCGCTTCCTGATTCACCACGGAGACTCTCTGCTGTGTCCTCACATGACAGACAGGGGGCGCTCCGGTCCCTTCCTGCAAGGGCGCTAACCCTACCGCGGGGTCCCCACCCTCGTAACCTCATCCAGCCCTGACTACCGTATTTTGCCATGTATAATGCACACACTTTTGCTCAAAGTTTTTTAGGAAAAACTCAGGATGCGTGTTATACATTGGAAAATATGGTACCTCCCGAAATATGGTGTCTCCAAATGCCACCACAGTGGGGGGTAGGGGTCCACATGGGGACTTGGGGGACACAGACTTTCAGTTCACAGCATTTGTCGTCATTGTAAGCGGCCTCAGACCTTCTTTGGAAGGGTAGAGTGCAAGTAATAATGACGAACTTCTCCGGCTTTGAGGAGGCGATGGGTAGACTTGGAGCATTTCGGCCGGGGCCAGGGAAGGGGGCTGAGAGGAGAGGAGAGAGACACGCACCGTTGGTGTCAAAGTCACGGCACCAGACAGACAGACAGACAGCTCCCCGTGGCCCAGATGTGAAGGTAGACCTAGGACAGGTTCCCTTCCCTTGGCCCATGATGGTCCTGCCACCTCATCCACGAAAGCCACGGACTTCTCCGTGGCCACAGGTGGCACCTGACTTCCCCCCAGCGTGCCGGGGCTTCGGACGCTTTGCTCTTGGCCGACTCTGTGGGTGGCCACCCGAGCGCTCCCACTGGTGCTCTGGGTTCCTTCTGGGTCCTCAACAAAATTCACAAAAGCACCAGACAGACTCGAGGGGGGGGGGTACTCCTCGGCTGGAGGGGTGGCCACGTGACCACACGCCACAGGCCTCCTGGGATCGTGCCGGCCTCAGCCACGGCTTCAGCAGCCAGAAGACTTGTTCCCCCAGACCTCGCCCAGGCCTCCCTCCCCTCGGACCACCAGCCCTCCAGGTCCGAGGCGTCAGGGGGTGGGCAGCAGGCAGGTGGGGGTCGGGATGGGACGGGCCGGGGCGGGGCCGAGAAGGAAGCCACTTCCCTGTGCCCCATGGCCCTCCAGATCCTGAGACCCCCTGCCTCACGATCATCTCCGTGGCTCTGGTCCGAGCTGCAGAGCTCAGGGCAGACCTCAAGGCAGCAGCCACAGAGCAGGAAACCACACAGGTCTCCTCCACAGGGCGCCCTCGCTGGCGCACGGGAGGGACTCTCCCCGGCCAGATGTCATCAGTTCCTGAAAATGCAGAGTTCACCCTGCCCGCCTCCCAGGTGTGCAGACCCTGGGGGGGGCGGAGGTCACGGGCAGATGCTGCAACCCCCTCTGGGCTGAGGCGTGGTCAGGACGGAGGCTCCACGCTCTTTACTAGCGGGGTCCCTCTGGGCCTCGGTTTCCTCGTCTGCAGGACGGGAACAGGGGTGGCACCCACCTCTCGGGAGACAGCTGGTGGTCCGGCCGCCTCTGCCCGACTTGCCACCCTCGGCAGGACTCCCACTCCAGTCCCCAGCGGGAGCTGTGTGCCACCCCCGCCCTCCTGCCGACCAAGCAGCACCCAGCGGGAACTGGCCAGCCAGAGGGGGGCTCAGCCCAACTCGGCCAGGGCCCACCCGCACGGGGCCTGGACGCCAGGTCTGCGCGCACATGGGCAGAGCTAATGGGAACTCCCGGGGCTTCGTGCGGGGGACCCGGCCACGCAGGCCGGGCGGGCCAGCCCTCACTCCTCCCTCCAGAAGCGGCAGGAAGCACATTCCGCTGACGCTCTGGAAGCGGGGAGAGGGCGGGGGACCACGGAGAGGGAGAGGGGGAGAGAGAGAGAGAGAGAGAGGACGTGAGGGAGGGGTTCCGACGAGGGCGTGAAAATCCCTCTCCACTCCACCTCGGGCCGCACGGCTCCTTCCGTCCAAGCCCGGCCAGACTGGGTTCCAGCGAGGCTCGCATCCTGGAGATTCCTTCGATCCAGAAGACGGGTTGCCAGCCCACAAGAATCCTGGATCGCCGAAGCGCCAGGCAGACATAAAAAACGAGGAGGGGCTCTTGGCCGAGCCCAGACCGGAGCGCAACTGCAGACAGGCCTTAGCCACCCGCGCGCCCGAGCCCCAGACAGAGCGAAGAAGACTGCTGGGGCCTCCACGCACCCCCCGCCAGGGTCCTGCTCTCCCAGGAGGAATTCGGGGCGCTCGGTGCGCACACCCGGAATAAGGATGCCGTCTGGTGCTAGCTGCCCCTCCTGGAACCCCCAGACTGCCTGCCGCCATGGCCTCACAGCACCTTCCCCTGAGGCTGCCGCCACCCCCACACTCTGCTCCCCGCCCCCGGGGTTCCCCACCCATGGGAGCAGGACAGAGAAGGAGCTGGACGCATCCTACACGCGCCCCTCACGGACGGGCCGACCCGTCTCGGCACGGACTGGGGGGCTCTGTCTCCCACGACCACGGGCTCTGAGCACAGCCCTCCGTGACGGGCTAGAAAGACGTGCAGGCCTCCCACCGTGGTTACGAGTGCTGCGCCCCCTCGTCCTCGGTCCCTCCCGTAAAGGTCGGCGGGATGCAGAACCGGTCTGGGGGCTGGGCAGCCAGAGAAGGGCGTCGGAACCTGCACTCGGCGCCCGAGGACTGGGTGCCCGGGCAGAGAGCTGAGAGCGCCCAGGACGCCGGCCCACGAGCCACGTGGCCACATCACCCACGCTCTCGCCCAGGGTCCCCAGCGCAGAGGCAGCGCGAGAGAGGCGGCGGGGAGCAGGGGAACAGGGACATGGGCCACAGAGCTCGGGCAGCGAGGTTCTGGGCGGCTGCCCTGCGTCGGGTCAGCACCGGAGAAAACCCGACTTCCCTCCGAGGTCACAGGTCAGGAAAGACGCCGAACCACCTCAGCGCTGGCTCTAAAAACCGCCCTGAGTACCTGCCAGTGCGGCCCCCGCTTCCTCCAGAGCTGTGCCTCTCAGTCCCCCCCCCCGGCAGCTCCACAGAGCGCTCCCGGTAACTCCCACGTGACAGGCGAGACCACCCAGGCCCACGGGTGAGAGCCTTGACCACAATCCCGTGGCTCCTCAGTGGCGCCGTGGGCGTGAGCCCGGGCCCCAGGCTCGCAGCGTGGATCTGTGGGCGTGACCGACGATGTCACTGCCTGCCCACCGTGTGGCGGCCGCATCCACGGCCGTGCACATGCGCCACCTCGGCCTCGGGACACGCCGCAGACACCACGAGTCGGTTCTGGAGGGGGACGTGTCCTGGAAGCACCTCCGGGGGTGGCCCAGGGGACCGGACGCGGCCCCCCATCCCTGCCCCTCCCCCTGCTCCGTGGATGGTGCCCAGAGAGGCTCATGCGTCTCACAGTCCATCTGCCATCGGTCCCCTCCGGAGAGAGGAGCCGCTGTGGAAAGCCCCCCTTCCCGTCCGAGTCAAGACATTCCTTGGACGAGCGGAGCGGAGCCCCCCCCGCCCACCGCCCGCCGCGGGGAGCCATTTGGAAGTGATTACTGCGCGATGCCCTGACAGCCTGAGTGATGCGCAGGGCCCGCTCCGGCTCCTGACGCGGCCCCGCCGCCAAGCGGCCCCGCCCCCAGCCCTTGGCACCGGCCCCCGCTCGGAGCCCCGAATCCCCCGCGGGTGCCGATTTCCAAGGGTTGTGTTCTGATACGTGGGATCAACGTTAATAACAAAAACCTGGCAGGGAAGGTACCTCTGTCTAGCAAGAGCCCCCAGTGGCAAACCCGAGGGCGTCCTGGGGGCGGGGGTGCTGCGGGGCAGGCTGTCAGCTCATTTGTTACCCCCTACCGGAGAGGCAGGGGCACCTGCGGCCCCCCCAGGCCTCCGCCGCCCACAGCAGCAGCCACTGTCTGCACCAGGGCTGCTGCCCCCCTCTTCCCGGAGGGTCCCTCCCCCGCACCCCCACTGCCTCTAGCCCAGCTCCAGCCCATCCTTCCCGCTCAGACTCTCGGGGTCACGTGTACCCCCTGCCCGGCTGTCAGCAGCTTCCCAAGAGAGGAGCCCCGGTCCAGTGGGGGCCGGGCATGGCCAGGTGCTCAAAACGACCCACGAGCCACCTCTGCAGAGCCCAGCCTGAAGGACCCCCCCACTCCCCCACCCCGCCTCCCCCGTGAGAGGGCACGGACGTGAGAAAAAGGCTCCTCCCCTGCCCGGCACGGCCACTTCCTCAACGCCCTGTCCTCTCCCACCGGACGGGCGACCAAAGCCCCGGGGGGACAAGAGGCTGCCGGACACTGTGCTGCCCGTCAGTGGCGGTCCTCGCCAGAAGCTGGGGTGGCGACCTCCGGTGACTGCTGTCTGACCCACGTCTCGGGGAGGAGGGGGCACTGGGGACTCTCGTCCCTTCCTTGGAGGCAGAGCCACCCGACACTCCGCTTCCCATCCGTCCGGCTCCACGCAGGATGAACCCGAGCCCTCCCCCCGGCACCGGCGACTCCGGCACTGGCTGTCCACCCGGGCTTGGGCTCCTTCCACCGTCCTGGCTTCGGAGGTTGTGGTTTTGTTTTGTTTTGCTTAGCCCTCCCCCAAGGACATATTCCCATGGATTGTAGAGAGAGAGGAGAGAAGGGGAGAGAGAGAGGGGAACACCGACTGGTTCCCCTCACATGCACCCCAACCGAGGGCTGACCCTGCAGCCGAGGCACGCGCCCTGACTAGGAATCGAACCCGCAACCTCTGATGTACAGACAACGGGCCCACCCGCTGAGCCACGCGGCCACAGCACCACGCACCCGGCTGTCTCACTGGATGGGCGGATTTGGCCGATGTAACCCCAAACGCTGAGCGTCTCCGTCAACAGGCTCTGTGTTTCTCTTTCTCTCCCCGGGGCCCTTCCCTTCCCGGGGAAGCCTGGCCAGGACCCGAGCAGTCAGAAGGAACTGCGTCCACTCAGCTGGGCTCTCCGAACTCCGGGCTCGCAGCCCGGAAGCAACACACGCCTTGTCCGGGGTCCATACTCACGTGACAAGTGAGGTCCCGGGCGTGAAAACAGTCCTGGGTGCCGTGGCCTTTGGAGCACCCTCCCAGCCTCGCAGGGGTTCCTGCAGCAGAAGCCTGCTCTGGAGTAGATGCCAGACCGCTGGACGTCCCCAAGCCCAGGAGTGCCCGCCCGCAGAACCCCGGGCAAGGGGACTGACAGGTGTCTTGGGGGTGTAGGAGGTCCGCCAGCCTCGGGTCCCGGCCCGGACGGGGCCTGGAGACAGGACACCCGGACACCCCAGACTTCGGGACCAGCTGGCCTGTGTCCCGGCACCTGCACCCCGGGGAGGGGCAGGTGCTCTGGGTCGGCCCAGCTCCACCCGGGGGCCCTGCGCCGAGGGGCACGGAGAGAAGGGCGGGCCGCCACCACCCGCAGGAGCCCCTCACCTCCCGGCCCCCCCCCCCCCCCCCGCCGCTCGCTCCCCGCACACGGCCCCCGGCCCCCCCCCCGCCGCTCGCTCCCCGCACACGGCCCCCGGCCCCCCCCCCCGCCACTCGCTCCCCGCACACGGCCCCTGCCCCCCCCCCCGCCGCTCGCTCCCCGCACACGGCCCCCGGCCCCCCCCGCCCCCCCCGACTCGCTCCCCGCACACGGCCCCCGGCCCCCGGCAGGAGGAGGGGCACCACTGCTGCTGTGAGACCCAGGTCCCCTGGGAACCTCTCAGGGGGCGCCAGGGCGTGCGTGCCAACCACGAGGGCTCAGGGCCCCCCACGGCCCCCCCCACCTCGACTCACAGCCCCCAAGGGGCCCGGGAGAGGACTTGCGGCCATTCCCGCCAGTGGCCCCGCGCTGCCCCGTCTGGCACCTCCGGAGCTGGGGGCGGCACGCCCTGTCGCCCCCACCCCACCCCCAACCAGCCCCATGAGCGAGCACGGCTCCTGCCGCTGGGGCACGCGTGTTCCCTCCGTGTTCCCAGGGCCCGGGCTCCACGTCACCGGTCTCTGGAAGGAGCACCGGAGAGTCTCCCCTCCCGCCGTTCTGACGGGCTTCGGGGCCGAGAACCGGGGCCGTGGGGGCAGAGAGGACTCACGCTGTCTGTCTGTCGGGCTGGACGGAGCGCCGGCCGGGAGGGTGCTCGCCTCTGCGCCCGGTCCAGCTCCGCCCCACGCTGGCTGCTGCTTCTCTGAGAGAGACCCCCCCCCCCCCCCCGCATCCCCGCCTCTGACCTTTCACAGGCACCACGGGTGTGTGTGTCGGGACTGAGTAGGTTCTTTGACTCCCTTCCCATCAACAGCGGGGACGCCGTCCCCTCACCACAAGTCTGGGCGGGCGCCGGGACAGCGGAAGGGACTGGGGTCACGCTGTGTGGGGGCCCACGTTTAGGAGGGGTTAGCTCCCGATTCCTGTCTCCCGGACACCAGCCACCGTGAGGGGAGGAAGCCCAGGCAGCCCGGGTACAGGCCCACAGGGACAGGGACCAAGCCCCGCCCCCCCACGGCCCCAGCTGAGCCCCCAGGCCAGAGCCCCCAGGCCAGAGCCGGGGCCGACTGGCTGGCCACAGGGGTGAGCCACCTTGGAGACAGACCGCCGGTCCCCAGCCGCTGGCCTCAGAAGCAACCTGCCCCCCCACCACCCTGGCCAAGCCCTTCCCAACAGCCGGTCCTCAGCAGGAGACGCGGCCTCCGCGGTTCAGGGTTCAGGCCTCCGCCTCCCGGGGGCACTCCGTGCAGCCGGAAACAACAGAACGCAGGTTCAGACTCTGGGTGGAGAAGAGGGAACGGAACCCCAACAGAGGGATTCCCTGCTGCCCTGTAGTTCGTGCGGGGAGGCTGCGCACCGGGCAGAAACTACCCTGAAAGGCCCCTAGAGAGGGTCACTCTGGTCAAGGGCCTGGTAGCCCGTCCCTGGCACTCACTCTGGGTGACACGCAGCAGGCCACACTCCCAGGAAGCCGCCCTGCTCCCAGCCCGAGGGCAGCACGCACACCCCGCCCCTGGAAGGCCGCCCCCTCCACTCCATCCCCACGCGTCCTGGTGTCGTCCCTTCGAGCGAGCCAGCCACGGTGGCACAACACGGACCTCGTGTCGCCAGCCACTTAGAAGGGACGGGCCGACTTCCGGCTCAGTCACTCCCCTGTCCTCCCCTGTGGCCGGGGCTGGGTCGATGGCAGAGTTTAGAGGGCGCTGTTCACGAAGGGAAAGGGGGAGGGCCTGGGGAAGCCCCCGACAGGGCCGGGCACTCGGGCAGCTGTCCCGTCTGAGGGGACAGGGGAGAGAGCCGCCACCGTGGCCAGGACAGCCGACAGCAGCTGAGGCTTTCGGGGCAAGGACAGCGCCCTGGACGGGGACCCCAAGGAGCCGGGGACCCCAAGGAGCCCGGGGCCCGAACACCCAGCCCCACTCCCCGGCTGCTCGCCCACAGCCAGGACCCTGGAAAAGCCGTCTTCTCGGAAACCCCTAAAGACGCAGCCTGGCCTCCCAGGAGGACCCCTCGGTGGCCCTGTCCCAGCTGCCCTCGAAAACCAGGATGGGACAGGCCAGCCGGGGGTCAGGGGCAGCAAGCAGAGGGGACAGAGCCCGGGGCCAGCCCTCGCCCCACAGAGCAGCAAACACAGGGCAGACGCAGCATCTGTCTGAGAAGTGACAGGCACCCCCACGAAATGGCACCTCCTGGTGAAGCAACCGCCTGGTGTGAGGGGACAGTCCCCAAGGGCGGGGAAGAGGCTCTGAGACCCAGAACAGCTCGCCTGTCCCCGGGAGGCCAAGGCAGGGGGCGTGGCAAAGGGCCTCCAGCAGCCCAGCACCCCAGGGTGCCCCCAGCGGACTCAGGAGCCCTCCTTTCAGGCTGGAGTTTTTTTGGGGGGCGGGGGGGCACCGGCGGGCACTCGGGGCATTTCCGTGTGTCCCCCTCTTCTGGTCTGCAGCTCTGACGGGAGGCGGGCACAGGGACGTTAGGGAGCAGGCTGCCCCGCTGGTCCCCCCGGTCCCCACGACGCTGTCCACCCGCCTTGCGTCTCAGGGTCTCTTTCCCCTCATCTTTTTTCCTCCAGGTCTCCCTCTACCTTCCAGCAACCGTATGTTCCGCCAATGCCTTTGCCCTTCTCTGCCTCTCGTTCTGAGGACCCCCCCACCCCCTTTTCCTCGAGCCTCTGCCCGGAAAGAGAGCGCAAAGGCCCAGTGTCCAGACTGGACTTCCGGGAGCGCCTTCCTCTAAACAGCGCCGCGGCTCCCTCTCTCCCGTGGCCCGGCTCGTGGCCCGTCCTGGCAGCCAGCTCCCCGTAACTATGACAATTGCTAGAGCAGCTGAGGACACGGCCCACGGGTGACGGTCAGGGGCACCCGTTTCGCACCAGTTGGAGGTGCCCAGGTCACAGGCAGGTGCCCCAGAGATCCACACCCAGGGGCTCCTGGTGGGCTATCGTCACAGCCCCCTGCTCTGTCCCCCGCCCCAGTGGAGCCACCGATCAGACACCCCCATGGGACGGGCCCCCTTGGCATTCCACTGGCTGACCCTCGGGGCCGGTCCAACAAGACACGCCCACCCGCTAATCCTGTGCTGAGCCCTGCTTCCTTCCTCTCCTCCCCTTCTCCCCGCCCCCCCGCCTTCCCTCCTCCCTCCCCACTCAGGGACCCGTGGGGAGCCACAGCCTTTCTGCTGACGAAGGCCACGTCACCAGAGGCCACCTCCTCCACTCCTGACTGTCCCCCCTGCTTTGGGCTGGCCCCGCCCGCCCTCCCTGAGCCCCCCAACATCCACGCCAACCAAGGAACATGCAGGAAACCCCTGCTTCCTCCCGTCTCCCCCGGCTCCGACCTTGGGTCAAAGCCCCCGGGACGCCGGCACAGGAAACCCCAACCACAGCCCGCGCTTTGAAGTGCGTGCTAACGGTGTAATTGGCGTTACGGGGGAGGTTGGAGGAAATTGCCTGTAGCTAAGGAGCCAGCAGAGAGAAAATTATCCGAGTCATCTTGCATTTGGTCGGTAATCCAGCCCGGTAAAACTAAATCCTCGTCACCTGACTCCATGCTGGTGCAGCCCGAGCCGTGCTCCGGCGGACCAGCAGCCCCGAGATCCAGCCCTCCTGCCGGCGGAGGCCCGTGGCCGACCCTCAGAGCCACGGCGGAGGCAGAGAAGGCTCTGGAGGGTCCCTTGCACACCTGAGCCCCCTCCTGACACACTCCTGACACGTGCGAGGCCCAAACACCCTGCGTCGCCTGGAATACCTCGCTTCCCACCGCCTGGAGGCGTCCACGCCAGGTGTTGCCCGGAGCACGGCTCTGGGGGGGCCTTCCCTGAAGCCCCCACTTTACACCGACCCGGGGTTCTGGGCACTGCGGCCCTGAAGGCCCCGAGGGCCTGCTGTCCACAGACGGCCGTGGACGCTGTCCTGGGAGGCAGGTGGCCCCGGCCTGGTGCAGGCCTACTGGCAGTCCCTGCGGCGGGGCGGCAGGGTCGGAGTCCGGCCACCAGAGAACAGACACCCCTCGTCCTCTCCGTGGGTGACGTGGGGGCCAGGGCCTGTCATTTCTTGACGGGACGAAGGTTTTTCTTTTCCAGTTGTGGGGCTTAGTCGGTTCCTGTGGTTTCTGAGTCGTGTGTGTGTGTGTGCGTGTGTAGAGTGAGAACATCGGTCACAAGTCTGAGAGAGAGAGAGAGACAGGTGAGCAAGGGAGGAAGGGGGGAGGGAGGAAAACCGAACCTGGCAGCAGCGTGTACGGAGGTGGTGCTGAGCCGGGGAAGAAGTGAGCTTTTCGTGTATTTTGGAACAGCACCCCCACCGCTGCCATAGCCCCCCCGCCCCGTGGGGCACAGGGAGCCCTCACCCCGCTCCTCACTCTGTTCATCCAGAGCCGCTCTGAACCGTGGAGTCTGCTCCGATGGGGGCGGAGAAGAGATGCACCCCCAAATACCTCCCACTCTACATGCCACCCCCCCAGAAACGCAGCGACCCACAAAACCAGCGGGCACACACACGCCCACCCTCACCACCGGGAGCGGCCGGGGATGACGCCCCGAGTTTGCCCAGAGGGGAAAGCTGGGAAGGGGGCAGCCGCGGGCATGAGCCCACCCAGCGGTTTTAGGGCCAAAGTCGCTGGCTTCAGAACGTGGCGGACTTGGAGTTTACTTCTCGACACGAAAGACCTACCAACCGTTGGGACTCAGAGAACCACCCGCGCCCCGAGGTGCCTCGGGGTCACAGGCGTGCCGGGTCACCCCCTGGGGAGATGCAGGGGGGCCCACCCGCGGGGCCCGGGGTCTCCCTGAGGTGCGAGCACGCTAACACACAGGGTCCCGTCCCACCAAGTGGGGCTCCGGGCCCGGATCTCTGCAAACTATTATCTGACTCGACTCCCTGGGCGCATTGCGGGGGATTTAAAACACATCGCCTCCCGCCGAAGGGGGTTCTGGTAAATTTCCCGCGCGCTCCAGCGGACCTCACGTCATCCCCGGGGTTCAGGGTCAGCACCGCACTGACGACCCGCCGCTCCCCCACCAGGGCACCCGCTCCCCGGCAACCTGCTGCGTTGGTGCGGCAGACACGCAGGGAGCAGTTAATAGTTGCCACAAATGCAGCGTGGGGGGGGGGGGCTTTCCCGGCAAAACTGCCACGTGAGGCACGTCTCTTCTCTCAAGGCCGGGAGGATAAGCAAGCAGACTGGGGGTGCCCTGAGCCCACCCCGCCCCCGTCCTCCCTCCCCCGGCTGGGCGGCGGCCATGACTCTGCCTCTTCCCTCCCTTCCCCCGTCTCTCCTTCCCTGCAAAGCCCCTTGCTGTGGCCAGCCGCCGTCTACCTGCTGCCTCCTCGCCTTCCTGTCCACCGACGGGCCCGCCGAAGCAGAGGTAATTTAATAACGGCCCCATAAAAGTCAGGGCGCGAGGGCCGTTTACTCATTAACCACAGGGCGAACGCGGCATCCCGTCGCAGGGAGAGCAGTGAGACCGGGAGCGTGTCCAGGGCCCCGCTGCCCGGCGCCCTCCCAGGCAGCCCCTCCCCGCCCCCAGCTCGGAGCACGGCTCGGGCGCGATGCTGTCTCCCGTCCGGGGGTCCGAGCCCTCTGCCCCCACGCCGGGCGGCCCTGCCGGACGCTGACCCCATCACTTCTTCCAGCCCTGCTCCCAGCCCACCTCCGCCCTCAGGGCTGCCCGGCCCTTTACTGGGATGGAACTGGAAGCCCCACCCCACTGGGGGGCTTCTGGGGAGTCCCCTAGAGCAGAGCACACTCCTCCACTGGGGCTCTCTGGCCTTTCGCCTGTTGGCTCTGCCAGCCTCTTCCCCCTGGAATGGGCTCAGGAGGCTGTGCTGCACGGAGCTCTGGGCCATGAGAATGCAACCCCCGGGGGCTGGGGGTGGGGAGGAGGAACTGGGCAGTGGGGGGCTGGGGGGACAGCCCGAGGAGCCAGAGAAGGGACACAGAGAGCCGACGGCATCGAGGAGCCCCCCTCCACCCCTACTGCCCACCCGGACGTGTGCGGTGTGGAGAAAACAGGCCCTCCCGTTTAACCGTTCACGCAGGTCCGCTGGGCTTTGTTCTCGAAGCTGAATGGAATGCGCTGAGATCCCCCCCCTCCCCCCCATCTCTCGCTCCCTCACTCCCTCACTCTCCCTCTCAAGTGCACACACACACGCACACACACACCAGTGCCCACCAACCCCTCATAGCAAATAGACCTACCACTTAATGTGATAAGAAATATTACCCTTAAACCTACAGCCAACATCATACTTAAAAAATCCATTAAAAAGGGCACCCATTTCTCCTTAAAATCCAGGAAGAAGGTAAAAAGGACCCTGTTCCTTCCACTGTTTGGATACTGAAGAGTCCCGTCTGAAGAAGAGAGAAAACCAGGTAGACGGGCAGCTGCTGGGAAGGAGGAGGTGCGAACGGGGATTATTTGAAAACGAATAAAACCAAGAGAACAACAAACATCTAACATTAATAGGCTCCGTAAAACACAAGCCACAAGACCACATGTAAAAAACTAATAGTTTTTCTAGGCTGTTAGCGACAACAAAAGTCAGGGCAGATTTTAGAGGGACTGTGGCCGCCGCAGCAAGAAAACCTGCAACATCTGGGAATGCCTTCTGAGGAGCACGTGGGACCGTGAGAGCGACACTGCACGTCACCGGGAGACCCGCAGGTTTGGGTACATGCAGAGAGGGGGTTGCGGCAGCTTTATCCGTCATCGCCGGGACTCGGGAGCACGCCGGGCGGCCCGCGGCCAGGGAGCGGATAAAAACCCGGGCCCCGTCCACATGCCACCGCTGCCACACCGTCCGAGGCCAGGAGGAACGGGGTCTCAGGCCACGAAGAGGCACGGCGGGAAGTGTGCCGCCTTCGACGCAGTGACAGAAGCCAACCGGGAGAGACTCCGTCCTCCGTCCTGTGTCACTCTGCTTACACAACATTCTGGGTGCAGCAAAGCCACGGAGCCAGCGGGAAGACCAGCGGTCGCCAGAGGTTGTCGGGGCGGAGGCAGGAACGCACGCGGCAGGTTTGCGAGGCACGTCGTCACACATCCGTCAGAACCCACAGAACATGCAACCCAGACTCTGGGACCCCGTGCGGACCACGGACTCGGAGGGCCAACGGCGTGTCCTTGTAGGTCCGTCCATCGCTTCTGACAAACGGCCCCTCTGTAGGGGGGGTGTTGGTAGAGGGATGGGGGGCTGTGCAAGTGGAGGGGGCGGGGAACATGGGAAACCTCTGTACCTTCCTCCCAAGCCCCCAGGGAACCGGAATCTGCCCTGAAACGTAAATCTGCTCTTTAGAAGGTGGGCGAGGGGCAGCGAGCACAGCCCGACCCCCCCCCCCCCGCAGGGGGGGCACGCGGGGAGACCATTATTTCTGGAACGGAACTCAGAAACACCTGTTTCAAAAACAACCCCTCCCCCCAAAAAAGCCTGCCTTTGTGTTTATTGTTTCTCCTTGAAAAAGGTGCATGTATTCAATGAAGTAACTTAATGTCCATGACACCCTGACATCAAAACTCACATACTGTATTCTGTGTGTATAATTCACACCCACGTTTCTGTGTGCATTATACACGGGATGATTATACCCGCGGTAAGGAATCATTATGCCCATGTATGATGCGCATCCTTGTTTTTCCCTCAAGAATTTGAGCAAAAAATCTGCCCATTGTACACGGCAAAATGCGGTCGCATAGCCTCCGCCCTGAAGTGCCGCCAGAGACCAGACTGCGACATCTTCTCGGGCACGAGGGGCACTCCACCCGGAAAGCAGCCCAGAGGCAGGACGGGGGTTTTGAACCAGTGCGTGCACCGGACCGGTTTCACGGCTATAACCAGTCGGAACAGGTCAAGTTCAGGGAGGAGCGGAGGGAGCAGTGAGACGCAGTGGGCCAGGTCAGCAGGGGTCAGGCGGGGAAGGTCGTCTGGGTGACGGCCCCTCTCCACGCACCCGAACGCTCACTGGTCAAGGCCGAGGCCCGGCCCCAGCCCAGGGCGGTTCCCAAACAGAAGTTCACTGATATCGGGGCCTGCCCGGGCCTCTTTCGAGGTGAAAACCAGAAATACGGAAACACAGAAAGAGAGAAAGACAGGAGGGAGGGAGGGAGGGGGGAAGGGAGGAAAGAAAGAGAAAGAAAGAAACCTCAAGAACCTTAAAAATGTTAATATGTTTCGTGCTGTAATCCCTCCCTTCAGTAATCTAAGAATATAATCCGAGATGCAATAAAACGTGTATTATCAGGAAAGTCGCCTAAGTGTTAATTACAACAATATAAATGGTTAAACAAAGTAGGCTGTAATTAAGTTTCATAACAAATAAAACCACACATAATTTCTTTTTTTAATTTTTAAAAAGATTTTATTTATTTATTGAAAGAGGGGGAGGGAGAGGAGAGAGAGAGGCAGAGAAACATCGCCGTGCGAGAGAAACATTGATCAGCTGCCCCTCGTGCGCCCCACCCAGGGACCTGGCCCCGCGACCCAGGCGTGTGCCCTGACCGGGAACCGAACCAGAGACCTTTTTCCATCTGTGGGTGGTGCCCAACCAACCGAGCCACCCCAGGCAGGGCAGAACCATGCATACTTTCAAACACTGATATGGAGAAACACTCATAACACAATGTCAATGAGAACAACAGCTCCGAGACTAAAGAAAGCATAAATAAACAGACAAAAGGTAACCTTACACGGGCAGACATAAACACCCCTGAATAGGGGGGGAGATGTCCGGAGAGACAGCACAGTGCCAGGGGGGCAACCCGTGAGCAGCGGCGTCCTGGGCACCTTCCGCTGCCTTTGTGCGTTAATGCCCCCCAAGTGCTCTCCAATCAGCACGCAATTACCCCACAGCCCAGTATCTCGGACCGTTACGGTACCCTAACACTCGGTCATGGAGCCCCTCGTTTTAATGTTAAAAAAAAAACAGATAACTGGACTTCACCAAAATTAGAAACTTTTGGGCGTCAAAAGACAGGGTCGATAAAATAGAAAGACAACCGACAGAAAGGGAGAGAATATTGGCCAATCGTGTCATTGATAAAGGGCTCTACTGCCCAAGAATATATAAAGGCTCTTACCATTGATTCAACCCCAAAAAGGCAAAACACACAATTAAAAAACGGCAAAGGACTGGAGTCCACATTTCTCCAGAGGAAAGAATCTTGTGAAAAGATCCCCAACCTGATCCCCGGACAGGAAAATGCAGATCAAAGCCACAGTGAGATGCCTCCTCACACCTGGGGGCCTGGCTGCCCCCGGAAGAAGCTGCAAGACCCCGAGCATGGGCGAGGAGGGGAGGGACTCGGGGCCTTCTCCCACGGCGGGTGGGAGCACCGCAGGCGGTGGCTGCTGCTGGGGAAGGGCTCGACAGTTCCTCCAGGAGAAATGTGAAGTTGCCGCACGACCCAGCGACTCCGCTCCTGGGGGTGCACCCAGGAGAACTGAAGACAGGTGTTGAGACCAAACAGGTGCATGAATAGTCATAGCAGCGTTGTTCCCAACAGCCAAGAGCTGGAAACAACCCACATGTCTATCCACTGATGAATACAAAACAAAGCGTGGCATAAACGTGCAGTGGGGTGGAATAGTATACACCCATAAAAAGGAAGGGGCTGCTATAGACCACAGCATGCATGAACCTTGAGAGACCCTGCTACGGGAAAGCAGCCGGACACAGGAGGCCACACACTGTGTGGCCTCATTTATATGGAGTCCCCAGAACAGGCACACCCACAGAGACGGAAAGCAGAGAAAAGTGCTCCAGGGGCTGGGGGGAGGGTCAAGGAGCGCCTGCTTCCTGGGCGCAGGGTTTCCGGTGGGGATGGAGGAGATGCTCTGGGGCCGCTGGTGGTCGTGGCACCACGACACTGCGAATGGGCTGGACGCCACTGAGCGCCACGCTGTCAAACGGTTAAAGTGGTGAACTGCGTGTTCTGTGACAACGACGACGAGGATGAGGATGGTGACCTAATCACCCACTGTGCTTCCTGAACATCTGGACTTGGGACGCCCTTCCTCAATGGTGCCCAAGTCAGCACCCCGGTTTCGTGCTGTGCCGCTTACACGGGAACAGGGTCCCAATTCTAACTCCGTTTCCTCACATGGGGGAAACTCCCTGTGCCTGGAACACCTCCCTGGCTCCTCCATGGAGCGAGGAAAATATACAACCAGGTAAAAGACACGACAACATTCTGTGAACTGCGCAGCCGCAAACCACGGGAGGGGAGAAGACCGCCGGGCCAGCATTCCCCAACCTGAGGGGCTTCCCACAGCCCAGACACCCTCTGTGCCCTGTGTCTCACCACCTGGACAGCGGGGACCTGCTACATGCAGCAACTGTCTGGTTCCACTTCAACAGATGTGTTTTAAAACAGAAACTTTGTATCAGCACCTGGACCGCCTGGGCTTGATGTTACCACTTTTCGGTACGTGTTACAAGTAGAGATGCCGCCGTCACAGTGTAAGACGTGCACGCACGAGCCAGCAAGGCCGTCACCACCTGCACCGCATCTGGCCACACACCCGGGCGACACGGACCTCTGCCTCACGCCCTCCCAAATCAGAGCTTGCCTCCGCCAGGAAGCCTTCCCGGATTTCCTCAGCAGCCCATTTGAGAGGCCCCTTTGCTCCTTCAGGACGGGCCCGGGAGGCTGAACTGACCCTCCAGCACCCGGCACTCGCTGGTCTCACGGCCTTCAAGGAGCTTCAGACTCCAGCATGAAACCCCAGAAGGCCAGGGTCTCGTCCCATGACCCTCGTCCCCGGCCGTGGGCCCAGCCGCAGCGCAGCGAACACTTGCTGAGTAGGTGAACATCTACGGACCCTGGGGCCCCGTCAACACCCGGTTCAGACACCAGTCGGCGAGAGGGGTGCCTTGTGAACATCAGAGTCCGGCCTGGGGGCGCGGGGCCTGTGTTCAGTGGGTTTGGGGGAACAAGTGATGACAGTGAGTGGGAGGCCACTCAGAAGGCGCTGCCTTCTGCACAGACCAGACACCCCACCCCCGAGGGTGACAGACGGGAGTACGGTCCCTGTGCAGGAGGACAAAGACCACCCGAGGCAGACCGGTGAGCCGCGTGGGGACTGCACCTCCCAGCTCCGCCCAGGGCTCCAGGCTCAGCCTCCTCTGACCAGCCAAGGGCGGCTCCCCACCCCCGAGCAGGGCCTGACTCGCTGCTCTCCTGGTCAGCAGTGAATCCTGTGACCCCAGAGGGCCGTGGCGTGGTCACCGCGCAGTGTGGCCCCGAGGACAGAAGCCGCCCGTGAGGCAACTGATTGGACACATCAGATACGGAGCAATCCCTGAGTCAATGTTGACGCAGCGGCTCTCCGCCATGGGGCTCCGGCAGAGCAAAGCCCGGTCGGCAGAGGAGCCGGGGTCCCCGGGTTCACAGAGCAATGGCAAACGTGACCAACGATGACGGCGGTCTGTGACCTTCTGGCGAGTTGTGGCCCTTCAGAGTCCCCGGTCCAAGACATAACGTGCGTGACCCCTTCTCACACAGAAAAACGGAGGTCCAGCCCTGGCTGGTGTAGCTCAGTGGATGGAGCGCAGGCTGCGAACCAAAGCATCGCAAGTTCCATTCCCAGTCAGGGCACATGCCTGGGTTGCAGGCTATGGCCCCCAGCAACCGCACACTGATGTTTCTCTCTCTCTTTCTCCCTCCCTTCCCTCTCTAAAAATAAATAAATAAAATCTTAAAAAAAAAAAAAACAAAAAAAAAACGGAGGTCCGTGTGTCTTAAACCTTTTGGGTGTTCTGCCCCCAGATCCAAGGCCCTTCTGATGGCAAAGCCAGCGACGTAGGCCAGTTTCTTCCCCGCACCGAGCCACAGCAGAGAGCGGACGCACGCTTCATAGAAGGGCTTTAAAACACCCCTGGGCCGCCACCACCACCGAATAGAGGGCTCACTCGCTGTTCGGAAGCAGCACAGAAACCTGCTCCGCTGAGGCGAGCCGGCCGTCTCTCCACGCCGGGTCCCCTCCTCAGCCCCCGGTGGCCACCAGCCGCAGCCCCTAAAGGCCTCCAGGTGACCACACAGCCTCCGAATGAACACGAGGAAACCAGGGCACTCCCGGCCCACGCTCCCCAAGCCGCCAGGTGAGCTTCACAACCCCCAACTCTCTCCCCAGTAGCCCGCCCCCCACCCCCCCAGGATTCCCATCCGGTCTGCCTCTGCCCAGAGAGTCCGGGGCTCCCTGTGCCCGGCAGTGACTTCGGGGACAGACCCCAGTCTCCAAGGAGCCCCTTCTGTCTTTTTTTTTTTTTTTGCTTTATCATTTCCTCCTTCGAACCGTGCAGCAAGGGGGACGAGAGGAGGGGAGAGTGGCTTCCTTCCCCCCCTGTTCAGGGCAGGCCTCTACTTCTGAACCCCCACACCCCCACATTCTGCCCTAGCTGGCGCGGCTCCGTGGGTTGAGCGTGTGACCACAAAGGTCGAGGGTCGCAGCCCACGCCCAGGTTGCGGACCAGGTCCCCAGGCGGGAGCGTGCGAGAGACACCTGATTGTTTCTCTTGGTCATCAGTGTATCTCTCCCTCTTCCTCCCCCTTCCCCCTCTTTCTAAAAAGAAGTAGAATCTTTTTAAAATAAAATAAAATACAATACACATGTTCTCCCCAACACCGCCTCCCCAGGCACCCCCAGACGAGGGCTCTCGGTCACAGCCTCGCCGTCCGAGGCGCCCGCGTCTCCCCGTTAATTACCACGTCTTGCCTGCGCGTTAGATTTCAATAAAGTCTCTCTAATTACTTAGGCTACCACGGCCGCCTCCCCGCTCCTGCCTCCCGCGCACTCCCCCTGCCTTCCTGCCGGAGAGGGGAGCAGAGAGCGGGAGACGCAGGACCCGCCCCGGCAGCGGCCCCGGGCCGACGCCGCCACGGGCAGAGCCTTCTCCGAGTTAATAAGCTGCGGAGTTAATAAACCCGCCGCCCCCAGTTAATAAACCCGGGGCGCGTCCTGACTCCTGTTTTTACTATGATTAAAATACGGCCACGTTGTTGCCGTCCTGCCGGGCCCGTCGCAGCTGTCCGGAGACCCCCTCCCCGCCTGCCTCCCCCTCCCCCCCCCCCTCCGGTGGCAGCAATATTGAGAGTGATCCCACGGGGCCCTCGGCGCGGCCCCGCTGGAAGAAGCAATATTGGAGCTCGCGCAGCCCCCGGCCCCGCGGGCTCAGCTCTGCCCTTTCATATCACACAGTCTTCAGCCAGACCCATCACCGCCTCCCTCCCCGGCCCTTCCAATGGGCTGCACGGGGCTGGGGGGAGGGGGGTCTGGACTGGAGGACGTGGGGTCTCGGACCCGCCTGGGCTGTCTGTCTGGGTCCGATCTCCACAGCAGGGCCGCTGAGGCTTGGGACTTGCTCGCACCCTCTGGGCACGGCGCGGTGCTCCGGGGACCAGCAGGGAAGAGCTGCGGGCAGGGGGCCTGCAGGACGGGTCGGGGTCTGGGGCGCATGGGGAAGGCGGCCCCGGACAGCAGAGCCTGGCCAGCCGGCCGCTGGGCCAGCTTCCCATTTTGTGGAGGAAGACACAGGGGCCCGGCTGAGTCACATGGGTGGGCCGGTGAGTTCAGAGGGAACTGTGCTCCGGCCCGAGGCCTCCGGGCCTCTCTGCACCGCCCTGCCGTGCCTCCTCCCTGCCTCTTCCCCACCCCCGGTTTCCTGTGGGATCAAACCTCCGAACCCTGACTCAACTGTTTTCCCCCAAATGCGCTCAGGCCCCTGTGGCTCCTCCCTCGCCACCAGCGGTGCTGCGCAGGAGAAACCCTAAGACCCCCCTCTGTTGACGACTCCCCGGCCTCACGGGTCCTGGCCCGCAGCTGGAAACACGGCTGTAGACACGGGAGCCGCAGCAGAGGGCTTGGGGGGCCTGGGACCCAGAGTCACGGTCCAGGGGCGCCGCTGGAGTTCGGGGAGCAGAAGCCTCGTTGGTGGGAGACGGCAGGCAACAGAGAGGGCAGGAGAGGACTGTGGGGAAAGACCGTGGAGGGGCCAACAGGGGGACAATGAAGCGTCCCCAAGGAGGGAAGAGACCCAGCCCTACCCTTCCCCCCACCCAGAGCCGCCCCAGGCCCAGGCCGTGGCCCAAGGGGCGGCTGCAGCAGCTGGGACACCAGAAAGAGCCCCAGGTCACCCTGGCTCCACCAGGGTCAAGGCCGACGTCAGAGAAGGAGCCACCGATGTCATGCCGGCCCCTGGGTGGCTCACGCCGGACCACCGGCGGCGAGGGCGGGCTGTGCAGAGCGCCAGAGCCCAGGCTGAACGCTGAAGCCACCAGAAGGGACGCCAGGACCTGGGCAGGCACCCGCGGGTGCTCCAGCTCCCCCCGGGGGGTCCCCTCCCCACAGAGCGGCCCCGGTGCCTGCACCCACCTCCAGCAGGGAGACTGGCTGGACCACTGGGGCCCTGGGGTCTGGAGACACCGAGGGGCGGGGCGGGGCAGGGCGGAGGGGTGCGGGGAGCGCCTCCCGCCTCCCGCCTCCCACCTCGCTCTCAGCCCAGCCAGGCCCTTTTCAGCAAGGTAGCCCCTGCCAGCAGGAGCCTTTGGAAGGAGTCAAGTGTAATTAAAGGTTGTGAAAGCAGCATTGTCTTAGCCGTAAATCCTTTTCACTGGGAGCCTTTCCCGGGAATTCTCGGAGGTGGGGAGCCCCCCCGCGCCGCCCAGCTTCCACCGCTACCGACGGAGCCCAACAAGGAACTTTAATGGGAAAATAGTTCCGTCTGACGGGGGGCCTCATTCACCGCGGCTCCAGGGTCGGGACCCGGGGGGACGAGGAGCGGGCAGCCGGAGGAAGAGGGGCGGCGGAGGCAGGGCCCAGGCCGGGAGGCAGGGAAACTCATTACCCAGAGCCCCACGCTGGGCCCCGTCCACCTCATTCCCACGATCTCACACGGACACCGGCGTGTCTGGGCGGCGGCCGAGGGGCCGAGGGCCTGCTCCTGCCATTAGGGCCGGGGACAGAGGACCCCTCCTCGGGGCGTCAGTCCTGGAGCAGCCCCTCAGCCTGGGGAGGAGGCAGCGCCCAGTGTGGCGCCAAGTGCACACAGTTGGCCCACGGGTACAAGCCAGCCCCACACACCCTCAGGCCTGGAGGCCAGCCCCCCGTGATACCTCTGCTGAGCTCCCAGCGCCTGGCCAGCCACCCAGCCCAGGCCGAGACAGGTGGGTCCCAGGCAGGGCCACCAGCAGGGCTGGTGTGCCTGTGCCCCGGACGGCCGGTGTCCCGGGGGAGCCACAGCTGTGTGGACGAGTCCAGGAAGTGCTCCGGCAGCGGGAGTGCTCCAGCCGGTGCGGCCACACTCCCAGAGCGGAGGAAGGCAGCCCTCCGTTTCCCAGTGGGCTCTGGGTCTCCTGCCCAACTCGGCCCCGCCCCCTCCCTCACTTGGGACACCCGTTCTGTCTCGAACCCACGTGGAAAGGACACGGGCTCCCAAGGCAACCCCAGCTCACGAGGCAGCAGTCGGGGGAGAAGCAGCCATCGGTCTCTGGGGGAGAAACCCCGAAACTCAGACCGGCGCACACAACCGCGTCTCGGTGCGTCGGGGCACACTGGGCCCCCCACCCCCCGGCCCGGAGAGCACTCTGGACTGGGGGGGGGGGGGGCAAGGGGCTCGAGAGCTGGAGCACCTGCTCCAGGCCTCTCTAGGCAAGGCTAGGCCTCCCTGTCCCCCACCCGTGCCAACACCCCCATCCGTGTCAATACCTGGACGTGGCTGCCATTCGTGGCCCGCTGACGGGGCAAGGGGACAGCAACGCCGCGGGAGGCAGCCGTCCCCCCAGGTCAAAGTACCCCCTAGAGCCGGCAGGGGTGGGGGTGCGGAAGGGGTTGTGCGCCCACGGAGGCAAGGGACACTCTGGCGGAGTCGGGCAGAACGGCGGTCGTCAGCAGAATCTGTCAGGCGGCCCGCCGCACCCCTCCCAGGCAAGTCAGGCCCCACGGACACACACAGTAACTTACAGGGAGTCGGTCACACCTGGTGACCAGAATGTCACGGAGAAGCGAGGGCTATCTCCAAGACAGACGTATATCTTGTGTGCGCACATGTGTGTGAGCATGTGTGTGGTGTGTGCATGCATGCGTGCGGTGCGTGTGCAGCCCAGCTGGGGCCTAGGGACCCCACGCTGGCTCTGCCACCCATCAACCATGTGACTTCCCCTTGTGCAAAATGACACGTGGTGCTCACAGTCATGTCACCACCACGCAGTGACCCCGCCAGAGGTGAGCCTCGGCACGCTTACGCCCCCCTCACCACGCACGCGGAGGGGAGGCGGCATGGCGCCCAGCGCCCAGCAGAAGCACCCGAGACCCAGGATGCAGGAGCCGGGGGCCTGAGTCAGGGTCGGAAACAAGGTCGCTCTGCCCGCAGTCCCCGAGTATCGACCGACCCCCCCACACACACAGACACCAGAGCTCCAGACAAAACACAAGCCACAGCCGCCAGGCGAAGACCCAGACGAGGAGCAGGAGCGGGCAGCCACGAGAGGCGAGTCGGCAGGTGGAAGAAAGGGCCAGAAACGGGTGGTTGTCCTGCTGTTGCAGCTTCCGCCCGAACAGAGTAACCGGGAAACGCAGGAGGGAAGAAACCCAGTCTCACTGGCTGGAGGGACCAGAGGGCAGACTCTGAAAGGAGGGCAGGGGCCTGGGGAAACCCAGGGAGGGAGCCCCAATGCCGCACTCGAGCCCTGGCCCTGCCCCGCACTGGGGGGCCAAGGGGCTCCGGCAGACCCACGAAGGATCGGGGAAGCGGCCCGAGATGCCAGCTCCCTCCCCCCACAGAGAAGGCAGGGATACGGTTTGAGTTCCGCCAGGTTCACTCGCTACTGGAAACTTCTTAAAATACAGGTGTGCTTTGAAAAAGCCTAAGAATCCAGGCTGTCTACAATAGATCACGTCCAGAATGCAGTCGGAACCCCTTAACACGACCCATCTGCGAGAGGAAAGGGGGTCAGCAGAGGGCACCCCCAAAGTCACCCAGACACTGGAATGAGGGGGCCGAAATGTCAGAGCAGCTGCAGCACCCACGCTCAAAGACGTAAAGGAAAACATGCTCCAAGGAGTGAGAGGATGGGACGCGCCGCCAGAGACGTGCAGACCGAGAAACGGGATCCGACGGAGACCACGCGGCTGCCCGGTCGGACGCGACACCACACGGCGGCCGCCCAAGGCAGGCAAGGCCACCCGCCACCTGTGGCTACCGGGCGTGTACAGTGTGGCCACTGCATCTGAAGGCCCGGGTGTCAAATTGTCTTCAGTTTTAATTCAAGTTTAGATGGTCACGTGTGGCTGGTGGCTGCTCCGCACTCTAGCACTGAAAAATACAGTATCTAAAATAAGAAAATAAAATAAAATAAAATAAAATAAAATAGAATATTCCCTGGACTGGTGTAACAGCAGCTTGGAGATGACAAAGTACTGATGACCTTAAATATAGAAATTATCCAATTTCTGAAGAACAGAGGGGGAAAAGGCTGAAACTAGTGAAAGGAAGGAAGGAAGGAAGGAAGGGAGGGAGGGAGGGAAGGAGGAAGGGGGGAAGGAAGGAAGGGGGAGACCCAGTGGAAACACATATTCCAAGCTCTTCCGTGTCCTACTCGGGGGCACGATACTAACTCGAAGTACCTTATGAACAGTTGCATGTGCACATGTAATCCCGGGGCCACCACTAAAACAAGAATCTAAGAGATACCGTTAAAAAGCCGATAACATAGTCAGTTCCAAAAAAGTTTTCACTTGGCAAAAAAAAAAAAGAGGCCTAAAAGGAAAAATGGAGAACAGAAAACAGCGCAGTCATAGAAAGAAAAAATAAATCTACCATAAAAATGGCAAAATGGCAGCCTGGAATGCAAGTGTATCAGTAATTACACTGAATGTTAACAGACCAAACACTTCAATGAAAAGGAAGAGGTTGTCAGATGGATTAAACAGAAGAAGCCTGGCTGGTGTGGCTCAGATGATTGAGTGACAGATAGTCTGCGAACCAAAGGGTCGCCGGTTCAATTCCCACTCAGGACACATGCCTGGGTTGTGGGCCAGGTCCCCAGTAGGGGGTGCACAAGAGGCAACCACACACGGATGCTTCTCTCCCTCTCTTTCTCCCTCCCTTCCCCTCTGTCTAAAAATAAATAAATAAATAAAATTTAGAAGGAGGAGGAGGAGAAGGAGGAGGAGGAGAAGAAGAAAGCAAGACTCAGCTATGTGCTGTCTACAGGACACGAACTTTACAAATAAGGGGTAGAAACCAGGCAATCCGCCTCCTGCTTTTCGTGATTATACTACTCAGGACCCACGCAGTACCTTCCCTCTCTAAAATCCAACGATCCCACCTGCGTGTGTGTATACACGTATATGCACACACACACACACACACACATATAACATGTAAATGTCGCTCATGCCCAGGGTGCAGTCATGGTGACCAGCGGTTGATCTAGGTGGGCTCGAACCCGAAGCCGGGAGTGGCGGGGCCGGTTCACCAAGTCGAGGCGTCCACCGGTGCGGACTCAGCTCCTGCAGCGGGGTTCCCTGGGCCCCAGTGACCAGTGGTGTCATTGCGTCTGGGAGAGTGACTTCGACCTCCCTGCCCGGCACCAGGACGGCCCCAGAACGTCCTGAATCTACTTTCCCTTGGGAGCTGCTGGCGGGGCCTCCCCACGCAGCCCGGGGCCCGGGGCCCGGGGCAGGCAGCAGCTCCCGGCGTTGCGGCCCGGACCAGGCTACGTACAGAGATGCAGGGCACACACCGGCCTTGACATCTGAACGCCTGAGCGCGGTTCCCGTCCGCACCACTAAGGGGCCCTGTGACCTGGGGACCCGCACGCAGCCCCTTCGAGCCTCAAGTTCCTCGCTGGGAGGGGCTGGGGTGGCCACCCAGCGCAGCCTCTGTCCTCACCCACTCACCAGGCCGCACTCTCTCCCCCTGAGGCTCCGAACGCCCACAGCCAGTCCTGGCGCGGCGGCTCCAGAGCAAACGCTAGAAGGATCGAGAGAGATTGTACCTGATTCTTTAATATGTTTTATTGATTGATTCTAGACAGAGAGAGGAAGAGGGAGGAAGAAAGAGACGTCAAGGAAGAGAGACGGCAATTTGTTGTTCCACTTCTTTATACATTCATTGGTTAATTCTTTTCTAATAAATTTTTTAAATTTGTATTTATTTATTTTTAAGAGAGAGGGAAAGGGAGGGGAAAGAGAGAGAAACATTGATCGGTTGCATCTTGCACGCACCCAACCAGGGGCCAAACCCGCAACCCAAGCATGTGCCCTGACTGGGAATCGAACCCACGATCTTTCGCTTTGCAGGACGACGTCCAACCAACTGACCACACCCGTGGTCAGGGCCACTGGCTGATTCTTGCACGTGCCCTGACCGGGGATCGAAATCAAAACCGCAGCCTTGGCCATTCAGGGGTGATGCTCTGACCCACAGAGCTACCCGGCCAGGGCGAGAAACGACATGTGATTTTCAAAAGAAAACACAAATTCAACGACTTTGAACTCTCCCATAAAAGCCAACACACTCACGCAGGGCACGCATACATTAATTAGTACAATGGACACACTTGGAAGTCGGTGCGTGTGCCCGCTCACTAAGGCACCGTGAGCACACCGATAAATGAGGAGCCATCCTGTGACCATGACCCAGGCTGTGGGCACCGTCTGAGGGAGGCGGGGCCTCCGAGAAACACGCCACGAGACCCTCGACGCTCACGCCTGCGTGGAACGGAACCGTGAGATCGTCCCCCGGCCGCTGTCATCAAGTGGGAAGGACGCGTCTCAGCCCTCGGCTGCCGACACATGACCGTGACTGTTGGCAATGGAAGGTAACCAGACATATGCCCACTTAACAAACTGGCTAATTATTCTCCAGTTCAGGATATAGGTGGCCAACAAGGCCAGGTGCCCGCCGCCCGGGTTCATCAGTCGGTTCGCCTCGACGACGCCGCCACCACCGAGCAGACCCCGCCTGTCTCGAAGAGCGAGCGTTTCTGCCCCTCGGTCCTTCCGTCTCGTGTCCGGTGTGAGCTCTCGCCTCCCAGGGCAACCTCCCGGCCCTCACATCCTCTTCACAGGCCAGCTGCACCCACTGGGCATTCACACGAGAGCCGCGCTGAGGTTTGAGACGGCGACGCCAGGAACACGCCGCCCGTACGAGGACAGGCTGGCCCACGAGGGCATCCCGGACGACTGGCTGGCACCGCCACACACTAGCGAGTGACGTGTCAGTGCAATTAGCTGGCGCCTGCGGAGGACCTCCACTGGGCACTGCGGGAACCCGCACCACCTCCCACCCCCGCACCGTGTGTACGGGCGCTGTTCCTGCCCCTTGGAGGTAAGGGGGCAGGCGTCTCGGAGGTTCGCCGGCCAAGGAGCGGAGCTGCCATCTGAACCCTTATCTGTGTGGGGGGTGGGACGGGGGGGGGGGGGCAGGTCTGTCTTCTGTTGTCCTCTCTGATGGTGTTGTCACCTCTATGCCACCTGCACCTGCCCCTTCCCTTCCTTCTGGGCCACAAGCTCTGAGCCACGTTGGGGCCGCAGGCAGCTTCCAGGGTCTGATCAAATCTGCGGACGCCCCCCCCACCCCCCCGCACTCCCCAGTTCAGACACGCTCAGCCGGAACACTTGCAGATGACCTTGGCCTCTGAGCTGGGCCGTGGCTGGTCGGCACAGTCACTGCGCCTTTCTGGGTGCTGGTGAGTCCGAGGACGGGGGTGGGTCCCCGTGGAAACCGAGAGGCACCGCCTCAGCTCTCTGGCCACAGGTTACACCTCAGCCTCGCTTGGTGACGTCACACGGACATACCCTCAGTTTCCCGGGGAGAGAGAGTGTGCCCGTGTGTGTGTGTGTGTGTGTGTGTTCTACCCCCAGAAGGGGCCATTCAAAGCCCACGTGTCCTGTTCCAGAAGCTGCAAGGCACTGACCCCTTCACACACAATCGGGACACCAAGCAAAGCCCTGGGCACCCAGCTCTCCGCCAGCCCCTCCTGCAAACACTGTCTATTCTAACGGAGAGTGGGGCCTCCGGACGGAGCCACAGCCGGCTGCGGGGCCACAGGCAGGGCAGGCCCTCCCTGCGTCTCTTCCTGGCCGTGAGCTCCCCCAGCTCAGAGTCCTCGGGAATGGGAGATCCCCACGTTCCCGGCCCGGGACTTGATAGAAGGGGGCCTCCCCCTATCCCAGGTCAAGGGGACCTGCACTCCCCTCGGACTCAGCAGCACATCAGGCGGAGCCAAAGCCGCCCCCTCCTATGGGGGCTGGGCCGCTGCCACACGGCACAGCATTACATTTTTAAGGGCGTTCATTGGGGAAGTTGTCTAGTCCTTTACTAGTTAAGTGGGGGCGGGGCCAGGGACGGAGAGGGTTTAACTGCACTGATAGGAACTTGGCGTGGCTCCTGGTGGCTCTCCAGCTGTCCCCCCCACCCTGTGGCCACGCTGCCACCTGAAAGGGCACAGTCCTCCTGGCCTCGCCCTTCCCACCGCCGACGGGGGACCCCGAGGCAACGCAGGGCTAAGTATTGCCATTTGTGTCTCGGCCTCCCCGCCACGTCTCCCTTCTACTGCCATTGGCCTTGGTCCACACCAGTCGACAGGGGAGACATTCATGCCAGGCATCAGCTGGGTGTCCGTCTACGGCACCGAACAAGCCATCGCCGACCTGTTTTCCTCTGAGTCTACCGGCCGCAGCGGCAGGGCCATTGGGATGCGGCTTCTTTGGTAGCACCACCCTCAGGCTCCTTCCCTGAGAAGGGAAGAGGTCTGGCCACTCGTGACCCTGCCCCCTGTGCTCTCCCGGGGTCACCCTCTGCTGTGGTCCCGCCCCACATCCCAGGGCTCAAGGTCGAGGCGCCGGGGCAGGTGGGATCAGCTCCAAGGTCAGAGGTCTGCCCGGGCCTGAGCGGCCAAAGCGGCGGCAAGGCGGGAGGGGGAGTTCAGGGGCTCCAAATGCCCACGGTTGCCGAGGAGGTCGCTCTAGCCTCCAGCGTGGAGGAGTGCACGGAGGAGCCAACCACGTGGACAAGACTGCAAAGCGGAGTGGCCACCGGCCACCGTGGCCTCATGAACAAGCAGACGGCGTCCCCGCTGGGAGCCCCTCTTAGAGCTGTCCCGAGTGTCACAGGGAGCAAACGCCCGCCAACTGCCAGGTGCGCAGAGGGGCCGGCAGCCAAGGTCCTGGCTGAGGGGGCTGCCACGCCTGTGCTCCAGCGTCAGCCCCACGGGGACACCTCGGACCACGCCCTGACCCCACGGATCTGTGCATGGACAAGGGGCAGGACCAGGAGGACGGTGGGCGAGGCAGGTGGACACGGAGACGGCCCGCGCCTGCAGGAAGACACGGCCGGAGCCTCACCCTGCCGCCCGGGGCCCAGGCTGAGCTGGGGAGGAAGCCACGTGGGAAGCCGTGGCAGCCACGTCACGGGGACCCCGAGGAGCGACGGAGAGCAGGCCCTCCCTCTGCAGGCCCCTGCTCTGTGGGGACCAGGCCCGGGGGACCCGTGGAGAAACGCACACGAGAACTGCAGGAACGGACAGCCAGGGAAGACAGAGCAGGGGCAGAGCCTGCGCCTGGGGCTGTGGCTGACCCTCCCCAGGCTCCTTCTCCGTCGGGGTCATGCCCCTCCCACCCCGGGCCTCCAACCCCCTCCTTTTCCCGGCTAACCTCACCTCGGCCATCCAGGAGGCTCACAACGACCCCACCGTAAAACATCCACCCCTCATCCGGTCTCCGCCCTTCTCCTCCAAGGAGCTGGACACAAACTCCCTGGACTCTCTGGTTTCCTTCGGCCGGACAGCCCACTAACACGCTGTCCTGTCCCCTCCGTGCCTCTGACGGAGTGGTTCTCGGTACGGTCACCAGTGCCCAATGGCCAAGGCCACTGTGCCCTCCAGGACCCTCCTGCCTGCGTCCACCCCGGCCAGTCCCGGGGCCCTGCCCATCCTGGGCCCTCTCCTCAGAGCACGCAGGGCCCCTTGGGCACCCTCCCCGCCCCGTATTTGTAGGTGACATAACCTCACGCTCTGTGTCCCAGGTTCTGCGTTGCCACGTGCTCCGCATCATCGTTGCAGCTCGGACCACCATTTGCCAGTAAACTGTCTGTCACCTCCTCTGTGAGGCGGTTTCGGCGACCCCAGCCTGTCACCCTCCGGTGAATGCACCCCTCGCACCGACACGCCCTTGCCTACGGCCCACTGCACATTAAGTGCCGTACGAGGCCCCAGAGATGAGGGCGACAAAGAAAACCGAATGTCACAAAACCGGGCAGGTCCCTGCCCTCCTAGAGCTCAAGCCCTGGTGACACACGCAGGCCATGAACCAACGAGCAAACAAACGTGCGTTTCAGAGGCACAGCGAGCGCCGTGCAAACCGCAGCGGGCAGGCACGGCGTGACACCGAGCCGAGGGCTGGGCCCCCCCAAAACAGCTCCCCTGGTCTTTGGAGCGTCTGCCTCACTGACGTCTCTCAGCAGCCCCCCCGGACCAGCGACACGCCAGCGCTTCGAGGCGCTTCCACACGCCCAGCGCATGCGGGGGTTGCGTGTCCGTGCAACGGCTCCGTGAGCGAATGAGCGATTTCATTGCAGGACCAACTGTTTGCCAGATTCCGCTGGATTCTACGTGTGGGGGACCCACAGCCAGCCAGCCAGGTGCACCCCAGGTTTCCGACGTGTGACCCCAAATCTCCCCTCTCAGGAAACGCCCCTTCACAGACGTTAATGCAGACGGACGCTTCCTGCCTCCCACGTGGACCACGGCGAAGAGAACCCAGTGCCGGCGCGGGGGGGCGGGGGTGGGGGGGGGAATGCCGTCGCTCGGGAACGCCCGGCTTCCTTACACACCAGGACTCCGTTGTCCCCTTCCAGCCCGGCCCGGCCGAGCAGCGAACACAAGGGAGGGGACAGTGCTGGCCACGGGCCCCCCGCAGGCGCAGGGGGATGCTCTCTGGCTGGGCCCGGGGCTGTCTCCAAACACGGGCCCGTCCACGGGGCAGCGTGGAGAGGGGCCATCCTCGAGGCCGAGGGGCAGCTGCGGGCAGAAGCTCGGCTCTGGGGGTGGACAGCCCTGCCGCCCGGACGCCCGCAGGAGAGAAGTCGCCACGAGAGGCAGCTCTGGGGGCCAGTGTGCCCCCTCACCGGCTCCCTCCGCCTCTTCGTCATTCTGTCGTGAGAAGGGCGGCCGCCCTCGAGAGACCGCGGAGACCGCCCGGCGGGGATGGGACCAGAGGGGGCTGGACAGGCGGGAGAGATGCGCACGCAGGCACGCAGGGCGGGGCTCACACGCAAACACACAGGCCACCCCCAAATCCAAAGGCGTCCTTTAGAGCCACGCCATGCGGGAGCAGCTGACCAACCGCTCAAGTATCCAGCAGGTGGGGACTTGTTTTCCAAGAGCTGCTGCGCCGGGACAGACCGAGAGCCGTGACCTCACCGGGTGTGACAGCAGACTTCCAGCAGCAGATGGTGTGAGCTGGCGGGGCGGCCACCGGGCCCCGAGCCTGCGGCGGCGGGGGACGGCCCGCAGCTCCTCCCACCACCAGCAGGGGGCCCCGGCACGCCGGCCGCCTCTCCGGGAGGCAGTCTCCTCCGAGACAGAACGCAGGGAGATGACCACCCCGGCCTAACGTGTAAGTTTGTCCTGAGTCCCGTGGAGAGACTACCTATGACGGCTCTTGGGAAACCGACCCTCCAAGGGTCGCCAGTTCGATTCCCAGTCCGGGCACATGCCTGGGTTGCGGGCCAGCTCCCCAGTAGGGGGCGTGCGAGAGGCAACCACACACTGATGTTTCTCTCCCTCTCTTTCTCTGGGCCTTCCCCTCTCTCTAAAAATAAATAAGTAAAATCTTTTAAAAAAACAACAACGATGACGACACCCAGCTCTGCATGGTTCTCCGTATCCCCCTGGGAGGCTTGTCACGTTCACTGTCTAACCTAATTCCCAGGGGAACCCTGTCAGGGGGCTAGTGTTCCAACCCCCTCCAAACCTCCGCTGCACAAACGAGGACGCTGTGGCTCGGGCATCTCTGGACACGCACCTCAAGTTCCTTTTCTAGGAATGGAGGGTGCAGTGCGGTGCCCCCAGGACCCACCTCCGCCTGTCTGACCCCTTCCGTCGATGGGCAGGACTTTTGAAATGGGACACACCACCCTGGCCGGGTGGCTCAGTGGGTTGGAGCACTGCCCTATCACCGAAAGGGCGCAGGTTCGATCCCTGGTCAGGGCGCATACAGGAGGCAACCGATCCATGCTTCTCTCGCCTTTCCCCACCTCTGGCTCTCAAGTCAACAAATGTGTCCATGGGTGAGGATTGAAAATAACAATAATAAATAAAGTATCAGTATAAAGAGAGAGAGAAGTGGGAGATCCTAAGCAGTAGCAGAGCAGACAGAAAACAGCCCCCACAAGAAACGACGAGGGTGGGGAGCGGCCGGCCTCACAGGACCGGGCAAGCGCCCTCCCAGGGCTGCTTGCATCCTGCCCAAAGCGCCTCCCACACCGGCCCCCGCCTGGGCCCAGAGTTCCCTCGCACGGTAGCCATGCCTCTGTGCGAACCCCCTCCCAGCTGGAAGCGTCCCTGGAAGAAAACCAAACGGTCAGGGACACCCCAGTGCGAACTGTTTCAGGACGTGCCCCCGCAGCAGGGCGGGCGGCTGCCGGCGGGCTCCCCTCTGCACCCGGGGCACGTTGCAATGTAACAGCTCACACACAAGAGGGGTTCAGAGCGTAAGACACACAAGAGCGGAGGCTGGGGGTGGGGGGGCCTCAGCATGGGGTGGGGCTACCTGCGCTACAGCAGTGGAACCCAAGGGTGCAGGGGCTCAGCACCCGGGGGAAGAGAGGGAGGGGTTCCCCCAGCACAGAAACGAGCAGGCAGGCTCCCCCGGGATGCTCCTGCCTCCGGATTTCCAGAGCCCTCCTCGTGGTCCCGACGGCGGCAGTGGTCTCTGGCGTGCCACGCCGTGTTCCCGTGATGAGGGTGGCTGTCACCGCACAGGCGGACGGGGGACACACACAATAGGAAACACCTTCGAGGTGTGTGCGAGGGGGCGGGAGGGGAGCGTGCGAGGGGAGCCAGCGGGGGGTGGGGGGGGGCAGCGGGCTCTGTGCTCGGGTTAAAAAGGATTTGTTCCAGGGTGGACACCAGCAAGCCGCCCCCAGGAGCCAGCCCCGGGGGCAGGAAGCCTGAAAGGACCAGGGGTGGGGTGCGTGGAGAGGGCCGTTTGGAGAGGAGGCTGAAATACAGGTCAGAGCACCAGGCAAAAGGCCAGAGTGACCGAAAAATCCACCTCTGGCCTGTGTCGGGCCAGCGGTGCCTGGGGCACGAACAAAAACCGGACCCCAGGTTTCTGCGGGGTCCCAGACAGAAGGGCCCCCCAAACCACCCGAGTCCCAGGGAAAGAATAGATCTTCAAATTCAGGCCTTTGGAGCCCCCTCCCCCCCCACCCCCCGTTCCTGGTTCCCCCCGGCACCCGGGAGAGAACTGGTAAAAACCAAAGTCCCGGAAACTGTGCGAGCCACACCATCCCCTCGCCACGGCCTGTGCCCTTGTCCAGGCCCCATCCTGTCCCCACAGACACCAACCCCTTCTCACCTGGAGCGGGGGGGCCCCAGCCCAGCTGGCAAGGCCCCCCCGCCCCCCGACAAGGAAGCAGGGGGCCCTCCTACTCCCAGAGAGGGGACAGTTCCGGCCCGGGGCTAGGGGTGGGGGCGGGGCCGAGGGGCGGCCCTCGTTTGCTGTGTGCTGCGTGACAACAATGCGAAGAATGAAAATATGGTTCTGGGGACAGTCCCCAGGAGCCCAGCGTTTGGTATTTAGAGGAACTTTTAAGCACTTAAGAGGCTAATCGAGAGTCCAGGAGGGGGTGTTCTGTTTTGTTTTGCTTCAAACAATCCTTTTAAAGCCCCTGAGGCCTGAGGGCGGGGAGGGGGGGGAGCAAAGGGATCTTGAGTGCGGGGTCACTGGAGGGGGTGGGACGGGGGCTCGGGCGGCGGCTGCCCCAGAGACCGCTCCTCCTCCCAGCAGCCAGCCCGGCCTGAGGCTGGGGAGGACGGCGAGTTCAGGGCCAGAGGAACAATCTTCCGGAGATGCAGCAACACGCGGGGAAGGAGGGACAGGCTCCCATCCTGTCGGAAACCAGACAGGCTTCGCACCCGAGAACAAGTCCCCCTGGTTCTCCGGTGACGGCATCGGGGCCCCGGCCCTTCGCTGACCCGCCAAAAATCACCCACTGCCACCGCCGGGGCAGCACGTAACCCATACCCACCCAGGTGCCAGGGAGGGATGCTCAGAGAGATGTCCGGGGGCCCCCAGTGGTCCCCCACGGTGTCACCACCACGGGGTGGGTGGTGCAAACCCGAGGGCATCCCGGGGCTGAGCCCGGCTCCGGGGCCCGGGGCACCAGCATGTCCCGCATCGAAAAGCCTCATCGGTTCCCCCCAGGACAGAACGTCCAAGAGGACCAGCCGTCCGTGAGGACGGTGGGTGCGGGACGTGAGGCCCCCGTGAGACACCGTCTCCGTGACCTCTGATGCCTGTGTGGGTGACATAAACACAGTTCCACCGGACATGGGGGGGCGGGGGGGGCGGGACGGGATGGGGCCAGGTGTGACTGCTGCACACACAGGCTGGGTGCACAGTAGGTGGACCGCTGTGTGCACGGGAGACACAGAACTGTTCTCGTGTCGTTATTACTGATTGATTAACGCATGGTTGTCCACAGGAAGGACTGTGCAGCCGCTCCTTCCCCACCCTGTGCGGCGCGTGGCCCATGCCCCGCGGTGCTGGGGGCCGAGGCTCCGTTTTATGTAAACAGGGTCTCACTGGGCCTGTCGGACCAGGCAGTCCCACCCACAGTGGCCGAGTGTCTGCCGGGGCTCGTCCCTTCCGTGGGGACGGTGACACCCACTTCTCCAAGAGGGCGCAAGGCCAAGGAGGCCCGGGGAGGCGGACAAGGCAGGCAGCCCTCCTGGTAGCCAAAATCAGGGTCCCCCCCACTGGCCTCCTGCACGGCTGGAAGAGACCACGCTCCTTCCCACCGCTTCTGCGGGCCGACCAGGAGCAGCCCGGCCATGTGGCGTGTTTAGTCGTGATGACATGACCGTGGCGGCGGCTTCATTAAATTCCAGCTCGGCCGGGCACGCCTGGCAGCCGGTGACGAGCTCTGCGGACGGCTGGGCCGCTGCGGGTCACCGCTGCCGAGCACAGCGCAGATGAGGGTTTCGGAAGCCCTCGTTAGACCAACTGCCCTGACCAGGCCGTTGGTGACAGGGCCAGGCACACCCACGGGTGGGACCCCCGTGCCGGCCCTCCTGGAGCATCCTCACCAGCAACCCACGTTCCCGCGGCGCTCCGACAGCGGTCTGACGCCGGAGGAAACGCGATCCCTGCCCTGAGCCGCATCTCATTTATTTCCAGGAGCGTGAAAACACACACGCAGCCGGATCAAGGCGCTGATGCCTCCTCCGGCCCACGGAGCCCTAATCCCTCCCCTAATGAGCGCCGGGGCCGTGTCAGTCATTTCATCGCGGTTAAAAATACGGATCAAGGAGTGTCCTGGCCTGAAATAACAGTCTGACGCCTGGGAGGCGTCCACCTCATGGCAGCAGGACGGTGGCAGCGTCAGCTCCTTTCCCGTGGGACACAGAGGCCCAAAGCCATGAGCGACACTGGCCGCTGGGGATGCCCCCGCCTCTGCGTGCGGCCCCCCGACGGAGACCTGTCCCGCTGCATGCGTCCAAGACGAGAAAGGGGAGACCATCGGCCCGGAGGACGCCCCGCCGGGCGCTCTGTGGTTCCAGAGGCCAGGCACGCAAGCAGGGCCTCCATCCTCCGTCCTCCGTCCTGGGAGGGTGTTTCCCCCGGAACCTTCTCTGCACTTGGCTCCTGGGATTACCGACGGCCCCAGACCAAGCCCAAGAGGCTCCAGGGGGCAGCAGGCTCGCTCCCACCTGGCTGCCCCTCCTCCCAGCTCACCGGCTCACCAGGCACTCCCCTCCGAAGACGGGAGACGCCGTCAGAAACCCACGTGGGATGGGGAAAAACAAACTAACCAACTGCAGGGCATCCCAGTGCAGCCACGCGCTCGGGGACACAGCAGAGATCATGTTTTAACTCTTTCTAGGCCGCCAGTGACGGCATGTCCCCCCCATAATTCGTGTCCCTCAGTGGCACCACTGGGCTTGATACGCGAGTGAATGCGCCTCAGTCGGGGGTCGTTGGAACGTAACATAATTCGGCGACGCCGTGTCGTGTAGCCACGGCGTCTGAGAACCCTTCGTAAACCTCCGGTGACTGCCACGAGGATTCCAAACCCTTGCTCGCTTTCTCACTTCCGAACTCGAGGGCCCCCCAGATTTCTCTGGCCACGAGCACTAATTAGCTGACGATTTAGTAAGCGGGACTGTTCCCCTTGGAGACGCCCCACCTCTGCGGGGTCCCCTAAACACGCCCCAGGACCCCCTCTCACCTCACGAACGGTGTTTGGGGGGCACACACAAGTCATACACGAGAAAGAGGAAGCCGCAAAGACAGACAAACAGCAGGCTGTCCGAGAGGTCCTGCCTCGGGCAGCCGGACACCAGCGGCCAGGCCTCGGCCCGAGCCCGCTCTGGAGGGCGACGCCCCCCTCCAAGTCCCAGGACACCGTGACCGTCCCCTCCTGCCGTCGGGTTTGTGGCAGAAGTTTAAGTCTTCGGTCCCAAGAAAGTCCTGCCCAGGAACCAGCATACAATCACGAAGAAAGCACCCCTGAGCCGGGACCGTCTCCAATCACCCCCTAAATACAACAGGAGGGACGTGTTTTTCGGGGTACACGCGGCCACGGCTGGGGACCGCGCTGCGTGTTCCGGGCCAAGCCCCCCGCCGCTGAGCACCGGCCTGCCTTCACCGCCTGGCCGCGCTGGGGTTTCACGCCCCTCCCCCTTTATCCTGCGGGAGCCGGGCCGGCAGCACGGAGTCCAGCGGACACGGGACAGCGGCCTCTGGCACGCCGCCTGCAGCCCCTCGTTGCAGGGCCTGCCGCCCGCTTCTGACCTCCACGCAACAGAAGCAAACCAACGGCCCTCCCCCCCACACTTCCTGCAGGACCCCGGTCAGACGCAGCTCAGGTCATCCCGGGTCCTGACAGAGGCCGTCGGGTCAGCCCTTCTCTCCGCGGGGCCGCCCGTGGGCAGCTCCAGAAACAGATGCCACGGGGGAGGCTCTGGCCCCTCTCTTCACCAGACCGGTCCGACCCCAAACCAAGGCGGTGGGGGGAGGGGGAGGGGGTGCCGCGGCCAGGCCCTGGAGGACAGCTTCCCGAGGCTGCGGTCCTGTGGGGAGTGACGACACAAGGACGGCAGCCCTGACGACAGCCATCCGATCCTAGACCGCCCCCGCGCCGCCCCCGCGCCGTCCACGGCAACCACAGGGACGATGATAAACCTCCCACACAGGGGCGGTGGGGGGGCAGTGAGCCCTGCCCCACGCACCACGCCGGCCCAAGAAAGACTCAGCGTCGACGGGATTTAATGGGGGGACCCCTTCCGGCGCCCTTCACCCTCGGTCCCACCCCCGCATCCCTGCTACTCCGCAGCCTCTTCTGACTCTGACTCCAGTCCGGCTGCCGCGTCTGCCGGGAACGGACTCGGGGAAAACTCCCGAGGAACCGGGTCACGGGACTCAGGGAAATCACAGGACTCGGGACCAGAGAGTCACACACACACAGAAGCCCCCTCGGCTGGAGATCCGTGTCCCGGTTGCCGGCGGGCGTTCGGGAGCGTGGAAGGCAGCCGCGCCCGGTCCTCCCGGCCGCCCCACCCACAGCACCCTTCCTCGGTCCCGTCAGCGCACCGCCCCACCTGATGGGCCGCTTCTCTCGGGGGACGAGTCTCCAGCAATAAAAGTCACGTCCGCTTCCTCACCGCTGAGCCCTCATAAATCAGCGTCCTCCACTCCGGCCTTGAACGCTTATTTGTTTTGGATGAGCAGGAGATGGATGTCCCCTCAGGGTGTCATAGCGCAGGACAGAAATATTTAACCGAACATCGCGAGGCTGTCAACCGGATGGCTGCGTGCCCACGGTGCCTCTCTCGTCGGTCCCGGGGTTTTTTTTTTTAATTAGACAGATTCAGGGCTTGACATGGAGAAGGTGTCGCAACGAGCGGACGGAGCAGAGATTCCGCTTTGTAACCAGCTGCCTGACACGGCGGCGGGCAGCTCATAATTCAAATGCGAAACCGCCCCGCAGCCAGACCCGCACCCACGGGCGGCTCACGCAGAGGTGGTGAACCTGCCTGGCTCCTGTGGCGTGTCTGGCCGGCCCCGGGGAACGCATGCCCGCCCTCCGCTCTTTCACCTGCAGGCCCAGGGGCAGCCCTCGGATGTCGTGGGTTTTGGACAAGTCACCGATACGCTCCTTTTGAAATAGGCGTTCCGCAGTCCACCACCCTCACCGCCCAACTGCCCCGCACTCGGTCGAATTTTCCTCTCCAGGTGCCCTCGCCGGGCCCCACATTTTAACCGTGTCCCATGAGAAGGGCAAACTCAAGTTCATGGACATGCGTGTCAAAGAGGAAATGTGCTCCCTGTTTCCCGAGTGCTACCTGAAATCGGATTGGGTCCCTCCAGGGGGCAGACACCTGGCCCCCGGGGACAGCCTCCATCCAACTCCGAGTCCTCCACGCTGAGTGGAGGGGCTTTGGAGAGATGCTCGCTGGCCGGCCAGGACCCCGCGGACAGGGACAGCGCTGGGCCGCATGCCCCCTGAGGCAGGCTGCGCCCCTTCGTCCGCCCTCTCCCGCCGCCCAGCCCGCGCCCGGCGTGCAGAAGCAGCTCCAGCCAGCGAGGGAGAATCAAGGAGTTCGTGCTGAGCCCAGTTTTAAAACAAAGAAACAAGCAGGGCTCTCCTTTCTCCCCCACCCCTCATGCCACGGCGAGGGTCGAATCTACTCCAACCCCGCTCTGTTGGAAGAGGCAGGGGACGGGGATGGGAGATGGAGGAGGGGGGAAAGAAATAAAAGTAATAAAAAAAAAAAGGCAGCCGAGGGGCTGGCACGGGCAAGCACTGAGAACGTGCCACGAGCTACAGAGCCCTCGCCACCCCGTCTGGACATCTGTGTCCCGGAAATCTTTGCTGCAATTAAGACGGAAGCTCTCCCCGCGCCGTCCCCACCTCCCCGAACTGCGCGGCACGGCGTGCTCACACGCCTCTCCAGAACCCTCCCGCTTCTGGCCAACAGCTGCGAAGTTGATCCCTGCAATTTTCCCCGGGCAGCGGCAGCAGCTTTGTCGGGGGAGAAGTGGCGGAGAGTGGGCTGATCAGCCCCGGCCGCCCGCCCGCCCGCCCGCCCGCCGCACCGGAGGGGCTGAAGTGGCCGGGCCATTGTTGCGGGGAGGACCTCGGCACAACTGCTGCTTCTCCTGACACGGCCGGGCTCCCTCAGAGCGGCTCGGCCAGCCGGCGGGACAGCTGTGTTGACCCTGCAGCCTTTTCTGAGCGGCGATTTTTTTTTGTCGTCGTTGTTGTTAACAAACAGAATAGAAATCCACACCCCAAATCCCGTCCTGAGCTGTAATCCCTGCGAACTCACTAGTGTTCTGTCCGAAGGGGGTGGGCATCGCGGGGGTCGCCTGGACGCGGCGAGATAAAGACTGAGCCTGCACACACCTCCCGACGCGAGCCAGGGGAGGAGAAAGCCAGCCACCGAGCAGGCCTCGAAGCAGCGGAGGAACCAGGGGCCGCGTGGGCACAGCGCCTTAGGTTTTGTTACCTAAGAACGGCACCATCCTTGGAGACACTGCGGCGGTAAACAGGCGCCGAAGCCAGACAGACACAGGCCCGGGTCTTCCTTCCAGCGCCCGCCACGGTCGCCACTCCGGGCAGGGGGGCTGGTGTCCACTTCCAGTCCTCTGGACTGTCCGCTCGCCCCAAACCAGGCATGTATATATACACTTATTTATTTTAGTGCTGAGAACGGAGTTAGCATTTCAAAACGAATCACACAATGCCCGGGACGCTGTGCACGTGGAGTTCAGTTCCAGGGTGTTCCGGCCCAGCAGCACGGAGTGGCAGGAAGACTATCTCGCCTGCGGCCCCAGGTCCAAGAGCTCTGGCCCCTGCTCGCCGTCGCACACAGGGCGACTCGGAGACGCGGAGAAGACACACACACACACGTTTGTCTTTCCTCGGTGCCTTTGTCACCTGGACACCTCGGCACACACACACCCCCACCCTGTCCTTGTTTGGTTTCAATAAAAACGTGGCGAAAACGGCCTGGCGCCCACCCTGACCCGCCCCCGGTGATCGGTACTGAGCAGCACAGGTCCTTTCCTTCCCGGTGACAAATGCGGGACCCCCCGCGGGCCTGCCTGCTGGGCCACGCAGGCCAGTCCCGGGGCAGAGACAACAGAGGCCCCTTTCTCAGCCGCTTCCCTGTCCCTCAGCGCCTTCCGTGGCTCTGCTGAGGCGCTGGCCCTGTTCACTAGCCACTTTGACGACAAGGAGAGCGACCCCCTCCCCCTGGCTCCTCAAAGCCGCTCCCGCCGCCTGGGGACAACCCGGAAACCCTAGCCCACTCCCCGGCCTCAGGGCCTCACGGCGGCTTGAGGCACCCAAGAAGCCGAGATTCGAGGTAATCCACTTTCTGAATCACCTGCCTCCTGATTCTCCTCGAAACACACGGGCGGGCGCTCCCGTCGGCAGGGGCCATCGCCGCCTGCTGCGGGCACCCAGGCGCGCACCAGGGGGATCTCGGAGCAGACGCCCGCGGGGCGAGGGAGCAGGGCTGCGTAGGGCCTCCACGGCGGCCGGCCGGCCCGGCGGCCCTGCACCCCAGGGGTGTGTAGAAACGGGGAAGGGAGGGGCAGAGTGCACAGGGAGAATCGGCAAACGGGGTGTGCGCCCTGAGTTCAGAGGGGCCGCGGCGCCATTTCTGAGCGCAGTCCGCCGGGACCCCAGCAGACAAAGCAGATCGACAACAGCGCGCAGGGGACCGCCGCCTCGGGACCCACCACACAGCCTCGCCGCTGGGCCTCCGCGTGGGGCAGGGCGCGGGGAGGGGCACAGACACGTGAGTAAGGTGGGCTGGGAACCAGCGAGGAGACAGGGGCCACTGGCATGTCGCAGGGCACCCCAGGGGAAGGGGGCTGGGGAGACCCAGCTTGATGGACACCCCAAGTCGGGGCAGGGACCCCAGAGGGCTGAAAACTGGGCCAGCGGGTTACAGAGGGCAGCCCTGGCGCGGGTCCGTCCGCGGGGCCGGCGGTGGCGGTGGGCAGGGCATTTCTCTGCCTCCCGAGGAGTGCTCCGGCTCGGGGAAAGGACCCCATGCGCCTCGGGGCGCGCGGGCGCCTGTGCGCCTCCCAGAACCGAAGCGCGCAGAGGCGCCGCCGGCGCCGCCCGCACGGGGGGCGCGCGGAGGGCGCGGGCACTTACTTCTCGTAGTCGTACTTGCAGTAGAGCTTCTTGTCCCGGTAGAAGCAGGTGGTCTCCAGGGGCTCTTTGCAGGAGGCGCACTGCACGCACTGCTCGTGCCAGAAGCTGTCGTTGAGCCGCAGCAGGAACCTGTCCGAGATGACCCGCTGACAGCCCTCGCAGACGGACTTGGGGCTCACCGCTCTGCCTGCAGCAGCAACAGAGGCGCGCGGGTGAGCCGCGCCGGCCGCATCCCGCCGGCCGCATCCCTCCGCCGCGCCCGACGCGCTCCCGGCGCTCACACCGCGGACGCCGCGGGTCCCCACCAGCCGAACAGCCCGGCTGGTCCCGGCCGCCGAGGTTTGGAGACAGAGAAAAATCAAACCAAGCGGCGCTTCTAACACACGGGGAAGGTTTAAATTCCACCAGAGGAGGGGGAGGAAATCCATAAGTAGCCTTGAATGGCCAAACCTACCCGGGACCGCGCGCATCCTGCAAAACTGGACTACCCATAAACCCGCTCTCCCGCGTCCATCGCAGCCATGAGTGAGGTCACTCCCTGCGCGCGTCTCTGCGGGCGCTTATTAAAACTGAGTGTCTGAAAGGAATTTCGTTTGGGTTTGTCTTTTGCTAAAAACGAAGTTCTGAATTTTTTTATTTTTATTTCTTTGAAGGAAGACTTCACATTTTTTGTTGTTGTTGTTGTTCTCTTCGCTTTCTAAAAAGCCCCATGCATACATACAGAAAAATGCCACCTCGCCTCGGGCAAACGCCGGGCGCTCAAACCGATGAACCCCCCTTGGCTGAGTCTCAGCTGCAAAGTGCAGATGGGTTTTTCAAAATTAAGAGGCATCGAAATAAAGAGGAGAAGCAAACAGAGGGAGAATCGGGGGGCTAGGACACCCCGCGCCCGTCTGGCCAGGACTCCGGAAGCTCGCAGCTCGGCAGCCGGCGGGAGAGCGACACCGACCGCAGCCGACGCCGCAAACAGCATTCTCCTTGGCCCTGCTCCTCCGTCTCCCGCTGTGTCCCTTCGCGGGAGGAAGTGCTTTTTGGGGGTGTGGGACGCTTGGCCACCTTTGTTGGCACATTGCACAGCTAGTTAAGGGAAGCCTGGCCCCGGGGGGACAGTAGCCTCGCGCCTGGTGTCCCAAAGGGCCTGTCTCTCCCCTGCTGGGCGGTGACACTCCCTGGGGGACCGGCCACCGGCGCTCCAGGGTGGCGGTCCCCGACGTGGGGCGCGGGCAGGGAGGCTGCGAAGAGCAGCAGGGTGTTTCTCAGGTGGACGCTCTCTCTCTCTCTCTCTGCCCCGTCTCCTGGTGGGGACGCGCTCCGCGGGGCCCAGAGAACACCGATGCCCGCTTCAAGCGGAGGTGCACACGCGCCCGGCGGCAGCACGCTGCCAGGCCGGGCCCCGCGTCCCTCCCAGGCGGAGGAGTCGCGGAGTTTCCCGAACCGCGGCCGGAAGAAGGGAACGCGGAGGCGCACGCGATTGCGTGTCACTGGGGGAGCTGGGGGGCTTCTCTCCACACGGTTTCTCCCTCCGAACTGTTTCCTCGCCGCGGTCACCCCGCTCTAGCGGTTTCTGGCGATGCCGGGAGGCCACGGCACAGGGCAGAACGAAAACCCCTCCTGTCACAACAACGGAAACACCCGCTCCCCAAACTCGGAAGGTGCCCAGGGCGAGCTGGGTGGGGTGAGGTCCTGGCCGGGCTCCGGGGGCCCCCGCGCGCGCGCACGGACATTCTGTGGAGCCCTGGGCGCGTTGCTTCCCTGCGGTCGCTGCGAAGAGGCTGGGGAGGCGGAGGACCTGCGGCCCGAGCTCCGGCTCCAGTTAATTAAAGCCCAGGCGGGGGCCCGCCGCGCGGGCTAATCCCGGCGCTCCGCTGCCCACCGGCCCGGAAAAGCCCCTCGGCTGAGACCGAGCCCGGGGTCGGCGGGCGCGAGCAGCCTCCTCGACGCTCGCCCCTGGGCCGCGGCAGACGGGGAGGCGTTTGCGAGCTGTCCATCAGCTCCGTGATTAAAAACCCTGCCTTGGGTGTTTGTCATCACTCGCAGACCGGCCGCCCGCGAGCCGGCTGGCCCAGCGCTCACGGCCGTGGGGAATTCGATGCCCCGCGCAGGAGGCCCGCCGGCCCCTCTGTCTGGGGCAGGAGGGACAGAGGGACGGGCGGACAGACGGGGTCTCAGCCGAGTGCAGGACGCGGGGCGCCGGCTCCCCTGTGGCCCCGCGCGTCCCAGCGCACTGGGCTCCAGATCTGGGCCTGGCGGGGCGCCGGGGGCGTGTGCGGCCGGAGGACTCACCCAGCAGCGAAGAGAAGGAGGCCGAGGTCTCGATGGCGCTTGGGAAGTTTTCCTCCATCTTCAGCCCGTCCAGCATGTTCGCGCCGGGCCGCGAGGACCTGCGGGGAAGAGGAGACGAGGCCTCTGGCGCGGTGCCCTCCGGGACGCGGCCGCCGCACTCCCGGGAGAGGGCGGAGGGAGTGGCCAGGGTGACCAGAACGAGCCGCAGGGTAGAGGCCAGCCCAGAGGAACGTGGGGTGGGCGGAGAGACCCGTCACCGCCAGCCGCTCCAACTGATCTGACTCCACTCGAAGTCAGTGCGTTTTGTACTTAGGCCTCCGCCCCCCGACTGCGCTTCGCCTTCCCTCCCCCCACGTCCCCACCCGGTCCCAGCCCGGGGCTCCCGTGCTGGCCCGACTCCGCCCAGCCTCCGCTGCGGCGGGCCCTGGGGACGTCCCCGCTGGAACCCAGCTCCCGGGTAGGACCGGGTGAAAGGGCCGGGCGCGCGGGAGCAGCAGCCCCGCAGCCCGCGCCTGGCCGGTCCCTCCTCACCTGCCCCGCCGAGCGGGCAGTGCAAACCGCCCGGACCCCGGGCGCCGCGCGTCCTCCCGCCGCCCGCCGGTGCCGGGAAGGTCTGCGGGAGCGGAGGAGTCGCCTCGGGGCGGAGCCGCGCGGGCCCTGCGCGCTCTTGGCTGCATTTCAAATCAACTTTCAGAAACGCCGGCCCGAGCCGGAGCCCAGAGCGGGCCGACTACCCTTACCTGACGGGCGAGCTCGCTGCGCGGCTGGAGCCGGACCAGCTGCGGCCCGGGAGGCGAGGTCCTCGAGGCTGCAGGGAGGGAGCGCCCGCCCGGCTCCGGCGCGCCCGGGAAGGAGCCCGCTCCTCTGCGCGCGGGCCGGGCCGGGACGCGGCCGCAGGCGCCGGCCTTCTCGGGACGTCCCGCCCGCCCGGCCGCTCCTCCGGGCGAGGGGAGGGCCGACGCTTCTCCGAAGCGGGGAGGGACGGCGGCGGCTGGGGTCCTGGGTGCAAGTCGGGCCCTGTGGGCCGGGGCGAATCCGGCCGCTCTGCCCGGGTGACGGCTGCGTGCGCGGCGCAGGGAGGGGTGGAGAGCTCGGGGAGGGGGCTGGAGCGCGTCCCGCGGAGGGGCCGCCGCGCTCCCGTTCCGAGCCGGCTGCGCGGCCCCCGCCGGGCGCGCCCCGCGGCCGCGGCGACCTCCGGGGCTAGCCAAGTTTCCTCCCTCCACGTGTAACCGCCACCTCAGGGCGCGCGGGCCTGCGCCGAGCTCCCAGCGCCTCCCCGACCGCGGCGCCCGCACGCCGCTGCGAGTGAGGAAGCCGGGCGGCCCTCACTCGGCGGCCGCGGGGCGCGCGCAAAGGCCGCTTTCGGCGTGTGGTTGCGACCCCTGCACCTCCGAGCCCTCCAAGCCCTGTCTGGTCACCCGGGGCCCCCTGGAGCGCCCACGTTGGGCTCGAAACCTGCTCATCGATGGGGTGTACAGATGCAACGGGCCCCCCCCCTCGCCCCGGCGATGCTTGAATCGGGGTCCCGCTGCAGACCAGGTGGGGTCTGCCCCCAGATCCAGAGCCGCAGAGGCCGGCGCGGGAAGTCCGCCGAGGGGGCATTCCCCGGGGAGCGAGGTGTCTGGGGAAACGCCAGCGCGCGGCACCCTGGTCTGCAAGCCCCTCCAGCAGCAGCGACGCGTCCTGCTTGGCAGTGTAACCAGGAGGCCAGCTCCGGGCCCGCCCCACGTGGACTCTCAGTAAACCCCAAGGCCAGCCACCGTTTATCCAACGTCCATCTATCTTGGTCCAGCCTCAGCCCACTCGGCCCATCCTCGCCACAGCCCTGTGAGGTGGAGACACAGGCAGTGCCCCAACAACCACAGGTGACAGAAGTGGAGCCCGGGGTGCCCCTGAGCACCCCAGGGCCACCCCGTCCACGTCCACGGGGATCCTCCCCTGCCCCTCAGTGACTGGACCGAGAGGGACTGAATTAGAGCCACCAGGCGCCACGGCAAACTGCGCCCGAGCCCGAGGGACGCCACACGGCCGGCGTGCGCTGTCCCCTCCTCCCTGCAGGACAGGGTCTCGTCCTGGTGTTCAAGAGAACGTTGCAGGCAGCTCCACGGGGCTCAGGGGTGGTGACAGCGGCCTCACCTGCAGGCACCAGCCGAACTCTGCCCGTGGCTCCCGGGAGTCATGGGGCAGAGCAAAGGGTCCCACGCTTTGCGTGGCAGTGCCGCCTTATCCTGCGGGGGGGCGGGGGGGTGTGAAAGGCCTTTCACGGCCGTGGCTGCGCTCGGTCTTCACCAGGAGCCTGTGAGGAGGGCAGAACCAATAGGTTTGACGGTCTCCTCCCATGAGTCTTTGCAGCTCGGGGCACTGGGGGAGGTCTCTGATGTCACCCACACGGTGAGTGGCATGTCTCCCGACACCTGCCCCTCGTGTGGTCTGGCACCCCAAAAAGAGTAGGGGAAAGTATGAATTACAAGCGCTCTTAGGACAGTGCACGAACGAGAAGTTAGACAAGGGGGGGAAATGGGGTGGGACACACACCGTCACAAGGAAAACGCTTTTTAAAGGTTTTATTTATTCATTTTTGCAGAGAGGGGAAGGGAGGGAGAGAAATGCCCATGCGTGGTTGCTTCTCCAGCGCCCCTCACCCAGGAACCTGACCCACAACCCAGGCACGTGCCCTGACTGGGAATTGAACCGGTGACCCTTTGGTTTGCAGCCCACGCTCAGTCCACTGAGCTACGCCAGCCAGGGCTCGCTTTCCCTTTTAATGAAAGCACACGCCACAGAGCCGCCGTCCGTCCAGCAGCGCCGTGCAAAGAGTGAGCCACATTCTCCCCTTCCCGAAGAAAGGCGTCGTGAGGGTTTGGGGAAGCCAGCCAAACACGACCCCCAAGGCCTCGGAGAGTTCAACGTAACCTGAAAGCCCTTCGGTCCACCTCCGGCTTAAGTCAGGTCGAGATTCGCTTGCTCAGAGCGTCCACCTCTGGCCTATTGATTTTGGGGGCCGGCCACTGGCCAGGCAGCTGCTCCTTCCCACACCTGCCAGGTAGGCAGTGCTGCCCTCGGTCCTGGTCCCCGCCCCCCTCACCTGCCTGTGCCCGCTCCTGGCCCCTCCCACGCCGAGGCCCCAGGCCTGTGTCACTTCCCGCGATGGTGCGCTCCCGGCCCTGCCTCCGGTCAGCACGGCCGTCCTGCAGGTGGTGTCCCCGAGCCCCGCGTCCTCGGACCCGTGGGGACAGTCGGCCCCATGGTGGGGAAACGCGCACAGGTCCTTGCAAACCCTGGGAACCACTCAGCTGCGAGCGATTCCAAGACGGCCGGCGCCTCTGTCTGAGGCCGAGTGCTCTGCTCCGGGCAGGAGGCGGGGGTCCCTGCCAGGCTGGCCCAGGACGCGTCATCGCTGGAAAAGAGAGACAAGGGCCAGTGCACGAGGGGTCACCACGGGGTCCCCAGAGGCCGTGCAGGGACCTTGTGACCTGGGCAAACCGCTTGCAGCGGGAGCTGCCCGGACCACATTCCATCCCCACCCGTCACCGGTCCTCAGTCAAGTTCAGTCGGGCAGACGGCGTGAGACCTGGGGCGGGACACGCGGACCAGCACCAGGGGACCCGAGGGTCCCTGTGGCTGAGACCTGGGTGGGGGGGCGCGGGGCTGGGGGGGGGGGGGCGGAGGGAGGGACGGCCCGCCGCAGAGTGGAGATGACAGCCACATGCTGTTTTACTTCCCCTTTCGTGCTTTCGTCGCTGTGTTTTATTAAGGGAAGCACAAAGGGAAAATTGTGTTATTTGTTAAAAAAAAAATAAGTCGAAGTGCATTTCCAGCAGGAGGAGAAAAAGCAGACACGTTACTGCCCAGACGGCGAAGGTGGTCCTGCCGGCCTGGGGGTTGGGGGTGGCCAGAGCCCGGCCCGGCGGGGCACAAGGGAGCTGCAGACCCTCCTGGCCGCTGGGCTCTTCTCCGGGGAGGCCCTGGTCCTGGGGACGGTCACATCGCTCCAGGGAGCTGGGGACTAGGTGCCGCCACCCTTTCTGGGGTGAGGGGGTGCCACACAGCGGCTTCCGGGAGGGAAGGAACAGCCAGGCAAGCGTGGGTCTCCCGCCGGCAGGGCAAGGACAGGCCCGGAGGATGCCAGGCCCAGGCACCTGGGGTGTCATCTAAAGTCCTGTATCCTCTGGGTTTTGTGAGAGAGTGATCCCCCACCCACTCGCCCCCCTGCGGGACGGAGCGCCCTCAGAGAAGGGCCTGCCTCACGTCCCCCCGGTCTCACCCGTGCCCAGCACACCAGAGGCGCAAGGACCCCTGGGGACGGAGCGCCCTCAGAGAAGGGCCCGCCTCACGTCCCCCCCACCCCCTGGTCTCACCCGTGCCCAGCACACCAGAGGCGCAAGGACCCCTGGGGACGGAGCAGACGGTGCCCTCGGTTTGAGGCCCCATCACGGGTCTCGGGCTGTGACGGAAAGACAGAGCCTGAGCCCCAGTCCCAGCGGTGACGTCTGTGAACGGCTTCACCTTGAGCCGCTCGGCCCCTCCGGGTCCCAGGCTGCTCGTCTGTGTCGGGAGAAGAGGACCATGGGCCTCGAGAGCTCACGGGGGCGGACATGAAGCACTCAGCAGGCTCCCTGGGCAAGTTAGTGCTTACACACACGGTCGGTGTGGGGGGGGGGGGGTCGTCTGTGGCCTCCCCCCCAGTGAGCGGACACGGTTTCCCAGGGAAGGCGTCTCAGCTGGGCCGGCCCCGCAGGGCAGGGGCGGAGGAGGGGCCCTGGGCCACACCCACGGGCCTGGGCGCCCCTTACCCTCTCCAAGCCTCAGCGTCCCCACGGGAGGAACGGAGGGCGTCTCCACGTGCATCAGAGGAGACCGCACGAACGACAGGCCCAGCACGGGGGCGGGCACAGAGCCGGAGCTCGCTGTCACCATCCTCATCCTCCTCACCGGCGGCAGGCGCCTCCAGGCTCACCTGCTTCCCCAAAAGGTCCCAGGTGACCTGCAAATGCTGTTAACGTTGCCATGGATTTTTAGAATTAAAATTGCGTGCTGGGGACGGGCAAGTAAGTCCCCCCCAGAACAGTAGCCCGGGGCTGCTATTCTAACTGCGACGGGAGGTTGGCTGTGGGTCTGAGTTTACCGGGCGGAAGGGGAGAGGCGAGGCCCCCGGAGTGGCCAGGTCCCGTCGGATGGAGGGTCGGCTGCATTTGCACGTCCAGGTGGCTTTGGGGGCGAGTCTGCACAGGAAGAGCCAGCGTGCCCACCTCGTGACCCCAGAGGGCAAACCCGTGACCTCAGGACCGGGGCTGGGGCACTGCTGCTTTTGGAGGGGAGGGGGCACCGGTAGGCGCGCAGCTGTTTGTCTGGAAAACAATGCAGCAATCAACAAAAGTAACACAAGAGCCCACTCTGGGGCCCGGCCCGTGTGGCCCCGCTGGTTGGAGCATTGTACCATCTCCAAAGGGTTGCAGGTTCGATCCCCAGTCCAGGCGAGTACAGGAGGCAACCACCGGATGTTTCTCTCTCTCCTTCCCTCTCTCTCTCTCTCTCTCTCTCTCTCAACAACCAGTGAGAAGATGTCCTCAGGTGAGGACGGAACGAAGAAGAAGAAGCTCTGACTCGAGTGCTCACCGCCGTGAACCCCCTTCTGCCCGCCCTGCACACAGTGACAGGGTCGCACAGGCCGACGGGGACTGTGACCGAGAGTCTGATCTGCCTGTGAGCTTCCTGGCAGCTGGAGCGAAAAGGGGAACGGCCACTCCACAGAGGCTTTCGCACAGTGTTGGAGTCGTGATTGTGGATTTGTTTGAGCGAGCAAAAAAAAAGTGTAGCCTTAATTCCCATCGCTCCAGACCCCTGTGCCCAGGGGGGCACCCTGGACCTCCCACCTGCTCCCCAGCCCCATGTCTGCCACCAGGTGAGCACTTGCAGCACAGGTACATTAAGGAGATGGGGGAGGGGTGCGGGGAAGAAGGATTCTTTGCTGCACCTAAAATATAATCCTTCCCACCTTTCTTATCCCATAATTAATTACCCCTCAACCCTTTTTGAACCTTGAAGAAAAGCCGAGGGAGGAGTTCACCAGGAGGTTATTGATCTCGAGGCTTGCTGGGCAGGCGGCCTGGTGGACGCACCAAGGGCGATCTCTATGGACACAGAGAGGTGAGGTGGGCAAGCCAGGAGTTCGAATCCTGGGCCCTGGAGTTTGTTAGTCTGTAGGCAACAGAGAGCCTTTGCGGGTCGGGCCTGGGGAGGGACACACGACAGTGGTGTGGTCTGCGGTGACCGTCCCCGCCCCCGGCTGCAGTGGGTGACGAGGCCAGAGAAGAAGAAAGGGGCGGTGGTGGAGCAGACAGACATTACCACTCTAGTATAAGTAAGAACCCCCCCAGGCTCAAACCGGCGGGGGGGATGGCAGCCACGGATTCTCAGGGCAGGAAGGAAGTCACCTCGGGAACCCAGTGTGCAAGGCCCAGTGCCTGTGGGGGGTGCGGGGGGAGGAAGGCGGGGAAAAGGCCCCGAGGAGCTCGGGGCCACGGCAGGACAGCGCAGAGCAGGCAGAGAAGAGGGACGGGGCACAGCGAACGTTCATGACTTTTCCAAGAGTTTCCACACTCATTACCTCATTGGTCTCACACGCAGTGGAGTGAGGTCCACCCTGAGCCTCAGCCTGGACGTGCTCTGCCCCTGGCCGGAGCTGCCAAGAGTCCGTGGGCGAGGCCTTGCCTCCGGCCCACCCCTGGACAGCGGGGCCCCCGCCGGCAGCCCGGAGCCCCCACCACGGCTGGGCCGCCCCGCCTGGGTCTGCGCCAGCAGCTGCCGAGAGCCAGGTAGCGGAGCGGCCCCGGCCCCGGCCCCGCTGGCCCGCGCACGGTGGGTGTGCCCCAGCCCGCAGCCAGCACCTCCCAGAACATCTGGGCTGGGTGGGGAGGGAGGAGGGCGTCCCTCGGAGTTCCTCAGGCTCAGCTTTCTCCCCACGGGGGCTCTGGCCCCGGCCAGCTGACTCACTCTCTGCCGACCGCAAGCAGGGGTCGCGCCCGCCAGGCTGGGCCGTGTCCCCTCCCCCAGTGACAGGGCGGACACGGGGCTGGGCCTCCCCGGACAGGCCGGCCTGGGCTCCAGAGCAGAAAGTCAGCCAGGAGGACCCAGGGGCTTGGCGGGCCCCACCCCCTGCCACCCACTCAGTCCCTGCTGGTTCCCACACGGGCGTGCTGGGTCCTGCGACAGAGCCCCCCCCCCAGTCCCCACGGAAGTCCCAGTGTCTCCCCACTGCTGGCCGCAGGGGCTGTCCGAGCCTCCCCTCCCCCACTCCCCTCAAACACTAGCCCTGCCCGCTGGTGGCGGGGACCCGGCCCAGACCCCTCCCCTGCACACCCTGTGTGTCCCCGGCTCTGACCCCGCCCTGCTGCCTGCCTCCTGCCTCCTACACCCTCAGACAGGTCCCGGGTGCCTCCTGGGGGCCCCTTCCTTTGTCACAGGACGTTACCTCTCCACACTCGTCTTCAGGTGCGCACACCTGTGCACGGGGCCCTGCCCTCCGGCCCGGCTGAGCCGGACCTGCAGGCCGGTGGGGAGGGGAGAAGGCAAGAGCAGAAGCAGGCAGGGTTCGAACCCAGCCCCCCCGTTCCAGTCCCCCACGCCGACCAGGTGCCCTTACTCGCGCACGCCCAACAAAACACAGAGGCCCCGCCTTCAGTCCCCACGTGGCCACCCCAAAATACCGGGTTTCCCCCACAGGAAGCCCTTCCGAAGCCTTCAGAGTTCCTCATATTTATCCTGTTTTTACACAAATCTCCAGTCTGGGGTTGGAATGCGCAGGACACGGAGGAGTCACAGGCTGGGCGAGGCTGGCCTTGAAAAGGACCCAGCTCCTGGGAAACCTGTCAAAGTCCCGTTGCCACCACTCCAGCCCGTCCCCGGGGTGTGCCCAGGGGCTCTCCTTTCTGGCGAGGAGCCGGCAGGCGGGGCTGCCCCTCAGACCGCATCTTAGGCTCGGGCTTGCAGGCCCCTCGGCTTGTGAAAACCAGCCGCACAGATTTCAACGACAACGAGGCTCTCTGTCTAGTAGGAAAAGGGTGGAATTTCGAGCAAGAGCCTCTCCCCCAAAACCCCTGATGCCTGTGAAGTGGGATCCGAGGGCTCGGGCTGACCCCACGGCTGGGTCCCACGGGTGCAGCTCCTCCCCGGGAGCAGCGAGGTGGGGCCGACGGCGCTCCGATGGTCTCGGCCCTTGGTGAGACCCTCCCGATGGCTTCAACCGTGAACCAGTGACTCGGCCGTGGGCCCAGCACAGCTCGCCGCCGGGTTTTATAACACCGGCAAGCGAAGAACGGTTTTCACCTTTTAAAATAATTTTATAAAGTCGAAAGGAGGATGTTTGGCGGCACCACCTGAAAGTCATACAAAACGCAGATTATAAAGCCGTATCGGAACACCACCTGCTCTTTGGGTGGGCTCCCGTGTGCGGACCCCTCCCACTGCAGGGGCCAGGGTGAGTGGCTGAGGTGGAGACGGTGCGGTCACAGCCCAAAGTGCTTACTACCTGACTCTTCCCAGGAAGAGCTTGCTGACCCCTGCTCACAAGGGTCCCCCGAGGCCCCAGGCTGATGTCCGCAGCTGGCCGCACAGGCCGTCAGGATCTCCGAGCAGCGGGTGGAGAGCCCAGTGATGGGACTGTCACTCCTTTTGAAGAAAGACATCGTTCCCAGGAACCAGTGCCGAGCGCTCCCTTGTCTGCCTCAAGGATCACACTGGGTGTCCCTGGAGGTCAAGGCTGAGGGCACTCGAAGTCACCAGCCAGCCAACAGTAGGTCACATTGCCCTCCTGCAGAACCACAGGTGTCCACAAGGGGACAGCAGCTCCCCCCACTTGAAGTATTTCCCGGGACCTCTTGGCTTAGGAGGGCAGCCCAGACACACCTGCCTTGCCACCTGCACAGAACTGCCTCCAGCCCGAAGGCCAGGAATGGGGCCGTCTCACTGTGCGGGAACCTGCGAAGCCAGTCCAACATTCTTGGGTGTTGGTGGTCAAACCTGTTTGTCTGGAAGCATCCGCCATAAAAAAAAAATTTAAAAAAAAAGGAAAGGGAGAAAACACAGGCTGGGTCTCTCGCACTTTTCCTCGCTCACCGCTGTCCCGGCGTGCATCCCGCCCGCAGCAGAGTGGGCTCCCCGGCGTCCACCTGAGGGTCCCGTGCACCGCTGGCTGGGCCCCACCCCCACAGCCCTGGGTCCCAGGTCCACAGGCCTCTCCTCTAGGGCCCTAACTGTGGTCATTCCAACCGCTCCCCTTGGACCCCCTGGCCCTCCGAGAGCGGGCCCTCCCGCGGCCGCTACACTCACGATGACCGAGTGTCCACCTCCTGCCTCCCGGCGGCCTGAGCAACGGCGCTGTGCCCCGCTCACCGCTCCTCACAGGGCACTCCCGCTCTCTCCTAACCCGGCTCTGGCGGCTACGCCCCTTCCCTCGGCTCTCAGGCGACTCCCACAGGATTGCACCGTGAATGCTGGACCCCCGGCCCTCCCGGCGCCCACCTGAAAGTGTAAGTCCACAAACGCCTGACGGGTGCCCACCCGTCTCAGGTGTTGGACTCCTGGGCCCCTGCTGGGCCTGACCCCAGCGCCCTGCCCCGGCCAGCAGTGCGGCCACCTGACTGTGCCTGTGGAGAGGGAAGATGGCAGGCCAGCTGGCGTCTGTCCCTCTTGCCCACCTCACCCGGCCGCCCCCCCAGCCCCCCACCATCCAGACAAAGGGACCCAGAGAAGTCAGCGTGCCAGAGCCCCACAGGGAGGCTCCCCGTGTGCAGCCGCGTCTGATCCGGCAGGAGCCCTGCCTGTCAGACACGGGTCCCTCCGGGGGCACCGCAACTGGGAGGAGAGGGAGGGGCCACGCCCAGAGGCCCGACCTGCTGACCCCTGACCAGAGCGCCTGGCGGTCACGCTGGGGGAAGACCAAGCTGCAAGGGAGGAAGGTGGTCCGTGTCCGGAGCAGACGTTAATTTCCCGTGGAAAAAATGAAAAATAGAAATGCCAGATGCCGGGTGGCAGGTGGGGGGTGGGGAGGGCGATCCCCCGTCCCTGCCGAACACGCAGCCACCAGTGAAGGCCCTCTGCGCAGTGGCACAGCGCGCCAGCTTTGGCGTCGAGACAGCAGCTGCCATCCCTGGAGAGCCCCGAGTTGCCGGGTGACGTCACCGGGATTGCCGCTCAGGAAGCCTCTGTCCCTTTGCCCCGAAGGCCACCAACCACCAGCGACCCGGAGGCTCCCACGGTGCTGTGAACTCGAGCACCCCCTGGTGGCCACTGCCTGCAAAGGCACGATGGGGCCGTCTCCCGGCCTCCCCGCCCTCCTGAGTTCAAGGTCACCCAAATCTTTACGTTTTCATCACACGTTCCTACGGGGTTAAACAAATGCCAACATCCTCCTGCACCTCTGCCTCCTGACTTCTCCCTGCAGCTCCAGCTCGCCTACTCAGGCGATGGACAGGAGCGACAGTGTTTATTACAGGGGTGCAGTGGGGAAGGGGTGCAGGGGGCCCCTCCGGACTCTCAGACTTCCTGGTGTCGAGGAGAGCCACCACTGGAGACCAGAACCCCGAAACGACACTGGTCCTGCCGCTGACCCCCACCACCAGACCCCAGGACCGGAGAGGCTGACTGGTCAACGACTCTCTTCTGGGGACAGCGGACTGAGGCTGCGTCACCCCGACCCAGCCCTCACAGGCCCAGGTCTGGACCCCCATTTTAAGGGTTCACCTGGTCTCCGAATGGACAATAAGAATTCGAGGTCCTTGCTGCAGCCTCCTTCCCAGGGCTCAGGGGCATGCAGGTAGTTGTCTAGCACCTGTCCGACCTTCCCCCCCCCACCCCCTCCCCCTGCTCTCTGTAGCCGTCCGAGTGCCAGACCCCGGCACAGTGCACGCGGGCAAGGCTGGTGGGCAGGCGGGAGTTACCATGGGAACGGAGCCCCCCAGCTCTGGGCCAGTGCAGGCTCCCCCAGAGAACCGAATGCGAGACCGGTGCTCCTCTGGGGGCCGACCTGCGTCCCCGACGGCACATACGAGGCCTCCTCGCCGTCCGGGCCCACCCCACAGACGTGCATGCGCCGACCACGGCCGAGTGCCGAGACGCGGCTCAGGGTCCTGCTCTGCCGCGAGCCCCAAGCAGCTGCTCTCGCCGGTTGGATGGGACACACGGGACCCGGCCTTCTGGCCGAGCCTGGCCCAGTCTGAAACAAAACACGGTCGTGGGTTCTCCGTGGGCACGCTCTCTGCTCCAGGTCTGAGTGCCCGGTCCATGCCCTGGGAGTATCTCGAAGCCCCCCCCCTTTTTAAGTGTGGGTGTCCCGGGTCCTTCAGCGTGCCCCAGAGCAGGATCGCACCTCAGGGCCTTTTCCCCGGCGCCCCTTCTGCCTGTCCCACCCCCCGGACGTCAGTGCCTCCCGCCTGGGTCTCCGGTCACCCTGTGCTGCTGTTTCTCTATTGGGGGACAGCCAGACCCTCGCCAGGCAGCGGCTCCCTCTGCGTCCCCCCACTCCGCCCCTGTGCCCGGTTTTCCTTCACAGCGTTCGTCACTGTCAGGGGTGCTCTCTGGTCAGCTCTGAGTGGGTGTCCTGTTTCCCTTCTAGGAGGGGAGGCCCGTGAGACCAGGGGCTGCTTTGCTCCTTGCTGTTGCCACGACGCCCATCGTGAGCCATCCAGGAACACGCGCTCTGGGAAGAGACAGACGCGTCCACGCGCCAGCAAGGAAGGGACCGGAAAGAGGGCACTCGGCCGCACCCTGAAAAGTAACCGGCAGCTCTGCCCTGAGTGCCGTGTGACAGACACAAGAGGCGGAAGGTGGACGACCATCTCCCACTGGGGTCAGGGGCGGGTCTCGCCCACACGGCATTCCCAGTCCCGTGGAACGAAGTTCGCAGTCGCCACTCGACGGCAAACGTGAACATTCTCGTTCGTTTCCCTGACGTGCACACCGAGACGGACGACACCCACACACACCACATCCAAAACCCGCACCTCCAGCACACGTCCACGCCTCCACCTACCCTGGCCGTTTGGAAACCGGGCGAAAGGGAATTACTGGGAAGCCCGGACGGTTCGAACTGTTCATCAAATACGCTTTTATTGTGCTCAGGTCCAGGGGCCTCCTACTCAGCACTCAGACACTCGCCACCCCGATGCAGTTCGACTCCGTCCTGCTGCCAAGAAAGGCCGCAGCCCGGGCAGCGGTCAGAGCCCGTCCAGCACGGACAGCAGCGCCAGCGGCCAGGAGGAGCCCCAAGCCGGAAAGGTGCTGGACTCGGTTACCTGCCAACCGAACGTCGGTGGGGCTCAGACAGACAGCCAGGCCCAGAGACTGGAGCCGCCAGCCCCCACGTCCGGAAGCACGGGAGGACACGGGTAGTAGTTGTCCTGGCAATAGTCACAATAATAGCACACGACACCAGCAACCGGCATTCGCTGGGCACTTCCTCCACGACGGGCCCGGTCCACTGGCCTGCACACGCACTACCTAGGTGACCCACCTAGTGAGCCAGCCAGGGAGGAAGTAGGGGTGCCCCCATTTCACGGATGGGAGCCCTGGGGCACAGAGAGCACAGCCGTGGGGGACAGAACCGGAGTCGGAGCCCCAGCTCAGAGAGCTCCACCGACCGCCGACGGGGAGGTGACGGCTCAGAGTGGAAACACGCCGTCCTCGACCAAAGGACGAGACGATGGCCAAGGGAGGTGGCCAAGGGGGAGGACCCACCCGTCCACCCCCGAGGGCGGGGGGGTCAGCGTGGGGACCCTCAGTGACGGCAGGGTCCCTGTTCCGCGGGGCAGGTCCGTACTGACTCTGAAAGCCAGCCCCCAGCCCCCCAGCCCCCCGAGCGGTCCGCTTGAGTCTCCGTACGCCGGACGGCCGGAGCTCCTCGCCCGGGGGTGTGTGGGCGACGGCGGCCGCTGCACCGGCGGGGTGAATTGCCGGTTCCTCGTCCCCCGCACGGCTGTGTGAATGTGCCTCTGACCTGCTTCCTCCCCAGCAGCTCGGGCCACGTCCCCCCGACAGCCTCCCGGTCACGGGCACCTGCATGTGGCGAGGCGCAGGCGGGCTTCCCGCCGGGCCCTTTCTGTGTGACCACTGCTTCCTTCTCACCTGGGCGCCTGAGCCGGTCCCTGCCCCCTGGGCGCGGCTGCCGTCCTGCCACCCACAGCTTCTGGTTTCCCACGGCTCTGGGGCAAGGGGGGCCGGGGCGGGAGGTCATTCGGAGCCTCAGGGTGTGACGACCTGTCAGCGCGCAGCCTGGGACCGCGAGCAGGACGACGGAACTTTCCGGGCTGCAGGGGCTGTCTCCACGTCGTTCACACGGAGTCACTGGCAGGAGGCTGTGACGCCTGGACGTGTCCCAGACACCCGCCCCCCGAAGGCGTCCTCCGCGCCCTGCGTCCGCCTCCGGTCCGCGGTGTGGTGGGCGTGCTTGTGAGGAGGCCCTCGATGATTACCCCCTCTCGCCAGTGGGGCTCCGCTGCCCCCCCAGTTTACCGTGTGAGCCCAACCTCTGACTCACACGCGTCCCAGGCCCCGCGAGCTCGGTGCAGACCCCGAGCTAAAATGTCTGCCCTCGTCGGACAGGACTCTGAGGGAGGACCGCCCGCCGGCCCACGGGCTGGGCTGCACCGCGTGGGTCTCGAGGTCTCGGCGGCATGTCCCATCTCCGCGCACCGGCCAGGACTCAGACCCGCCGGCCCCGCCCCAGGGAGCTGCCTGCGGTCACGGACCTGCAGGGACCCCTCATGCTGCCCCCACTCACCCACAGGGTCCAGAGATCCGTGCTGCATTTCCAGCCCTAGTCCCCGAAGGAATGGAACTTGGGGTGTCACGGTCCCTTCGGGGGACAGGTGGCCTTTATTCCTGAACCTTCCAGTCTCCTCTGGTGGCCGGAGTAACTTGTTCGCTCCCCAGACCACAGCTGCCTCCACAGGGACCCCCAGGGATTCCCTCCAAATCACCCAACCCCCCCCCCCCCCGAAGGCGGAGCCGAGGGAGGGCCGGCACCGGGTGGGCGTGGAGGCCGCGGGCCGGCCTGGCGCTGGTCCAGCACGCTGGCGCCCCGGGGCCCCGGTGAACTTCGAGTGGCCACCTCGGGGTGGGTCTCTTCCGCCTCCATCTGCTTTCCCGCGAACACCAGCTTGTCCTGCGGGTGCGTCACCGTCAGCGAGAAAAACACAGGTCCTCGGTAAGAAGGAAGAGACGGTTCAGATCTGCCCCGCACGGACTCCCTGTGCGTGTCCGCGGTAACGTGTTCCGTGGTTTGTCTGCGTCAGCGCCGCGTGAGCGTCGGCGTTGCCACCTGACCAACAGGCCCCGTCACCCGGAGGTTTTAGCATCTCAGCTGCGTGTCTGGGCCAGACGGGCCCCTCCGTCCACCTGTCCCCTCCCGCTGGCCGGCTGGCTGGCCGGCCCTCACCTGAGGAGCAGGGCGCACGGGCCTCCGCTGGGAAAGGATCTGAGTTCACCTTCTCCTTCCTGGAGACTCCCAGAGGCCAGACACAGTAGTTTCGGTTTTTCAGCTGAGAAGGCCCAGCTATGGTGGGGAGGGGGGCCCCGTGGAGCCCCCAGCTCCACAAAGCATGGACGGGGTCCGAGCTCTGTCCTGGAAGACTCGCCCCGGGGCCCGATCATGCATTCTCACGAGCATCACCGCCCCCGGAGTGGAGTCACAGTTGGGGGGAGGGAGATTGGGGTGGGCAGGGAAGACAGGCGGGGGGCCAGGGAAGAGGCCTTGGCAGGTCAGCCTGGGCGCAGTCAGACTGGCCTCCTCCCGAGGCTCTCACACCCGAGGGGCTCACCTGGGCAGGGCTCCCCTGCAGTGCCGGGGTCCTGCACGTGGAAAGGAGACGGGGACCCTTCGCCCCACCCCCCTCCTCTGCGCACCCCACCCTCCCTGGGGCACCGGCTGCGCCCACCACCCTTGGCACTCAGGGGCCCAGGGGCTGCGGGGTGGCCGCACGCCCTGCCCTCAGGCAGCCCACGGTGTCCAGGTCAGCACAGGGGTGCTCGGGGAGACCCAAGGGAGACCCAGGTGTGGTGGGAGCATGTAACGACCCGGCAGGGGGCTTCCGGGGTGCCCCCCGCAGCTGGCACAGACGCCCTCCCTCCTAGAAGGTGGTCAGCAGTCCTCGACTGGGGCCTCCCCTCCCAGCGCCGGCATCTGACCCCCGCCCGGGGCCTTGTATCCCCACGCGCAGCGGCCCCGCCTGCTTGCGGAGCGAGCTGCATTCACAGGCCAATCAGCAGAAGTTTCTAATGCTGCCGTCTCCGCACGTTTTCTGGGGGCGTTTTCCACGGGTGGTTTTGCAGTACCTTGGACCAACAAACATAAAATGTCTCATGTTTTAGCAAGAATAACATCCAAAGCGCAATAAAGCAGATAATAAAAAACACCCACAAACCCCGGGGAGGCAGGGGCACGTCGGAGCCCACCCCCGAGAGGAGCCGCAGGGCGTTGCAGAGCGGGCGGGGCACTGAACCCTCGTCAGACACAGGCCAGGAGCCTGTTCTGCCTGCAGGTCTCCTGCGAGGGGGGCCTGACAGCGACCCGGGAAGGAGGGCGGGCCTGTCGCTCAGGGTCCCACGTCGGGGCACTGTGGCTTGGAGCTGGGCCTGGGGAGCACACGGCCGGCCCCTCCCCTGTGCCTCTGGGGCGCAGGGAGGCACCCAGCTCCACAGCTCCCCGGCCCCCACTCTGGGGGGCCCTGGACAGCGGGCAGGGCTGGGGCTTCAGGGGGCACGGCCCAGGGCACACGGTGAGCCCCCCCAGGACGGCCAGGTCACACTCCCTGCCAAACCACAGGGAGGGACGAGGCCGGTGCAGCGAGGCGGCTGCCAGCTGTCGCTGTGGCTTTTTCTGAATTGAAGGAAAGCCCGGAACAGAGCGAGGGAGGGAGCAAAGTTCAAGGGAGGACCTGGCGAGCCCCCTCGGGCAGACCCCTGGACCGCGTCCAGAGCGCTCTCTCTCTCTCTCTCTCTCTCTCTCTCTCTCTCTCTCTCTCGGAGCGGGCGAGGCCGCCGCGTGCGCCCGAGGGCTCCGCGCGGACCCGTGGCGGATGATGGATGGCGGGCCTGGAACCCGTCCACACCACAAATTTGTTCCTCGTACACCCAGGCGGTCGGGAAGCCGGGGGGGGGGGGGGGGGTGCTGCTTCCACGGAGCTCTCTCTGCGGCAGGCACCGGGGCCTCCTCGCGGCCTTGACTCCCTCCCCCTCGGCCCCGGGGGTCCCCCGAACCACAGCACGAGTCACCCTTGCCCGTCTGCCTCCGCAGCCCAGCAGGCTGCCCCAGCGGCCGGGCAGGCAGGACGCTCCCGGCTGGAACCGGCAGGGACGCCTCGCAGCCCCGGGCCCCAGCCCTCCGCCTTGTGCAGCTGCCAGAGCCTCGTTTCCGCTCCCTGGTTTTAATCACGCAGCATCCTCCCCAACGCCGCCCCCCGCACCCCGCAGAAGACCGGCCGGGTCCCAGTGGCCTTATATGTCAAATCTCAATTTCTAGCCGTGAGCGGCAAGATCCTGCCCCCCGGCCCCCCATCTTGCCTGCCCCACCTCGGGGGGGGGGGCCTGCCCTCCAAACTCATCCCCGAAAAACTTGGGCTCAGGATATGCAAACCTCGGGGGCCCCTCCTGCACCCCTCTGTCGCTGAGCAACCACAGACGGGGGGGGGAGGGGGGCGCCCACGAAGCGCCGGGCCCTGACCCCCAAGGGGCTGTGGGCAGGAGGACGGCTCCCCTCGCCCGCACGGGCGGGCAGTGCCGGGAGGCAGACACCGGAGCCAGAAAGGGGGTTCCCGGCTCCCGGTCGCCGCGGAAACCGCAGCGCCCACACTCAAAAGCAAACACGTGAAATAACCCGAAAACCAGCGCAGAAGAGAGGCTGGAAGGAAGTGGGCCCGGAGGGAGGGCCGTCCCCCGACTGTGAGCGTGAGGAGCAGGTGGCCCTCCCCTCCCGGTCGCCGCGGGCAGCCTCCGAAATCTCCACACTGACCGGGCGTCCGTTTCACGATGAAAAGCCAAGCGTTCTGGGAGCTTTCTTACCCGTTCTTCCTGATCAAAACAGCCGCACCGTCTCTTTTTAAAAACTACGCAAGGCAAAACCAGGAGGATTACCGGCAGCTCCAGGATGGACACCTCACTCACGAGCCCCGACACTCTCTGGCACTCTCGCCCACATACCACGGCCGCCGCCGTCACATCTCCTCGTGCGGTCCGGCCCCGCTGTGCCCGGGGTCCCGTCACCCAGAGGGGACTCGCCGGGAACGGTTCCGGGTGCGGAGACGCTCTGCCGCCCTGTGGCCCGTGTCTGCGCAACACACATCCCGTGAGCCATGTCCCCGTGGCCCGTGCCTGCGCAACACGCAGCCTGTGAGCCGTGTTGCTGGTTTCTTCCGTCCTCACACATCAGTCCCTGTCCCCGTCCCCAAAGAGGGAGAAAAAAAAACTGCGTCGGTTGGAGAGAGGATTTTGAGCCACTCTGACGTGGGTTCGAATCCTGGCTCGGTCTCTTGCTCACTGGGCCTTCAGGCAAATTCGCTGGGTTTTCCTAGGTCTCACCCTTCCCACGCACGGCGTGGCCGCACCACCACCTCCCACCCAGATACTCCATGAGGGCGAGGGCAAAATAAGATCACCCACTGAGAGGGTGTGCGCCCGGCTTGGCACACGGAACTCGGTCCGTGGGCGCCGTGGCCCCGAGTGTGTCCTTGGAACACGGTCCTGGACGTGAGCACTGGCTGGGCGTTGCAGCTCGACCACGTCCAACTTCCCTGGGGCGCACCGCCAGGCTGCACTGTGAAAACAAGCGTGAGTTGCATCGGACGGGGAGAGGGGACCCGGAGAGCCTTGGAACCATCAAATGCACGTTTCGCCCTGGGAGCCCAGGGCCGTCGCGGGCAACACCCCCACAGCGCCCCAGTGCTGCCCCCTGGCTGGCCACTGGCCACCTGTCCACCAGCATCTGTCCCTCCCTGTCCCAGAAGTCCCCTCCTCTGCGGAGGATCCCAGACGGGTCCCTCTACGGCTCACTCGGGGCGCCTCCCCAGAAGACCCTTCTCTATGGGACCCATCGGGAGCCTCTTCGCTCCGTGGGGCTTGAGACTTTTGCCGCCTCTGACCCTGGCTCCCACCACCTCCCACCGCCTCCCCCATCCAACGGGAAACGGGTGAAGGCCAAGGACCAGGGCTACGCTGTGACGATGAACTGCCTTAGGTGGCCCTCGCTGTCTGGCAGAGAAGGAACCTGTGTGCCCGGGTCGGGTGCACAGGAAATCTCGGACATGCGCAGGCCGGGCTGGAAGGTGCTCCCCGCAGGTGAGGAATTGGGGTCCAGCAGGGGCTGCGCCCTTTCCGAGATCGCCCATGAGCAAAGCAGCCCCCCCGCCCCCGCTCTGCCCACCGCAGCCCGCTCCTGCCGTCAGGGGCACCTCCCACACCTGCACAGGTTTTATCGCTCCGCTCCGTCGGAGGCCGGTGCTATCCGCCGCGCCATCTCAGCTTGAAAAATCTCTCGCCCTGCCTCCTGCTCTCAGGCCGCCCCTGCACCGCTATCTGCCGGGATCGCATCTGCTCTGCTCGGGGACCCCGCACTCCCGGCCCGCGGCCCGTCCTGAACCGGGAGATAAGAGCCCGGGCCCGCATTCCTGCACATCCCAGACATGAAAGCCGCCGGGAGGCGCGCCGCGCCCTCCCCGGTTGACTCCTTTGTGCCGTCCACCCCTTCCGCTTTGAAGTCAGGGGAGTGCGCGGAGGGGAGGAACCGGACCTGACCTCCCTCCCGCCTGGAATGCCGAGAGAAGCAATCACCGGGCGAGGGGGCGCAGGGAGCGGGCGGCGGGCAGACCGGGCGAAGACGGCTTTGTTCCCCGCACCCCTGGGCCACCTCGGGGCCCAGCGGCCGGGCCTTCTGCTTCGAGGTGTCAGCACCACCCACTTATGGGGGCCCAGGGCCCCACAGTCCTTCCAAACAGGGTCCCCCCAGACCCTCCGTCTCCTTGCAGGACTCCTTAGGAGCCCCAGAAACTCCCCAGGAGTCAAGTAGGTTAAAACTCACTGAGGGAGAAGGACACACCCCCTCTGGGGAGAGCTACTGGTGATGACAAAATGCCACAGGCAGGTCCCCAGGAACCCGGCTCTCTGGGGCGAGGACCAGTGTCCCCCCCAGTTCCGGCAGCGACAGCGACCGTGCCCGTGTGCAGAGGAGGGGTGCAGGCGACGGCGGGCGGCGAGAGCTCGGAAACAGGCTCTCTCCGGTGTGTCAGGGTCGGACCCCCCGCAGGGGCAGGGGGGCTGGTGCTCACAGGGCCCTTGGTCCCCTGCGCTCGCCGGCTCTCCAGGACACCTGCCCTGCCCCCTTCTCACCCGGCCACTTCCTGACAGGGGCCTTACAGGTGCTGTCACCAGGACCGTGCGGCAACACGGACTTAGTGGAGCAGGCCGGGCAGCACCGTGCAGCACTGGCCACCCTGCAAACACTGCTGCTGAGGCACACGCTCTTGCACACACATGCACACAGAGGCTCCTGCACCCACACACACAGAGACATGCATGCAGACTCTTGGCACACTTGTATGTGTATGCACACAGGCACACGACACACACAGGCTCTTGCACACACTCACACACATATGCACACACACGAACATGCATGCACACGCAGATGCTTGTACACGCACACGTGAGCATGTATAGAGACTCTTGGGCGTGCGCACACAACACATGTGCAGACTGGTGGGGGTGGATGCCACGGGACCCGGGGCACCGAAAGCCGTGTGACATGGTGGTGTGGGATGAGACGCCCCCCGAACCCAGTCTCTCTGGCCAGTGCGGTGGTGCCTCCTCCTGCCGCCTGGGCGGTGACGCGTCCTCACCCACAGTGACGGACACGGCCCAGGCTCACCGAGGTCTCGGACCCACTTCTCCTGCTGAGTGCTGGTCCCTCCGGGTCCACGTGTCCCCGCCTCGGCCCGGGGCCGAGCACAGGGCGGCGTGCCTCAAGCCTGCGGGAGCACGTGTCAGAGCTGGCCTCCGTCTCCCTGTGTCCTGCCGCCGTGACCCCGACGTCCGGCACCCAGAGGGAGCTGGAGACTGTCCGGGTGGCCCCCGGCCCCCCAGAGAGTCTGACATCTACAGCCCCGCCTTCGCCACCGCCCCAAGGGAGGCACGGCCGCAGGGAGGAGGGGAGCCTTGCTGTACTCGCTCAGGCGTCGAGTCTGCTGAAAGGGCGGCAGGCGCAGCCCGGCCTCGCCCAGGTGCGCCGAAGACGGCACGTGTTCTCCCGAGCGCCAGCTCGTGCGCCCGCGCCGTGACCCCGAGAGCCACACCCCCACGAGGCCAGGAGTCACCGCTCAGCCTCCAAACGGACCCCGGAGCCAGCGGCCTCTGCGCTGTGCTGGGAGCCCAGTCTGCTCCCCCGTGCCCCACCCCAGTGCCTGCGGGGCCCACGGCCCTGGTGCCAGAGCCACAACTCCAGTCCGGATCTGTTGCAGCCGTGGCCTCGTGGCTTCAGGATTCAACGAGGGAATCCAGGAGACCTGGCAACACCCACCCCTGCTCCCCAGAAGAGCGGGGCCGGAGCAGGCCGGGCAGCACCTCGCGGCCGAACGGGGTCAGGAGGGCCCTGGGGACCCGGCGCCGTGGGTGGGCAGGCCACGGCCAGGGCAGCTGACAGTCCTGGGTGACGCGAGAGGGGCCCGGCCGCTGGCCGCCCCGGCCGATGAGTCAGCCGGGCCCCCGCCCAGCTGTGGGACGGCCCCCTGGATCCCGGCCCTGCCTGCTCCCAGCGGCACTTCGGGGCCTGGAGGAGACAAACACACAGCTGCCCTCTGAGGGTCTGACCCCGAGGGGAGGGGCCGAGCTTGGGCCTGCGGTGTCTTCAAGGGCTTTTAGGAGGACCCCGGGGAGCAGGCAGACTTCAGTGTCCCAGACCAGAACGTTCCAGGGCGCCTCACTGCCGTTCCCGTGGCCGCCACACCAACACGGCCGGGGTCCGGCATGCCGAGGGTGTTGTGGCCATTTCTGGAGTCCACCCCTGCAGACACGAGTTGGAGGCCTGTGGCGGGACCGCAGGGCCACTCAGAGTCCGAGGCTGCAGGGGACAGCGGACCCCGGGGGCGCTCTCCCAGCCTTTTGGGTGGTACCGCTGACCCCCAGGCCTCCCTCCCTGGCACGGAGAGCTGCAGGGGCTGGGAGGTGGTGAGCAGAGCCGCCCTGGGACAGACCTCGGCGTCCCCGTCCTGGGAAAGGTCTCACGGTCAGGGTCCTCGGGCCCAACCTGGGGCGTCGTCGCCCTGGTTCTGGAAGCCCAGCCACCAGGAAATGTCAGCTGCCACCCAGTCTCGTCCACGCTGCTCTCGACAGAGCTGCCCGGGACCCTCACCCCTGCAGCGGGGGCAGAGGAGCCCCCCACCCCCTCGGAGCCAGTGCAGACCCCGGGCTGCCCGTCCCGTCCCGGCTGGACCCTGGGCAGCCTCTTGGCCAGCGGGCTGCGGCCGGGCTGCTGGGGGCCCACCCGGCTTTCACACCAGGCTCCGTGGCCGAGGGTCAAGTGCAAGCTGCGTGGGCGGGTGAGCACATCCCAGCATCCAGGGGTCCTGGAGGTCACACTGCAAGCTAGTCGCCGAAAGCCACCGAGGGCCCCACCGCCCGGTCCCCCACACTGGCGAGCTGCGAACAGACGGATGGAAGGGAAGTCTCCCCTGCACCGGTACCGCTACCGCTACCGGGGGCTTCCAGTGCCGGCGGGATGCAGGGCTCTCCTTTCCTCCGGCCACCGGCTGCACCCCTGCTCTGCGGGGCCTCCGCCCCTGCCCCAGAGACGGGGCCTCAGGCAGGGCTCCGGCCATCCCGGTTCAAAAGTCCAGGCGCATCTAGACGCCCACCGCACACCGGCCGCAAAGCCCCTCCCCGCCGGGCCTGCGCCCCCTCTCTCCCTCCTCTGCGCCCCTCCCCTGCTCGCTCTCCGGGTCTCACTGCCCTCTCCCTCCACTCGACGGGGAGACAGGGGCAGGTCCGGCAATGCCCTGCACCCCCCTGGGGTGCCTCTCACCAGGGGCGCAGGGTGGGGGGCTGGTTCTTCAGGGGGCCCCACAGGGGGAGAACCCAGGACAGGAACCAGGGCTCTCCTGGACCTCGAGTTTGATATGACAGCACCCCCTGTGTGACCCCATCGTCACTGCCCGCCACAGCTCAGCCGCAGCCTCTTCCAGCCGGGGTCCCCTGGCCTTGGCGGCCACTCCCTCGGGCTCGGACCTGCAGGTACTCTGAGCTTGGCTTCCCCGCAGGGTGTCCACGTGGCCCCCAGGAAATGCCACCTGCTGGCCGGACCGAGGGGGCCAGGGACACTCCGTGCTGCCCGCTCTCCCTGCCCGTCTCTCGCCCTCAAGACGGGCCAGGTCTTCGGGTCCCTGGTCAAGGGGAAGGCATGGGTCTCCATGTCCACAGGCACCCCGTCACGCTCACCAGGGTGGCCCTGTACTCGTGCCACAGAGGAGCCTCAGCCAGGAATGGGGTCCCAGTCTCCCCTCCCTGCAGGAACCCACGTCCAGGCTTGGAGGGGGGCTCCCTTGTGGCCCCTTTTTGGGCTTGGGGCTGGGCCCCCCTCCCTCCTCCTGGGCCCCCTGGCTGGGTGGGGTAAGTCCCAGCCCTGCCCCCAAGTCCCCTCATTCTTAGCTCCATGTCCACCCTCTGTGAGTGCCGGTCCCAGAGCCACCTCGCAGTGCCTGGGAGTCCTGCGGCCGCCGCTGGGAGGTAGTTCCTGCCTGGGCCTCCAGGGGGCGCCGACACCTGGCCGCGCCTCGGGGATCCAGCCAGCGTCCCCGAACAAGAGGACGCCCCACTTCACCGCCTGCTCCGTCAGGGACACTTTCCGGCAGTTTCTCCGCCTCCGCAGGGCTGACCTCTGGGGCCGGACACTTGGTGGGGACTGCCCCACACATGGTGGACGCTGAGCAGCTCCGTGACCTCCCGCCCCACCCCCGCCCTGTTTCTCCCCCAGGGACAGCGCCTGCAGACATCGCTAAACCTTCGGGGGGCGGGAGGTGGGCACGGAGCACAACTGCCCCGGTGAGACCCCTGCTCAGGAGACAGAGGAACCCACCGGAAGTTTCTGAACCAGGGAGGAACCTCACGTTCTAACCCAGCGCCCTTCGGCTGGTTTCCCCGAATGGCAGGAGCGGACGTGCGCCCCCTAGTGTACAGGCGCTGTCGGAGCCGCATCCCGTTCCCACACCGACCATGGACCCTCGGGGGAAGGTGGGACCGCGCTTCCTTCGGGAGCGGGGGATGGGGGGTGGGGGTGCGGCAGAGACTCGGACGCCTGCTGAGCCCTGGTCCTGCCGCCGGCAGAGAGCTGACCCGCAGACCGTGGGCTGGCTGTGACCTCAGTGAGACGCAGCCCCCACCCTCCGGGTGCTCACCGTCCAGCACACAGTAGGGCTCCAAGGGCTAGAGCTGGGGGAGATTTCTCATTTCCTTTTAAGGATGGCGATGTGGGGTTGGACAATAATGAAAATAAAGTTGGTGGGCTCTGGTCTTTTCACTCTTGCGGGGTCATGACGGGAACTCCATTTTCCGTTGCCATGCGTCCCCCCCCCCCCAAGGACCCACGACTCTTCCCCGCCTTCTCCCTCAATCCTCCATGCCCGCCCCACCCCCCGGGGGCCAGGACAAGGCTCTTCCTGCTCATCATTCTCAGGAGGAAAATACAGAACCAACAAGACACGCCATCTCTGAAACACAGGGTTTCTTCCCTGCCTGTCCAGGGGCCGCCTGAGGACCCCGGCCCTGGTGCGCACCCCAACACCCCCCCACCTGTCCACCCCCCTCTGACGCCCCGGCTCCGGCACTGCCAAGAGCTGTCATGTCATTTTATTATCCGTTCCTTTGCTTCCTCGGCAAGGGAAACGTAACGTGAACCTGGTAAATGCACAGAGGCCGGGCCGGTTTCCCCAAGCTCTTCCAGCAAGGTCCCCGGCCCCTCGGCCCGCGCAGAAGGGCGGCCCCCAACGCCCACACAGAACTCCACTCAGGAAAGCCGAGGGCGTAGAAAGGTGCTTTTATTAGAAGCGTCACACTGTGGGGACAGGGAGGGGCGAGAGGACCGTGGGCAGGGCAGGGCGGGGCCGCACACACCTGCCGGAGGCGGCTCAGGTGACCTGCAGCGGGGCCTCCAGCATCTCCATGAGGAAGGTGTCGATGGGCGTGTCCCCGATGAGCTTGAAGAAGAACAGGTGCTCCAGGCACTTCAAGCCGATGGAGCGCAGGGCCGGCAGCCGCAGCAGCAGCTTGGCGAACCTGCGGGCGGGGCCGCCGGGGACGCAGGTCAGGGGTCAGCACGCGGGCGGACACGCGCGACCGCCGGGGCAGGGGCGGTGACTGGGGTGGGCTCCGCTCTCTGGACCTTCTGTGTGGAAGAGGGAGCCCCGAGGGGGCGAGGGAGCCAGAGAATCTCCCCCCCCCCCGGGGGTGTCAGACTCAGGCTGGAGCCGCCTCCCCGAAGGCGGCGGTCAGACCCCGCGACCTCCGGGGAAACTTCCGAGGACACAGGCTGACGTGGGAATTTTGACACTCCCTGAAGACGCGTCTGTTCCTACCCTCACGCCGCCGGGACACGCAGATCGGCCCCAGCCGGGCAGGGAGGGCCGCCTCTCTGCGTGCGGACACGGAAGGGGCACACCTGGGCCCACGCCACCGCCCGAACGCGGCTCTGGGCCTCCGGGTGCGTCTGCACCTCGTCCCAGCAGCGGAGGGGCGTCGGCGGGGGAAGGGGCAGGAAGCGAGCCCCATCCCCCACCCAGGGCGAGGCTCCTCCGTGAGAGGGTTTCATGGGATTTGGCAAAGGGAGCAGCTGCCCTATGAAGCGCAGAGTCAGACTAACTGTGAGGATATGTTTTCACTCTAAAAATGTCGGCTTTATTCTTTGTGAAATGCTGAGCGTGCCGTGCTGTGGCTCCTTGCCGTCTGGGCTGGGTTTCGGAGCTGAGAGGGGGACTCACGCACAGTCACAGCCCGGGGCTCGGCCGCGGCTGTCCTCGCTCGCTCACGGGTAGGGAGCAGGGGGGCGGCGGGCTTTGGAGAGGCCTGCTGTGGCTGAGGGGACCCGGCCGCACCCTCCTGAGCCGGCCAGAGCGCGGGGCTCGGCCCGTGGCATGCATTCTGAAGAGTGTCCACAGGGTGGCAGCACGCCACCACCCAGAAGTGGCCTGTCCCCATGCGCCACCTGCCTGAGGCAGCTGCTCAGCCTCAGGGTGGTCGCCTTGGGTCGGTACCCCAGGGACACCAGGGGCTCCGCCTCTGCCCCCCCTCACTGAGCTCCCAGGCTCTGCCAGGGGCCAGGCAGCCCCTTCAAGGGAACACAGGTACGTTCCAGAGTTTGTCAAATGACAGCCGTTGGAAACCAGCTCAGGGCCAGGACTGAAGAGGGTAGGGCCCACCCACCCTGGGAAATTCTACGACGTCTCTGAAAACCGCCGTGTGGCATTTTTCAGTGTCTGGCCCTCAAAGGGCTCAGGGAGGAAGAGGGGACACCATGGTGGGTGATGAACAGGAGACGCGAGACCCCCGCTTCCCCCGGGCCAAGGCCTTCAGCTCGCCGTGGGCAGTGAGGCCCACTTGGCCGCGATCGGGACGGCGCCTGCCGCCCACGGGGGGGTGGGAGGACAGCGGCGGCCGCCTCACCTGCCCGGCTGCTCCGGGTACTTCTGCTTGGTGTAGGCCTCGAGCGTGGCGTAGACCTTCTCCCGCAGCGACTCCACCTCCGCGGGGTTGGACAGACCCTTGGCGTCTGGAAAGGGCGGCCGATTTCACCCCCGGGGGCGCCGTCCACAGAGGCCGCCCCCACCCACCCACGCCAGCCACCCCGCCCCGGGAGCTCCCGGACACAGGCTGGTCGGGGAGCAGCTGAGAAACGCACAGCCCTCGCACCCCGCCGACCCCCAAACCCCTGCCGCTGACTCCCGGGAGGAGCGTTCTCTCTCACCCGCGTCGGGGGCTGAGGCAGGCGCCCAGGTGGCTGCGTGGTTCACAGGGCTCATCTCCCAGGCACGGCGCAGCGGGCGGGGCCACCCACTGCGCTGGGGGGCTCTCCTTGCTGGCCTGCAGGGCCCACTGGCCGTCCCGCTGGCCCCTCCCTCACTGCCCCTCCTCAGGGTCCGTCTGAGTCTTCCTTTCCGGCCCCCCGCCCGCTCCCCACCAGCCTCACCCCACACCCGGGGGGTGGGGCTCGCTCACACCTGGCACCCAGCCCTGTCCTCACACCTCGGGTCCTGTCCTCTGAGCTCCAGACTCACAGGGACCGTGGCCTCCTGGACACTCATCCCGGAAGTCTCCCCACCAGCTCAGACAGTGACGTGACATCCAAACACAGAGTCCTGGTCCCTAGTAGCCCCAATGCCCCCCCTCCAGAAACGGGGGTCCTTTCCCCTGGCTGTGTGGGGAAACGACACAGCAGCCCCGAGAGTCGTGCTAACATTCACCGCCTGTCCTCCTTCCACGTGGGCTCACCCACGTCTCATCCATCAGCAAAACCTCCCAGTTTGCCTAGCAGTCCACGCAGCATCTGACCACCTTTGACCCCCCTCAGTCCTCCCGAAGGCCACTGGTGTCCCCGGTGGCCCCCAAACACCCACATGCACACACACTCAGGACCTGTCGAGGTGGCGCTGGCAGGGGCAGCTATGTGGGGCTGACCCTCCGCCCTCCCCACAGACGGTGTCCCAGCCCCAGTCCCCTGTCTCTGCTGAGCTGGAGGCCCGGAGGAGGTCGGTGTGCTGGGGCCGCCGTGCGGGGTGGGGGGTGGGGGAGGGCCGAGGGCCGTGCCATCACCTGGGTTAAACAGCACGATGGCCCGCAGGCAGCCCAGCTCCGACTTGTCCATCTGCATGTCTTTCATCTTGGAGACCAGCTCGGTCAGGACTCTGCACAGGAGACAGGGAGAGGCCGTGAGAAGCCCAGGCCAAGAAGTGAGCGCAACCAGCACTTCTCAAGCATGCACCCCATTTCCAGCCGGTGCACCAGGTACGGGGGGCGCAGAGAGGGGTGAGCTGCAGCCCCAACCTAGGGCATCACCACGTAACTGCAGGGACAGACACTGAAACACACAGCCATGGGAAGGCAGGGATGGCCATCAGCCAAGTCCAAGGGGACCTGGCGGAAAGCCGGTGGCCTCTGGGGGCTGGTCCTCATGCACGCACATGCACCCACACGCATGCACCAGCACACACATGCACCAGCACACACATGCACATGCATGCACACACATGCATGCACCCACGTGCACATGCACACACAGGCGTGCTGGGGGCAGAAGGGACACCTGTCGAAGATGGAGCCCACGCCGGCGCTGTGGGCGCTGCTGCGGTGCACATGCAGGCCAGTGGCCAGGAGGATGCCGTCCTGCACGGACACGGAGCGGTGGGAGAAGGAGGCGATCAGGAGCTCGTTCCAGCCTGCGGGGACCAGAGGGGCCTTGAGGGGACCCGGCTGTGGCCTTGCTTCACCGACTGTCGTCCACCCCTCAGCCCAGCCCCACGGAACACAGGCAGGGCCACAAGTCCAGGGAGGCTGAAGGCTAGTTCTGGGCGTCAGCGCCGATGAGTGTGGAAACAGAGGGTGAGCCTGGGGCCCCTGGGGGGGCTCTGGTGCCCCCCCACTGTCTCTCCAGCACAGCCCAGAGGGCGGCTGGACAGCAACCACGCTACGCCCCCATCAATCAACACACAGGGATTGAACACGTGGCAGGTAAGAGTCACCACGTCATCCGTCAGCGCCACACAGAGGGAGGGAGCAGGCCTCGCCGTCTTTGCCCCGGGGACCTGGCAGCCCGGTTTTGCGTCTCCGGTGCTGTGACCAGGCACCCGGCTCAGCGCGGTGCCCTCGGCCAACACCTGGTGCTCACCCATCATCCACCAGGGACAACAGAGCAGACCGGCTCGGTGACAAATGGGAGACGTGGCATGTGTCACCTGTACCGTGTCCCGGAAACAGGAGGCAACAGAGAGTCTCCAGGTCAGGGGGGACCCTGGGGAGCCCCGGGAACGAGCCCGAGCCAAGGCCCGAGGCCCCTCTTGCCTTGCTGGTGAAATGGGGATTACCCTCTTCCCCGCCCTCACAACGGTGACGAGGCTGCAGAGGGGCCTCAATCCCAAGACTGAGCTGTCCTTGAAGGTTAAACGCAGACCGTGAGGCCGAGGTAAAACCCACGTGGGAAAAGAGTCTCGCCCCTCCGTCAACAAAAGATGTTTCACTGGGGACGAAAGTGTTTTTGGGACGGGGGGGGGGGGTATCCAACTGTAAGAGCCTACAGGCAGCACAGAAGCGAGCCACCAGGAGAGTCACCTTGTCAGCCGCGCGGCGCACAGCTGGGGCGGACCACGGCCCCTTGGACTGGCTCGTTTTGGGGCCCCAGGGGGCACTGCAGAGCGGCAGCCCTAGGGCACGCCCCCAGAGGCACGGAACCCCCCCCCACGGCCTTTACCTGCTCGCAGCAGGATGACCTGGTCCTCCAGGGTGAGGTCCGAGAAGTGCGGGATGCGCTTGGCCCACTCGACCAGGGTGAACAGCTGCTTGTCGGCCGCGTGGCAGATGTTGGTGACGGGGTCGCTGGTCTGCAGAGGGACCGAGCGCTGGGTAGGGTTCTGGGACTCTCGCTCCCCACCTCACCCCATCCCCGCTCCAGCCGCACCCGGGAAGGGGGAGCTGGGCAGAGGCCCGACCACCTACCGAGTTCTCCATGCCCGCGTCCCCATAGGCCTCCGTCTTCGGCTCCACCGCGAGCTCCGCCTCCAGGATGCGCTCCACGGGCATGTCCTCGTGGCCCCCGCCGGCGCCCTCGGCCTCGCTCTCCGCCCGCTCCCGGCCCCGCTGCCTCTCTTCCTGCACGGCTGGCGGACGGAGGACACGGAGACGTCACGGCACGGGACAGCAGCGGGAAGTGGGCCACCCGCCCAGCCTCCTCGTGTGTGTGTGTGACGCGGGTGTCACCTCGGTGCTGAGTCGGGCGTGTCATGGTGCGGACAGGGACTCGGAGACGGCAGAGCCTGGGCTTCCGCGGGTGTGGGACGGTGGGGGCTGGGCGCACACCTTCCCCAGCTCGTGGCGCTCACAACCCCCGGGAGTGAGCATCCCCGCCTTCACGCTCCTCCGAAGCATCCCCTCTTCCCATCAGCACTCTTCCCTGCCCCCCCCCCACATGGCCCGCACGCGGCCTCCAGCTGCCCCCTGCAGTGAACTGCGGGCAGGTGGGGCCTCAGGGGCCGGCACACAGCCCTAGCCCCGCCCCCTGCCCCTGGCCCCATCAGGCCCCACACGTGGTCCTTGGCGATCACGCCCCATTAGCTCCGCCCCCAGCGCAGCCGCCCCGGACACACGTCACCAGCTCTGGCTTGTCAGGGCCGCTCTTTGGGGCTGCATGGGGGTCTCATAGGCAAAGGGATGGAGGAAAGTCCTCCACGTGACACTGCGGCCCCCACGGCTGATTCGGGGGCGGGAAGGGAGCGTGGGCCCCCCCCGGGGGCTGGGATGACCTCAGCCCCCCCACACCGACCGTTCTGCTCAGGCACAGCGCGGCCCCCAGCACCGTCCCCGCGGTCCCCGCCCAGCCCGAGTCCTCCCCCCCGCCCCCTCCCGCTGTGAGGACAGTGCCTCTGCGTTACTCGCCATCACCCGGGCAGCGAGGGCCCCCACCTGCCTGTTTCCAGAGCAAGGGCGGGACCGGCATCAGCACATTTTTTTAAATCCCAAGACAGGAAACGATAGTCTAAAACCCACAAGTCCGGCGTGAATGGACCAGAATTCTACCTATTTTTTAAGTCAGATTGGCACAAGATATATATACACTTCGGTGGGTGCAGGATCTAGTCATCAGCTAGTGTGTGCCGTGAGATGAAAAGGCTGGCAGTCCTCCGTTGCTTCAGTGCCGTCTTCGGTGACGAAAGCGGGGTTTTCCCAGGTCGACCTGCAACTTCTCTCCTCTGTCGGGGCGGGGGTGGGGGGGATGGCCCTGTGGACACCCTGGCCCTCTCTCCTGCCGCCGGGCGGGGTCACGGATCGGGTGCGCTGGCTGTCACGGTGGCGGGAGCCCCGGCCCAGGGGAGAGAGGACGGCCCCGCCGGCTCACTCCCCCTCACGGTTGCGCCCCGGAGGGTCCCGGGCAGGAGGCCCCCGAGGGTCTGCGGGGAGGAGGGTGGACCTGACCCTCATGCTCGACGCCTCTCTCCAGCCATGCTGTCACGAAGCGACGTGGGAAGGCAGAGGCGGAGGCAAGACGCCTTCGGAGCCCATCCTGACGACAGAAGACAGAGCCAGGGGCCGGGACTGCGGTGAGGGCGGACAGCGCGGCGAGGACAGAGAGGTTCCAGACCATTCCGAGGGAGCCGGGGTGACCCCGCCCACGGTGCGAGGCGCAACAGAGGAGGAGGGGCGTCCCGCGGGAAGACGGTGTTTCGTTCCCGAAACGGGGCACACGGTGTGACGAGCTGGGGGGGCGGGCAGGCGGTCGGAGCCCGGGCTTGGGTCCCTCGATGTCGGGGGGTTGTCCATCCAGGCCCAGCTGCGAACCGGGCAGGGGGGAGACCCTCGGTGGGCTCCGCTCGGACGACGAAGACCTGGTCCCCAACGTGTGTGGGGGGCCTCGGAAAACACCCCTCCGAGCCCGTGTCCCCAGCGGCCGCACGGTTAGGGTGGGGCCCACCAGGTTCTGAAGGACGCCCCCTCCCCAAGACACACTAAGCTTCCAGGAACATCACTGTTCTCCGCCGGGGCAGCCTCCTCTGTCCCCAGGGCTCACAGACTTTCATTTTCCTCCATCAGTGAGCCCCCCTCCCCACACAGCCCAGCCCCGCAGGGGAGAGCAGCCCCCGGACGGACGGACGGCCGGAGCAGGTCCAAGGGACAGGACCTCCCCCCAGGGCAGCCTGTGGAGGGGGAGTCGCCGTGGACAGGAGGAACCTGGCGGAGTTCCCCGGTCACCTCGCTGCCCTTCAGCTGCTCCGCGGGGTTGGGCGGAAAGGTTTTCCGTCTTAGGAAGGAACAGGAAGCACTTTCGACGGTTTTCCTCACTCTGCGACAGGGCAGCTGACCCCCACCCCCACCCATGTACCCGGGAAGATGTCAGGGCACGCCAGGGCACCAGGGTCGTCTCTGCGGACATGGACGGCCAAGGCTGCGGACTCCTAAGGCCGCCCACCCCGAGACCACGGCGCACGCACACCCGTCGCAGGGGACCCGCAGCCGGCCAGGCTCAGGGGGGAGCCCAGGCGGTGGCATCGGCCGGCTTCCCCAGAGGGAGACGTCAGCCGCACGGGGGTCGGTCTGCGGTCCCTGCGTGGGGGGCGTGCAGGGGGGCTCCAGGCCCCCGGGCTCTCAGGCTTGCAGTCTGAGCACCGGGAGGGCCCTATGGGGCCCCTCCTCCAGGGCAGACACGGAGGCGGAAGCCGCCACTGTCCCCTTGGCCGTGGTGACACGTGCGATCACAGTGCCCGGGAAACCGCCGTCTGCAAAGTCCCCTCCCAGGCGCAGCCCACGGAGCCCGGCCCCGCAGGCTCCGCCCAGCCCGCGGGAGCCGCCCCCCGCCCCACGCCCCGCCGCCTACCCTCGCGCTTCATGCCCATGACCAGGCACTTCTGGTAGCGGCAGTACTGGCAGCGGTTGCGCTGGCGCTTGTCGATGAGGCAGCCCTTGCTGTCCCGGCAGGTGTACAGCAGGTCCTTGCGGATGGTCCGCTTGAAGAAGCCCTTGCAGCCCTCGCAGCTGTACACGCCGTAGTGCTTGCCTGCGGGGGCGGGGCCGGGGGCGGGGCCGGGCGCTCAGGGCGCGGTGGCGTCACACCCCCCAAACCCCACCCACTCCCGCGCGTCACGGGGCAGAAAGCGACAGCAGCCCAGTGCCCCGGCCCTGCGCCCCAGTCCTTCACGCCCAGACACGCCCCGAGAAAGGGGAAGAGGCTCAAAGACCATGGAATCGGTGAAAACACTCATGTCCGTCCCTGAAAACAGCTAGGACCCTGGGGTGCTAGAGGCAAGCAAGCCAGAATAGGAAGGGGGTGCGTCTTTCTGGGGGCCACAGAGACAGCTTTCTTTAGTTTCTCTGGTGCTTTTTCAGTTCTTCCAAATTTTCTATGAATTGGGACATTATTTTCAGAATTATAAAAATCATCGTTTTTTAAACCATCCCCCAAAGCTGTGTTTTTACTAGTTTTAGAGCAAGAAAAAGGGGGAGAGAGGGAAATATTGGTTGGTTGTCTCCCATTTGCACCTCAGCTGGGGATTGAACCCACAATCTGGGCATGTGCCCTAATGGGAATCGAACCTGTGACTTTTCTGGTGTACAGGACGACACTCCGGCCCACTGAGCCACCCGCTCAGAGAACATCTTTTCTATGATTAGAGACGCTCTAGCTTGTGACCACCAGCCAATCAGAACCGCGTCTCTGTCCCAGGTACACACCCAACACAGCGAGGACTCCGCAGGGAGGGGCTTCCGGGATGTTCCCTATCAGTCCCACCCTCAGCCCCGAGGTCGGACTTTCAGTTCATCAGGACTCGCAGCCGGGGCCCCAGCTGGCCCCCCCAAACGGGCCCCAGTCGTCCATTGGGAACAGAGCAACCGAGGGGCCGGGCCGGGCAGCCGAAACTCCCGCGGGCCGCCCCCACCCCGGGGCGGCAGGGCGGGGCCCCCGCGCGTACCTGAGGACCGGTCCCCGCAGATGGCACAGATGTGCTTCACCAGGGACCCGGGGCTGGTGGACGGGTAGCCCAGGCTCCCGATCCCGGGGAGCCCCGGCACGGGCTTGACGTCTTCAGAGAGGCCGGCGCCACTGACCACGTTGAGCTGCAAGAGGGGACGAGAGGCGATGAGGCCCAGGGCTGCGCAGGCAGCCCCAGCCCCCGGGGCCGGGGCCGGGGCCGGGGCGGCCACCAGGGCGTCCTCCAGAGAACACGAGCTCCGCTGCGAGAAGCAGTTTCCGAGCAGAGTGTCTGAGAAACGTGTGGGCGCGATGTGAACCGGGGGGAGAAAGAAGCGGGGACAGGAGGTCGGAGCCCTGCGGGGGGCCCCGGCCCAGCCCGGCCCGGCAGTCACAGCGCCCGGCCTCTCTGCTTCGCTCCTGGGACTCCCACGTCCCCTCGGAGCTAGAATAACCCGCACGGACCGACGCACCCGGCAGGAGGCCACGGCCCGAGTTTCAATGTCGTGTTGGGGGCTGAGGTCGCTCCGGGAGGGGCCGTGGCCCTCGGGCAGGAGGCGGACCTCAAGGGAGCCGAGAAAACTCGCACATGTGCTCGTTCCGTCAATGGGCAGACACCCCCGAGCCAGCCGGACACAGGTCGGTCCCCCGGAGCCCCCGGTGCAACGGGAGAGAAGAGAGAGAGCATTTCACTGGCCGCCGAGGAGGCGGGGCCAACTGCCCAGGTGCATGAGAAATGGGGCAGAGCGCCCCGGACCGCGTTTTGGAAGGAACAGGTGATCTTCCCGAGAAAGTACAGACTCTGAGGAGCCGGAGAGGGTCGCCTCTGTCTTCCCGGGGCCCGTTGGGGGCCTGGCCGGAGCTGGGGAGCTGGCGGTGTGAGCGTCCGAGCCTGTGAACCTTCCGTGCACCCCCTCTGCTGCCCGACTGCACCCCTGTCACCATCAGCCCCCACCACCCACCCCGTGTCCCCCGGGGAAGAAGCCGCTGCCGAGGGTTTGGTGCTCGTCCAGGAAGACGGGTTAGCGGGATCCCGCCTGCAGCACTTCTGTGACCCGAGGGAGCAGGTGCTCCGGCGAGGCGAGGGAGACCCGTCTCTCGTCCCTTGAGACTCTCTCGTCCCTTGAGGCTGCGCAGTGTCATCGAGGATTCAGGACGGGCACAAACATTGACAACACGCACAAGAAAACTCAGGTGAAGGGGCGCGGGGCGATTAAGTGGCCCGAGGAGGCAGCCGGTGACGATCTGGGGGTCGACGGGAGGCCCCGACTTCTACACGGCCCCTGTGAACTGTGAGTCCCTGTCACCCAATCAAGTGACTGCACTGCTCCCACCGAACCACAGCTGGGACGGAAGGAACGATCGGTAAAGTGTAAAACACGACAGAGCCTCACTGAGCAAGGTTCCTTGTACGTTCGGTGGCTTTTCACCTCACCAAGCCAGTGTTCACTGAGCACAGGGGTGGGCGGGGCTGCCGTGAGCAGGTGAAAAAAAGGCAGCCTCGGTGACCGTGCCGGGCCGGCTGCCGGGCCGGGGACAGCGGGTGGGAGCCGGGAGCCGACGGGTGGCCACCGGAGGGTGTGGGCAGGGGACCGAGGCCTCCACTCTCCGCCTCGGGCAGCAGCGCGAGGAAAGCCCACGCCAGCGGTGGGGAGCAGCGGTGGGGAGCAGCGGTGGGGAGCAGCGGTGGGGACCCGCACGCGCCCACTCCCCGCCCACAGCCCTGTCTCCGTCCACGCCCACCCCGTGGACTTTCTCTGGAGAGAGAGCAGCTGCTGTCTGCAACTCCGTCCTTCATCCGTTCGGCTTTCGTGTGGCAGCCGGCGTCACCGTCACTGCCGCAACGGCACAGACCTTGGCCACCTGACTCGGAGCTCCGCCTGGCCCCAGGGCAGGGTCTCGGGGAGCGTGCAGCCCTCAGGCCTCACGCACTGGCGTCTGGGTGGTCGGACTCCCTTTGCAAACCGTTACCGTGTCTCAGAGCCTCCACACGCCTCTCCCTCCTTGCCTGTCCCTGGGAATCCACTGACGCAAACAACGTGAGTCCACCAACCTCCGCAGGACAGAAGGGGCTGCTGACCACGCTGGGGGTGGGGGGTGCCTACCTGAGAGCTGGGCGGGGCCACCAGGTTGACCCCGGGAGGGGCTGCCAGCGCGCCCGAGGGCGGGCCCATGGCCGACGTGATGACGCGGTACGGAGAGCCCAGGGCCGCCAGGGGGGTCCCCACCGCGCCCAGAGTCCGCGGCGCGCTCCCGGGGGTGTCCGTGTAGCTGGGGTGGCTCTCCATGGGCTTCCCGCTGGGCAGGGCTGCCGACGGGCTCATGGACGGGGAGCCAGAGTGGCCGGGGGCACCTGTGGGGAGAAGAGTGTGGGTGGTGGAGGGGGCTGGGGAGGGCCGACTGGCCCTGCGGGGTGGAGCGCCCCCTGCTGACCCACCCCGGGTTCGCTTCCTGGGCCCAGCCCTGCCCTTGGTGAACCAGGCGCCCGCTCCCTCGGGGAGCTGGTAGCACGAAGGCCAGAGAAGAGCAGGGATGGGGGAGGGCTGCTGAGAGCAACCACGCTCGCTGACCGGCTGGTTCTCCGGGCCCCACCTGCAACCCACCATCAGGGGTCAGGTCAGCCAGGGCCACCGGGCCTGCCCACAGGTGCGCAGGTCTGGGCCACTGGGGCCTGAGCCAGGAACACGAGCCACCACCAACCCCCAGGCATCGGGGGAAGACAGCAGGTAGGCAGGCCGCTCCGGAGCCCCTGGCCTCGGAGCCATGCTGCCGCGGAGACAACAGGCTGAGCCTGCGCATCGGGTACCCACGCACGCATTGTGGCCACAGCGAGCACTCACGGAGGTGCCAGGGCCTGTCCCAGGGGCTGGGACTCAGAGCCCGAAGCACACAGCTCTCCCGCCACCCCCTCCGGGGCCACCACCGATCCGACCCATCTCCAAGTTCAGTTTCCTGCTCCCCACGGGCAGACACCGGGGCTCACCCGACCCGGACAGCGGCGCCAGCCTCCCGCTCGCCCTCCTGTTTTCATGGCCACGTGAGAGCCACTACGGCCAGGACCCGAAGGCACCGTATGTTTGCCCGAACCCTGGTTTCTGGCCCAGACCCGAAGTCAAGGTTTTCTCTGCTGCTGCCTCTGGTCCGCAGTTTGGTTCCACGAGCCTCGGCAACCCCTCGGCCTCGCTGCTCCCTGGGTACGTGCCCTCTCCACCCCTCGGGCCCGCCGCCAGCCGCCCAGGAAATGCCCCGCTCTGCACCCGTACGGTTCACGCCCCTCGCTCAGGCACACGTTTTAGGAAACTAAACCTCTCTGATGGGGGAGGGCTGGTGGGCTTCCCCTCGAGACTCTTCCACGCTCCTGGCCCCCCCTGCCCCCCCAGGAAGGCTCCCCTGCCCCCGTGTCGTGAACACAGAGAGGACAGGGCTGGTGGCATCTACAAGAAGCGGGTGCGGGTGGCGGTCTGGGATCATCGGGGTCCGATCCAGGGGCCCAGTTGTGACTGGACCTTGTCAGGCTTTCTGGCTCTCAGAGGGTCACCAGGAACCACAGCCGCTGGGACGCTGCAGGGCACCTCTGCCACCGTGGCGTCTGAGTCCCCGAGGGCTTTGGGCCACGGAGGCAGCCAGAGGCCAGTCCAGAGGAAGACAAGGCTGTGAAGCCAGACGCCGCAGGCTGGACTTGAACCTCCAACCGCAGCTCTCGGGCCCACAAATGGAGGTACTCGCGGCCTCTGGCCCAGGGGTAGCAGCCAGGATCTCTCTCTAGACTGCAAAGGGCGTGGGGCGGGGGCCGTGGCTGGCCTGGACTCCGTGGCAGACCGTGGGCCTAAGGATTTGGCCGGGCCAGGCCGCCGGTAGAAGCTCCATGGCGGGTGGTCACTGCCGACACAGGCAGGGGTGGGGACACACTGAGTTCACAGCATCGACTTCTCTGAATCGCTTAGGGAGTAGTCGCAGCTCTGGCCCCGAGAGCCCCTGCCTCGTCCCAGCCACCCCCGCTCCCCCTAGGCCCCCGGGGCTCCTCATGACCCGGAACGACACCCAGAGGTCCTCCCCCTGCTGCCCTACTGGCCGGCACCGGGTTCCAATCCCCCCCCCCCCCCCGCCCCGGCTGCAGGCGACAATCACCATGAGATGCGCAAAGAGCATCGGCTGACTAATCCACGAGTGGGTGCCTTTTTTTTTTTACTGTTGCTCATTAATGTAAGTAACCGTCAACAGAGTTCGCCCATAGAAACTATTTGCCTGAGAAACCTATGCCTCTGATGTTTCACCAAGTGCAAACCTCCGAAATCTCCGAATAAGGAGTTGTGTGTGTGTGTGTGTGCGTGTGTGTGCTGAAGAGGCACTTATTGGGAAAGAGGAGCTGGGCTCCTCCAACTACAGAATTCTAACCAAGGTGAGGGGGTTGCTTAGCAACCTCGTCCTCAGCCAATGAAAACAAAATGCCACGCATGGGTCTTTCTGATTGGCTGGGCGGGAGCAAATGGCCTTAGCCGTGGTGCCCGGGCAGAGAGTTCGCTGTCCCGTTAGCAGCCTTGCCCGGGATGTTCGTGCCCACCCAGGGGAAGGGGACAGAGGGAAACGCCCACAGGGGGCGCCACCTTTCCGTCCCTGGAGGGACGTGGTGCCCAAGCCGGAGGACCGCGGCCATCCTCACACCCCGCCTGTGCTCCGGCGCTCGGGGAAGTCCACAGCCTCGCCCTGCAACACGCAGACAGGCCGCTCCGCGCGGTCGGCTGGGCCCTGCCGCCTGAAGGCCCTGTCCTGTCACCTCCTCCCCGAGCAGCAGCAGCAGCAGCTAATGTTCGGCGAGCAACCACGGTCCACTGGACATGGCTCTAAACTCCTTAGGTACATGGTCGCGTTTCGTACCCACAAACGTGAGGCTGGGACAGAGAATTATATGGCCTGCTCGAGGGGGAATGCTGACAAACGATACTGCTGGAGTGTGGTTCTCAGGGAAAAGCACCAGGTGCGGGTTCTAATCCCAGTCCCGCCAGGTACTGACTGTCTGGGCGGCCCCTTCTTTTTAAATCTGCAAAAGACATTTCTTGGGGGAAGCAGAAATCTGGACAAAGCATGTCGAGCTTTTCAGGAAAAGCCTATGCAACATTTCGTTGTTTCTTCCTGATACATTAACAACCTAGAAATGAGGAGGGAAAGTCTTTAAAACAGGGTTGCTCCAGTTTGTCTTATGTGACTTGAAATACCCTGCTCTGTGAGGTGTAAGCTGCAAACTTTGCAAAAGTTAGAAAAAGAAACAAATGATCCTAAAATATGCAAAAAAACCCCCTAAGTTATAGTTTTCTTGGTACATATACAGTCACTATAAAACATTTTTCATTTAGAAAAAGCGTTCTTTTAAATTTTTGTGAATCTCCATAGGCAAGTGGGAAAATGCATTTCAAAGACCCACTGCACGCAGAGCACCCACCAACTCACCCCCGTGGGGAGAAGGGGCTGACTCCCGCTGCTCCCTCTTGACCCCCCCCACCAGATTTCGGCCCCCCTCCTCCCTCTCCCAGCCAACCGGGGCCCCTCTCCGGACTCTGACCTGGCACTTTCTGACGACCACCCTCCCCGTCCTGGCCCAGCCCCTCACCACAATTCCTTCCCAGCTTTGGTTCCCTCCTCAGGGCTCCCCGCTCAGCCCAGCCCCCTCCCCCCTTCTTCCGCAGGGGCCAGGGCGCTGTAACCCACTTTTTTAATGTTCAGATGGTCCTCTGCATTTCCAAGGGCGCTTTCACACGGATGTCTGAGCTGCACAGCTCCCCCCACCCCTGAGCTTGGACAGGGAGGGCTGGCCTGGCCACAGAGCTGTGCTTGAGTACATGCCTGCAGAGCCAGGACGCCAGGACCCGAGACACAGGAGCCCCAGGGTGCGGGCAGCGGAGGCGCAGGCCACCTCTTCCAAGGGCAGCCCCTCCATGGGACCACGAAGGAAGGAAGACCCTCCCTGTGCCCCAAGCTCCACCCCCAGGCCACGGGCGGGAACAGGAGGACGCAGAGTGGCGGATGGGCTAACCCTCGCGTGCAACACTGACCACCAGGCGGCCAGCCGTTCAGAGCCCACGGGGGCAGCTCCCATTCCCCAGAGGAGGCCTGGCCGGCTGCCCGGGCGGGTGCGGGTGGGGGTGGGGCCACGGCTCCCAGTGCCGGGAAGAGAGGGTGGGGTCCCCCTTCCCTTCCCCTGCACACCTCCGCCTCCCCTGAAACCTGGAATGATGGAGAGAGTGAAAAGCAGGCAAAGATTGATAATCGGCCTCATTATCACCAACATTATATATAATTATAGCAAAACCTCACTCATCTGGATCAATTGAGAGAAAAATCCATCTAAATTCATGACAAGTTGGCAGATTACTTTTAAATTACAATTTTATTACTTCTAAGTAACACACGTGAAGAGTTTGTGTTTCAAGTACCGCGAGCTAATGGTTATTAAGTGGGGATTTTATAAAATCTGCTCTAAAAGACTCCTTTGTAATTAACACCCCGTTAATATGCTAATGACGCTCCTACCGTGCTTCCTAAATTGCTTGAAAACAGATGCAATTTAAACAGGCTCAACACTTCTGAGATCTTATTTGCTTAGCCAACCTTTCGGGGATTTATTTTTATTTATTTTTTGGTGAGTGAGCAAATACAAACCTGTTCATACGATGACAATTTCATCGCCCTTCCAAGTTAATTACGTCATAAATTAATAAGGCCATATTGCTTCAGGTGGGAAAGCAGGCTTTTGAGACTTGAAGCACCACCTCATTGTATAGAAGAGAAAATAACTCCGGGGAGGCGGCCGATTTGCTCGAAGCCACACGGAGCAGAGACCCTGGGTCTTCCCGATCCCAAGTTCAAGCTCATTTCACCCCCTGAGTGCCACTGCCTTCCAAGCCCACGACGCCTTCTAACGCCATGCTGCTATTTTCCGAATCATCTGGTTCAGTAAAAATATACATATATATATTTGTTGAGCATTTACTATGCACCAAGTCCATGCCGGGCACGGCGGAGATGGCGGTCCCTGCTGAAGGCCACGGTCACTTCATTCACACTTCAGACCAGTCGGTGTGGTCAGTAAGTCCGGAACCGTCCCCACGAAGGTAGGAACCAGGCCCAGAAGGTTAGAGCGAGCCTTCCCCAGGGCCTGCTGTGAACGCCCGTGGGCCGGGGCTCTGAGTCCAGGTCAGCACAATGTCCGGCCACGTTTCTGTGTGCGACTCATGGCCTTTGGCTGGCACCCCCCCCCGCCCCCCGCCCAGAACCCAATTTTGAACCTGGATGGGACAGGTGGGTGTGACACTGTCCCTAACACGTGAGAGGCACAGGCAGACAAGGGGCATCCCTACATAGGAAACAGCCCTGTCCCTTTAAACCATTTCAAAACTATATGCCCCGTAGCAGCCGGCCCTTCAAGATGAATGCCAGAGAGTGTTTCGGGCGTGTGCTGAGGGCGCCGCCCGCCTTGTTCCTGGGGTCCCCGGACGCCACCTGTGTCCACAGCCGGCTCCTGAATCCGAGACCTCCCTCCCTTTCCGTCTCCCTGCGCTTGGCAGCCAGAGGCCCTCCTCTCCGGAGCCTCTGACCATGGGCCGGCTCCTGAAGACTGCCCTCATCCTAAAATAGTGAAGGAGGACTTGGCTGGGTGCCAAGCGGTTAGAGCGTTGTCCCCATGCACCAAAGTGCAGGTTCGATCCCTGTCGGGGCCCATACAAGACTCAACCAGTGAATGCATCAGTAAGCGGGACAGCAAACTGATGTTTCTCTCTGTATTCTCTCTCCTCTGTCTCTCTCTGTGTCTGTCTCTCTCCTGTCTCTGAAGTCAATAAGTTTAAAAATTCTATACAGTGGCCGACGTCTGTCCACTCCAGCATTACCCTTGGGTCACACACACAGCCGCATTCGTCCTCAGGTTCAGACCTGCGTACCTCGGACCCGTTCACCCAACTGAGCCCTAAGGAGCATTCCCAGAGGTGACTGCTCTCCACACGTCCTGCAGACTGGAGACTTTGTAACTAGTTCTCAGCTCCCTGCAGGCTGGAGACTTTGTAATTAGTTCGCAGCTCCCTGCAGGGGAATGGCGAGCTGACTAACCGGCACCTTCCCCAGAGCGGTGGAAACATCCCACATATTTATTGGGTGCGTCCTCTGCCGCCACTCTGCCTTCTTGCAAGTGCTTTTGGAATGAAAGGTCACAAGCCTTTCCATGTGTTACGTTCAGATGTGGGATTCCGAAATCCTCTCTGGGGGCTGAGCTGCTCTTGAACTTGAAGCTCGTGCTGTCTCCCTCGCCCCCGCTCAGCCCCGGCCTGAGACAAAGCCGCCTGGGTGTCCTGTCCGTCACGGGTTGGAGGCCCCGGGTCCCGGCTCTCTTCCCGCCAGGTCTCCGGAGAGAGCGGGGAGGCTTTTCAACGTGGAATTTTCAGGAACTGCGGTGGAATCCCTGTCTGGCTCGCCTCACTTTGGCGGCCCCTCCGAGCACACAGCCCGACGCTTTCCGACCAGACGACCTCCCCCGGGAAACACCTGCCAGCGACATTCTCGCTGAACTTGCCGCCGCGCGCTCCGGCCGTTCTGAAACGGGGAAGGGAACTACCTCGGCTGTGGGTTCATGATTCTCCGCCTGTATTTTATTGACTCCCCACACCGTGCGTGCGGTTAACCAGGGCCCCCGCTCGGGTGTGTAGAGTTGTTTCACCTAAGGGTGGGGGGAAGCTCTCTGTGGCTTAGACCCCTCTCTCCTTCCTCTGCCAGAGGTGGCCCCTGGGGAGCTGGGGGGGGCGGCCAGTGTGAAGACCACAAATAGCTACTGGTCCTGGGCAAGCCATGCCTGTTTCCCGAGGGTCCTCCTCTGTGACTGAGGGGCCAGGTGACCCGCAGGACCCTCGGTCTAGCTGTGAAGATTCGGCTCCGGGACAGGAAAAAGTCAGGGGAGAGCCAGCACTGGGGATCAGCGGGCACCGGAGGGAGGAAAACCAGCAAGGGGAATACTCGTCTCCAGAAGGACCCCCTGGGGGCTGGCAACGTGCCCAGAGGCAGCGAGCCCCGTGCCCGAGGTGACACGGTTTTGTGCGCTGACGACAGCAGCTCTGCCGCTAGGACAGACCCGAGCATTGAGGCAGCGGCCCCGTCGCTGGCCAAGACCAGGGTGTTTGCTCTCCCGCCCTGGAGAGGAAAAGTTTGCCCATCCCTGTCCCAGGAGGGCACACGGGGCCCCACGCATTAGAACAAAGTGGGGCCACCTGGAAAACCCGGGCCTGTGTTGACTAGGACCCCCAGGGGCCAGTCCCCTCGCCCTCCGCCCAGTGTTTCCCTCATTCCATTCACTGCAGGTACTTGTGCTGGAGAGAAGGAGAGCGCGAGGCCCCTAGTGAGCCGGGAGGGGCGCGGAGCAAGGGCGCCCCTGAGGCTGGACACTGCCCGGTGAAGGGGGCAGGGGTGAGGGCAGCTGCCCCCGTCACGGGCGCCGGTGGCACCTGCCACACAGCCTTGGAAAAGGGTCCGGCCCGTCGTCGGTCCCTGGCAAACACGGGGGGCTCTTCCCACTCTGTGAGCACCGCCACACCGGGACCGCCTGGTCCCGGGAGAGCCCCGCAGGCCCGGGCGTCCCGGAGAACAGACTGCACCCCCGGGCCTCTGCGTGCCCTGCTTCCACTGACAGGGAGAACGACCAGGCTGCTCAGGGAGCTCGGGACGTCCCGGCCCGTGGTCTGCTGGCTGAGTCTCCGCGGACCCTCCGGCTCCAGAGCGAGGGGCAGCGGGAGGCGGGCAGCCCTCGGCCTCTCCCCCACTTGCTGTGCTGTGCACGCTCTCTCTCTCTCTCTCTCTCTCGGTCAGATTGCAAATATTTCAGAAACTAGTTTATGCTAAACGTCTCCTCCCTAGATCTCACGCATCATTGCTCCTCCCTGCGGAAGCCCTCACTCCTGACCACTTACAGGACTGGGGCTCCCCTCGGCCACCCACACGTGCGCAGAGAGAAAACCATGCTCTGGCATGCACGCGCACACACGATGCACACACACTCACACACTTACATGCTTGCACACACATCCACACCACACGCACATGCATCTACCACACCCACACACCCCGTCGTGTTGCCCACACACACACAAGCGTCTCCAACTCAGCCCTCCCCTGGGTCCACTCTCGGGGGGAAAGGACTGTCCCCCAGATGGCCGGGGTCAGACTCTGCAAATCAGGAGGCCCCCAGAAGGAGCCACCAATGACTCTCTGGGGCTCACCATGGCCCCGGAGCGACTGCTCAGCTGTCCCGTTCTCCCCCTGGAAGGGCAGGCCGGGAGTCTGCAGCAGGGGTGGGGCTGAGGCTGCGGGAGCTCATGAGCCCTGGGCGGGGTGGGGGGTGCCCTCCTGCAGCACCCAGAGCCGGGCCCAGGCGCAGAGAGGCCCCGGGACGCAGCTCAGCGGAGCGGGCTGTGCAGCCTGCCACGTGCTTCCAACCCTTGGCTGAGCCCCTCCCGCTCCAGGGCCTTGGACACCGGCCGCCCCCGGCACAGCCCGCACCTGCCCCTGCAGGCGGCCGAGATCACCCCGGCCCTGGCGCCCACGCGGGGGCTGCCTGGAGGCTTCAGTGAGCTGAGCTGCGCAAGAACTCGCAGGGGCAGCGCGAGAAGGGGCCCCTCTCCCTGAGGCCTCTGGACCCTGAGGGTCAGCACAGAGCTGCACCGGGGACGACGGGCTGTGTCTGCCGTCCTCCGAGAGGCGGCAGCTGGCTTGTCCTGGCAAATGGGGCTCTTCCCGAGCAGCTGGGACAGCCGGGCCCTGGCGGTGAGGGGGAGGGTTTCCTCCTGGTCCCAGGGCAGAGCCAGAGTGGGGACAGCGGGCCCTGTGTGGGGCCACGGCCGCCCAGCCGGTCACCACCCTTCGGCCCATCTGACCAGCGGCTTACTCACTGAGGCCTGGGTGGTCTGGCAGCTGGTGGGTGAGCGCAGCCCTGGATGTGAGTCCCAGGTGTGTTTCCCCCGGGGGCGAGGCTGGGCCCCTGGCGGTCCCCCCACTCGTCCCCGGGGCCCCTGAGGCTCCACCTGCTGACGGCCGAAGGGGCAGGAAGACACCCCCAGTGGGTCCAGGAGGGCCGCCAGCCCGCCACCCTGGGGCGCAGGCGGTGAGAGGCTGCAGGGGACACCGTCTCTGGCCCCCAGGGGCTCCTGTCCCTGTGGTCCCGCCTCCATGGCAGGTCCCCCCACAGACCTCCGGCCGACGGGGCCCTGGAGTCAGCCTCAGAGTCGGGGCCCCTCTCACCGGGCCCAGGCCAGCACAGCAAGCAGCTGCACAACGAAACGAAACGACGTTCTCCTCTCCCAGCACCGAGCAGGCAAAGCCGCCTCCAGGGACCGGCTCCGGGGACCGGCCTGGACACGCCCCTCCCTCCCCTCTGCGGACCAGCCTCCCCCCTTCCAGGCGGCCTCTCACCCCAAACCGAACAGCGAGGCTCGCCTCCAGACCAGCCAAAATCTGCGGGTCTCCAGGGGTTTCATTTCACGCCCCCCCAGACTCCTGAATCGCCTTTCCATGGGAATGTTGGGTTTTGCAATCACCTGGAACATTGGAACCGAAGGGACGTGGAGGGGGCAAATGTGTTCCTTTTTTTTTATCGAGAGCCCAGCACACGGACGACGGGACAGGCGCCGCCTTCTCGGCATCGGCACCTGGAGTGTTCACAACAGTGGGAAGGGGGCTATGAACCCCACTTTACAGACGAAGACACCAGGGCTCAGAGAGGTGCGGTGTCTTTCCTAGGGTCACACAGCTGGTCGGTGAAAAACTGGAAACCAAACTTTGTCCCTCCTTCTTCCCCCTCTTCCTCCCCCTCTCTCCCTTCGTCCCGTCCTGCTCTGGCCTACACCAGACTGGAAGGAGGCCGGTATCAGAGTCGGGGCTCTCTGAAAGGGCTCCCCCTCTCAATGCCCCCCCCCCCGATCTTGAACTAGTCCGTGCTATCCCTGGGACCCCTGCTGACGCGCCCGCACAGTGAGGGGTCTGACATGCCCCTGAAGGCCCCAGCATGCCCGAATCCCATGACACCGCCTGGCAGCCCCCCGAGTGTCGGACTCGGCCTGCCCTCCCCAGCCTGTGCCTCAGCTCCCTCCTCGGGTCTCCCCACCTTCAACCCTCCTGTGCACCCCAGCTGTCCCCGAGGGTCTCCTTGGCATTCGTGGAGCCGGAGCCTCCCAGACCGTGGGGACCCCGAGAATCTGAGGGGGAAGCCTGAACTTTGCCACCTGAACTCAGAGGGCAAAGGGGACAGGGCAGTGAGTGGGGCGCAGATGGGAGCTGAGATGGCCTCTCACCCCCCGGACCTGGCTGCGGGGCTACAGACCGGACATGCGGTGCCCGGCTCACAGGGTCGGCCACCGCCCTCACCGGCCGTGTCCCAAGACGGGCCCCCGCAGCCTGAGTGCCGCCACTTTCGGGAACGTGCCCACAGCCCCCACCCCCTGCGTCCAGGCCGCAGCCTGCACGGATTTCCACGTGCCGTCCGCGGGACGAGCCCACCTTACCCGAGGGGCGAAGCCCTCGTCTCAGCCACACCTGCACCCCGAGTGCCCAGCCCCACGCTCGGCTCCCCACGGCGCCCCCGTGGCCCTGAAGGAACGAGCACGTCCCCTGACCTAACACCCTCCCCCGGCGCAGGACCCCCCCAGCCTGGGAGTCCCCACGCAGCGCAGCTCACTGCGCGCCTGGCCCCGCGGGTTTCCCGCCCGCTGTGCTCCAAGCCGCCGGCACACACGGGAGGTCAGGCGGGCGGGGGCGTCTCCGCAAACTTGACAAGAATGTCTGCTCTGCCCTGCCCGCCAGGACAGGAACGGCAGGGCTCCCAGAAGCACCAGCTGCCCAGGGGGAGGCCAGCCGGTCAGCTGTTGGCTGGGCGACCGTCCCTGAATCCGGGGACCTGGGAGCGCGTGTGCCGGGGGGTGGGGGCCGCCCCCTGCGCAGCTCCCGACGGAGCTGCGGCCAGCGCGGACCCTCGGTGGGCGTGAAGGCACTGACCCCTGCCCCTGCCCCTGCCCCTGCCGCAGCACTGGGTTCGGGGCCAGCGGGGGAGGGGACCAAGGCCATTAGCAAATCAAAAGGGAAGCCAGCGGGAAGGAAAGCAAGGTGGCAAACGAAAGCGTTACATTTGCTTTTTAAAAATCCCAATTCTGGGGCAATCTGCTCCTGAATGCGACAGCCGTGCCCTCCTCGGGGAGCGGCCGGGGGACCCTCAGCGGGGTGAGCCGCAGCCCCCGTCACTCGCCGTGAACTCCGCACTTTCACGCCCACACAAACTCGCCGGCCCGGCCGGCTGCAACGATGTCTCGTCCCAGCCCTGTCGCAGGTGTCCCGACTCGCTCGCTGCCCGGAATGCCCCGCATCCGGCCCGGGCTCTGCCCTCCCGGCGCCGCTCCCCTGCCCCCTGCACCGACCGGCACACTCCCTCGCACACACCCTGCACACGCAGGTCCACAGACGAGATGCAACACTAACCCCGCTCGCTTGCCCCCCCCCCCGGCCCGCCACCGCCGTGTGCCCCCCCTCCCCCAGGCAGACAGACGGTCCAGATGGTGCCGCGCTCACCGCCGAAGCCGGTGGGGAACTTCATGAAGTGCGAATAATTCCCGTACATGTCTCCTCTTCGGCTCCTCGCCCTCTGCGGGCGGGCGGGCGGGCGGGCGGCTCCGGAGCCCGCGGCCCGGGCCCCAGGCACGGCCCCCACCGCCCTTCAGCGCGGGCGACCGAGAGTGGTCATCGCCGCCCCGCGGCCGGGGGCGCGGGCTGGGCCGGCCCTCCCGGGCGGGCCAGGAATCCGCCTCTCGATCCGGGCGGCCGCATAGCGCGCTGGAGCCGGCGGCGACCGCGGCAGCTGGTGCCTGTCAGTAATCACGCATAACGCCGCCGCCGCCGCCGCCGCCGCCCGAGATCCTGTTGCTAGTTTGATTAACTCGGGGCTGGGCTGCCGCGTGCGCGCGGCTCTTCCAGCGCCCTGCGGTCCCCTGAGGTCCCCGCCGGCGGCGGGATCTATTATCTGGGAAGCCGATCGATGTGTGACCGCCCCGCCGGAGGTCAGGGGAGCGGGGGAGGGGCCGGGGATGGCGGGCCGTCCAGGTGCCTGTCCCTGGACGCGCGCCCACAGAAATCAATGCGGTTTTATTAAAATGCATTTTCTCGCTCCAGCTGCCCTCTGTCCGACACTCTTGCTACTGGATCTGAGGCCGGCCGTGGGAGGTGGGGACTTGGAGGGGAGGACGGACAGATCCCCAGCGACGGAAGCGACAATGGAGCAGCCCCGGGGTCCGGTGGGCACTCCTGCACCGGCCAGAGGCACGTGGCTCTCAGAGGGCAAGGCTGACCAGGGCCGCTGGGGGCCGGGCCCACCTCACAGGCGGGGAGGGCATGCTGGCCCCATGCAAGGGTCCCTCGCTGACCTTCCCCGGGCCAGCGGCCTCACCCGCGTCCCCCTGGCAAAGCACCCCAGGGTCCTCCCTGACATAGACATTCTCCCAGGTGGAACCGACCCACAGATCAGAGTCCACGTTCCCCTTGGATGTCTGGGTCTGTGACACTGCTATTCTGACAAGCTGCTGCTTAGTGTACACTTGAATACCTCCAACAACGGGGAGCTCACTCCTCTACCCTCCCACTTCTGGACAGTTCTGACCATGAAAAAGCTCTTTATTGAGCTGCGTCTGCCCCTTCTCCCAAGAGCTTCAGCCCACAGATTCTAGGCAACTTCCTGGGGCCACGCAAGAGAAGCCTGTGGGGGTCGTCACCAGGGGGTCTTCAGCAAACTCAGACACAGATCCCCAGGCCCGCGGCGCCGGGTCTCTAAGCACGCTCACCCCTCACCGTCATGCCATGAACCGCGAGTGTCCGATGCATTCGCGCCCTGTCCTCTCTCTTTGGGCGGACTTTAATTTACAGAGCTGCTCTCACGGCCGCGATACTCCAGGCAGGGTGCAAATCTTCCCCCACTGGTGTGCGTGGGCAGGGCAATGGGGGTGCCATCAGCACCCCCCCCCCCAGGGGCTGAGCCCTGAGGGGCTGGAACAAGGACCTGGGCTTCTCCTGATACAGCCAAGGACAGAGAGAGCCAGGGAGCTGAGCCCCAGGGGAGAAGATCAAGACCCCGCGCGAGGAGAACCCAGGACAAAAACTGAGGACACGGGCGGGAAGACAGCCAGGAGCATCGGCCCCACGTGGAAACTCACATAAAAGTAGCCCCACAACCGCCCCCCCCCAGGTTCTGCCTCTTTTCTGCACATTCTCCGCCCCGTTCTCAGACAGTCAACCCGGGGTCCCCATGCACCCCCTCCCCACATTCCTCTGCAAAGAAATCGGGGTCCACCTGCCCCCCCAGGTCTTTGGGGTACAGCTCCTTCTGTCCAGTGTATTTCTTATTCCTCCCTCCACTCAGAGCTTCTGACAGTCCAGTGAACTCTTTTCCACCTGTAATCCAACTCGTGGACAAAAATGTTGCCAAGGGCATAGCAAGGACGTCGCACGGCCCCCATCAGAACGCCCCTTCACGAGTGCGGCGGACCCTCTGTCCCCCCAACTTCCAGAGGCGCGGCCCGGAGAGGGTGGCCCTGCAGAGACAGCACCCACGCAGAGCCAGCTGCGCGGGGCCGAGGCCCGGCTCCGCAGCTCACCACCGCACCACACCGGCGAGTGGCCGCGTCCCCTGGGCCGCCGCAACCACAGGGGCTCGTCATGAGGGTCAAGTGCGTCTGCACACGCTAACCACCTGGACCACACGGGACACACAGTAAACGGACTCCACGGTGGTCTGCCTTCTCCCCGGGGGCCTCGGAAACAGTCCTCACTGAAGCACAAGCCGTGTTTTCCGTCCTACGCCCGGCGGGGGAGGCAGCAAGTGGCTCCAGCGCGCTTGGCCGCTGGCCGGGGTCTTCCAAGCCCTCCCAACCGTCCTCCCTAAGTCTGCCCAGAGCCTTGCCCAAGGTCAGCATCATGTGGACCCTCACGCGGAGGTTGGAGGCGGCATCTGCCGTGCCGCTTTCGCTGGGGTAGGTGCCCTCTTCGCAGAACCAGGGCCAGACTCCTCGGCCTGGCGTGGGGAGGCCTCCCGAGTGACCGACCTCCCTGGCGAGCGCCCTGGGGCGGCCGCCGCCGGGCCCACGTGCCCACAGCTCCGCCCGGCCCCGCGCCCACAGTGTGGCCGCTCACGCACTCTCCAGGGAAACACCCACCCACGCCCCGACCTCACTGGGGTCTCTGGGCTTTGCTCTGCTCTCGAGGCGCAGTGATAACACCGCACGAGTTTTGTTTTGGGTGGGTTCGGGGCCTTTGTTTGCTTCATGCTGCGAGGTTCTCCTTCTGCACAGACACAGGAAGGAGCACGTTCTTGCTCTTCGCTCCCCTTTCTCGGGCGGCCCCTTCCGGCCTGGAGACCTTGCTCACGGTGGGAGCACGGTTTGTTCATCCCGCCTTCTGGTTCACTGCTCACGCCATTGACCTTGTCCGCCTGTGTCACACAGAAACTGTTCTCCCACATCCATGCTAGTACATGTACGTTCTCCCATGTACATGCTAGTACATGTAGAAACACTAGTAAGTGGTCAGTCAATATTTTTTTAAATAGAAAATGCTTGGTATGCTTCTACCAAAGCTTCCCTTGTGATGCCTTCCATATGGTTTATCACCCCTTCACAGCCCATGAACTTGGCCCGAACGGCAAGAAATAGGAACGTGGCTTTTGTGTTTAATCCGCGTGTTTTGCATGGCACCACCGTGTCTTGTCCCGGACCACTGTTGGCATAACAACCTGATCCTCTCCTAAGCCCTTCCCAGACAGCCCCGCCGGCCCCGCCGGCCCCGCCACTCCGGCGTCTCCAGCTGTCCCGGAGTCCTCACGCGGGCGTCAGACACACGGCCAGACGCTCGGGGCTCAGAGTGGGAATTAGCAGATTCGGTCGGCAGGACGCGGAGCGGGGTCCTGGGAGGCCCGGTCCTCCCTGACGACACGCCCTGCTCTCACTGGAGCCGCCCGGGCCTCGCGTCCTCGCCGGGGAGTCGGGCTCCGCGTCGGCCCGGTGTCCGCCGTCCAGCCCGGCAATGAGAGCCCGGCTTCACCGCCGGTCGTGTCCGGGGCCTAGTTCCTTGGCTTTTGCCCGGTGGTGACGGAAAACAGTCCTTTGCAGCAAACGGGAATGAAAACACAAAGTCACGTTATGTGATTCTTGCCGGCGGGCATGAGATGGAAAATTCAGATGCAAATATCTCCCCACTGTTGGTCCAGGTTAATATTCATATGTGTGTGTGCAACAGCATGTACGGTTCTGGTGGGTCTCCCCCAGTATTCAAGTTTCGTGGCACAGACCGTATTTATTCAAGTTCCGCGGGACAGACCGTATTTCCCAGTATCACCAAGGAGGGGTTTGAGACCCACGGCCAGGAGCCCAGGGAGGGGGACACACAGCCACTCTACAAGTTCGACCTCAGTTCTCCGTCTCCCTCAGCGCAGAAGTGACAGAACCGGCCGCGCAAACCCAGCTCTGGGTCTCAGCCAAGGAGCCTCCGCTCAAACAAGGACCCTTCTCTTATTGATAATGTGTTTCTGTTACATGTGTGTGGGTGGTCTCTGTGGGTTGTTTTTTTTTTTGGTGTGGCACGCATTTATTCAATTATCATTCAGCCAACACTTAGGGGACCTCTGTGCGTGCCGGTCTCGGGGGACAGACTGAGGGAGCAGACTTGAGGGGTCCCCGACCACAGGGCCGTGCTTGGTCCGGCGGTGGAGAGCGGAGGCAAGCCCACCGGCTCCGACTCAGAATGTCAGTTCAGACCGGGATGAGGGCGACCAAGGGAAACCACAGGGGTGGGGGAGGGGGGTGGCCCGGGATGAGACACCAGAACAGGGAGTCTTGGGTGAAGGAAGGGCCAGGGCAGGCTCCTCACGGGAGGTGACAGTGACCCTGGGGTCTGAGGGTGAGGAGGGCTGAGCCCGGGGAGAGAGGGCCCGGCCCGGACGCAGAGGGTCGCACAGCCCCGGGGAGGGAGCCCAGTGCACTCGAGAGGCTGGGGGGCATGCGGGAGGGACGTGCAGGCCTCGCCTTCAGAAGGTGTGGCCCCGGGAGCCCCCCGAGCTGTGGTCTCGGCCTCGAGCCGGGGCTCAGCCTGCCCCACCAACCCGGGCTGAGGGGAACCTCGCTCCCCGGCCCCGTCACGGGTGACGTGCCGTTTCCCACAGCTGACACCCGGGCACCGACCCGTCCTCACCACGGCCGAGTCCTCACGCCCGAGTCCAACCTGCTCGTCTGCCCAGGAGAGCCTCCCTCCCTCCCTTCCGCTCGCTGCCCAGCGAGACTCGGTCCCCAAGGCCCGTCCCCTGGGGCCGGCAGGGCACCGCCGATGGAAGCACCCTCTCTCTCCCCCAGGCCCCTCGGTCTGCGCTGGGGCCGTGCCCGGGCCCCTCCACACGTCCCTCCATGTACTGTCACCACAAACACCCCCTGAGAGCCCTCCCTGGACAGCAAACCCCAGGGGGCGGGGGGGCCCTGGGCCGGCGGCATCTTTGCTGCCCCGGCAGCCTTCACCCCGGGGTCTGACGCAGAACGGAGTCCTGAGGGTGAGACCGATGGGGGAGAAGCTCGCTGAGGATGCCGGCATCGTCCACCACCAGTCCAAGAGGACGCGGAGTCCCCTGGTGCCTGCACGGTGCACGGCCCAGGGGCCACGCCCACGGCCCCTCCCCGTGGCGTCACGGGCCCCTCCCCGGCGGCAGCACAGCGGGTCCGTCTGGGGGGCCGAGGCCCTCGGAGACGGGGACAGTTCGGGAAGCATTCCCGGGGACTTCCACGAGAACGGCCCCTGCCCTCAGGAAACGGGGGCCGTCCCCGAGAGGCCCACGGCGTGTCCAAAGGCACCTGCTCCGCATGCAAGGTGCCGCCAAGCGTGGCTCTGCGGCTGGCAACATGTGTGTCGGAGCAGCGTCACCGGTGGCTCCGCCCTAGGGGACCCGCCCCCAGGCTTGTCTGCCAAACAGCAGAGGCCTTTGTCCCCTCCGGAGGTGACTCAGCTGGGCGGGCGGCGGGGGGTCTGGGTTCCGGAAGAGGTCAAGGAACCCCATGGGATTCTAAGGTGGAGATCTGGGGGGCTGCCGCCTTCAGGAAGGAGAGCCTTCCCACGACAAGAAGCCAAACACGAGAAACCGCTTCCCAGGGTGATCCCCAGGGACCCACGAGACCCTCTGGGTGCATCTGCCCGCGCTCACAGTCGGGGCTCCGCTCGTGAACCCCAGGAGCTCTTGCCTGCGGGAGACGCGGCGGGGAGGGAGGCCAGCCGCCGGGTAGCCACTTTAATACTGAAGATGGAAGAAAATATGGAAGATGGAAGTATGCGTTTTTATTTGAAGAAAGGCAAAACACAACTGAAACACCCCCCCCCAAAAAAATTGGCGCCATGCATGGAGAAGGTGCCGTGACCGATGGGACGTGTCAGACGCGGTTTGTGGAGTCTCGTGCTGGAGATTTCTCTCTGGACGGTACCCCACGGCCGGGCGGACCGGCTGACATTGACAGCGATCGAATCAAGACATTAGTTGAGAATAGTCTACGTTCTACCACACGCTCAAATGATCCAAATCAATCAGGTTGTTGGTCAAAATGAAAAATGTGTCTTTTAGTTTAGGGAAAAACGAAACGGACTTCTTGGACAGCCCAGTGTCATCACTGGTCACCGCCGCACCGGGATGTTTTTCTCGAGGGTAGGGACAACCGCTTATTCCCTCTGCCTTGTCGAAGGATCCAGCGTGCGCTTCACAGGCAGCGGGCCTGTTCCTTAAATGCTGACCGAGTGACCAAGTGGACGCTGGGACTACAGCCAGGAACGGGGCTGGCTTCCCCCTCGCTGTGCCGGGATGAGTTCAAGGGTAAACCACAACGACCTTAAACGTCACATGACCACTCAGCCACCACCTCAGAGCCCATGGGCGCTCTCAGGGTGCAGGGCCACCGTGACCCACTGAGGGACGGGCAGGGCCGAGCCTCGAGGGACAGCCTGGTCCCTTCCAGAGAGAGGCCAGCCATGCGAATGCTCTCCTCCAGACTGGGTCCAGGTCCAAGGCGCCCCAGCCAAAGAGGTGGGTGCCGCCGCTCGACCTCAGGGAGGCCTGTGCGAGTCCCCGAGGGCGGAGGAAGCGATGCTGGCGTACAGCCCAGCCCCCAAGTCCGGGCCACTGTCCCCGGGACGCTGCTGGACACACGTTCGCCGAGCTGGCCGCCGGCTGGACGCAGGTGGGGAGCTGAGGCCGCGACCCACTTGCACACAGTCCAAGCGATCTATTTTCAGGTCCCACTCCATCGGGGCGGGGGGGCAGGGTGGGGGGAAGGCTCTAAATATACCCCCAGCGCCTGCCGGAGGCAGATTATCCCGCTGGCAGCTGAGGAGGGCGGGGCCGAGAGGGACACAGGACCCCAGGCGCTAACCTCAGCGCAGTCCGGGCCTCTGCACTTGTGAGCTATATTTACCGCACGGCAGGTGTCCCCTCTGTTTGACTGGGTCCTGGGCAGGGGCTCCGTGGGCTAGTGAAGGCCACGCTTTGTCCCCCTTTGTCGCAAAGACCCCCTGAGCAAAGCGTGCGGAAGCCACCGAGGACACCGGCCACACCGCCCGGGTCTGCTCCCGGGCACCCGACCGTAGAAAGTCCCTGCGATTCTCTGAACCGCAGACGTGACATTTCCCGCGCCTGGAACACCTGGCCGTCGACACAGCGCTTTTCCAGCCTCTGTATCAACAGCTGTGAGATTGCGCTGAAAGCCAAACCCAAGGGGGCTGCGGGCAGAAAGGAGGTTGCTCCGCGGACGTGAGGATGTGCCCGCTGCGCAGTGTCCTCTCCTGCAGGGAGAGCCGTCCTGGTATCCGGCCTCACGGCACAAAGCCAGGCACTACGCAGCCACCCCCTGTCCAGGTAGCGCACCCCAAAAGGCCAGAAAGCACTTCACTTTGGAAACAGCTAAGTGAGAGTGGCTTTCACAGCAGCATCTGGGTGACTGGGCCCAGGTGCCAAAATGAACAGAAACACCTAAAAGTGGAGACGCAGGTGGTCAGAGGCGGGGCCGGGGCGGCTCCAGGAAGGTCGTGAGGACGGGATGTGCATTTACTGAGGTCCGATGGAGACTGAGAGATTTCCCTGCAGTGTGTTACGTTGGCCGCAGGAGAGACACCGGGACCAGCGGGCCGGCACCGGCCACGGCTCACAGAGAAGCAGCAGCAGCAGAGGGAGCCGGGGTCTGAGACAGGCCCCCCCACCTGCAGCAGGGGGGCTCAAAAGGCCGGGGCACCGTGCATCTCAGCCTCCTCGGGGGGGGCTTGCTGAACACAGAGATGTCCAGGTCCTGCCTGGACCCCCCATGTCGGGACCGTGGGGGTCAGAACATGCCTCCTGGTTGCTCTGGGAGGAGGCATTCACCTCTCACTACAGCCTGACCGGGGTCCCCAGGGCGGTCAAGCTTAGGAGCCACACTAGGAGCCAGCACACTTGACCTTGGGGCCACAGCCCCTGAACTGCCCATATCTCCGTCCCTGGCAAGCAGGAGGCCAGGCGCTGGTGAGGGGAAGGTTCTGGACAAGGGGCTGAGCGTGGTGGCCGGTGGGTGCTGGCCCGCGGCGACGGGTCTTGGAAAGTCTTCGTGAGGAGAAAGCGGGCCCAGGAGACGAGGACCAGCTTCGAGGGTTCGCACGCGGAGGGCCTGGTGGAGAGGCACCACCCGCCAGAGGCATCCGGGTCCGCAGGGAGAGGGGCAGAGCTGGAGGATTGGGTGGGGGAAGGGGAGGCGGGGGCCTCGGAAAGCAGTGCCCGGAGCTCTCAGGCTGCCCGCGACTCCTTGTGGGAGCAGCTGTGAGGGACCCCTCGCTATTTCTGAAGGAGCACAGAGCTCTCCGCTGGCATTTCGGACACACCAGCCGGCCCAGCCGGGGCCCAGATATTTAGGGATGCAGCCTGTCCGACGCCAAATCCCAGCCTCCGTGCGTGGGGGGCTGACGCCACCCCCCCCCCCCCCCCTCCCTGCCCGGCCGCCCGGCACCCCCCGCAGGGCCGTGTCCACAGGAGGTGCCCAGAGAGGAGGGGAGGGGAGGGGAGGGGAGGAGGGAGGGCGCAGGGGGAGGGAGGGGAAGGGTTTGTGTGCTGGGGCGGCGGTGCTGGGAGTCCGTGACGCCACACGTGACTCAAAAGCAGACACGTTTAGTCCAACGGATGAACAAACCAGGACTGAGCACCCGTCCCGTGTGAGGCACAGAATTCTCTGCGTGCCCGTCCCTCTGTCTGTGTGTCTGTGATGACGGGTGCGGCCGTGGTGTCGCCGGAGGGTCCGCTGGGAAGCCCAGCGTGGCCTCTGAGTAACAACCACGTGGCCCTGAGCACTCGGGCCCCCAGACCGTCCCCCCCAGCGTCCTCGGCCTCTACAGGGAGCACGCGGAGCCCAGGGCGACACTGGGAGGGCCGAGAGGAGGCGTGGGTGGGCCTGGGAGCGCCCTGCTCGGTGTGGCACGGGGCAGCACTCGAGGCCACTCCGAGCGCACGGCGGCAGAGGAGATGTGCCTGGGGGTCTCAGTCCCCGGAAGCCGCCCACGACCCCCGGCGTGAGGGCCACGCCCTCCGCCCTGACAGAGCCGTCCTGGCCCCCCCGACAAGTCTCCGAGCCTCTCCACGGACTCCCGGCAGCGGCCGCGGGCTCACCAATAAAGAGATCAGAGGTGTCTTCATCTGGCGGAGGCCCGGGTGCTATGGTAACGGGCATTACTCGGGGAAGGGGAGGGAGCCTGCGGATGGGGGAGGGGCGGGGAACCATGCAGGAGACAGACACAGCCCCGCAGGGAACCTGCCGGCAGCATCCTGGGTCCTGCCTGGGGGCGGGGGGACCCTTCTGTCTGGGCCCCCCCTCACCTGGAGGGGCTCCTCAACGCTCCAGCTTTCCTGCTGCTAATGCAGCTTAGCCCCCCCCCCCCCCACCCTGACTCCAGTGGGGAGGTCCAAAGCCTTGTTTGTCTGTTCGTTTTCAAGGTAGAAGCGCGAACAAAACTCTGGATAAAACCGGGTTGTGAATTTGCAAAAAAAATCAGACACGTGCGTGTTTCCTCGGACTCAGCTGGGGCTGACGCTCAGAACCCCCTTGGGGCTGTTCGGCGGCATGGCCTCCCTCTGGGTTGACGAGGTTCGCCGTGAGGTTCGCCGTGAGTCCTGCCGGCGGGGAGAGAGGGCGAGTCCTTGCTGCGCGTAGAGTCCAAACTATGGGGGGGTGGGGGGGGCTCAGCTGGTTAGAGCGTCATCCCCACGAGCCAAGGTTGCGCGGTCCATCCCCAGTCAGGGCGCATGCAAGAATCAACCCATGTGTGCATCGCTGCCTGGGACGACTCTCTCTCTCTCTCTCTCTCTCTCTCTCTCTCGACCTGCTCCCCGTCCCTTGCTCCTCCCCTCTCTCTCTGTCTCCAAAAAATCAATAACTACATAAAAATGTTAGAGGCGCTGAAGGCTGATGTCCGAACCACCCAAGGCCACTGTCTTCTGAAAACAGCAGCTGTCTGTCTGAGGACGGGGCAGGTTGTCGGCGTGACGGAGCCACGGAGACGGGCCAGGAAGGGGGTTCCGGCCTCGAGAGTCCCTCTGAGGTCCGGGCCCTGGACCGGGGGCCCCGTCCCCGTCAGCTTCTGCCTCGGCGTCGGATGCCGGAGCTCTGGGCCCCCAGCCCGCTGTGAGCGCTTTGGGTCTTCTCGGCCAGAAGGACACTGTTCACAGGCGCTGTTATGATCTGTTATTAGAAGAGTTTCCTCTCCCAGGGGTCCCTCGCTGTCTTAGCCTTGCTTGCTTTCTTCTAACCTCCTGTGGGTCCCCGGTGACCACCGAGGCGCCGCGACAACCGGTCCCTCCCGGGTCTTCGGTCATCACGCGGCCCGGGCTCCTCCCGTGAAAGAGCAGGTGCCTCGGAGGCCAGGTGCCCGAGACTGTCCCTGTGTGTGTCAGCTGCACAGACGTCCCCCCGCTGCCAGGACTGACCCACGTGGGTGTGACCAAGAGGCGGGTGTGGCCTCCAAAACTGAGGGGGCCCTGGGCTACCAGGGTGCGGGGGCAGTTGGAACGGTGCATCGTGGGTGGCTAGGTTTTTTGTTTTCTACTTCTTTGGTTTTTAGGAAAACCTAGATTTCTCTTCGTCCATTTGTTAAGCTCGAACATGCCTGCAGGGAAAGGGAGTGACAAGCTATCGGTCCCTTCAGCATTTTCTGTGAGTTTCAAGGAGCTTTGGGTATTTTTTTTTCAGAACTGGTCTCCGGGCTGGGACACAGCAGACATGGGACAGCGGGGAGCTGGTCACGGGCTTTGAAGGTGATTTCCAGTCTGTTCTGCGTGCCTCTCGCTAGTTTACAAGTTCTCCTTTGCCTTTTCCTGTCACCTGCTACATGCACAGGGAGAGAAGAATTTACATACTGTGAACAGGGACATTCTCTGGTCCTCCGACAGGTTCGACCTCGCTGTGTGCATCGCAGACCACCGCCCCTCCTCCACACGTTTTATTTCATGAGGCAAGCAGCTTGGAAACCTCAAAGCACACCAACAAACCAGCAAACCGACAAAACCTGGATCTTCACCACCTTGAAAAAGCTCTGCAGCTGGAGCCGAAAACCTGGATTCCCACCCTGGCTGGTGTGGCTCAGTGGGTTGAGCGTCGGCATGCAAACCAAAGGGTTGCCGGTTCGATTCCCGGTCAGGGCACATGCCTGGGTTGTGGGCCAGGTTCCCAGTAGGGGGCGCACAAGAGGCAACCCCACACTGATGTTTCTCTCCCTCTCTTTCTCCCTCCACCTCTCTCTAAAAATAACTAAAATAAAATAAAAAGGAAACCTGGGTTCTCTGAGCACCCCCTTGGCACAGCCCCCCAGGGCCAGCTCCTCCGAATTACTTTCCAGACCCTCGGTCACCGGCGTGCCCTTCTCAGCTGCACAGGGCGGCTTTCAAGAGCGTGAAGCACGTCGGGGCGAGAGGCTGTGCACCCAGCCGCCACAGGGAGCACGTGGGCATGGCACCCAGGCAGGGACAGGGGCGCAGTCCCTGCCCCCCGCCGTCCCGTCCCCCCTGCAGCTGGGACGACAGCTCCGTGGAGTCACGATCGTTGTAATGTCCCACAGGCACCTCCTTGTGCGTCCGGAAAGGTCTCCCGTCCCTCGGGCGGTCAGTGGGTGCGTCGTCGCCCTAGCCGCGCCTCACGCCCTGGGTCTCACACTCTCTGCACCCTCCTCACCGCTCAGCACACCCCTGCCCCCCAAAACCTTCAGCACGCGCTCAGCCCTCCTCCTCCTCTGACGCTCGGAGAACTCTGTAGGCGGAAAGAAATTTCCTCGGTAATAATGAGGCTGTCTATTTTTGGAGCCTCTGTCTTCTGAGCCGCCCGGAGAACGCCACAGCTAGAACGGGACCGGTGACAGGGTTGAAAGGGTCTTCGGAAGGTCTTCTAGAAAAGTCCCCGCCGCAGGCAGAACCCCGAAACTGCCTCGGGCGGGCGCGGGCCTCCGCTGTCTGACCCCAGAGTCACACTCAGGCCCACACTGGCCGTCTCCACCTGCCGAGCCCCCACCCCGGCCCCCGCAGGCCCGTGTCCACCGCCACGCTGCCTGGACAGCTGGTCTCCCAGCCTCTGTCTCCCGCCCAGCTGACCGCCACGCCTCCGACACGGGGGCCTCTCGGAGACGCAGCCCCGGCCGCGCTCGGAAGGCGAGGCTGGCTGTGCACAGCGTGGGGGAAGTCAGTGCGGTCAGGTTACTGGGGTGTCGCACGGCGGGACTCAGGAGACCATAGGAGGTCACCCCCAAGAGTTGGGGGAGCGATCTGTCAGGAGAAGGGCTCTCCGTGCAAAGGCTGGGGTCCCAGCGCTCAGCGTCTCAGGCCGGGGGTGAGCTGCGAGTGGCAAGGGTGGGGGCGAGGCGAGCGGGACCACAAAGTGGGGGACGGGGTGGAGGGTCGGGACGGGCTGGGAGCCAGGACTCTTCCCCATGGTGGCAGCAGAGGGCTGGCCGGGGCTGGAGCTACAGCGAGGCCTCGGGCAGAGCGAGGTCGGAAGGCCGGACTCCTGCAGGAGAGGGCGCATGCATCTGGCAGGAAGCCGCCGCAGGGAAGTGCCACTCGGGGCAGTGGCCCGCCCATCACCAGGGCCCCGGGTCCTTAAACCGTCACACACGGACACACACTCACAGGTGCGCGCGCACACACACACACACACGTGCACAGAGACAAAACACAGACACGCATGTACACACTCAGAGACGCACGTACAGGCACACACACTCACACACCCTCCCAGGCACACACCACCACAGGGACACACAGTCACACAGACACACTCACACACAAACACACACTCACACACAGACCCCTGCCTTCCGGAGTCGCCTGCCAGGGTCCCTAAGCCTCCGGACGGCTTAGAGGGGGCAGAGGGGCCCAGCGCCCAGTCAGAGTCCTGGCTGCGGACCCGCTGCGCAGGGGTCTGCCCCGGCCCCTGCCTCCTCTGCCCCTACAGCACTCAGAGGCCCCAGGCAGCTCCTTCCGGGGGGGCCGAGACCCTCCTCCCGGGAGTGACATGCAGGAGGTTCCCAGACACACGGTGGTGCTCGGTAAACGCCACTTTCATTTCCATTTTGTTACTTTCTCTGCGATCCCCCTCTGTTGCCCGGAGTTCTGGGCCCCGGCTCCAGGGCAGTGGGTGCCGACTCCAGCTAAGGGCACGTCCGGTGCCTTCCAGGGGGTCTGGGCCGGGACTCGGCTGACAGCACACAGAGATGGTGTGTCTGTCTGTCTGGGTGTGTGTGGTGGCTACAGAGTTTCAGGGGAGGGGGCTAAGGTCCAGCGGGCTCAGTCCCCACTGACCACCAGGTGGACACCAGGAGGGCAGAGACGAGACTAGACGCCGCCGCGTGCTCTCCGTGGGTCCGGCCCCAGGGCCGCGCCTCCAAGCGGGAGACAGGCCCCAGGGCCGGCGCTGGGGCTGCTGGAGGCCGGGCGGTGTGGGGACAGGGTGTCTGTCCACCAGCTGTTTCCAGCGTGTCTTGGGAGGACGGGCCCCCTGGCCACAGGCTGTTCCGTGACATCACCGCCCTTGACCTTTGGGGGCCCGCAGGGTGGGGTCCGAGGGGACGGGCACAGGCCCCGATTCTTCGGCGGCCACAAAGGTTGGGATTGTGAGCTGCCGGGCGCCGGGGAGCAGCCTCAATGGGGACAATGTCTCTGGCGGGACCGGCGGCGGCCTCCCTGCCCTGGGGTCTCGCGGGACTATAGTGGGCCCTTGTCTCTGCTGCTGGGGTGCAGTGAGAGCACACTGTGGAGCACAGAGGCCGTGTGTGTGTGTGTGTGTGTGTGTGCACACAGGGGTGTGAAGACGCGGGAAGCCGCACTTTGCTTGGAGATCGAGCGGCCGTGACGTGGAGCCTGCAGCCCCGCCGGCCGGCCCGGGGTGAGAAGGCTGCTCTGCTGTGGAGCAGGAAGCCTCGGGAAGGGAGGGGGGTGCAGAGAGGAGGGAGGAGGGGCACAGAGAGGAGGGAGGGGAGCGGGGGAGGGGAGCAGAGGCTCCCTCGGACGCCTCCAGAACACCGGGCGCCCTGGAAGCGGTCGGTGCGCCCCACGAGTCCAAGTGATCGCAGCACACAGCCCACCACCCCATGCGCGCTTACAGTCACGGCCTGAACCGCTCCATGGAGACCCTTCAGCCGCCGGACTGACCTGGGGTTCCAGCCACCTCCCTGACACCTGCACGGCAGGTGAGCCACCACGGACCTGAGGTGCCACTTGGCGGTGGTCGCTCTGCCTCTCCCCGCACTCCAATGTGAGTGACAGGCCGGACCTGCCCACCGGCTGGGAAGACAAATACACTCCATCTGCTTTCCCCACGCGCACCGAGCGCCCGCTGCCCCCGCCCACCCAGACTGGAGGCCCAGCCCCTCCGGGGCCTCCTCCCCTGAACTGAAGGGGCCCCAGGTGCACCCTCAGCCCGAACTGCTCACGGGAAGAAAGAACATAGAAACCCCATCAGCTCCCCAGCCCCCCACCCGGCTCCCTCCTGCCCCCCCCCAATTGCCACCTCGCCCCTGCAGGCCAGGTGCTGGCGAAAGCATGTCGCCCCCCAGGATCGAGGGGAGGACTGGAGCGGGCCTGTGGCCGTGCTCCCTGCCACCGGTCATCCCTGTCTCCGTCGCCCGCGGTCTGCGAGGCGTCGGGAAACCGAGCCCCCGAGAGACGAGGGACTGTGCCGGCGGCCCTTCCATCGCCGCAACGGGCACCTGCCCCCCCGGGAGCTTGTTCCCCCTCGTGCTGGAGAAGAAGGACCTAGGGGACTTGGAGCACCGACCATGGGTTCGCCGCTTTCAGCCGGCCCTCCTTTGAGCCCCACGCCCATCCCTGGAAGCCAGGAGCTGAGCGCCTCCTCGGGCTAGGGAACACCCAGACCCTCTTCTTCACGGAAGGCGAGCCCGGCACAGCCCAGGGCCCGGACCCGGCTGGGGAAGCGTGCCCAGTGGGCAGGACGGCTGGAGTCGGCGTCCTCGGCCCCGGAGCCGGCCCGGCAAGGACAGGCCGTGGGGCCGGACAGACAGGAGGGGCGAAGGCTCAGGCCGGGCGTGCACCCAGGGAGGGGGCTGCCAACCTTGCGGAGACCTGCCGCAGCAGGGGACGGCAGAGGCCAGCGCCCGCCGCAGGCACCCTTCCCTCGGCTGATGTCCCCCAAGTGTTTGGCTCGTGGGCCCTAAGTGCCGACCGCACGGAGTCCTGGGAGGACATCCGGCCATGTGAGAGCCCTGAGCTGGCTCTCGATGACCCTCGAAGAGACGCGCTCAAGGTCACGAAACAGCAGCAGCACGCAGGCACCAGCGCCAGCCAGCCCACAGAAGCCACGTGGCCCGGTGGCCAGGGCTGCAGGGTCGTGGGGAGAGAGCCCGCTGGGCAGAGGGGTGCCAGGGGGGACCTTTCAGACGATCCATTCGCAAGGGCCCAGAGGAGGCTAGCTGGGTGGGGGCGGGGCGGGAGAGCATGGGGGTGGAGCTTGGGAGGCCGGGCCCTCCCCCAGGTCGGGGAAGAGTGACCCCGGGAGGTTCTGGAGCAGGGCAGTCACCGGAGGAAGCAGCTCCTCCAAAGGCAGCACAGCGCCCCCTCGCCTATGGGCCCCGTCTTCCGGTTCTCGGGGCCTCACAGCCCCCCCGAGGGACACACTCATCATCAAAGCCCTTCGAGGCTGAGCGGGCGGGAGGGAGGCGTTGAAACCACGCACCCAAGGGCCCACAGCGGAGGGGAGGGCCCAGAGCGAGCCCGGGTCTCTCCTCTCTCCGATAACACACCTTAGCCCGGCAGGGGGTGAGGGGGTGGGCCCGGGGGGGTGGGCCCAACCCTCGGCCCGCGGGCTGCGTGCTGCCCAGGACGCTGTGAGGGCGGCCCCACACAGCCTCGTAAATGCACTCAAAACACGATGAGATTTCTTCTGTGATTCCACGTCACAGTGTATTTAATGTGCTGCCCGAGACAACAACTCTTCTTCCAGAGTGGTCCCGAGACGCGGAGAGGCGGGACGCCCCAGCTTAGAGAGAGGCAGGTGCTCGGGGTGAGCTCCTGCCGGCCCGGGCACAGCGGAGAGGCCCTGCAAAGGGGAGGGTGCTCCCTCTTCTTCTAGGAGCCCCAGTCAGGTCCCGAACAAACCAAGACTGGGACCCCGCTTCCCCCCCTCCGCCTCTCGGTGGTGCCCAGGGAGCTCTGGAGGGCAGGGGCTTCTTCACTCGTGACCACACAGTGTGGCGGGGCCAGGCCATTCCAGGGGCGGTGGCAGCAGGCGGGTGCCCGGCCATCAGATCAAGCCCCCGCGGGAGAGGCCGGTGGAGCCACAGACAGGGTGGCCTGCCACGCTGGAGGGGGCTCCCTCCCACTCTCCGGGGAGGGCAGGCCGGTCCGCTCCTCACTTATTTTCTAAACCTGCAGGGTTTACAGGAACAGCCCGTACGAATGCCGGCTCAGGTCCCTCCCCGACTCCCCATCTGGAACGAGCAGCACTTCTTATCCTAGAAAAGCTCTTGATTCTTTTCGGAACACTTCCATATGCATCGCCGGACTGGGCTCTCGGGTCGCTGAGAGCGAGGCAGGCTGGCTTTACTGTTCCCGCGGAGCGGACTGAGAATCCTCGGCTTACGGTGGGGGAGGGGCTGGGCGCCGGGCACTCTCCCCGCCCCCCACCCATGCTCAGTTCTGAGTCCAGACCCGCCCGCTGCGAGGCTCAGTTCTGCCGTCTCGAGTCCTCCGTCCCCTCGGCGGCTGAATCATCAGAGACGCTCGAGTGAGGCTCTTACGACTGGGGGCCCTGGGGGGGCGGGGTAGCAGCTCTGCAAGGTGACCTCAGCCCCGGGCACCCCAGGTCCCGTGGGTGTGCGGAACTCACACTGGGAGCAGGCCGGGGTCCCTCAGCCCCCCCTGCCCCGGGAAGCCCTTCTGAGCTGCTCCAACCGCCCCTTCCAGCCCTGCGTGCCGGAGCCCCAAGAACACAGGAGGCTCCTGGGGAGCCAGGTCCCCAAGGCGGGAGGATGGGACCGGTCAGTCATCCCGGGAAGCAGGGGCTGCTGACTGGGCATGGTGAGCGGCTCCCACACAGCTGACCCGCTCCGGGCCGCACTGTGGCCCCGGTCAGCCGACGAGGACTCAGCAGCCGCCTCGAGGGGCCTAGGCACTCGGGAACCTCGGGCACCCGTGTTCTGGCCAGGGGACGGGGACAGGAAGAAGAGGAAGGGGGGGTTAGGTGGGGAGGGAAGGGCTGTGTCAGAAGCATTGTGGGCACAGCATGGGTGGCCCTGGGAGTGGCAGGGCTCCTGTCATAAGTAGGGTTGTCACGGGCTTGGTTGAGAAGTTGACATCTGAGCAAAGATGTGAAGGAACGAGGGTGCTAGCACATGGATATCAGGAGGACAGGGCTGCCACCGAGGGGACAGCCAGAGCACAGGCCCCGGGGCCCAGGGAGGAGGCCAGCGGCTGAGCAGAGGGCCAGAGGGGGACAGTGCCAGGGCGTGAGGCTCGGGGGCACGCTCCAGCTCCGGATTCGGCCACGCAGGGGCTCGCCGAGTTTCTCCAAGGCTGACAGCGGGCCTCGCCCACTCGGAAGGCCATGCTGTCCTTAAAGGGGCCTCTGCTTTCTTCCAAAAAATGCTGAGCATTCGTGTGCACACGGCACGTGACCCACTGAGGGTCACGGCGGGTGTGACCTGGTTCCCACTCATGACATGCAGACTGCAGACGAGTACTCCAGTCAGGAGATCAGGCGCACCCACAAAGAAAACTGCTCGTTTGGCAAATACTCATTTTTTGATAGGTCAGAGACCCACTGTCTCCAGGTACTCACATTTAACCTTGACTGGCTCAGCAATGGGAAGGGGAGAAGAGGGGGTTTGGGAAGCAGGCAGTGAAATGGACAGAGAGAGAGAGAGAAACAGAGAGACGGACAGACAGAGACAGAGGGAAACGGTGGAGGAGAGGTAGAGGAGGAGCGAGAGAGAGGGGTTCTGGGGTCAGGGCGCCTCTGGTCGAGGTTGTTTCCTGTGTTCCACGCAGCTGGCTGGGTGCGGGTGTTGGGTGCAGGCCTTGGGGGTGTCACCCGTGGGCGGGGCTGTGGGGAGAAAGGAGCAGGTCCCAGGACACGAGCCCCATCCAGGCCCCCAGGGGCGGGGCCCTGGCGTTCTCCCTCCCGGCCTCATACCTGCCGTCTAAGAGCTGGGCCTTCAGGGTGCAGCCAGTTTCTGGGGGGTTTTAAGAGTCCCCCCCCAGGTGCCCAGGGGCTCACCCTGAGAACCCAGGGATACTAGTGTCCTTGGGTAGAAGCCTGAGCGGCCGCAGGCGAAGGATGTCTGGAAAGGAGAGGCGCTCACCCGTCCAAGGAGAGGCCTTCCTCCGGGGCGGGGTGGGGGCAGGACCAGCCTTCCCTCCGAACCTCGTGTGGGGGCTGCACGGCAAAGGCCCAAGTAGCCACGTGGTCTCAGCCCCCCGTGCAGGCTCAGGGGGGTCCCAGTGCAGAGGCAGAATTGTCTCCCCACCCCGCCCCCCAAGGTTGAGGTCTGAACCCCCGGACCTGAGGAGGTCGCTGTGGGATGAAGCCTTTGAAGACGCCGCAAGTCACAGTGAGACTGTTGGTTGGGCCCTGGGGTTCGACCAACAGTCCCACTGGTCCCTACAAGGCATGGAGACCAGGCCGCTCGGGGAGACGCCGAGCCACGTGCGGGCAGGGACGGCCACCTGAAGCCTCGGCTGCCAGTGGCCCAGCGAGGCCGAGGGGCAAACCCGTCGGCCCGCCCCTCGGCCCTCAGCCTGGCTGCTCCCACCTGGGTCTGATGTCAGCTCAAACCCGAGGCTCAGAACGAGATAACTGGCCCCTCCAAGCCCCCCCATTAGGACATGCCGGACCCCAGTGGAAGCTGCGCCCCACCCTGGCTTCCCACTGCCGCACCCCGGGACATGTGGCAGATTCCGTGACTTTTCTTGTCTCTCCTTTCCTATCCTCGCCCGAGGGTAGGTTCATTGGTTCTGGGGAGCGGGGGGGTGTGAGGCACGTATCGATGCGAGGGAGAAACATCGACGGGCTGCCTCCCAGCCCCGCCGACCGGGGATCAGACCCAAAACCTCTGGCACACAGGACGCCGCTGCAACCCACCGAGCAACCCGGCCGGTTTTCACAGACCGGGGGTGCTGGGCCCACATACCACCCCCTGACTCTCTCCAAAGTCAGCCTGGCCCTCCCAGGACTCGGTCACCCCGACCCCTCCCTGGGGTTCAGACAGGGTCCTGCATGCGAGAGAAAATAACACCAGACCCTCGGGCTACCCTTCGTGGGCTTCCCGAGGGGACCGGTCTCTGAGCGCTCTCCGCTGCTGAGTAGCTGGTGAAGCACCGTGCGCACCCCCGAGACGTGGCCGAGGAGTCACACAGGGAAACAGGACTGCTTCCTGGGCGCCGGGTGCCCTCTGTCCTCAGCATCTCGCGGCGAGCACACGTGTCCCCAGAGCGCCCGGTCAGTATCTGTTTCTGATGGGATATGTGTATACTGGGGTGCACGTATATACAACCTCTTCCCCAGGGGCGCTGGTTCTCGGAGATACTTTAACAGACCGGCGAAGGCAGCAAGGTGACCAGATGCAGGTCGGGCCTGCTTGTCCCCGGGGCCTGGCCGTCCTGACAGGTGGGTGGCCACGACCCTTCAGGAGGACGCCGCTGCCCCGCTGGGGCCTGGACCCTCATTCCACAAAAGGGGGTCTGCTGCTCCCGGGAGGGGCCCAGGGTGCCGAGGGGCTCAGGAGGGTGGGTGGAGCTGCGAGGGGCCTTCCATGCAAACCCTGTGGTCTAATGCTGCTGGACACACACACTGCCTGCGTCTCCAGCCCACGCCGGGCGGCACCGACTCGTTGCTGGAGACACAGCGTTGTTCTCAGCACCGCTGTTGGACGCCAGCGTCAGGGCTGGAGGAGACCCCGGAGATCGGGTGGTCCACATCCCTCACGGCAGGACCAGAGGCCCAGGCGGGGGCGGGGGGAGGGAGCGGCAGGGCCCAAGGGCAAACCACCGGCTCTTGGCAGGCGGGGACGAGGGGGTCCCGGCTCCCACATCCCAGGCAGCGGGCCGGCCCTGCCAGGGCCAGGTCGGTTCGGCGCGTCATGGGAGCCGCGGCCACATCTGGGAAGCATCCCCGGTGAAATAACCAGAACTGACAAGGCACGGGAAACAGGCCTCGCAGGGAAGCAGCCGAGATCCCGGCCGGTCACGGGGAAGTGCATCGCGGCTGCCAGGCTGGCAGAGCAGCGGCGGGGCGGCGGGTGGGAGAGGAGCGCGAGGAGAACCCCCCACCCTGAGGGAACGCGGGCAGAGCGTCCGTCCTGGATGGCCTCGGGGTCTTCTGCCCGGAACCGGGAGCCGCAGCCGGCGGCCCACCCGTTCCCCAAAGCTCCCCGGAGACGGAGTTGGGACGGCAGCGTCTCCTCCGAGACCGGCCGAGCCGCTGCTCGGGGCTCTCTGGCATCGCTGATCCCGCAATTTGCCTGAAATTTCCTCCGAAAACCACTTCTTGGTCCTGGTAGGGTTTTTTTAATTTTAAAAAGCGTTCCTGTGAAATGCCTTTGGAAGGGGCCAGAGCAGAATCTGGAACGTCTGAGGCTTTTTCTGTCTCTCTCTCTTTTATTTTTGTTTCATTTTTGCCAGAGGTGATATGCCGAGGGATTGTTCTTGGCAGTCACCACAGGTCCGGGCAGGCCACAGGTCCAGTGCAGGGCGAAGCTGGTTGACAGGCACCTCGGAGCTCGGCGGGCAGGACCCTGGAGCTCAGGCGCCTTACCGAGCACAGCTGGACTCTGGCCTTCGGACACAAGGCCATTTGCCCTCTGTCCTTTCCCATCATCTAAATGTAGGTCACCCGAGGTGGGGACTCGAGCCAGGAGCAGGATGAGGGCAGAAGCCTGAGACAGCCAGTTAGGGAGTCCAGGCCACACTCACAGCCCCAAGCGGCCCTGCGCACATTCAGGGAGAATAATGAGCCCTGGCCACTGTGGCTCAGGGGGTTGAGGGCCGGCCTGAGAACCGAAGGGTCGCCAGTTCAAGTCCCAGTCAGGGCACATGCCTGGGTTGCGGGCCAGGTCCCCAGTAGGGGGCGCATGAGAGGCAGCCACACATTGATGTTTCTCTCCTCCTCTTTCTCCCTCCCTTCTCCCTCTCTCTAAAAATCAAAAATTAAAAAGAATCTGGTCTGAACACATTCTAACTAGCAATACAATTTGGGCAACAAACTGATTTCTCAGGGCCTTCGTTTCTTCACCTCCAGAAGTCGCCAGGTTGAACTTGGCTTCTCAGCCTTGGCCGCCTGGCAGGGTGGCTGGGGAGGGCCACACCACTGTCCCTGGGGCTGCGGGCCCCGCTCCGCAGGTGTCTGAGCCACCAGGGGGTGGTCACATATATTCTAGGAAAGTCGTCAATGACCAGTGCCCCCCAGAGACACACTCGAACTTGCCCTCACAAGAGCCGCCATTTCTTTTTGAAAAAATGAACAAAGCTATCGACCGAGCAGAAACATCTGAAGCAGCTCCGACAACAGGTCCCTCCAGGTCCTGTGCCTCTGACGTCCTCCACGGGCCTGAGAAGTGGTCCAGCGGCCTCACCACAGCCTGGTCCCAGTGTGGGGACATCTGCCTGGGGGGGGGACTTGGGGGTTTTGGTATCAGTCAGTCCCCCAGCCGCACCCGCCTCCCCCCTCCCACCAGGCATCCGGGCCGTGGGCCACACGCATTTCTCCAGTTGGCCTTGGGGGCTGCCCCCTGTCCCGCTTACATTTGTGCCAGGTGGCCCCGCCCAGGCTGCCGGCTGAGCCACCCCCCCCACCTGAAAGCCCCAGATGGAGTGTCACCCCTGGGGTGACATCAGGGGTTCCAGCCCCTCTGGGCCAGCTCGGCCAAGCCCTCCCCCCACCAGGGAGCCATCCGGATGCCCCTGGCAATCCGGTCCCTGGTTTCCGCAGCAGAGAACAAGCCAAATGGGGGAGGGTGGGTGCTGGGGGTGGGGGGGGGCATCCGAGGAAGCCCGAGTCCAAGGCCAGATGAAACGAGCAAGCTGTTAAACAGGCGTTCCGAGCCAAACCACACTTCTGGACACGGACAGACTACAAATTAAAACCAGGACGAGAGTAATTACGTCTAGACACTGCTGGTCAGCCAATGTCCCGGTCTGGCACTGAACGGCCCGGTTAACGGTTAAGGGCTCCGACCTGCTCCTCCTCCTGGCTCCGGAGACACGGCTTCAGTGCCGGAAAACGTACGGACCAGTCCTTTCCGGCCCGCGGCCCAGGTGGCCCCTGGAAACCCGCAGCAGGCAGAAGGCTGGTCTTTGGCTCGCGGGACCCGGCTGGTGTCAGCGGGGGAATTTTATAGCCTGGAGAACCATTTCCAACCTGCTCCAACTCCACGGAACGACAGTTCTTTCCACGAAGGTCTTCCAAGTGCGAGGCAGCGAGGGCTCACCCAGGCCGCTCTCTGGGGTCCGCCCGGAGCTCCGGCCCGAGCACAGACTCCCCGTCACGGCACAGACATCCCCCTTAGCAGGAGGCGCCTCTCCGGGCGTTGTCTCCATCCACCGTTCAACTGGGCTACAGCCTTCACCCCGGAGCGGCACGAGACGAGACGGGGCAGGTGCCTGGGGAAGGTCAGGGGCAGGTTTGAACACGGCCCACCTAGCAGCCAGCCAGTGTCCCTGCTCCCGCGCCAGCTGTCACCGTCCTCCAGTGTCCCGGCCCGGCCCCACCCCGCCCCTGCCCGCGGAGAGCGCCCAGAGGACTCCCCAACCCTCCAGAGCCCTGAGCAAATGTGGTTGAGCAAATGTGGGGGGAGCTGCCTCTCCCCACCCCACTGTGTAACGGGGGGTCGCTCCCCCCAGAGGTGCTGAACCAGGAACGGCCCTCGGTCGACCGCAGGGGACACGGGCCGGGGACCCTCCAAACGGGACCGGAGGGTCGGGAGGCTGCAGACGCTGCGCCGTGGGCCACGTCACGCGTGTGGCTCACCGGTGCGGAGCACGGGCTCTGGCCTCCCGCACAGCGAGGCCTTGGGCAGGGGGCGCCACTTCCGGCCCCAGGGTCCTCCTCTCTGACACAGGCGGGTGCGGTCCATCTCCTTCAGCGCGTGGTGCGGGCTGAGGGCTCCGTGAACACAGAAACCCCGGAGGTCCTCAAGAAATTCCAGTCCGATCGCCCTTCCCAGTGACCCAGAGCGACGCAGCGGCAGCGAGGGACAGACCGGCCCCGACCGGAGCGCTCTGAGCCGTGTTTGGTGCTGTGGCTTCCGTTTTCTCTGAGCGACTTTCACACCTGGACTCGGGCTCCGGCACCGGGCGCGGCACAGAGCGGCAGCATCGGGAGAGGGGAATGGGACCCTGGGGACCGACGGGGCACGCAGCCTCCGGACCCTCGGCACGCTGGCCTGGTCCGTGCGCCAGGGCCAGGCCCGCGGCTCTGCCAAACGCACAAACTGAGGACGCTTTTGGAGAAAATCAGCTGTGTAACCGTCAGGTGCAGGCTGAAAGTGGCGCTGGGCCCGGGCATTGTGTTTGGACACACCCGCGTCACCGCCAGCACTGGGTGAGGCGCTGCTTCTCATCTCCACGGCAACACCTCTGGCTATGACGTCATACCCCTGGCTATGACATCTCTGGGCAGGAGGCATTTTCTGCTCCATTTAATCTACGGGACCATCATCCTATGTGCCACCTGTCCCGTTTACTCAGTTCCTGAATGAGCTGATCGGCGTGCTGAGCACGCTTTCCAGGGGGCGCCTCCCTGAACCCTGGTGCTACTCTGTGTCTAGATACATTGTTCATTCCTTCCTTCCTTTCTTCCTTCCTTCATTGTTCCAACTAACCTTTGTGCAGCTTGTGCCTGTTCGAGAATTACAATGTGTTTTGCAGGTGAAGGAGGGTGAGGGCGTGGACCCGCCAGGCAGCCGTGAACAAGAAAAGCAAAGACATGAGAGGCAGGGTTCGAGAGGAATGCCGGAAGTCAAAGAAATAGCAGACGTGTGATTGGTTGAGCGTGGGGGAAGAAGGAGTCCAGGATGACTCTGAGAGTTTCCACCCGGGGGGACTGGGTGGACGGTACCCATCAATCCCACGAGCAAGATCCGGTTCGGGGAAGACACTGAGTTCAGCCAGGGATGTGCTGGAGCAGCCCCCGCAGAGCAACCAAGGAGGGCTGGTCGGGGCAACGCGGCAGGAGCTCAGCATCCACATTCGGGAGCCCACCGTCTAGACGTGGGGGCTAAGGCCCCAGGCATGAGTCAGGGCAGCCAGAGGACAGTGTGACAAGCGAGGGTGCCCTGGGAAAGGTCACACATCAGAGAAGAGCAGAAGACTCTGGTGAGGGGCCTGTGCGGGCTTGGAGGGGGGGCGGGGGAAGGACCAGGACACAAGTGGATGCCTGGGACCCGAGGGAGTGGCCGGTGATGAGCGGGTGGCCGGCCGGTGCGGGACCCCAGCTGCAGAGCACAGGCCACCGGGGCCAGGGCACAGGCCAGATGTGCCCAGGCGGCAGCCCGGGCCCCAGGCCCCAGGCCAGCCTGCTCCTGCCCTCACCTCCGTGCAGCCCTCAGAGGGATGAGAACCAGCCTCAAAGCCCAAGTGAGGCCAAGGCTGGCCCCGGGGAGGCCGGGGCTCCTGCCGCTGCGTCCGAGAGTTAGGCTGGCCAGGGGCGGGGCAGGGGCGGCGGACAGGCCGCCGAGGTAGACCCACCTCTCGTCCAGGTGCCCTGCAGCCCCAAGCCCAGCTCGAAAGAGCACGGAAAAGAAACACAAAGCAAGAGCAACTTTAAAAAATGTCCTTTCCCTCTGTAGCAAAAGGAAAAGAGAGAGGGGGAAAGCAGTCCCACCCCAGGAAAAGGCCCCGGGCACGCTGACCTCTGACCCCAGGCCCGAGAAGGCCCGCATCTTATTGTTAAACACCCAGCACGTGGGAGGGAAGGCAGGGCCAGCGTCCCAAGCCCTGGCCTCGTCTGCAAACCCAAAGAGAGCACTGTCGACCTCGAAGGTGCGGGAGATGTCTTCCCCTCCAGAACGGTGGACGGGGAGCAAGCGTGGTGGTCTCGGCGGGAGCCCCCCGCTCCTGGGAGGCAGCTCGGTGTCTAATGCTCACCCACACCGGACTCCGCTTCCAGGCCCCGCACTGTAGCTGGGGAAGAAACCACGTGACCTGGCTGCGACCACGCGTGTGACCTCCAGTTGGGCGCCGCCCCTGTGGGTCACCGGCGCGCCTCCGGCGGGCAACGCCCAGGTGTTTCCTGGGCTCCGAGGGCAGGGCCAAACCCGGGCCACATCCCCCAGCGGCCCCACCGGCCCACGTGCTTCCTTCCTCGTGTGCAGAAGGACTCGGGACATCCCTGTGGGGGCACCGCCCAGGCCTCCCCACCCACCTCCTTCGGTCTGATAACCCCGCAATAAATCTTGTTCCAACTCAGGCTTCCACCTGTTGCCATCTGCATGCTTTTCTCTCGGCAGGCCACCGGCTCTGTCCCCTGAGAGAAAACCTTTCGTTTCCAGTTCCTGGGAGCATCCAAAGGGGCCGGGAGGGTCTGAGACGCCCCAGCCCAGGGCCCCGGGCTCTCCGCTGCCGTTTGCTGGCACCCTCCCGCGCTGGCGCTGCTCCTCTCCTCGGTGCTGTCACCGGGATGTGGCATTGCCGTCCTCGACCTCACCATCCCCCACTCTGTCCTCCCCGCTGTTGTCAAAGCAACCGGCTAATGCACGGCTAATGCACCGGGGAGCTCAAGAGGAGCCAGCGGGGCAGGAGGGTGGGCTGGGAGTGGAAGGCACCGAGAGGACACGGTCCCCAGGGAGCACACACACCCACCCTCCCGCCCAGCCCAGGCCTGGGGAACCGGGGCCGGAGCTACAGAACCGGCTCTTCAGTCCCAGAAGGTGCTCAGAAGGCGGCCCACGGGCAGGAGGGAGGCCTGCTGGAACCTCGGGCTGGTGGCCAGGACTCGGGGGCCCTGCCTCAGACGACCTCAGCCCTGCCTGCTCTGGCTGTGACCTCTCCCTCTGCTCAGCGACCCCACCGGGAACAGGGGAAGAGGCTGCCGGGACCCCCAGGCTGCTGGGCTTAATCCCAGCCCCTCCCAACGGCAGCGGCCTTCTCCTGAGCAACCCGCCTGCCAGCCGCAGCTTCTGCCAGGTGGAGCCCGCCCAGCCGCGCCGCGGTGATGAGCCGGTGTGGCCGCCGGGGCTGCCAAGCGAACGCCCCAGCGGCTCTGGCGCTCCTCATCCTACTGACAGCAGTTTAATTCGGTCAAGCTGCGTCCCATCTCGGGAAAGTTTCCAGACTCGGAGGGGGGGTCGGGATGCCACCCCCTCGCTGGGGAGCTGCGCCCCGAGGCTGGGTGGGTGCGTGTGCATGCCTGCCAGAGCTGGGGGGAAACGAACCCACCGAAATGTTGCCACAGCGCCCCCCGCCCCCGCCCCGAATAGTCGTTTGGTTCTGTCTGGACTCTTTCCCCAAATGCACCGTTTAAGAGAACCTAGCGAGGCCAGAGTTTTTACAAGTATTGGGCGGCAATGTCAGATGATATTATTTGGAGGGTTGTGTGTGAATCTCACAGAACCCCCCTGGGTGGGCTGGTTCCCAGAAAAACACAGAAGAATCCGTGGTCCGTCCCACGGGCCGGGCGGGGCCTCAGCCGCGCTGACAGAGAGAAGCGCGGTTCTCACGGTTCAGGGCTCTCCGGGGAGCCGCGTACACGACGGGGCAGGAGGGGCCAGGGCGGGCCCAGCCACCCTGTGCAGCCACTCGGAGAAGGCCGCAGGGGAGACGCCGGGTTCTTGGAAGGGGCGGGGCTCTGGGAGGGGCGGGGCTAGAGGGAGGGGCGGGGCTAGAGGGAGGGGTGGACCCTCAGGTGCTCCCAGGAGCCATGTAACGGTGGCTGGCGTTCTGAGCTCGTACCTGCGCGGGGTCCTGCTCTCAGCAAACCCACACGTCGAATGCTCGTACCAGCTTTCTGAAGTTGGCGCTCTAATCACCTCCGATAACCACGGACAGGAAAACCACGGCACAGGGAAACCACGCGGTTTGTGCAGAGGCTCGCAGGGAACCTGGCCATTCCCGGATCCCCGCGCGGAGCAAGTCTGACTCCAGGGCCCGTGCTCCGAGCCGCCCAGCCCCGCAGCGCCCAAGCCGGAGCAGGGGGAGGGGCCAGGAGGGCTCGTGGAGATGCAGGTTGCTGGGCCACACACCCAGTTTCCAACTCCGCAGCTCTGGGTGCTGCGAGACTCACATTGAGCCCATTCCCCATGACGGCAATGCCGCTGGCGGCACGTGGCGCACCGCAGGAAGCTCTGGCTAGACGCGCTTCTCCTTCCCTGCACATGGCTCCAATCCAGAAGACAGCTCTGTGACAGCCGCCACCACGAGTGGTCTCATGAGAGCCAGCCACCTCCCAGCGTCCCAGGACACCTCCCCAGGGTCTCAAGCCCGCCCTATGCTAAGTAAGGCTGGGGGGCGGGGGAGCCAGGGGAAGTCACAGCCATGTCAGAGGACCCCCTGGAGCCCCCGCCTGGGAATCAGCCTGGGGGAGGTCGCTCTGGGCCTCCGCCCGCTTCTCCTCCCCATCGGCAGCGCCCCCGCTGCAGCGCCCCCGCTGGCGCCACGTGGCCTCTCAGCGAAGCAGCATTAGTGACCAAAAAGGAGTCCCACGTGCCCGTTCCCACTTCCTCTGTGGAAGCCTCTCACGTTACTCCCTCTCCCCACGTTCAGTGACAAGCTCATGCCCTCACCTGTCGCCTGCAGCATCCCCTCAGGAGTAGGCGTGGCGACGGGGGGAGGGCTGCAGCACAGACCCCCCGCTGAGAACTGCGCAGCTCTGAACGCCGACGCCGGGGTCAGGTCAGTGCGCCGAGAGAGACGCAGACCAGGAGACAGAGCGAGGGGGACCCGTGGGCTCCGAGACCCGGTGCGTCTGAGACCCAGCATGGGTGTCTCCGACGCCCACGGCCTGGAAGGCCCACGGGGCTCTCCGCGGGACCCCGGGTCAACTACAAACCCGTCCCATGGGGCACCCAGGAGGGGGCCTCGCAGGACCCCAGGCTCCACTGCCCTCCAAACAGGGCCCCGCGGGGTCTTGCGGGTCAGGACCGGGGTGTGCCCGAGGCAAGAGCCAGCACACTCCTGGCAGCTTCGCTCTGCCCTGTCTGCCGTGGGCGCACGAAGGACACACACGAAGGACTGTGACTCCGCTTCCTTCCAGCCGCCGGAGCCCTGACGCTCCCGCCGCCGCCGCCGCCCTCCGCCCAGCAGCGCCCGCCCGGTCGGACTCCACCTTCGAAGGCTCACAGGCCGTCACCAGATCATCCCGGGGACGGGACGGTCAGGGCAGGTTTTCTTGTCTTAATGTCTTGGGGTAACATGAGTGATTAACGTCCACACGTCCTTTTCAAAGAGTCCGGTGTTTAGATCATCCCTAAAAGGTTTGCCGTCAGGCGCGCTCACCGCAGAATCCGCGGACCAATCCGGGCCCGTGGCACTCCGGGTCCTGGCGGATTCAGTGCCGTCTGGCAAGATGACAGCCACCCAGACGGGCGTCCGGAGGCTGGGGCCTCCTGTCCCCATATTTTGTGGCTGCGTGGCTTAGCCTCTCCCAGCCTGGCTTTCTCGAGTGTCAAAGGGGAGGGAAAAAACTCCCATGCAAATCCCCTCATTTACTAAGAAAAAATGAAAAGACCTTAAGGAAGCAATGTTCACTGTTATGAGTTAAAATTACAGTAAAGACCCTGAGTAAAGGTCACCGGAAGGCTGTCCCCCGGGGTGGATGCATCTGTGGGGATGGTGGCTGTGTGGTGCCTGCCCCCCTGGGCTGCGGGGGGGCAAGGATGGACCCACCCGGGGGTCCCGGAGGACAGAGGAGGTCCGGCACAGCTCAGCCAAAGCCGCTCAGATCCAGGGCGTGAGCCCGGCAAACACGCCCACACCAACCGCGGCAGCACGGGGACCTGGTCCAGCGCAGAGCAGACGGAACTGGAGAATGCGGGGGCAGGAGAACAGAGCCCGGGAGTGGGCATGGGAACCCAGGAGACCATCTGCAGGACCTTGGCAGGTGGCGAGCCACCCTCCCCGACGGGACCTGACCTACGTCTCACCGTCCATTGCTGGGGACAGTGGGCCTGTCTCAACGGACAGGGAGGGGGAGCCCACGACACAGACCCAGCCACCCAGGGTACCCCTCCCCCCCACCCCCCTACCCCCACTCCCGCTAGTGGCACATCTCGCAAGCTGCCGTGAAGCAGGGAGCGATGCAGAGGCCGGCCCGGGTTTCACACTGCTGTGGCCCCGCACTGGCAGAGGACTCCGGGTCTTGTGGAGGATTTGTTACCGGCCACAGCGACGTGCACACCCTTCCTTATGTACACAAACCAGAAGAGAGCTGAGCATCTGCCCGCAGTGGGCCCCCTCTCTCGCTCGCTGGCGTTCCGGAACCGACGAGCCCGACCCGGGTAGCAGCGTGTGCTCTGCGCAATGCCTCTCGTCTGAGGACTGGCCCACGAGCGCGTGGCACGTGACAGGAGGGGACGTCGTCGGGCGTGGGAAGGTGGTTGGGAGCCACTGGGAGCCTCGTGGACACGCCACGCGGCAGGAACTCGCCGTGACAGGCCTGCCCCGTGTTTCAGAGACCCCGGGAACACACCGGGACCCGAGGGCTCCCCGCTCACGCGGGAGAGAGTGCAGTCCAGCTTCCGGAACCCTGCTCGAGGGCCCATCGCCGTGGATCTGGGGTCTTTCTCCCCAAAAGAGCTCAAGCTCACAACTGGGCTTCACACCCTTGGAATTGTTTCTTCTTTTTTATAAGGGCAGCACTTGGGGGAAGATTGCCAAAGGACAGCTACCCAACCCCATTCTGGTCAGATGACTCACTTGTGATTTGGGCATTAATGACTGGCGGTGGGTGGCGCCCAGGGACCCCCCCTCCCCCACTCTCCCCGTGCACACCCTGCGTGGTCTCTCCCCACATGCCCCAGGGCTGCTGCTTGGGTGGTCCCGAAACCTCGGCAGGAGCGGTGGTGTGCGACTTCCCACGCTCGGCCCTACAGGACACTCCTGCCGCCCCCTGCCTTCCCAGATCCTGCCCTGGGAGGGGCCAGCTGGCCAACACACGGCGGGGTCGCCTCACCCGCCCGGCGGGGGCCTCTTCCCTGAAGAAAAATCGAGGCCAGGGCCTTTTGGCACGAGAGGCGCCCCGGCAGAAGCAGGTCCTGCAGCCACCGAGCCCCCAGACGACAGACGGAGACTCAGACGGCACCCTGACTACAGTCCCCGCCACGTCCCTGAGCCACAACCACCCGGACGCTCCATTTCCGGAAAGTCTGTCGATAGTGGATGTTTCTTGTTACCTTCGGCCACTCAGCTTGGGGGTAATTTGCTATGTCGCGGTAGATTACAAATTCGTAACTGATGTGCTCATTACAATTCACTTTTATCATCCATGCAAACCAGACACTCAAGGATACTTATTTCCCAAAACTTTTAAAAATATTTATTAAAGACAGGCCGCTGATTTCCCAGGAGCGACCCAAATGAGTTCCGGGTGTTACTGCACGCCTGTGAGTCTGTTTCTCATTTGGGCCCATTGGTAACACTATTTATTTGGGGGAAGGGTCTATTCTCCATTGGTGGCCCTTAAGGAACGGGCCTTCCACGGCACGGTCCATTTCCCATGTGTGCACGTTGTGTGACGGGCCTGCGAGGATGTCTGGGGCTGGGCCGGTTATTTGTGCTGATTTAAAAGGCCGCAGGGGGGGGCTCCTCTTGCACAAGAGAAACGAAAATGTATCCTACCCAAAGAAATGCACTTTCCGTGGCTTTGGCAACAAGTTTTTACGGCACCAGGAGGGAACGGGCGGCCGGGGTGATCTCTGAGAATGTTTGCCACCCCTTGAGTAGATCGAGAGGTTCTGGATGATTCTGCCTGTCTGTCAAAAACCGGGAAACGAGACGACCTGAAGCCCAAACAGTCTCTCTCCCCGTGGGGAAGGGGAGAGCCAGCGGCCCAGGCAAGGCGTCAGCCGCAGGGACCGCGGGCTCCGTCCGCCAGCCCTCGGGGATGGAGTCGTGCGTGTCCCAGGAACGCGTCCCGCGGCCCCATCTGGGAACCGACAGAAAACACGTATTCCCGGGTCCACACAAACCCCGTTTAGATTGTTACCATCCTGCACGAGAGGCTCCCCTTTAATTAGCGCCAGTACTCAAAGGCCAGCAACATTGACAAACGTCTTGGCTACGATTTCTTTCCCCTGGGGAAGAGCCACCCCCGCCCACCGCAGCGGGGAAAGAAGGCAACCAGATTCCCATCGCGACTGCAGCCGAAAGGGCTTAAAAAAACCACCAGAGTCTCTATTTTCCAAATATTGTAGCACCGATCCCTCCCGAATACATCCAGAATTTCTCTACTTTTCACCTCCGGGGAGCCTTCCTGCTACCCAGACGGTGTGAAGCCCCCCCACCCCTCCCACCGCCAGGCGTCCCAACCCGCACTTTGCAGGCTCCGTTCCTGCCCAGCCCGCAGCCTGGTGCATTGTGGGAACCAATGCGTCTAAAGTGGAGCGTTTGTGGGGTCTGACGTTCCTATTGTGGCATTTTGCCCTTTCTCGTGTTTCGTGTTCTAGACAATTTATTTGTTTTCTCTGCCAATCCCCTCTTAGACCTCTCACGCTGAACGTCTACATTCTGCTAAGCTTCGAGGGGCTTGAGGCAGAAATCAAACAAAAATCTCCACCTTTCCACCCAGGCTGTGAGGCTATGATGACCCCCTTCCCCCAAATTACCGTACCATGTAACGTCGCCCCCACCGGGACGGCTGTGAGCAGAGACCAGGAAACGGCGAGCGTTGGCGAGGGTGCGGGGAAACGGGGGAGATTAGAACCCTGCGTGAGGCTGGCGGGAACCCTCCGGAGGGTCCCCCCCCCCCGCCCCCCGGGGTGGTGCAAATGTTCTCAGACGGGCTGGCGATGGTTGCACGTGTCTGCGAATACGCTAAAAGCCATGCAATTGCACACTTCAAATGTGTGGGACGTGATTATGTCTCAAGAAGCTGTTGTTTGTTTGTTTGTTTGTTTTTTAATGAAACCGCCGTGTAGTCTGGGGAATGCACTCAGACGCCGGAATCGTCCTGCGTCCTGGTAGTGGTGGTCCTCACCACACTCGGTGCGTAAGTTAAAATCCATAGACCTTTGTGCTCCAGAAGTGAATTTTAGTGGAAATTTTTTTAAACATTTAATTTTTTAAGCCAGGTGTCCTTCGTTGGAATTGCAGGCCGAGGCCCACAGCCAAGGGCCCCGAGGCTGGCGCAGCTAGGGAAGAGCTGTGTGCGGGCAGAGAGGCCACTCAGAGCCAAGGCCGAGCCGGGGCCCGGCTCCCTCCGCCGCATTCGGCCGCTGAAACCCAGCCAAATGCGAAGTCCCCGCAGAGAGATGATCCCCCGTGGGTCCTGCCTCCACCGGGAGCTTCCAGGAGGGCGTGAGTCAGGGGTCTTCGTTTCCTCCCACGTCCCAGGGACCCCCCCTTTCCTGCGTGCCCAATGCTAAGCTTGCGCCCCAGATGGAGAGGGGCGGCTCTCCACGAACACCCGTGGCCTCTCGTGGGAACCCCAGGCACCGCCTTCGAATTCCAGGCAGCGGGAAGGGGATCGGGAAGTAGGCACAGTGGGTGCTGCCCCAGGTAAGTCCGCAATCCGCGACAAAGAGCCTTCCCGGAGCGCCGACCATGTAGACCATCCACCTGGAGGCCGAGGACCAGGACGTGGTGACGAGCTACACGCATGCGCAAGGGAAGCCATGACATGAGTTTCGCACTTGGACTCGTTGCCGCCTCCCGCGATGCCCGCCGGAGTGCTGTGGGTCGGGAGTACGGACCACTGCGGCCGCCACCTGCCCCCGGGAGCACCTGCTGGTCCCTGGAGGAGCCCATGCAGCGCCATGGACCTGATCCCTCCGCCGCCCGACGGCCCGCAGCCGGGCCTTCTTTCCCGCCTGCAGAAGCGCACGTGCTCGCTCCTCCCTCGGGCCCGCCGCGCAGGGGCAATGCCCACACACGTGCACGGTTTCTCCGTTTCTCCAGCGCCTCCCCTCACCCCGTGGGGGCTGTTCCAGGAGCAGGGGGGCAGGCCAGTCCGTACCCCTGCACTGCGGCCGCATGTCATCTCAAAACGCTGCTTTCTGCAGGTCGGCGGGGCCGGGAAAGGTGGGTCTGGGGAAGGTGGGGGGAGGCGCCTCCGAGACCCACCAGGCAGGCGTGCATGGTTGCTATGCTTACCCCGAGCTTGGCGGTCTCCCCCTCTCCTAGGTAAGGAGATCGTAACCAGACTCGGGCGCTCAACCCCAGTTCACCCCATCACCTGGCACACTGGTCAGGACGCCCGGGGCAGAGTCAGGGGTCACCGGGGCTGTGAGGGGGAAGCCACCGTTTGAGTAGCTGGGGAGATAAGAAGGAACCCCAACAGGGAAGTCACGGCAGGCAGCCGCTGCGCTCCCTGAGTGTCCCTCCCAGGAACAAAGGTTCGCGTTTCCTCTGGAGCCGGAACTAACCTCACACTGGTCAGGTCCTCGTGTGCCCAGCGGCCGAGCACGTGGTGCCCGCGGGCAGGAGAGCGCTGGGCTGGGACCCCATGCGGAGGCTCCCCTGCTTCTCCTGGGGCCGCAGACTCTGGGGTCCCAGGCTCCAGATGGCCGTGCCGGCTGTTGCAAAGCAAGCGTTACCCCTGCTAATGAGGTTAATAAAACCGAACATCGCGCAAGCACCAGCGACATACGGCGCCCCGCACACAACACAGATTTACCGGCGTTCCCGGGAAATGGCGCTTTCCGCGTCAGTGGGTTTTCGGGGAAATGAGGGCTTGCCTCTCGAGCACCAATATTTTCGCTGGAGATACTGACCATGTGGGACGGAAGTCTGTGCCACATACGTAACGCGCTTGTCTATCTTGCGAAACAATGTATCAAAAGGCGCACGCACCATTTCATGTTTCAGGACGCCTCGTGATGAGCGTGCCAGGGAGTACTCGTGGGGGCGTCTCCATCTGTAACACTTTGGGGTCGTCATTGGGACCGCTCGTGTGGAGACACGGCGGTCTCTCTGCATGAGCCAGTCAGCTCCTCAGGCGGGAACCGGGGCCTTTTAACCCTCACGGTGCGTTTCCCACAGCCTCACCGCTCCGAGGGCGGTCCCCAGGACAACCGATCCCCTCCACGGAGCACGAGACACACTGAACCTGTCCCCACCCCCGACCTGCTCACCTAACGAGCCCCTGCATTTTCACGGGGTCCTCAGGTGGCTCGTCTGCACGGCGCCGGCAGAGGAGTGTGGCCCTCCTCCCGCTGTCCTTGCCAGCGTGCCGCTGACCAGTCCCACCGCCCTCACCTGAGGGTGCCTGTTAGACTCGCCGGACACAGGGCCCCACGCAGGCCCCAGTGGCTTAATGGCTGGGAGCGACACCCAGAAACCTGTTTTTACCGCCGTCCAGGGGCGAACCACCCCGGGGTGATTCTGATCACCCCATCACGGCTAGCAGAGCCTCCGGCCCTCTGCTTCGCTCACGGGGGGCACTCGGTACGTCTGCTTTTTCCCCAGTGCAAACTCTCTATTTCAAGTGGAGTAGCCAGGCCAAGTCCATGAACTTCTGCAATGCCTTCGAGGGGCTGCCCGTGCTGGGGCCATGGTGTCTGCAGGGGAAGGAGCCCTGGCCTCCGGCACAGGCCTGCAGTGCGAGGCCGGCTCCTGCGACCGGCGCTCCCCCGCCACCGGGGACAGGAGGCTCAGCGAGCACTTCCGCCCAGAGCTCCTGGGAAGACTGGGGGACCGCGTCAGCCCCTCCGGCCCCTCCGGGTCTCAGACATACATACATGCAGCCCCACGCCTGACTGTCCGACACCGCGGTGCAGACCCCCGGCTTTGCTGCGTGGACACAGCAGCCACAGCTCCTGCTTGCTTGCCCCGGTCACCATGACAACACACCCGGGTCAGTGTGGTACAACGAGGGCGAGCCCAGGGCAGTAGGCTGCCGGCCGGCCTCCAGTGCTCCGAGGGAGCGGAGCCGAGACCAGCTGAGCCGCCTCTCTCTCGGACCTCCCAACCCGGGGACCACAGGCAGCACCGCGGCTTCTCTGCTCCACTGAGGTTTCGGTCGCCGGTCGCACGGCATCCCGGCAGCAGGGGAGCAGCCGTGGCGTCTGTGGGTGGGGCCCGCACACTGCACAGTGCTACCGTCGGCCACACGGACACACAGTGTAGTCACCTGTCACTGAGTGGAACGCGTGCATCCCCGAGGCCCCTCAGTCTAGGAGACACGGGAGCCTGGGGGAGAACCTCACAGACTGCTCACTCAGAGAGCCCTGGGGTCCACAGGCGGGCTGGGCGGAGCCTTGGCTTTGGCCTGTCTCCCTGCCCCTGCTGTCGGAAGCCTCGTTTCCTCAGCCACGTGGAGCCTCTTCTGGGTCCCTGCCGGCTTCCTGCCCCAGCACCCTGCTCTGTTAGGAGAACCTCATCCTTCCCCCTCACCCCCTACCCCCGGCCCTCTCTCTGCCATCCCGTGCAGAAACCCCGGCGTCTGGGTCCGGGCCGTCCACGGGCCGCTCTTCTGTCTCGGTGCCCTCTGTCGGCTGGCTCCAGACGCCTCCCACAGGGCGGCCGCTTGGCAAACCAGAAGCGGGTAACCCTGCACCGTCTCCCACGCCCCCTGCAGGCTGCAACCGTCTTGCAGACGCGGCCTCACGCACCCGGGCACGCCCGCTCTGAACGCAGAAGGAAGCACGGAGGGGCTGCCCAGGCTCCTGACAGCGGCGTCCGCCTGGATTTCTGACGGAAAGCCACAAGCAAGCACTGGGCGGGGACCTGAGCAAGCCGTTTCTTATTTTCGAAGGGAGGAAATAGTTTCGCCTGACTGAAATCCCTGTCCGGCGCCTCTCACATTGTTATTGTTGAAGAAATGTGAGGGGACCCGAGGGGGCGTTTTTCTCCCGGAGGGGACAGGACGTGCCCCCTGTCCCACGGCCCAGGGCTGCGTGGCAGTGCCAGCAAGGCCAAGGGAGGGTCCTTCCCTCTGCAGCCGAGAGGAGGGCGGCGGCGGGCGCCTGTCTGGGGAAGTGACGAGCAGACAGTCAGGCCCCTTGCGTCTGTCACATCCCTCCTCCTAACTCTTCTCAGCAATTAAGGCTGCCACGGGCCTCCCACTCCCTTTCAAACCCCGCTCGGGAGGCACTTGTCATTACCCAGTTCCCCCCCGCCCCGCCACCCCGATTCTTCGACGCTGCTTCTTTGTCAAGCACCTCTACCTGAGCAAGCCCCCCTCCCGACATTCCCCCAGACGCCCTTTCCTGACTCGGGCTGCCAGGATCGGCGAGACCTTCGCTTCCTTCCCGTCTGGATCCAAACTCTGGTCGAGCACCGCCTCCTCCAGGAAGTCTTCCCTGCTGGCCTCTGAAGGAGGGAGGAGACATTCAAAGAAGTAAAATAGCTAGCCTGCGGTCGAGCTAGGGCCGGTGCCGGGAAAGATGGGGGGGGGGGGTGACACCTGCAGACCCTTTGCCACAGAACGAAACAGACCCCAGATGGAGCAAAGAGTTCAACACGGGAACAAAACTGTTTCTTTTTTCCAGAAAGGAAGCAAAAGGAGAAACGGGCGCTGAAGAGGGGCCGGAGCTCAGGAGGGAGAAAGGTTTTCAGGCATAAGACCTGGAAGACGACACTGAGTAGGCAGATCACTCTAGAGAAAAACGTGGCCCTTCTGCATGTCACAAGGCCGGGTAAAAAGCAAGCGGCACTCGGAGGACAACCTGCCAGAGAAACAAACGGCCAGGCAGCCGTGGGGTGACCCTGCCCGGTCCCGGTCACGGCAGGGCCATCTCAGGACCTCGGAGACAGGGACGCCGGCTTCCGTGCTGAGCCACCGGCTGCAGGCCAGGCCTCCGGGGGCAGAGCGGCCCTGTCCCTATCAGCAGAGAATGACCGGGAGTGAACCCAGGTGTGGACCGTAGCTATGCAATTTGGCCTTTTTAGTGTCTTCCTTATACTTTCCTGCATTTTCCGTTGTTTGCAGAACACATGGTAATAAGAACGATTTTATACTGGGAAAAATGGTTTTATTATTTGGACATGAGGGTGGGGGAGGGATTTCCGAGTTCCTCGCCCTCTCTCGTCACTGCACCTTCCCAGAGCGACGGCGCCAGGCGCCCGCAGCTCCTCGGAGACGGCAGCGGGAGGCCACCCTCAGGACAGGGTGGAGCTGCGGTCACGCACAGGAGCTCAGACTGACCACTGTGGCAGCCCTCGGGGCTGGGCGGGGCCTGGTCGCGTCACATCATCTGTGGCGGGTTCTGGTGTCACCGCTCGACAGAGAGGGTTCCACGTCCAAACCGTGGCTCTCCCATCGACACCTCGCTGCCCCCCCCATGGGGGGGCCACGGCCCCATCCTGCAGCTCAGCAAGCCTGGGAGGTCCAAGACCACGGGACAGGCCTCGGCGGGCAACGTGGTGGGGGCCAGGCGCCTCGCGAGGCCGAGAGTCAGGAGCCTGGGTCCGAGGAGCCGGTGACTTCGGACATGATGGCGTTCTGGCCCCAGGAGCGGCGGCCGGAACCAGGGGTCCCCGAAGGATCCATTCCTCTGTGTGAGCGTGCTGCCCCTCGGCTCCGAGGGAGGGCAGAGTCCCCCCCACGGGCCCCTGGGCTGGCCCCCGGGCCACCCCCAAAGCCGCAGCTCCTGCGTTCTGCAGAGAATGACCCGGGGCCCCACGGTGAGCTCATGAGACACCAGGACAGGCGCCCCGGTCCCCGACGTCCCAGCGGCAGGCTCTTCCCAGCTAGACTGCCCGCCCGGCCTGCCCCGGTTTTCAGGGGTGCAAAGCGAGAGGCGGGGGGTGAACGGGGTCTGGCCAGCAGCTCTGTGGCCTTGGACGGGCAGTGGCCTGGCATGGATGTTAGCCGGGCTTCGGGCCAGCCAGAGCACGCGGGAGGCCCTCACAGGGACACCTGGTCATTGCCTCGGGCCTCGGCCCCCTTCACAGACCTCCCTGGGCACGGCGGCCCTCCCAGAGTCAGACCCGGGGTGCTCCGACTCCACAAACCTCCGCCCTTCAAACAGGAGAACAAGAGAGGGAGAGCGAGAGCAAACAGTGCAAGGGCCGAGGGCGTTGCAGAAAGCGAGTCCTCTCTGCAGCAGCAGCACGCAGTCGCAGAGAGGAGTGTCTAGGAAACGAAACGGGGCGCAGGGTCCCCGCTCTGACGGCCCCGGGTACTCACCACAGTCTGCACACGCTCACTCTCACAGTCAGAACGAGCGACAAGCCCGGGCGTTACTGGTCGCACCCAGAACGGGGTGGGGGGGACAGCCTCAGAGGCGGCCTGGGCTGGAAGGACACGGAGGTAGTTCATGGTCGAGGGTTCCCGAGCAGCACGGGGCCGAGGGCCTCACGCCGCTCTGAGCGCCCCGAGTGGCTGAGCCCGCGTGGCTGGGCCCGGCTTCATCAAACGCATCCGTGGACTGTTCAGTCCGGGAACCCCATCCGCTGGTCTCAGACCGGCGGGTGTCTGAGCAGCTTGCTCCTGGCCACCTGAGCGGAGAGGGTGCTCGGGATCCTTCTGGAACCGGCTGTCCCCTCTGGCCGTCCTCACAAAGCTGACCACAGCCACATTCCTCCGTCACCGCCGGGGAGCGGTGGTCCGGGCAGTGGCTGTTCCTTCGGGGGAACGTACCTTCCTGTGTTCTTCGGTACGACTGCTGTTCCGTTTTTAGGGACCCACGACCACTCCAACTCAGACAGAAACGGGAGTGATGAGGCTTTGTTAAACCCGGCGCCACAGGCCAGGTGCCCTGCTCTGCGTGTGGCCGGAGTGTTTCATTTCACTCAGAACGACCTTAGGCATCAGATGGGGTTGCCTCCACTCCCCAGGGAAAACAGAAGAGACGTTCAGTAAGGTACCAGCCCCGCGGCTGACGGCCAGCTCTGCCTGACTCCCAAGTTCACGGCCGAAGCACCGGATGAGTCAGACCTCCCATGATGGAGAACTCTGAGCCCTTCCAGGATTCGGTTGGGGTCTGAAGCAAGCGACTCTTCTGTGGCCTCTACGCTGACCCCCCCAACCTGTTAACCAGGGCAGCACAGCCCCCCGGTGAGCTGCCTGCTCTTCTCGCTGCCCCGTGGGTGAAGACCATCCTCCCCCAACGGGCCCCTGGGGGGGTGGCTTTCATTTGCAGCCAGACAGAGAAGCCTGGGGTCATATCACTCACTCCCTTACAAAAAACTAGGGTCACACCGCGACATGTATTATTAATCGGCAGCGTAATGGCATGAACCAAAAGCCCTTCAGCAAGAATGATTCAGGACCTACTGGAGCTCAGAGCTGGGCTTGGTGTCAATGTGCAAACACACCAGAAGAGGTCCCCAAGCCCCCCGGAGGCCCCCCCCCCACTGTGCTCATGGGGAAATGAATGCTCAGGCCGCACCTCGAGGAGAACGGCATGAAAGTACAGGAAAGCCTGGCTGATGCCGCCTGGAGGGACCCGAGGGAAACCGGAAAACTGGCGTCTGAACTGCACGGGGACTTGGACGGGGTCTTGCAGGGGAGGTGGGAGCAGCCGAGGGACAGAGCAGGAGATGGAGGGCCCGAGGGTGAACAATGCTGGGTGTCACAGTGCCAGCCGGCACCCGAGGCACGAGGGGGTGGCAAAGCAGCCGGGGAAGGGAGCTGGGGCCGGCCCTGCCACAGCCGGACTGCCGCACGCTGGGAAGACCGAACGCCGTCCGTGCACGGGACGCGGGTGAGCCGCCGCTGGCTTCTGAGCACAGGCGGGGAGCGGCCGGAAGCTCCCGGGGGGCCGGGGGGGAGGTGGGGGGGGGCTGCACATTTGACCCGTGAATAGGAGGTATCTGGGCCTGGGTGCACGTGGGGGCCCTGAACACTTCATTAAACGAGGTCCCTAGACACGAAGAGCGTGATGCATTTTAATGCATTTCTGCCTCCTCTCTCTCTCTCCCTCTCTCTCTCTCTCTCTCTCTCTCTCTCTCTCTCTCTATTGCAACTAAGTGTAATTTCTCAGAACCGGCTCCGAAAGATACCTCAAGTGTTTATCCTCTCGGGGAGCACGCGGAGCGTGTGCTCTGGGTATTAAATGCACGCCTGCAGAGGTCCGGGCTACCGAGACAGGACTGAAACTCGTGCCCCGGTTATTGGAAGCGCGGGGCCCTGGAATCACGGGGTGGGGGGTGGGGGGGACACTTCCCAGTTCCCACGTGGAGGCATTGCTATTAAAAGAACAGGAAACGGTTAAAAGCCGACCCATCTCACCCCGGTGTCTCAGTCTGCCCGGGCTGCCTCACAAACAGCCCCCCTATCGCCGCCCCCCGTCCCCCAGTTCCGGGAGCTGGAGGCCGAGGTCGGGGCTCCCACGGGGTCAGGGGAGGGCCCGCCTCCAGTCTCAGACTCCACGGACTCCCCCACCCCACGGGCGCTCCCTGGGGCCCCTCTCCTGAGAGACTAATCCACCAATGAGGGCTCCACCCTCGGGGCCTGACCATCCCACCCTGAGACCCCTCCCGATCCATCACGTTGGCCTCTCCGGTTAACCCTGGAGTCCGAGTTCCACGTCCTGCGGGGACAGCTGTGGCCCCTGGACTCCCAGAGCATCTTCCCCCACGGCAAAGAACGCCCGTGGAAGAAACATGGCCCAGCTTACCCTGTCCCTCCACCTGCCACCTCCCCCTCCTTGGCCACCACCATGTGTATGTGGGCGTACACCCAACAGCGACACCCTACCCCAACCCTAAACATCACGCCGTGCTGCCTCCCGCCCAGCCAGCCCCCACTTGGCCTCTGGAGTCCCCCTCCAGCCCCTGCTGGCTCCATCCCACCCCTGCCCACGGCCGGCCACGGCCACAGGCTCTCAGCTGGAGCACACGGCACTGCGGGTGGCAGAAAGCACCATTGGGCGCTCGGGCTGGCGGGGAGGTGGCCAGCGTGGGGGCTCCGAGACCAGGAAAGGGCCTCTTGGGGCTGGGAGGGGGAGGTAGGTGGGGGCACGAGGCCACGGAGGAGCCAGGGGCAGCTGCCCGGGTGTGAGGCCGGGAGCGCCCGGAGCTGGCGAGGCAGGGAAGGGAGGGTGAGGCGGGTGGCTGTGACAGACGTCACCTCGCCAGGCACAGATCATCTACAACTTAACAATTCTGTTACCAGGGCAACAGCCAAAGCCTCGTCTCTGTGAGCGTGAACGTGGCAGCTGTCAGCTGGGAAGACGGGGGAGACGGGGAGCGGCCCGGGAGTCGTCTCGGGTGGGCCCCTCTCCGACCGTCCGCTCTGCGGCTCCGGAGTGGACAGACTCGGACGCAGGGTCTCCAGGAAGGGTGAGGTCCGGGAGGCGGAGGCTGCTGACCCCGAGACAGACCAGTGCTCCTGCCTCTGGGGCGGACACTAATGACCGTGGGACATCGGGGTGGGGGTGGGGGGCGGTGCGGGGTCCACACCTGCCCTCAAGGGGTTCTTGCGGAGGAGACTCAGAGAGACAGCCGGCCCGGCGACGGAAGCCAGAGCGCTGGCCGCAAGGTAACAAGTAACAAGTAACAAGTTGCTCAGCGGCCTGTTTTCCTCGGCTGCTCCGTGTCCCTGGGGCCACGGCCAGGCCTTCCCGGGAGCTTGCGGTGGGTCCAGGGAGTGAAGGGTTGCAAAGAGACCCCCCCACACCCACCCCCGGGGCGCCTGAGCTCCCACGGGAAGTCCCGCTGCCGCTGGCCGCAGCACAGCAGACGGAGCCGGCCCCTCGGGGTCCCTGCCTCGTACCCCCAGGGCGGGGGGGTCCCAATGACAGAGCGTGTGGTGCAATGCACCTCCGAATGCCAGCCTTCCCGGGTCAACAGCCTTTCAAAGACACTAGGAGAAGCCGGCCGTGGGGGCGGCCTCACCGCCCGGCTCAGGGCGAACGTGGTCCTTCTCCACGTCCGGGCGCCTGCCGAGTGGACACAGCACCGAGTACAGAAGCCTCTGACGCCCGCCCGTCGCGGGGATGCTCAGAGTCTCACCTGCCCTCGCGTGTTTTCTGAAAATCCTTGCGTGAGGAGCGCTGATCCGGCCTCCCGAGGGCCTGTGGGAGGCACAGACGCCCCCCACCCCCACCCCACCTGAGGGGCCACCGCAGGCTCCCTGCGTGAGGGTGTTAGTGTCAACCGGGCTCTGGAGAGCACGCCCGAGGGGAGGGGGCCTCACCGGGTTTGGGGGAGATTTCTCCAGTGCTCACTCTCAGGGGCTCCCACAGGACGCGATGCCCAGGGTGTGTCCCGGGGGACAGAGCTCGCCCAGACGCCTGGGAGGGCCCCTCCCGGCAGGAGCGGCTGCGGAGGGACCCGAGTCCCCGCGGCCACGGGCGAGTCCGCCGCTGCTGGCACCCCCACCCCTTTTCCGAGTGAGATCAGCTCATCGTGTTTGCTTGCAGCCCCTGGCCCCAGGAGCGAAGGGCAGCACACAGGACCGTCTCCGAGGCACTTACAGGCAAAGAGCATCGTAACCCTCCTGAGGGGCGAGCAGCCGCAAGGTTAAACAGCCCGCGGCCACAGTGGTCTGCTGGGGCCGCACGTCCAGGGGCCACGGGGCGCGAGGAGGGGCGGACGGTGAAGCCCTGCCGCCAGCAGGTCCAGCAGTGGGCGTCCTGCGGCGTCCGCTCACATGCAGATGGCAGAGCCCAGGCCTGCGGGGCGTGTGCTCGGGTGTGGTGCCGCCAGGACCACACCTGGCCTGCACCATCACCAGCTCTGTGACCCTGGGCAAGGGGCGCCTCGTGGAGCCGGTCTCTCGGTTTGTAAGACGGAGGTCACACCTCGTGCCTCGCTGGGTGGCTGGGAGGACCCCACGCCGGACACAGGGGGGTTCGTAAAGGACAGCGATGGTCATCCATCCAATCACGTGTGACTTTGATAGCAACGCCAGGGAAGCAGTATCCGTCACCCCTGTCTCATCAGAGAGGAAACGGGTGCCAGAGAGGCCCAGGCGCCCACCCACCCGCCCAGCGTCACCCGGTGAGAGCCCTCCCGTGGGGAAGCTCTGACTCGGCCCAGCTGCCTCCCCACAGTGACACCCACGGGGCACCCAGTGCCAGAGCCCTCCCTGGTCAGCAGGTTCCCACGCCGGATCCCCACTCCAGTGCCGGCACGATGACAGCGCCCCCTGGGGTCGTGTGCATTTGTTAGAAGCCACGGCTGTGATCCAAGCCCCCGAAACGACACAGGGTTCCTCGGGTCGCTCTGGGTGTGGGAGCGGCAGGAAACGCCCAATGCGGGAGGAGCCTGGAGCCGCAGGCCTCCTCCGTGGGCGCGGTCCCCTCGGCCGTGCTGATCAGGGTCCCACCTGCGGAGCCGCCCGCCCACCGGCAGCCTCAGGGAAAAGACAAAAACAATCCCAGCACTCAGCTCTGGGTCCTGAAAACAGACCCGAGGCCCTCGGGGAGACACAGACATGGGGGGGGGTGGGGGGGCGAGGGTATGTTTGTCCCAGGGGCCCCAGCCCGCCTTCCAGCGGGTTTTGGAACTTTTTTCTATTTAAAAAAGATTTTATGTATTTATTTTTGGAGAGAGGGGAAGGGAGAGAGAAGGAGAAGGAGAGAAACATCAGTGTGCGGTTACCTCTCTCAGGCCCCCTACTGGGGACCCGGCCTGCAACCCAGGCATGGGCCCTGACTGGGTATCGAACCAGTGACCCTTTGGTTTGCAGGCCGGTGCTCAAGCCACTGAGCCACCCCAGCCGGGGTAGAACTTCTTTCTCTTCCAAGAGGACCAGTTCGTCTGCTTTCCAGGAGATGCTTACATGGGGAGGGCAGTGCCCGCATCAGATCCGGCTAAAAGGGGGAGTCTGCCAGGCCTGGACCCAGCTGGAGATTGTGCCCCTACGGGGGTCCCTGAGCTGCTGGCTGGACACCGCCCCCTAAGGGGCAGAGGCGGGCTGGCGGGACAGCCGCACGCACCCAGGGGAGGGGGAAGGGGTGGGGGAGGGGTGGGGGAGGAGGAGGGGAGGGTGGAGGGAGGTCAGAGGTGATGGGAGGGGCCCGGACTCGGGGCAGTGGACACGCAGCCCAGTACACAGGTGATGCGCCGTACAATCGCACCCCTGAAACCTGCGTCATTCTGTTAGCCAAGGTCACCTCGGTGAAGTCAGTCACAAAAAGGGAACAGCCAGCACAGACCACGGCCCACACTGAGGAGAGTGCCCCCGCTGCCCCAGAGGGCCCCCCCCCGGCCCCCCCCGCCAGAGGAGTCCCAGCGGCCGCAGAAACCAGCCCTGCTCCGTGGGCGGGCGCCCCCCCAACCCCCCGCCCCCACCCCACCAGGCGGTCCCGTAGGAGCCAGCAGGGAACTTTTCTTTTTAATTACAGGGAAAGGGTAACTGCCCTATCGATACCACCCTGCTTCAATTAGCACAATTACCGCGGGGTCATTATTTTAAGTGTTCGCGTTTCCACCTAAACGAGGTCACTTTCCATTTGGTAAACACCCCTCAGTCATCATCTTAATTCACGCGCCGTCACCGCAGGAACCCTGAGTAAGCGATCCCCGCGGGGTCAGCCACCGCCTCGGACGTGCCGGGGGTATTAATTGCCCCGCTGGCGGGGAAGGGCAGGGGACGCTCGGGCACCGGCCCCGTGACGGCTATCGCCCACAGGGTGCCCGGCGCGGCCCTAAGGGAAACGCGTCTTTCACCTCCTCATCCTCCACCACGGCTGGTGGGACAGGGACGCCTGGGGGAACGGAACCGTTTTCCAGGCCGGGTGGCACACGGAACCCTCACGGGGCTCCCGTCCACCCCCCCCCCCCCGCAGGCAGGCCGTGCAGACACACTCCCGCTGGGGCGCGCTGCACTGGAGAAGCCCCAGGGGAGCAGCAGCGAATGGTAAGACCTTGTTCGTAGCATCACACTCGGGGTTTTAAAGAAATGCAATTGATTCTGTTTCCAGGAGAGTAGCTCCTCCTTGTTCAAGTGGTCTGTTCAAACACCAGCGTGTGTGTGTGTGTGTGTGTGTGTGTGTACACACACAGAGGGGCCGGCAGAGGGAACACCTGCCTGCCTGAGTGAGGTGGGCCGGGCACGTGAGTGTCCCCCCGAGACGGACAGCGCTGTGGGCGTGTCACCTGCAATGTCACCTGGCGTGCTGGAGCGGGACATTGCTCTGCTACAGAACCACATGCCTATGATTCTGCAACACAAGATTTTGCGATAAAGAAGGGGGCGCTACTTGCGCCGGACCCTGTGTCCCTGCGTGTGCCCCTGCGTGTGTGTGTATACACATATATACATATAAAATGCAGACAGCATCACACGCAAACGAGGGGCGCAGTCTTAGAGAAGCGCCTTGGCAGGGGACGGCCCCTGCTCCCGTCAGAGGGGCTCCCCCTTTTCCCATCTCCTCCAGACACGACAGAAACAGTGGCACCCCCCCCAAGTTCAAGAGCCCTCTGAGGAGGAGGAGCCTCAAGCAAACCCCTCTGCCCGTTGGTAGAGCAGGGAGGGGGACTGGGTGCCCTCCCCGGCCGACGGGCGAGGGAGCCCGGAGTAACCTAATCCTCCGCCGTGGGGAGCTGCCACACACTCACGCTCACACACGCGCACGCACACACACACCCGTGCTGCAGACCCCGACTCCCCCAGGGGACAGCCGCTCACCGACACACCGACACCCCACGCCCCCCGCAGGGAGGCTTCCGAGGCTGCTGACATCACAGAGGTGCCCACGGGCAACCTCGCGGCCAGGCGGCTGTCCCCCGGCTCTCCTTCACGCGCGAACGCGGGGCGAGGGCGAGACCTTCCGGAGCTGCCAAGCGGGCCGGCTGCCAGCGGCGGCCTGGGAGCGCGCGGCGGGCAGAGCCGCCCGGCGAGCGGCAGGGCCCTGGGCCTGGCGTCTCAGCTTCTGTCGGCCCCGCCGTGATGGAAAATCGCTCTGCCCCGAGCTAGAGTGTTCCGGTCCGGCCGGCGCCCCGCCCCCTGCCCCCACCGGCCCCTCCGCAGCCTTCCGATCCGAGGGACGGCGCCGCCCGCCCGCTGCCGGGAGGTGGAAGGACACAGAGGTGGCACGGCGCCGTCCCACCATGTCCCCCGCCCCGGGCCCTGGGCCCCGGTGGCTGCTCTTTTCCTTCGGCGTGGGGCTGGTGTCGGGGTCCAGGTGCCCCAACGGCTGCCAGTGCCAAGACCAGGAAGTGGTCTGCACGGGGGCGCAGCTGAAGGAGTACCCTCCGGACATACCCCTGGACACCCGAAGGCTCTACCTGAACGACAACCACATCACCTTTCTGCCGGCCATGAACCTGGGGCTGCTCAGCGACCTGGTCTACCTGGCCTGCAGCAACAACCGGATCGGCGAGGTGATGGACTACACCTTCATCGGGGTCTTCAGGCTCATCTACCTGGACCTCAGCTCCAACAACCTGACCTCGGTCTCCCCGCACAGCTTCTCCATGCTCAGCAGCCTGGTGCAGCTGAACCTCTCCCACAACCCGCACCTGTCGTCCCTGGACAAGTACACCTTCGCCAACACCAGCTCCCTGAGGTTCCTGGACCTCAGGAACACCGGCCTGCAGGCCCTGGACCATGCCGCCTTCCAGAACCTCCCCACGCTGCAGACGCTGTACCTGAGCGGGAACCCCTGGAAGTGTAACTGCTCCTTCCTGGACTTCACCATCTACTTAATCGTGACCCACCTGGACTACCCAGGTGAGGGTGCGGTGGGGCCGGGGCGGGGCGGGGCGGGGGGGCATGCGCTGGAGTCAGGGCGGTGGGTTCCAGACAAGGGGGAGTTGAAACACAGGACGGGGGTGGGGGGGCATCTGGGTGAGGCCGAGGGAAGGGAGGGAGGTTCTGGAAGAGGGATCCAAGGAGCCGAGGTCTGGTCCCCAACCCAGCCCATGCTCATGGCGGGGCTGCCCTTGGGAGGGTCACCACTGCTCTGGGCCTCTGTGTCCTGGTCCCCGACGTGGGGACAGTCACGTCACCACACCCACAGAGGCAGCATGTCAACACACAGGGTGAGTGCAGGACCGGCAAAGGGCCCAAGTGGCGAAGGGAGAGAGTGGTACAGGGACACTGTTTCCCACTGGGAAATACTTTGATCTGCTCAATTCAGACTCGGGATTCCAGGGTGCAAGCACACCCTGTCATCTGTCACTCACGGGAGGCAGAAAACCCAGTGGTGCGGTGGGGAGCAGGGCAAGCTCCTTAGGCACTGGGGGTGGGGGGGCACGTGAGCCCCTGGACAGTGAGAGAGGGGAGGGCCAGGGTGGGGAGCGGCTTTGATACCAGCGCCCCTCTGTCTTCAAGACACCGACCTCCTGGGGCCGCACCTTGAGAGGACAGCCTGAATGGGGTCTCACCCGGTACATTTCCAGGCTAGTGGCTGCCGCTCTGTCCACGGCCCCCCTCCCCTTCTGCCAGGGCCCCGGGGCGCCCTAGAGCCTCCTCCCTCGTCGTTCGGACGGGCGTAAGAACAGAACCGACCCGCCGAGGTCGGGCACACCGCAGCATTCCGTGAGCGAACGCCCGGCAGGTGTGGGAAGACGGAGCCGGGCGGTCCCGGGGCCGGCACTGGGTGTCGGGAAGGGTCAGCGCGCGTGGTACGGAGGGACAGCACACTGTCCAGGAGACACCACTGCACAGGCGGCGCCTGTGGGGACAGGCGGGGTGGGAAGGGGGCAGCAGGTCCCAGGGCTCTGGTCCCGGAGAAGACCGGGCAGAGGGCATCTCGGAGGGAGCTGGGCCGTTACACAGGTTATGGACCCGGGGGCTCAGCCTCTGGAGAGTAGACCCAGAAGCCCGACCAGGCCTGGGCTCAGCCGGGCCTCGGGGGCCCGGGGCGTGGCCAGCGGCAGCAGGGCGGCCGTGGCTGGGCCTGAACATGAAGATCTCCCTGGAGACCAGCCCCCCACCCCTCCAGAAGCAGGTGTGGGCGTGCAGGTGTCTTTCTGGGGATGAGGGCAAGGAGGCCGGTCCCACTGTGGGGCAGACCGGGCCTGGGGAGAAAGAGTCACCTACTTGGTATGCTTTGGGGGGCCTGCAGGGCACTGAGCAATTCCAGGCCTCCCTTGGGGCTAAAATGAGCCATTGCAGGATCACCCTTCTGGGTCCCAAACAGTGCACTGATCTTGAAGAGGACCCCGAGAAAACACACGAATCCCTGGCCAGAGTGACACATGGGCTACCAGCTCTTACTTCCGAGGAAGGAGGAAATTCTTGGGAAATCCCATTAGCTGAGATTAACCTGCAACATTGTGTCACCTTGAAGGAAGCCAAGTCCCCAGCAAAGAAATGGGAAGGTGATCAGACAAAACGCATGAGGGCAACAATGTGTCTTTCCCGAGTCACATTCTGGTTCAAGTCGCCCCCGGCCAAGCGAGCGGGGGTAAGTGTGTTCCACTCAGGAGAGTTCATGGCTACACTAACCGGAACATCGAAGCTTGGTGCCATTACCAACGGCCTCCCTCCGACGGGACATGCCCCGGAGGCACTGAAACCCAGCCGGGCTCAAGAAGGGTCCGGGTGCTCACTTTGCAACGCGGGAGGACATTCGGGCGGAAGTGCCGCCCCGGGCCGGATCGATGCGGAGCCGAAACAGACGCCCGGAGCCCATTTCCTTCCTGGCGGGGCTCAGCAAAGAGGAGGGCCCGCCCCCGGTGGGAGCTGGAATTTCCCGGTCATCAGAGCTGTCTGAGGGGAGGACCGCAACTGAGCCTCACCCCGGACAGTGCTCCCTCGCAGGACAGGGCCCAGGCCTCTCCGGGTGCTCTCAGAAATGCAAAGAGGGGGCCTCCTGCATCCCCGCCCCCCATGCCCAAGGCCTGGTCCAGCGCTGCCCGGTGGGGACGGCCCAGATCCGAGCTCACCAATACACTGCGTGCGGTCACTGAGCCCTTGAAGTGCAGCGAGTGCAACTGAGGGACCGGACGTCCCATTTTACTCCAGTTCCGTTCATCTAAACAGCCACACGCAGGGCCAGCGGCTGCCGCGTGGGTCCATGCCACCTTTTAACAGGATGCTTTCGAATCCAGCCTCCTCACAGCACGGAGAACCCCTGCCGTCCAAGTTCACTGCTTCTGCCGGTGCCATGGGGTCACACTGGGGTCCCCTCACCCCGAACGTTGATTGTGGGCTCATCACGCGGACAGGCTGTCGAGTGATTGGACCACAGAGAGAGAGGTCCCGGTTCCCGGCTTTAATACGACAATCCAGGGCAACACGAGGGAGAAGGTACCGTGGGAGCAGAGGGCACGGCCCCAGCCCCACCACCGTGTGACGTGGGGTGTCTTCCCTCTGAGCCTCCCCTGTCCCCGAGGGAAGGGACTGGGCTCACACCCTCTCCTAGGCCCCCCTGGCCGGCCGCCCCAGGACCTGCAGAGAAAGGCAAGGTGCACTCAGACGAAGCGAGAGGAGGTCAGCGGGCAGCAGACAGGGTCCCGGACGAGCCTCGACGGGTCCGTGCGGAGGGCACTGTCCCCGGAGACGAGACGACAGTCACACAGCCAGGGGTGCAACTGAGAAACAGGCCGCTGTCACTCCTGTGCCCCCCACCGCGTCCTAAGTGCCCCCCCGTCTTTGACCAGAACAGCATCTCTTCCACCACCACCACCTCCCGCCCAGACCCCTGGGGACCAGCGCCCTGCCCTCCCCTCCCAGGCCCGGCCTGCTCGACCAGCGGTGCTGGAACCCCGTGCGCACGGGGAACCCAGGCCCCGAGGTTCTGCTTCAGAGGGTGGTAGGGGCAGGTGCGCCTTGGGCCACATCCCAGGACCCCCGGGCCGACGGCCTGCATCCTAGCCCCACGGCGGCCGCTCCGGCCTGGCCGGCACGGAGACACTCGTGGGTGATACTGTTCCCAAACGTCCCCCTCGGGCGGCATTCGCAGCGCAACCAGGAACAATCAGAAACAGCGAGGACTCACAAAGGGACAGGTGCCGGGGTGGGCGTGGGGTGGTTTCAGGACAGAGGGACCCTCTGTGTCAGCTGTTCGGTGACAGTCCCCAGGCGGTCTGGGCAGGACTGCCGCAAGGTGGGGGCGGGGCAGAGCAGATGGCTGCCTCCGGCGCTGCTCCGGGTGGAGGCCACTGGAGGGCGCTGTGAGCAGAGCGCCTCTTGGCCCTGCTCCCGGAGATCCCTCCCGCACCCAAGGCTGCTGTGACTGGGTCCCCCCACCCAGCACAGCCACCCCCAACTCGCCGGAACGCAGATTTCCAGAACAAACTCAATGCTCACACTTCTCTGGTGCCGCCGCCGCCACCGCGCCGGTCCCCTGCGCCAGAGGCCAGAGCGAAGGGCTGGGGGGGGGGGGGGGGGCACCTCCCAGGCTGTGCAGGGCTCTGCTCACCTGTGTCCCCCACCTGACCTCAAAGCCCCGGCCTGCGGCTCCCCACACTGACAGCTGGAGGAGCAGCCCCAGGGGGGCAGTGAGGGGCTGAGGGGGGACAGCTGTGCCAGGGGTCCCTAAACCACCCAGAAAACCCGAGAGACGAGGGGGGGCTGCGCGCCCGTGCAGTTCAGGAAGGGGCCCCAGCCCAGCCCAGCCGGGACCCCCGGGAGCGGGCGAGCTAAGGTTCCTTCGAGCTCGGAAATGCCGGGCCTGTCGCCCCTCCGAGCGCCCGCTGCCGGCACACGGGTTCCCATTCCTGTGAGCAGTGTGCCCCTCGTGGAAATAAACAAGGGGTGGGTTATGTTTCCTCAGGAACGGTTTGCAGGAAGGATTTAAACATTCATGACACCTGTAATTATACCTGGGCTCTCTAACTGGGGCGCCGGCCCGGGGCCCACGGAAGGGGGCGGAGCACCTGTCTGGGAGGTGAGTGCGGCCCCGAGTTCCGCAGCATGCAGCACACGCAACGGTGCCTGGGAGGGCTTGTCGGAGGCAAGGAGGTCACCCGAGCCAGAGAGGGAATGATTTATAAACAACGTGTTCACTCCGTAGCACGGAAATAATTAAAACTGCGCAGTGGGGCGGGGGGATGGGGAGAAACAGAGGTTAATTTTGCAAAGCACCTCACACATCAGGCGCTCCAGCTCAGTAGATGGGTCTGTAACCCCCAAGTCCTGATACCAGAGCAGGAAAAGGACAGGTAATCAACAAGCTGGAGAAAGGAAACAATGCAATAGAAGGCAACAAAGCGGAGGGAAGGTGCATCAGTCAGTGGGGTGAACAGAAGCCAGCAGTTAACCTAAATGTATCAGTCTGACCTGGAACGTCAGTGCCTGACTCAGATACGAGGTTTGCCCGCCTGGGTCGGAAACACAACCCAGCCACACGCTGCCACTTACAAAGCGTGTGCCTTAAATACAGACACAGAGAGAGTAAGCAAAGATGGGGACAGATACTCGGTGGGAGCCCCAAGCCCGGAAACCCGACCCGATACAGCCCTTCCCCCGCCGCCGGACGCGGAGGCCTGGAAGGCGGCGGCGTTACCTGAGAGGACCGGGAAGGGTCAGGCTCCCGGGAAGAGGGGCGGCTCTGGCCCCCTCCGCACCTCGTCTCGGAGCTTCACTGTGCGAGGCAGAGCGTGGCGGGACCGTGGCGGGACCGTGGCAGGGCTGTGACAGGACTGTGCGGAGCAGCAGAGCGGCGCACGCCCGAACTAGTGACGGGAACCTCCCTCCCTCCATAACGAACAGACCGCTAGTGCGTGGGAGACAGGACGGCCCGGGAAAGTCGACGGAAAGTCCGCAGAGACCCAGAGTCAGGGAACGTGCGGAAGAGCTCCGTAGAACCACAGCCGGGTCAGCACCCGCGGGACCAGGCACTCCGCGAAGGCCCACCCGCCGTGTCTCAGGGCACGGGCCGGAGCTGCCACAGCGGACTCCACGAGGTCCGGCCATAAAGCCTGTCCTCGGCAAACCCCAAAGCACTGAAACCACAGAGGGTACGTCTCTGACTGCAGCAGACTTCCACTAGAATGCGGTAACAACAACAGTACTGTCCGATCCCCAAATATTTAAAAAACCAACGAACTCCTCCCATGAACGATGGTTCCTGTTAACAGGGGCAAGGACCAGACACGGATGCCATGAGCTCAAAGTCGGCCTCGTAGGCTGGAAAACGGCCCCTCTCCTGGGGTGAAGGCCCACCCGGCAAGCTGGCGCGTGGTGGGGGCAATAAGGACGCTACAAGGAAATGCCACAGAGGAGTTCAGCAGTGGGGACAGTCCCGTGTCCTCTGAGCCAGGGGGATGAGGTTGGAGGAGGTGTCCTGGGAAGACACATTTGCACTGGACCTCGGGGGACAGAAAGGAGCGATCGTGAAGACGGGGGGCGGGGTGGTGAGGGCACTGGGAGCAGTGGGAGCAGGAGCAACAGGGGCAGCTGCGGGCAGGACAAGGGACAGCACGGGCTGGTGTGACTGGGGCGGGACGGGGAAGCCAGGTGGGGGAGGGGGAAGGGGCAGGTGCTCTGGGCTCAGGGGCCCGGAGGAGAGTGGGGGCTGGGGGGGGGGGGGCTCTGGGCTCAGGGGCCCAGAGGAGAGTGGGGGCTGGGGGGGGGCTCTGGGCCAGAGAGCCGTGGGCAGAGCTGCGCCTGAGGAAGGGGCCCCGGGCGTGTTCCAAGCAGGCCGGAACCGGGAGACTAGGAACCAGTGGGCACCGTGCAGTGACAGGGAGCGGGAGGGGGACAGAGAAAGTGGGGAGAGCAGCCCGGCCCCACCCCCACAGCCACCCACACCCCCCCCAAGAGCTGTCTGACAAAGGGGTAAAATCACCGCCTAGTGGCTCCTCTGAAGGCGGCGCTCTAGACGGGGGAAGGGGTTGATGTCTAGTCGCATCCCTGCAGCCCGGCCCCAGTGTGAAAGCCACATACACCTCCTGAGAAGCAGGATGGGACGCCCCCACCCCAGGCACCCCCAGCCCCTCCAAAGCCCACAGTTTCCTTTCCCGGCACGTCCTGCTGTATCAGTCCCCAGGCGGCGGGGGGGGCAGGCGACCCGAGCCCCTCCTGCTGGGATCCCTGAGCAGCAGCTGGAGCCCCCCGCCCCCCATGTCGGGCCTCGGCACCCACCCACCCTTGGGGGGAGGTGGGGAGCCTCCTGGCTGGAGCCCCAGAGCTCCGGAGCCAGGCCGATGGAGACACCCTAACGGGTCACTGTGCCCCTGTCCCCCACCCCGCCCCGCCTCCCCTCCTGACAGATCCCCAGGCCCCCCCAGAGGCCGCTGCCCACCCGCAGTCCCAGACGGGCGTCTTCCACCCCCCACCCCGTCCCTCGGTCACAACCCCCTGCGCCGGGGTCAGAGACGCTGCACCTCAGACGAGGCCCCGGGGGTGCCCGCGGGCCGCACTGGAGCAGCGAGGGGGGTCCAGGCTGCCCTGCAGGTGCCCGTTGGCCCCGGGCCCGGGGGTCCGCCGCCCCAGCGTCCCGCCTGCTGTGCTCCCCTCCCTGCAGATGGCCGGAACGCCACGTGCGTGGAGCCCGCGGAGCTGGCCGGGTGGCCCGTCGCGCAGGTGGGGAACCCGCTGCGGTACATGTGCATCACGCACCTGGACGGCCGGGACTACCTCTTCCTGCTGCTCATCGGCTTCTGCATCTTCTCGGCGGGCACCGTGGCCGCCTGGCTCACGGGCATGTGCGCCGTGGTCTACCAGAGCGCCCGGCGCAGGCCCAGCGAGGTGGACGAGGACGACGAGCACGGGCAGCGGATGTCGGTCAGCCGGCGCGTCTTCCAGAGCAGGGTGGGCGTGGGCCAGGACGGCTTCCCGCAGCTGATTTAGCCCCGGTCCCCGGCCCCGCCCCCGGCCCCGCCCCCGCCTCCGCCCTCCCCTCCCACTCCCGCAGAGCGGGCCTGGGGGCTGGGGACTCTCCATAAAATAAACGGTTTCGTTGCCGGTTCACAGGCGGGTCCTTTCCGGCTCCACCTGCCCACGGGCGCGGCTGAGGGCTCCGCGGGACCGCAGACACAGCCCGGAAAGGCTGGGGTGGTGTCCCCCCGGGAGCAGGAGACTCCACCGTCCGCCAGGCACTGGAGGGGGCTGAGAGATACGGGGCGCAGGGTGCGCCCCCCGAGGGTACACAGTTCGGGGGAACCGAGGGTAAACCGGATCAACTGGGGAAGAACTCCAGACCCGGAGAGGAGAGCTGACGTGAATGTACGTCACCCATGGGCGTCTGCACGCTCCCTCCTAACGAAGGCAGGGACCCTGTGACGGACGGCCACAGAGTTCACGGGGACAGAGTGCGGCCTGGGCACGTTACAGACGGGGCCGCCCAGATGGGCAGCAGCAGAGCCCCCCAGAGTGCGCGTGCTCCCCCTCGCAGGGAGCTGCCCCCACCCCGGAGATGTTGGTGACATGACCGACGGCTCGTCGCGCAGGCCCTGGACAGAGCTCGGGAGGGAGGTGGGGGAGGGGCCCCCACGCGCCGGCTCCTGCCACGTGCCCGGCCCTGAGGCAGCTCCACGCACAGGCGCTCGCCGGCTAGCCCTCGGCAGCCGGAGCAGCCAGTCGTGGCCACACTCGTCTTCTGAGGCTCAGAGAGGCCCCGCCCGCCACCAGCATGCAGTCACACAGCGGCCAGGAGGCAGAACGGTGGCTGGTCCCCAGGCCGCCGCTGCCCACGCCTGCGAGGCGAGCACACCAGGCACCCACCGTGTGGTCCGGCCCCCGGGGGCTGGCCCTCCTCACGGCCGCGGTGCAGAGTCCAGAGAGAAGCGAGGCCAGGCCCGCAGGGCCCCAGGGGCATCCGCTCCTCGGGGCGAGGTTGGCCGAGCTGCGGGAGACTCGAAGTTTCGTGAGCTCAGCACACTAGAGACTCAGCCCCCACTGGGGCCGCGGGAAGGGGCTCCCCTGCTTCCCGGCCTGCAGGGGCCGCAGGCGGCGTCCGCCTGGGCAAAGCGGCCGAGGAACAGAACAAGCAGGCTCTTCAGCGATACCAAAAGAAAAACCAAACCCAAAACATGCGAAGCATTTCAAGGGCCAGCCCCCGGGAGGGGCCCCGGGGAGCGGGAGGGAAGGCTGCCACTTCCCCCACCAAGGGCGTCGAGGAGCCAGCCCTGTCCGTTCGCTGTGTGTGCGCATTCGGTGAAAATGAGCGGGTGTGTGTGTCTCTTTACAGGAAAGACTGGCTGGTCCAGGGCGTTGCCACCCTCCAGAGGGGACTTGACCCCCACCCCGGCACAGAGGGGCGGCCACCCCGATACGGCGTGGGATGGCCCGGGGCGGCCTGCCTGTGCCCCCTCAGTGGCTCTGCTCCTCCCCCATCGCCAGGTGCGGGGCAGCAGGCCCGGCCCCCCGCAGAGGTAGCGCGAGGCTGGTGTTCCTCCCTCCACTGCACGCGGTGGGCCGTGTCCATGGCAGGGACTCTGCGGCCCTCTGACCGGCCGCCCGGAGGGAGCGACCTGACTCGGAAGCCCGGAAACCACGCAGGCCCGGAGGAGGCCTCTCGGGGACCGCCGGGATCCAGAGAGCCGCGGCTTCCTCTGGTCCGGTCTGACCCGACCCCAGACCCCCACCCAGCAAACGACGAGGACAGAGAACTCCCCCACATGGGTGGGTGTCGCCGACGGGGCGGGACAGTCCCTCCGAGTGTGTGGACCTAGGACACGCGATCACCTCTGTCGTTCTCACTGTCCCCTCAGTGGCACGGGGCTCGGACCCAGCTGCGCTTCTAGCTTAGAGACTCTTGACAGAAAGGACTAGTCTCGTCCCTGGCGCAGAGCGGGCCCTCGGGAAAGGGTGGCCTCGGGGGCAGGACGAGCCCCTGGACCGCCTCGCGTGCCCACCTTCCTCTTCACCGGGACTCGGGGACCCGTGACCCCCGGCACCTCCGGCCACGGGACCGTGAGAGATTTGTCGCTCTGGGCCTGAGCCTCTTCATCAGCAAAGCCAAGTTCGTGGGCGAGAGCTGGGCTCTCCCTCCACCTCCACACGGGGGTTTGTGGGCGCGGGTTCGGCCCCGAAGAGGCCTGTGACCCGAGGATTCTGCTCTCCCTGGACCTTGCAGGGGTTTCCCCCGGTTTTGTCGAAGGTCAAAAATAAAAAGTAAGACACTGTGGGTTGCGTGAGACAGGACTCGGCCCTGAGACAGTCACATCAGCAAATAAACACGACCCTCACCAGCACGCCTCCTGCACACGCCTCCTGCACACGCCTCCTGCACACACCTCCTGCACACACCGGCACAGGGTGGGCAAAAGCAGGCCTCGACTTGTGAGCACACGACACACTCTATTCCAGCATTATTATTATTATTATTCTTTGCTGGTCAGGGTGTTATTTCTCATACGAGCAGCGGTCAGCCGACGCTCGTCCACCCCGTGTCCATGTGGGAGAGAAAGCGGCTCTCAGCCCCGAGAGGCCAGCGTGGCGTCTGTAAGGAACAGACGTCGCGACAGAGGTCAGGGCAAGAGTGTCGTAAACTGGACAGCGAGCACACAGAGACCGTTGCTGAGAGGATTAAAGATTCACCTAAGTGGAAGGACACCCCATCTTCGTGGATGCGGAGGCTCGGTGTTGCCAAGGGGGGAACTGTCCTCCGATTGGTTGACAAGTTCGACGGCACGCACACAAAGTCCCAGGGGGCCTTCGGCAGGAGTGGACAAGGGAGCTCTGACACTCGCATAGAAACACAGAGGACGGGGTCGCCAAAACAGTCCGGAGGGAGAAGCACCAAGTCGGGGGGCTCAGCCTTGCTGGCCGCACAGCTTTTCCAGGCCGCAGTGGGGAGGACGGTCCATGTGGCCAAGACTGGGCCAGGGACGGGCACAGGCTGCCACCAGGCATGAGGGGGATTCGGGGTGATGGCTGTGCAGCCCCGTCAATTCACAGAATCTCACCGGCTCGTACACTTGGGACGGGGAGGCTTATGGCGTGTAACTCACACCCCCGGTTTTTAAAGGGTCTCCCTGATGCCTCTGCAGTGTCTCGGACAGGTGTCAGAGGGGGCCTGGGCAGGTGCCGGGGCCACCGGGGCCCCTCTCTGGACCGGAGGTGTTTCCCTGGTGGCCCGGCGCCCAGCTCTTCACCCTTGGGGCTCAGCTCAGCCCCAGCGCGGGGCTCCGGCGGCAGAGCCCGCTGGGCAGCAGCACGGAGAAGTGCATCAGGGCCCCCGTGGCCGGGCGAGGAGAGCTCTGTCCCCAGCACTCGGCCTGGCCGGCTGCAAGCCTGTCTCCAAACCACAAGCCGTCTCTTCTGTGGCATCCCCTGGACCCTGAAGACAGCCGTGGCCCCTGCAAAGCTAATTCCCATGCGTTGATGCCATCAACATCCCCAAGGAACCGGTGGAAAGCACAGTAACCCAGACCAGAGCCGGCTCCAGCCAGGAGGAGGAGCCGGGCCCCCGACACACTCCGGTCGGTGAGACGGGGTTTCTTCCCAGTTGTCCACAGCCCCGAGGGTCCCATCGGATGCCCGGCGAGGACCACGGGTGAGACAGGACAAAAAGTCACGTGGATGGCCTTTTAAAACCCACCTATCGATGCTTGTTCCTCCAAACGAGGACACTGCCTTCCCAAGGCGCATCCCCGGGAAATGAAGTCGCACACCAGTGAGCAGGCGGTGAAAGGGTGGGGACAGCGGTGCCTTCACACGTCATGGGTACCTGCGGTGACAGGTGGGGGCCAGCACGGGCAGCACTTTGGAGGGGACATGCACGCCGCTGGGAAAGCCTCCCTCCCTCACGCTGTGGGAGGAACATGCTCAAGGAGCCAGAAAGAACAGAACTGATCCTTGAAGCAGGGCATCGCCGGTTCGATCGCCGGTTCGATCCCCGGTCCTGGCACGTGCCTGGGTTGCGGGTTTGGTCCCGGGTCAGGGTGCGCATGAGAGGCAGACAATCGATGTTTCTCTCTCACATGGATGTTTCTTTCCCCTTCTCCCTCCCTTCCCCTCTCTCTAACAATAATAATCTTCTCAAAAAATGTAAAAAGAAAGAAAAGAACTTGGTTCTGCCCCGAAGTTCAAACCGCAGGCTCTCGCTCCTTCCGCCGGTTCCCGGGAAGCCCACTCAGGACACCGCAGTAAAACCAGGGGGCCATCAGCCCCCACCCCGACCCACAGCCCTGACGCCGGGGTCGCAAAGCACCGGCTCTCAGCGAGGTCGGACCTGCCGTCCCCGACCCGCCACACGCCCGAGTCCGCATCTGGCCTCCAAGCTCCCTGGGTCTCCGCAGACCCTCTCTCCGGACCAGGTCAGCAGTTCCGCCAAGGCAGCGCAGACCGGTGGCCGGTCCCTGACCCCTGGCCCCACGGCCACCCAGGGTTTTAACGCCAGAAGGATCGAGTCACAGGACCTGGGCTACCGCGAGCTGGGAAATGGGGCAACACCGCGAGGATCCTCCCTTGACCGCTGCGCTGCGGCTCCTCCGGTGCTCGCGCACAGGGCGTGCCTGCTCGCTGCGCCCTTCCGGCCGGACCGGACCGGCGCCCAGAATCCGCTGGGTCAGAGGAGAAAGACTCGGCCGTGAAGAGCCTCAGAACTCGCACCCGAGGTCTTTGGCTCTGGCCTCACCTTGACCTCCGCCAGCCGAGCCGGCGGGATGAGCGCGGGATGACCCCTCCCGGGCCTGGTTCTGTGGGGCTTCTCCCGGGCACCGCCGAGCGTGGGCGGGCTCCCCGCGTTGCTGACCCCCCTTCCCCGACCTAACGGCACGTGAGAGAGCGGAAACGTGGACTAGCGCCTTGGACTCTCAGCCCTGGAAACGCGCAGCTCGCTGGGCCGGCTGCAGCGCGGCGCTGGGGCCGCGGGAGGAACAGGCGGGCGGGTCTTCAAAGCGACCTGCAAGGCAAGTGAGGTCTTCGCTGCAATTCCTGCGCAAGGCGCCAGGGGGCGTCCCCTTGTGTTGTTCATCACCATCATCATCACTTCTCCAGACCCGTTCCTCTTCTCTCATTGAGCACGGAGGCACTCCCAAGTCCGAGCCCACCCTCCCCAAAGGCCCCCCAACCACCGCTCCAGTCTCAGACCTTCCCGCTGCCTGTCCTGGAATGCTCCGCCCCCTCCAGCGCGGCCCTGCCCTCGGCCGCAGCCCAACCATTCGGCTCTCGCCCCTTCTCCCCGGGGACCCGCAGGACAGAAGCGGCTGCACCCCCCACCCCCCCACCCCCCACGGAGAAGCTGCTCTCCTTCTAGAAGAGAAGGGACTGGACCGGAACTCGTCCGCCGGCCCGTCCTGCCCGGTTTGCTGACCGAAGCACGGACAGCCAGGTACCCGCAGTCCGCCGGCCCGGGCTGTCTGTCACTGCCCGTGACCTCAGGGCAGTTAACCTCCACTTGCTTTTTTTCTCGCCTACTTGGTTTCCCATTGATTGTTCTTCTAACAGAATTTTCATTTGCTGGCTCTACGAACTGTGTGGCCGGAAAACAAGAGTGGCAGATATGTAACGTCTGTCTGTGTTTCCTGGGGCCAGTCTTGCTTCCCCCCCCCCCCCACCTCCGGCGGGGAGCCCTCTCCCGGCTCACCAACTTCGCAGGCCTCTGATCCGCCCCAATGACGCAGCGCACTTGTTGTTGATTTCATTTCATTTCTTTATCAGTTTTTCCCCGGACGCCCCTTCCCTCTGGCCGCCCTCCGTCTGGTTCCTCGGTCTCTTTATCTAGAAGAGGAGGTGGCAGTGAGCTCTTCCTCACGAGGATGCGGTCGTGATTAGGTAGAGACACAATCGTGTGCTTTGTCGGGAGAACAAGTCAGTCTCAAAGTGTCTGCGAAGGTAGCTTCTGACCAACCCTGCTCTGGTTCGGATACTGCACACGCTCTGTCAGTCGCTACAGGAGGTTTAATACGACACTCGGAGATACAAAGTGGCCCGTTTTCTACGTCGGCCCCTCGTCACAGCCTGGGCTGGAACCTTACGGTGGGCCGCCGGATCCCGCCAGCTCGCTCCGGCACACTCTGTCCATAAGGCGGGCCTCTCCGAAGAGACCCGCCCCCCCCCCCCCGGCCCCCGTTCTGAATCTGAATTCCCAACCCTCAGCCCAGGTACCTCGTAAAAGTTCAAACCTCAGCCAGCCATCCCACAGAAGATGTTTCTGATGGGACCCCCTGTTTACAGGGGACGCCCACTAATGTTTAATCACAGAGATTGAGCCCTCCCCCGTCTCCAAGTTCCTAATGGACAGCAGGCACAGGCAGACCCAGGTGGCAGGGGAAGGCGGGGAGTCGGGGAGTCGGGTCGGCAGGGGAAAGACCGTGGGAGCCAGGACGGAAGGGGCAGAGGCCCGAGGAGGAGGAGGCACCAGGCACTTGCACACACACACCCCAGATCGACTCTTTCTAAAACTCGGAGTCGTGAGCCCACGGATCCCCTGGTTTCTGCGGAAAACACACGAGCAGGCGTCCGTGTGAGCGAGTCAGGTTGGGTGACGGGGGACCTGGAAGGGGAGAACGAGAGCCCAAGGGGGAGGGGAGTGGCAGAGGGCAGCGCCCAGAGCGAGGGTCTTCTTCACCTTTGACCTCCCCTCGGGGGATGCAGTGCCCTGGGGCCGGTGGAGGAGAACCGGCCGCTCAGGAAAGGGGGTGGGGGCGGAGGAGCCTCTTTTAATGAAGACGTAGCGTTGACCTTGGCTCGGGATGCCTGCCAGCTAGCCCATCGCTGGGGTGGGGGGAGGGGAATGGGCAAGAGAGGAGGGGGAACGGCTGGGAAGAGGCTTTTGGAGAGACCATCAAGTGAGTTACCCTCTCGGCCAGAGCCACACCGGCAGGTCACCTGTAGCAAACTCAGTCTCCCTGGGTCTTCCTTCCCCCAGGAAGATATGCTGCAGGGCCTGCGGGCTCACGAGGGTGGGGGGAGGGTTCCCCCGGCAAGGGTGAGCGCGGCCCCTCAGGAGGGGCGAGAGACCACTGGCTCCGCGGGATCGGACGCTCCAGTTATGAGACCGAGGCCCGACGGGAAACCCCAATAAACGTGACACCTCGAGACATTCGCCCTCCTTGGAGTGCCACTGCATCCTGCCCCCAAGCAGGCCCTGCCCAGGGGGCCGGGGAGCACCAAGGAGCCCCGCGCAGGGCCGAAGGCTGCGTCTGGGAAACTCCACTCCCCTGACGGCGTTTCAGCCCCAGCACAGACGGACGCCACCCAACCGGGCCCCGAGTCCCCGCTGTGCCTCCTCTGTGAGTCACGGAAAAACCGGAAACGCTACCCAGCCACCACACGTGGAGATGTGTCCCAGGGGCCCAGGGTGCTGTTCCAAGACGAGCAGCTTCTCCTGTGACTGCCCCCCCCCCCCCCCCCGCTGGCATGGTCTCAGCGGGGCCCCTGCGGCAGGGGAGGCCACCTTAACCATCCCAAGGAAAACCGGGCCGGGTGGGGAGACGCCTTAGAGAGCTGCTGATTCCCCCCAGAGAGGACAGTTCTGTTCTTGGGAGCACATCTGAAGACCGAGTATCTGCCCGGGCCTTCGGTCGCAGGCGGCACCGACTCGACTCGAAGTTAGCTGATCTCGAACGTAACGCTGGGGTCTTCGCCGTCTGCACGAGAGGCCAGACACTGCGCAGATTCCCACGGGCGTCCATGCATCCACTCAACACACAGACGTGCAACAAGACACGACGCCTACCCGGAAAACCCCGCATGGCCAGCAGGATGAGGCGTAGAAAAACGGCGAAGAGATAGACCTCATTCGAGACACACACACGCACATCAGGTAGAAAGCAGCCACGGCCCTGAGAGGGGGCAGACCAGGTGCGGTGCCCCCGTGGGCTCAGGGAAGGCTGGGACTGTTCCCGGGAGGGCTCCAGAACCGCTTCTCGGGGGAAAGTGGCGTGTCGGGGGGCTTCGGAAGGAGGGACGCAGCCTGGAGGGTGAAAGGCGAGTGTGCCCGGGGGAGTAAGCGATGCATCTGAGGCACAAACACAGGAAACTGGACGTTTGTCAGGCTGGTGTATGACTCGGGGGGTGGGGCGAGGGTTGTTAAAATGAGCGAGCACGGTTTCACAGTTGGACTGTCTTTAATCCAAACAGGTGAGAGAGGTGGTGCCGGCAGGTGAGCCATGAGAGCCAGACAGTCATTGCTTTGGGTGCTGGCGGTTTATTGCTGTTTTTTTTTAAATTATTGATTTTAGAGAGAGGGGGCAGGGGGAGACAGAAAGAAGCCTCGTTTGTTGTTCCACTTATTGACGCATTTGCTGGCTGCTCCTTGTTTATGCCCTGACCGGGGACCGGACCCCGAACCTCGCTGAATCTGGACGATGCTGTAACCAACGGAGCTAGCCGGCCGGGGCCCGGTGTTGGGGACTTCCGTTCCAGGTGACAAGACATGGAAACCCAGAACAACCGTTTCGGCACATCCCTCTAAGTCAAGGACGGCAGGCCCCGCTAAGGGGAGAGGGGAGTGAGAGCCTCACCTCCCAGCTGCCGCAGTGGGCGGACAAGAGGAGTCTCCGCTGGCTGTCAGCCACCTCTGTTTGCAGAGGGTCTCGTGGGTTTCCGTTCATCACCTCTGAGCGTCGACCCCTCTACCCTCTCCATCCCCGAGGCTTGGCCTTGGGGGGGCCCCCTGCTGGAGGCCCGGTCACCTGCCCTCACCCTCCCGGGCCCTGCCCCACGCCCACCTCCAAAGGGCCGGCAGCTGGACCCTGGGCCGGAGCTGCCTGCCTCCCCAAGGGCTCCGCAGTGACCGCACCGTGTGCTGGCTTTCCCCCAGCACGCTGGAGGGGGCCGGCATGGGGCTCCGCCCTGGACTCCTCGATGCAAATTCTCTTCCTCGACGGGAGAATGAACCGTAGAGAACCGCAAAGCCCAAAAAAGGAAACTAACTCTTCGGGACGCGCGGGCACAGAGGGCCGTGACTTAGACAACGCTGCCCCCTGCAGGTCAAGAATGGAAGTGCTGCTGGTCTGCTCGCCCCGCTCGGAGTGACTTCACGGAGTCTTTCTCGTGGATCTGGAAAGGGCGGTTGCTGAATGTATTGCCATCATCAGTGGGGCGTCGACAAGAAGTTTTGTTTGTTTTTTTTTAAGATTTTATTCATTTATTTTTTTAGAGAAGGAAGGGAGGGAGAAAGAGAGAGAGAGAGAAACATCAACGTGCGGTTGCTGGGGGGTCATGGCCTGCAACCCGGGCATGTACCCTGACTGGGAATCGAACCTGCGACACTGACAAGAAGTTTTTGACGTGGATAACACAGCCACGATCACAGCGAGCTGGGGGGCAGGGGCCGCAGCAGAAACGAGGGCTTGGGATTGCGGAGGGGGACGTGTTAGTTCCGGCCCCAGCCGAGGGGGTGAGTGGGCAGGGAGGGAGGGAGGGGGTGGGCAGGGAGGGAGGTCGGCGAAGTGGCCGGCTGCGGGAGACCGAGGGGCGGGGCAAGGGGAGGAGGCCAGCTCCGTGCGGAGGCGCCCACGCACACCACACGCCGACCGCGCAAGAATCCGGTCACGAGAGCCATCGGACTCAGTCCCCACGCACACCTGGGGCGTGTCACCTCATTCGAGGGCGAAAGGCCAGCCAGCCCACAGACCTGCTGACACCCACAGCTGAGACCCAGGGGCCCGCCGGAAGTGCATCCGCCTGGCCTCCGGTCCTTGCCGCTCAGCGGGTTCAGGGCGGGTGGATGGTGAGTCTCTGCGGCGACCTTGGCCGCCGCCTCCTGCTGGGTGCGAGAGAAAGGGGCTGACCCTTTCGGTTTCACCTTTGAACAGAAGCGCGTCTAAGAAATCTGGGGCCCTGGATTCTCTCTGTCCAGCCAGGGGTAGAGAGAATCCTTTCCTCCTCCCCACCCCCTTCCTCCGGCCCCTCCGAGGCCCTGCCCGGCTGCAGACTCCGGAGCAGCTCAAATCTCTGTTGTCCACTCGCTCCTGAGGCGACTGGGCGCCTGCGACGTGGCTCATCTGAACTGAAACACACGGTACACGCCAAGTACACGCCAGGCTTCTAAGACTGCATACAGACGTCGCAATATACACGATCTCACGAATGACGTGCACGTGGATTGCATGGCGACGAGATGCTGTTTGGGGTCTCCTGGGTTAAATGAAATGTACTGTTAACATTAACTGCATTCCTGGAAGCGAAAGGTCGCCAGTTCGATTCCCCGTCCAGGCGTGTGCCCGGGCCGTGGGTCCCGTCCCTGGTCAGAGAGCACATAAGAGGCAGCCACTCCAAGTCTCTCTCCCTCTCTCCCTCCCTCCCTCCCCCCCGCTCCAAAGATAAACACATAAAATCTTTTAAAAAATTAACTGCATGTGTTTCTTTTTCCTCTTTAAGGGGACCACTAGAACATTTAAATCCCCTACGTGGGCAGCATGGTGTTTCTACCGGGTGGCGCTAGTTTAGGGAGAGCGAGCATGCTTTGGTAAACAGGGGGGCATTTGGAATGTTAATCAGCACGTGACCGCCGGCAGGAGTCCGAAGTCCGGGCCCCGGCAGCTCGGTGCAGGCGGCTGAACTCTCAGCCGGGACTCACGCTGGGAGGAACAAACGAAGCCCGATTTTTCTCTGGCCGTGTGTCTCACAGGCAACGGACCTGTTCCCTAAGTATCCCAACATCCTCACCTGCGGATTCCATCAATAAGGGTGTAACAGGGAGCACTCGGGCCTGACGAAGCGCTTCCCCTCCCTTACGTTAAAGAAGGTCGAGGCTCTGCTGCCCCCTGTGGCATCTTCGCCCCTGTCGAGTTCAATGCCTTTGAAACCTCGGGAATGTCTCCGAGAGCTAGACGGCCGCTCCGCAAGGGTCAAGCCGTCCAGCCCCCAAGGCTCACTACCCCCAGGCTAACTGGGCTTCCTGGGAGGTATTTCCGAATCTCACCCAAAACAACCCTGGAAAGTGGCCTTCCAGGAACCGACAAGGCCACGGACTCCTAAAGATGAGGAACCAAGTTCCTAACCAGAGACGAGGACAGGCTCTGTTGATGGCTCCCCCCTCCCCCAGGCCCCTCCTCCAGGGGGACAAACCAGGGGCCCAAACCCCATGGCGTCACCTCCTCGCAGAGCCCTCAGAACCAGCACCCGGGCACAGCACCTGGGGGAGGCTGGGCCCCACCCAGAATGCCACCCCCACCCCCACGCCCCACCGAGGCTCTGGAGCCAGGCTCCCAGTCCACCCAGACGCTGTCTGTCTGCAGGGGAGGACATGGATGAACTGATTTCCCAAGTTCGCCTTCGAAACTAGACTCTGCGCCTCGGCTCTCCGCAGAAAGCAACACGCCCCTCAAGTGAAATAGAAGGGAAAAGTAACCTTGGACCAAGGTCCCCCAGAAACCCACAGGCAAGTGCAGGGCGTGCCTCACCGGGCTCTTCTGCCAGCATTTCTCAATTTCCCCGTGATGTGTGATATTTTCCATGGATGAGCCCAGAGATGCTGGTCGTAAATGATAGTCAGATGTTCAAACAATCCTGTTGCTGAAACATGATAATTTCCAGAAGCCCCTTTTCTGTACACCGTGTCTTTGGGTGAGACCCACCGCCAAGAAAGTGGGTTGTACAAGAAGAATGGAAGAAGATCTGGAAATTCACCAGGAAACCGCACCACGGCGGGTCTCAAGCAAAACAAAAGACCGCTAATCAGAAACAGGCCCGCTCGCAAGGGTCACGGGAGGAACGCACGCCAGGCTCCCAGCGCCTGGCTCCGTCTCTGAGTCAGTAACCGCCAGCTTGTCAGGGAGGGTTGTGGTTAATGCTGTGAGAGACATGTGCTGAAAGCCTTCTCGCTGCCCTTGAATTCCTGCACTTGTGGTCGGAGTATCACACCACACATGTGCAGAGCAGGGCAGGCTGGTGGGCTTGAAGTGGGCCGCTGCGAGGAAGCACAGCAGATAAAATCTTCACTTATAAAGCCAGCCCATTAGGAGCGGATTATTTATATTAAAAAAAGGATTCAGCATCAACATCTGAGGTACCATTTTTCCTACTCAGATATTAGGTGGAGTCGCAGGAAATTGCCAATGTCATTGACTGTTTGGGCCAAATGGAACCGACACCCTGGCAAACCCACGTGGGGCAAACTACACAGTTTATGAACAAAGGTTCTAGGAAAAAATTAAAATTAAGGAGGGAATTAGGAATCCCTACTAACTTCAAAATGACAGAAAGATTTTTTTAAAGATTTTATTTATTTTTAGAGAGGGGGAAAGGAAAGGAGAGGGGGAGATAAATATCAACATGTCATTGCCTCTCGAGCACCCCCTACAGGGGACCTGCCCCACAACCCAGGCATGTGCCCTGACTGGGAATCGAACCCACAACCCTTTGGTTTGCAGGCCAGTGCTTAACCCACAGAGCCACACCAGCCAGGGTGAAATAAAGATTTTTAATATACTTCCCAAGTGAGAATTCCCAGTCAACAGGAAAATATTCTGTTCAACATTTTCCATTTTGATCTACATAACTTTTCAGTAATATACCCAGAGACTGTTTTTACGCTGAGTACTATAAGACGCAGTCAGTGATGGCTAAGAGTTTTGGCAATAAATGTGGTAATGCCTAAAATAATAGTAATAAACCCCACATTTATGTGCAGGGTCTGGCAGAGGTAACATATTGAGTGTGGTTGACAGGCTACGTGAATGTCTCACAAAAGACGGACAGCAATTTGAACATGTCATCTACAGTGTCACATGGTGTGCTTGAGTGTGATATTGTTATGTTACAGAGTTACATGCTTATGATTTTGTAATAAAAGATTTTTAAGTAATAACAAAGGGGCATTATTTGTGCTGGACCCTGTATTTTTCACATTTTGAAGCAGCTTGCATTGACATGAACGTATTCAGTAAGCCATGTCCCCAAATCCTTTGTGAAAGTAAGACAAAGAAGCAAGAGAGAAAGGAGCAAAAAAAAAAAAAAAAAAAAAAAAAAAAAAAAAGACGAACTGATTTGGATTATTAGAACTGACAAGCCCAAACGCAGCTTGCTTTTCAAAGGTGTCCTCATGGAAGCTGCACAGCCACCTCCAGGTGGCGCTGTCACGTTGCCCAGAGTGGTAAGGCATCCCTCCCCGGACCGCCTTCAAATCTTCAGGGGAAAACCAGCACATTCCTCACCTCTCTCCTTCTTCCTCCCGAATTCCAAACCGGGTCCACCCGCTGCTAACCTGCTGATTTCACAAGCTCGGTCCAAGTACATTAGGGTTATTTGCTAAATTACCTGCATAACGTCTCCAAACCTGTGGACGGTGCACCATGGACTTGGGGTGATGAAGATGATGTAACCAGCCACCCTGGTGGGGGATGGTGACAATATGGCAGGCTGTGTTTGGGAGGGGGGGGCGGGGGGCAGGAGATGCCGGGAAACCTCTGCACTCGATTCTGCTGTGAACCTGAAACTACTCTAAAAACATAAAACCTTAGTAAACAGAGAAAAACTATCCCTGGCTGGTGTGGCTCAGTGGATTGCGTGCTGGCCTGCAAACCAAAGGGTCCCAGGTTCAATTCCCAGTCAGGGCACATGCCTGTGTTGTGGGCCAGGTTCCCAGTAGGGGGCGTGCGAGTGCAATCACACACTGATGTTTTTCTCCCTTCCATTCCCTCTGTCTAAAAGTAAATGTTTAAAGAAAAATTACATATATAAAAATAAACTTGAAAAGCTACTCTCCGGTAAGGGAAATTTGTCTACACTGAGGCTACCCACGAAGCCCCCACTTTCTCTTTTGTGTTTTATTCCCCTCCATTCTCCACCCCTTCCCTCCGGCCTCTGAGAAGACAACCCAGGCCCAGCCTTAACCCAAGGCGATGGGGAATGAGACCTCACATCACCTCCCTGACAGCAGACAGCCCCTATGCCCGCTCCCCGCCCCCCCGTGTCTTCAGCCCAGTCCTTTGTTCCTTCTGCACTTACTAACATATCTGGAAGTTTCAGAAGGTGGCAGGGATCCCTGAGGTGACCTCCCTCGTAAGAAACACAGGTGGACACTTAACCAAAGATGTCTAGCAAGCACATAAAACAACCAGAGGACAACGTGTGTGCTTCTCTCGGAGAGAAGTGAGGGGGAGGCTGGGTACCGCTGTTTTCAGAGTGATGAGTTGGTCCAACAATCACGCTGGCCCACAGAATCGAAGTACTTCTTCGGCCCGTGTCAAGGCAAGTGGATTTCTCCTTTAAGACTGACAAATAACTGCGGTCGGGGGGAGTGGTGGGGAGAAAATTCAGACAACTGTAATTGAACAATAAAGTAATTTATGAAACATACAAGAAGATGGACAAATAAGGGTAAGTACTTTGGGGATACGGAATGAGTGTGAGTGCCCCCCTCGCTGAAGAAAAGAGGCAGCTGAGCCCCGGCCAGCTCTCCAGCAATCCAGGAAGGTTTCCTGGAGGAAGGGGTTTGTGTCCTGCCTCGCGGGGTCTGCACGGGGCCCAGGTCTCTGCCGCGCTGCGCACGCTGCCCAGACTTCCGCGGTTGCTAAGGCAACAGGTATCCGGGACTCCACAGCAGCTTCCACGGTTGCTAGGGCAACAGGCCTCCTCGCGGACGCACAGGCTGCCAAACTTCTGATTCTGACCAAAGGGCTCCGCCCTCTCTTACGTGCTCACCATGACCCACCAATCAGGCGCTGCTACGTAATAATGCCCGAAGCAGAGTGATGGTTTGAGGATCACACCTGCCGGGAGATCACACCTGCTGGGGGCCTGGCAGGGCTCGCTGAGGGGGGAGCAGCTAACTGGTCCCCAGTCCCAGGGTTTGCTCCCGGAGCCAAGAAGGAAAACCGCCCATCCTCATCCTCATCCTCATCTTCATCCTCACCACCCTCATTGCTCCAGGTGGGCGCAGGTGCCCCAGCGGACATGCGCGGCAGCCTGTTGGTGCTGGGCCCAGGGAAGATTCGGGCAGGTCGGTGGAGCAAGGTGGTGCGTGAAGAGCAAGAAATACTGTCCGCAGACCAGGGAGCGTGGCGAGGTGACGGGTCCCCGCCAGCCCTGTTCCGCAGGCCGGAGAGGCGCTCGGGTGTCAGGGAGAGAGAGGACAACGGAGCGAAGATGAGGGGAACGTCCCAAAGGTCCGGGGCAACGGGAACTGCTGAGCCCCAGTGCGAACCGGAGAAAGTTTCCTAAGCTGTCTCTCCGTGGGTAGATGGCCCTCCATCTCCACGCGTGAAAAGAAGCCGCTGCCCTGGCGGAGAAGGTTGAGGCCGCTTTAATTAGGTGACTTCTGCCCCTGCCACCCCAGGGTGTGCAGCTGCTGGCCCAGAGGATGGGTCACACTCCTGGCCGAGGCCTGGCGCTGAAGTGGGGGGGGGGGGTCACGGGACGCCGGGTGACTGGGGAGAGGGCCCAGCCGGCCAGGCTCCAAGTGCAAGGCGCCGCGCTCAGGCCACTTGGGGACATGGCCATTCCCGTGTCAGAACCACGTCACGTGCCCCTCAGGGTGGATTTTTCTTTCTCCACCAAACGCACATCAAACAGGAATCGTGCTCAGCTGCCGAGACCGCGTCCTTTTTCTGAAAGCACACCTGTCCTGAGGGAGGATGTTTTTTTTTTTAAGATTTTATTTATTTATTTTTAGGGAGGGAAGGGAGAGAGAGGGAGGGAAGGGAGAGGGGGAGGGAGAGAGAGAGAGAGAGAGAGAGAGAGAGAGGCATCAATGTGCGGTTGCTGGGGGTCATGGCCTGCAACCCAGGCATGTACCCGGCTGGGAATCGAACCTGGGACACTTTGGTTCCCAGCCCGCGCTCAATCCACTGAGCTACGCCAGCCAGGGCTGGGAGATGGATTTTTAAAGGCCTACACGTGTGCGGCATCTCTTTAATTTTCTTTTTATTTATTTATTTAATCCTCAGCCAAGGATGTGTTTGTTGATTTGAGAGAGAGGAAGGAGGAGGAGAAAGAGAGAGAGGGAGAGAAGCATGGGTGTGGGAGAGCCACCTCCTCCCAGAAACCGAGGACACTGCGAACGCCAGCGTCAGGGACGCTCGGGGTGGAAGGGGACGAGCGGCAGGAGTTGGTTGTCCCCGCACACCCTGCCGCCCGCCTGGGCACCCCCAGCCAGGGAGACGGGCTGCGTGACGCCTCCACACACCAACCACGTGGCCTCCGCCCGCCCGAGCCCTGAAGACTCTGGATGGAGTCCGGCCTCTGGTGCCGCTCGGGAGTTCCCCTAACAGCCCTGAAGGTCAGAGACGTCCTGACCTTGACCGCCAGCCCCTACTCACAGGCTCAGGCGAAGGAAGCAAAGCCGGAACTCGCGCTGGTGTCCCCAGGGCTCAGACAGCAAACAGGGCAGCAAAGGAGAGTTTGTCCAAGAAGATCAGACACGCAGAGACAGGGAATTACGTTCAGAGAATGAAATACGTTGCACAGATTTTATTGTGAAGGAATAAAGCGTTTTGTGACCCTGGGACGCCTGCGAGCCCCGGTGAGAGGTCACGAGGACAAGAGCTTCGAGCCCCGGTGAGAGGTCACGAGGACAAGAGCTTCGTAGGGAACGCAGGGGCAGGCGGGGAGGAAGCCTCGCTCCCCCAGGACCAGTGAGAGGGACCGTGTGGCTCGGCTTCCTCGGCAGACACCTCAGGCGCTTGGTGACACTTCTCCCTGGCCGAGCTGCAGATAAAGGCCTGCGGACTCAGAGCCCTGGTTTGCAGAAGAAAAAGGTGCCCTGGGGCACATTCAGAAACAGGTAGAACCTCGTCTCCCCTGCACCCAGCTCCAGACTAGCCATCTCCCACCTCTGGGGACCCTCAGGGCCTCGCGATGGCCACACCCCCAGTTCCGGCCACCTCCCCGAATCCCAGCCTGTGTGTGCCTTGGCCTGAGCACCCACGGTGGGTTGCAAGGTAAACTCCACTTCGGGCCGTGAGAACGGGGCCGTGAGAGATGGGACAGCACAGCCCTAGCCGTTTTCTCCAAGCTGCCTTCGTCTCGACCGCTGGTCATACGATGGTTAGGCTGGGACCGGGAGCCCCGCGCACCTGCGCCCTCAGACCGCGTGTCCTGAAAACACCCCGCCACCCCGCCCCCAAGTCTACTTGGTCTGACAGTGTAAGGTGCGGAGCCACCTCCAGGACCGGGGCTGGGGCAGGCAGACACCGGCTCCCTCCCACAGGGAGGGCCCGGGCAGGGCGCCCCGACTCTCTCACCCCCGCCCCTCCTCTAAGCGACATCACCTGTCCTGTCCGTGTCCTCCAGCTGGCACGGTAAGACTGCGTCTGCTAATTCTCGGCTGTGTTTCCAAGGACCTGTGCGGGCCAGGCGGAGAGCTGGGGGCACAGAAAGTCCCCGAGTCCCTCCTCCTCTCGGCCCCCAGCCCCGGTTTCCCCCCAGAGGCTATGCTGGGCACCAACACTCCCACATGTTAGAACTGGCTGGGAAAGAAGGTTCCTGAAAGCTGGCGGTGCAACCCTTGGGTCTTCACCAGCTCCCCGAGGGATGACTCAGCGGGATGGCACGGGACACGCACAGATCAGGAGCACGCGACCGGGCATGGGAGCCTCAGCACACCCTGCAGGCGCCTTCCCGGGCCTTCCACACCCGTGTTGGCATTGACCGGCCAGATGTCTCTCTGGCCTCCTGCACTGTGCGCCCACAGGGCTGGCGTCGGCCGCCTGTGCCCGGTGACAGCAGCACTTGCTGGCCCTTCCCACCTCTGCAGAGGCTTCGCCGTGACCGTCACAGCTGGTGTGCTGCCCTGCACGGGAGGCCGGCCCGGAGCCCCTCCTGCCGGCGACTCAGGACCTCACAGCAGGCTGCCCCTCGGAGGAGCCGCTTGGCACGACCCACCCGTCACCTACCCATCAGGCTGTTTTCCAATCAGAAGCCACCAGCCCCATCCACAGTTGTTTGCTTCCACTGGACGGAGGGACGGACGGACAGCCCTTGTCACACCTCCCACCACGCGTGTGACCCCCAGTGAGCAGAGCAGAGGCCCCTGAGGTGAGAACACCACCCCGTCAGAGCTCCGGGAGGACCTGGGCACGTCCGGGACCGGTCACACTGAGGCCGAGCGCAGAGCCTGGGGACAGAGGTCAGAAAAGATCTGTGGCCCAGAGCCTGGGCACATGGCTGCGGCGGAAGGAGACGCACTGCACAGAGGGATGGGGGAGGGGCAGAGGGGGGTGAAAGCCAACTGTCACAGCACAGAGTCAAGCGGCAGCGTCTGAAAGTGACAGCCAGAAGTACGGTGGCAAACACACGACGTGCAGAGGTGAGGAGGCACTGCTGGAGAACCCGCGACAGACAGGGTCCCAGGCGCTGGCTCCGCGCGGGCAGGACTGGGCGGGGCCCGGGGGCGGGGCCTGTGCGGAGACCGCAGGAAGGACACGCCAGAACTCAGGGGGCGGTCGTGATGCATCTGAGAGCGTGCGCCATCCAAGTAGTGCACAGGAGACGAGCCGTGTGATTTAAAGGCCTTTATTCTTTCCCCAAAACGGAGCCATTTGCTGAGGGTGGAAGAGAGCCCGAGTCGCACCACACCCGTTCCCCTTGGGACCCGAAGTAGGTCCAGCTCCACCCCCAGCCGCTGAGCCCCAGGCCTGCAGCTGGGTTACACTGTAACTACTTAGAACTAAGGACCGACCAACACCCGCGCACCGGTTACACTGTTGTTTTAAATGTGATCAGACTTTGCCCCAAGATACGGGCCCTACCTATGGTACGCCGCCCTGCCGAACTGGCGGTTTCCCGTGCCCACGGGCACTTCTTCCTGATCAGGCATCACAGAATGCACCTCTTTCGCACCCTGGCCCGGCCCGCCGGTGTGCTGTGCCAAGTGGCCACGCCCCCACCCCCTGCCCACACAACCTGGCTCGCAGGGCCCCGGGGCCGCGCCCTGTGTGCCGGGTGAGGCTCCGACTGCGGGGCAAGGGAAAGGGAATGTTTGCTTAGTAAGACCCAGGCAGGAGCAAGATTCAAAACTTTTTATATGGGGGAAAAACAAATAGACATCATTAGAATAAAATGGAGAATCAGAAAAAAAAAAACAGACCCCGATACAAATGGCATTTCAGTTCACAGCGAAGGCGACACTCAAACAGGAAAGGAAGCGCGGACCCACTGACAAACTCCTGGGAGGAGGCGGCTCCGTCCCTGATGCGCGCGCCCTCAGCTGGGCGCCTCAGAGGTTCACACACAAATCACCCAAGTGTTAACTTGTATCAAGGAAGCAAATAGCAACTAAACCTCACCATTTCAGAAAGGATGCACGCGCGAAGGTAGCAAAGGCCTTCCGAAGAATAAAAAACTGGTAAATTCAAACACAATGTTTTTTCTCTGTAGCTTGAGAGTGAAACGAAACCCCAAATCAGTGGCAAATGAAAAAAAAATATTTACAACCTACATGGCAGCAAAAGCCACTCTCCCAGGACGATGAACCACTTGCAGAATTGGGGAGGAAAAAAGGACATCTAACATGAAAACAGGCAAAAGGTAAGAACGAGCAGTGTTCAATAATGGCAAAAAAAAAATGCAGCTGTTAAATACAAATGAATAAATAGTGAAAATTACTAATAATTAGATATGTGCAAATCAAGACAAAAACGAGACATCTGTGCAACTGACGACCCTTTGAAGACCATGGGGTTGGGGAGCTCTGAGGGGGGGCGGGGGGGGGCGCTCTGGGTTGTGCCCACAGGCTGGGAGAGGGGGAAATCTGACAATATTTACATCACCTTGACTTAGCGTCCCCACTAATAAAGACATATATTATAAATATATTTAGAAAATCTTGTCGAGATATTCTATGAGGTTGGGTTTCTTACAGCTTTTGTAATAACAAAGGTTGGAAGGCAAGAGAAAGAGAAACTAAATTGACCACCAGCAAGAAACTTATAGACAATCATTTAATAGTCTGATGACGCCAAGCACCGGCAAGGCTGCCCGGGGGTGGAGAGGGAGGGTGCTGACATTTACAGAAAGGCTGGTGAAACTCACACAGCCCATCCCAGTCCAAGAACCGGACCTTTAAACTTGGTGCACATAAACCAAAAGGCATCTATAAGTATGTTTGTTCCTAAAAGCATGTTTCTACAAGAGACCCAAACTGGAAACAATCCGAACATGCAACATTAGAACTGACTTGTGTTATTTAGTAGGCAGTGGAATATTACAATGCAAGTGAATGAACTCAGCCACACGCTACGAAATAATGAATCTCATAAACCTAACATTGAGCAAAAGAGGCAAGACACAACAAAATTCCAGTGCCATTCCATTTGAACAGAGCCCATAAACAGAAGAAATAACTCTCTTATTTAGGAATGCACCCACAGGTGGGAACCATGTTTCAAATGCAAGGAAACGGTAGCCACGGAAGCCGGGATGCAGGGGCCCCGGGGCAGGCAGGGCTGCGGCTGCAGGAGACTGGGGTCCGCCGGGGGCCTCCCTGTTTCTGACCAGGCGGGGCGGGGTGGAACCGGCGTGCTTGCGAGTCTGGACATCAGCCTGGAGGCGCTGCTCAGCCCCCAAACCGGAGGCCGGTCAGTCAGCTCAGGAGAGGGAACTGTGGGTGTGGGAGAGGGACTTTGCAAGGGAAGCCAGTTAAGACACTACTGTGAGTGTCCGGGTCGGCCCTCAGCGAAGGCAGAGGGATTCGCAAGACCATTTTGAGGCGCCATCAACAAGAACCAGGAACAGCAGCTTTTACTTAGCACCTACTGTGGGCCCTGACTATGTGCTATCTTCACAACAGCCGGGCAAAATACACGTCGAGTGGACAAATTTTGCAGATAAAAAGACCACACGAGTTTCAGAGAGGTTACGTCATTTCCCCCGGAATCACACAGCTATGTAATGGGTATTCTGGAATGCCCCTGCAGGACTGAGTCCCAGGCCCACAGAGGGAGGGACCGGAGCCAGGCCCCGCCCCTGGTGGGGGCAGTGACGTAGCCCCTGCCCTCTGCCGAATACGTGAGGTGGCCACGCAGGCACCAGAAGGGGACTCCCGCTTGCTTGCAGCCTAGGACACGTCTTGCAAGGCTGCAGGACTGCCAGGGTCACTAGAGGTTCAGGCTTCACAGAAAGGTCTGGAGTCCAGGGAGTTGTAGACAGCTAGGCAGCAGGAACGGACTGTTCGTGCATCCATCAATAATGAGGAATCATTGAGTGCTAACTGTATGCTGGGCCCTTCAAAGCACTGGGGATACGGCGGCAAATAGACCGTGTCATCCCCTTCATTCAACTTACACTGGATGGGGGGCGCCAGATCATAAACCAGTGACTTCACTGAGTCCCCTAAGACGTCACGTGGTACAAACTAAACCAAGGAAGGGGAGAAGAGTCTCGAGGTAAAGGCTGCAGTTTCTAACGCCAGCATTCCGCTCCTGATCCTTCAGTCACTCGTCCCATCACCTCCCACGGCCTTTTCTTCCAGAGAATAGCCAGCAAGTGACTCACTCCCTTCCAGCCGTAACAAAAACACCGTAGGCTGGCGGCTTACGCAGCAGGCATTTATTTCTGGAAGCTCTGCAGGCTGAGAAGGCCAAGGTCAAGGTGCCAGCAGACTCAGTGTCTGATGACAGACAGCCTTGGCCGACAGCACTCTCCAGGGTCTTTTGCCAGGGCGCTAATCCCATTCATGGGCGCCCCACCTTCAGGACTAATCCCCTCCTCCGGAAGGCCGCACCTCTAAATGCCAACACACTGGGGATTAAGTTTCAAGACAGGAAGAGGGGCACAGGGTCTATAGCAGCAAGGGGGGAGGGGAATCTCCCTCCATAAAGAAGCAATGCTTGCCTATTTTCTTCCTTTCCGTGTTTAGTAAAACAAGCCCTTCCCCAGGAACGTGCCAGAACCCTGAAATGTGTAAGGCCTTCTTGCTTGCACCTGAGAAGCTGACAGCGCGATCAAGTTTGGAAGGTGCTGAAACAGCGCCAGGAGACCTTTCACGAGCCCTCGCCCGGCTTCCGCGGGTGCGGGTACGCCAGCCCAGCAAACCGGGCCCCACACGCCGCCTGCAGCCCTCTGAGACCTGCAGCCCTGCCTCCCGCACCTCCGCTGGGAAGCGCTGGGCTCCCAGGCGCTCTCAGACAGGCCGGCGCGCACAGGGGGCCAGAGGTGGCGCCCTGGCAGGAGGAGGGGGTCGGAGCGAACGGGCGAGCCGGGCTCACAGCGCCAGGGCGACTCCTGAGTCCCGCTCCCGCGGCCGCCCTCGCCGCCAAGCCGCCCGCGACGGGACTCCACGCGCAACTGAGGGTCGTGCACGCGATCGGAGGTCTGTGGTCCCCAAGGCCACGCGGCCGTTCTTGGAAACAGAACGGCGAAGTGGGGGGGGGGGGGGGGGCGGGGAGGCAGCGTGGGCGGGTACCGCCACCCCGCGGCAGGGCTCGGCTCGGGCTCTCCACAACAGTGACTAACAGGAACCCTTACTCAGTCGGGGAAACGCGCGGGCCCGCACACCCCTACGCCCCTTCCCTCGGCCCCGGCCGCAGCCGGACACGGAGCACGTGCCGCACCAACCCCACCCCCGCCGCCGGGTGCGCCCTACTTCCACGCACGCGCAGTACCAGCCTGCGCATCGCCCAGACCCAAGCTACGGTGGCTGCAGTGGGGACAAACTACTTACGTGCGACCGTTCTGCCACCCCAATCCGGAAAGCGTGAACTGGCAAGGCCACTTTGGAAAAGCAGCTACTGAGGCGTTCGTGGGTGGGAGTAGATGAGTAAATTTGGGAGTGGAAGGGGCGAATCAATGGACAGCCGTGAGGAGCGAGAAATTTCAGTCTCTGGCTCACAAGGAGGAGCCTAGGGCTGTCATTCAAAAGCGCAAGCAGACCCTGGCCTTGGAGGCGGGGCCTCGTGTGGCCCTGGGGAAGGGCGGGGCCTTCTCGAGCCACGCCCCGTCCTGCCAGAGGCCTCGGGCGCTGCACCCACACTTCGCCGCGCACCTGGGGTCTGCACCAGCCCTTCCGAGGTGATCCAGGTGAGTGCACGCCGCGGGGGCGCCGGCCCTCGGGGGCACCTCAGCCCCCGCTCTGGGCACTGCCCGTAACTCCGTCATCCCGAGCTGAACAGGGACGCGCTCTCTCTTCCTCTTCCTGTCCGTAGATCCTACCTTTCCATCCCCCTCGCCCTCCACCTGCCCTGCACCCTCCCGGGATGGAGTGGGCTTGCGGCGTCTGAGCTGGGCCTGGCCGTGCCATCTGCCACTCAGGGAGATTCTCAAGGTCAACCCTCCCGAAGTCCCTTCCTTCCCTCTCCTCCTGTCCCCGCCGCCGCGCCTCCCGCGCGCGCACGCGACCTTGCCGGCTGCAGCTCTGCTGCGGAGGATGGCCGGCGGGGCACAGCGGGGCAGTGGGCCATGCAGGCCCAGGGGTAGCTCCGGGCTTGAGGCCACCTGGAGCCCGGCGCCCGCTGCAGGTGTGGCTGTGTTGCTAGGGACCTCTCGAGAGTCCCCAGAGCATCGCGTTTGTTTTCCTCCTGCTGCGCAGGAACGTTTGCCAGTTTGCATAGGAACCTTAAAGCGGGGCATTTCCTACCTCAGCCTTAGAGCAGGGACCCTGCGCTGGAGGGGGCGGGATCTTCATTTACGGTTCTGCCTTGGATTTTGGTCACCTTCCCCGCTGTCTGGTGGCGCTGCGGGGCGGTGGAAGGAGCCGGAGACTCCATGGTGAGTCATCCGCGAGTTGTGGCTTCTGCTGATACTTTCCCCGGGAGTCACGGGGTTACGAGCTACATTGTAGCGTAGGGGACAAGTGTGGGAAAGGAGGTGAAAGGAGAGCGGAGGCAGGAGGCTGGGTGGGAGAGGGGGTGGGGCGCGCTGGATGGAGGACTTCTCCGCTCTGCAGATGTGCCAGGGACCTAGGCATGGTCGTGCAGGACTGCGGGCGGCCACCGGGTGTAGCTTCCTCTGTGCCTGGGGGCCGGAGCAGGGCTTCCCTGGGGATGTCTGAGGTCAGTGCAGGCCTGCAGTGTGGGGAGGCTCCCACGGGTGTCGGTCAGGGTCACAGGCAGTGTTTTATTTAGTCCACTGAGTTCGGCTCAGTGAACGCACTTCCATGGACCTCCCACCACTACCTGAGGAAGGGGATCAAGAATGTTCCTCCTCCCAGGAGTTCAATGTAAGGGGGTTCAATAAAAGTAACATCTAAATGCAAACAAGTACTTTTCAACCCCTCGGGAAGATGTGTTAAGCTTCCCTTCTGACACAGTGTTACAGAAATAGCAAACATCGTCAAGCATCTTCCCCGGCCCATGTTACTATATATAAAACAGCTAGGGCTGGCAGAGGGAGACCACACAGCCAGCCCTAAAAACTGCACCCCGGTCTTCCTTCCAGGGGGGGACAGACCGGAGAAGGGCAGTGTCCCCGCATTTCCAAGTCCTCCTGCTGGCCTCGCTCTCCAAGGAGACAGTCACCGAGGGGAACCTCCTAATCGGAGGACAGCGCAGTGCGGACTGAGTGCCCTAAAGGAAGGGTTTGAAGAGCCCATTATCCAGGGAAGCGCCGAACAGCCCCCGAACAACCTGGAGTGATGAGATGACACATCAGTCTGTCGGAAAGTCCCCCAGTGCCCAGTCAGCCCAGTCATTCACTGCGCTGCTGGCTGCATTCAAACACACTGTTCCCCACGCTCATCTGTAAACGTCCTGAATCCTTGTTCAGAGCCCCACGGCCAACCACGCCTGACCGTGAACCGTTTCGCCTTTTTAAAGCAGTGTTTGTTTAAAAGGATATATACACGGCTACGGTTTTTGCAATTTGTTTGTGGGTCCCTGTTCTGAGTTTACCACCTTTCTGGAAAGAAGGATTTAGCGGTCACCGAGCGGGCGGCCGCTGTGTAAAACAGAATTCCCAGGTTCCCCTGCGCGCGCTCTCACAGTTGGGGCGTGCGGGAGGCAAGCGGTGAGGAGACAGGGCAGGCGGACTGCCTTCCGAATGCGTTTGCAAACACCCGTAACGATTTCAGCATTTGGACTCTTAGGTTTCCCCTGAGTTTGTTCTAGAGCTGACCCGTTTATTAGCTGGGACTTGGGTTCGAATATTTTGGTGCCTTAGGGTGCTTTTTTAAATAAGCGATGCTCTCTCTCCAGCCTCGGAAATGGGAATGGCCGGTGCAGGCAGGCACGGCAGACTCCTGTCCTGGGCGCAAGCCGGCGGCCCGGCGGTTCCTTGCTTCCCCGAGGCTGGCACCCTGGGGGGACCCTGCTGCACCCTGGGGGGGCCCTGCGGCTGCTGGGACTTGACTGCCATCGGCCGTGTTTCTCGTGACGGGAAGTCCAAGTGGTGTCAGTGCGACCCACTTGAGAGGCCTTCTTTCCCTCTTCTGGAAGTCAGGGCCTGTGTCCCTGTGGTCCTCGGTGCCTGTGTAATGCCGGTTAAGGGACAGGTCGTGAACACGGGGCGCCCGTCCCTGGGCAGCCTGTCTCCTGGCAGACCTGGGCACTCGGGAGGCAAAGGACGCCCTTCCCTTCCTGTGAGCTCTCCTCGGCTGTCGTACTGCGATGCCGGCACTCATTTTTTTTTTTAAAGTTCCTTTTTGGACCCTTTCCAAGGGTTTTTCTTTCTTCCATTGACAAAGATCTCAGGCTTTAATCGCTCACAGATCCGGCGTTAATGATTGGCTTTCTATCCTTGCTGTCATGCTGCCCCTGAGAGCCGGCGCGGTCAAAGGTGGCTGCCAGGCCGCCCAGGACGGAGGGCACACAGCCTGCCCCCAACGGCCTGGCGTGGGAGTCCAGGCCGTCACTGTGACTGTTGTGTGACCTTGGGCCGCCGGAGTGCCCTCCCTGATGCTGTCCCCTCCGCTGCAGAGTGGAAACCGTGACCCCTGCCAGGGCCGCTCGGGGGGGGGCTTCCCGCGTGGAGGGAGATTGGCGAGCCCCTGGGGACAGGGGGTAGCAGGCGGTACACAGTAAACGTGCCGGTGACGACTGTCACGGGTAAAAGCAACTGGTCTCTCCGGCCGCCCTGCCCCCACCCCGCTCCCCACCCCCATGCGCCGGCCCCCTTTCTCCGTCTTCCACGCCACGCGCCTGCCGTGCCGTCTGCCCGTGGCCTCTCCCAAGCCAGTTCTCGCTCATGCGGCACGGTCTCTGTGCCACACAGCCTCCACCGCAGCCTGTCCCGCCCTGCTTCGCTGCCCCCCGTGCTCGGTCCCTCTGCTGGTCTGCGTCCTCCTTTCCCGGTCAGGAGCGCCCCCACGGCCCCTCCGTGGACAGCACGGTGTCCAGTAGGGGGCGGGCCGTGGGGCTTGGTGCTGGGAGGGAAGGAGCCATTCTGAGCAGCGCCCAGGCCGGTGGCAGGTGAGGGCGGCGGGCGGGCAGTCCCCGTCGGTAAACGGCCTGTCTGTCCTGCGGTGACTTGGACACATCAGCCCCATTGAAGGAATCGCTGAGATTCTTATTTTCCTCTGCGCCCCGTGGTTGCACCCCGTGGTTTCTCCCCGCTGTCTCCCGGCCTCCGAGGTTGCCACCCTCAGACCGTGGGGAATATTCTGTGGCCTGTCCCCGGTGCCACACCTCCCGGGAGGCCAGGCTCCAAAGGGTCCAGCGTGACCCGGGGGCGTCTAGGTGAGATGTCACCACATCAAGGGAACGCTCGCCCTTTTGTGTCAAGAGCTTTCGAGTCAAAAGTCTGTCCGGGAAAGTGCCGTCCCGCCAGCAAAGGGACCTGGGACCTGTTCCGTCCTGTTGCCGATGTATGTTCTCCCCAGGTCCCCGACGAGCGGGGCCCCCGCTTTCCCAGGGGACAGACACGCAGTTCCATGCAGACACGTGTGTCCAGTGCCTCCGACACAGAACCTGTGCTCTGGGGGGACGCAGCGGGGAGTCTGCTCCCCTGGTGTGTGGTATGGGCGGAGTCGGCATAGGCAGCCCGCTGAGCGGGGAGCAGCACCCAGACTTGAGCGTCCTGGTGCCCCCCACGACCCCCACTGCCCCCCGGTGCAGGGGTGAACTCACAGCCCCCCCAGGGTCAGGATCCAAACAACACTGGAACCTGAATACTTTCTACGGCCAAGTGGTGGCTGTTTAACGACACGGCCGAACACCCTTGGACTACGGCGCGGTCACCTCTAAAGGGGCCGGCCCTCCCTCCTCCTGACGTGCACTGTGATCTGCACACCCCGCCCTGTGAAGGGCAAGCGCCCCGAAAACTCCCAGGAGCGAGCTGGCGGTCCCGCTGGATCCTTAAATCGCCCTCTCATTTGAAGTCGTGCGGCCCATTGCCCAGAATGTCGGGCGTCCCCAATCCACGGTTCGAAGGCGACAGTCTCTGGCCGTGCTCGGTGTAAGGAGCCTCACTTCTGGGGCGGGGAGAAGCCTTGGACGCTGACTCACTTGGCGAGCGGGGCACGTGATCCGGTGGGTGACAGCGACCGTGAAGGGGGAGCCGGGAGCCGAGTGGCCGCCACAGGCCAGACTGATGAGATCAAGCCCCCAGAAGGTGCGGGGCTGTCGGACCCACCTGTCGGGTGCGGAGCCCGCGGTCCGGTCCGAGGAGCCGAAGCAAGAGGGGGTGCTCCGTGGGCACGCCCGTCGGGAGGGGGCCCATCCTGCAGAACCAACTGCCTCTGGCCTCCTCGCCCCGTGGAGTCCGGGGGCAGGCGGAGCAGCCCACTGATCGGTGTGAAACCGGGGCGCGCACAGTCGCGGGCGGAGGCGTGGCGTGAGGGTGGGTCATGAGGGCAGTGGGCCGACCCAGGAGGCGGGCTTGCCCCTCGCCCGCTGCTGCCGGCCACCTGTGCCCCTCCCCGAAAAGCTGCGCCCGAAGGCCCCGTCACCAGAGCCAAAGCGTCCTCAGTCTGCTTGCGTGTCTCCGCCGAGGGGGCCACTCTTCCGTGTCAGAACTCCTCCTCCCCTTCCATGCGGGGTCTGCGCCCGTCGTCCGCGTCCCTGGAGGGAGACGCAAGAACAGTTGACCATCACGTGGCCCCCAGGCCCCTCTCATGATCGGGACAGCCCCTCTAACCCAATGTCCTGCCGTTCCCGCCACTCATTGGGGCCAGCCATGCCGCTCACCGCCTTTCCGGCCTTGACTGTGCTGGGCTGCCCTCGGCCAGGGCCTTTGCACTGGCGGCTCCGGTCAGAGCGATCTCTCCCCAGGATGCGGGGCGGCCGTCTCTTCCTCCTCCAGGCAGCTGCCGCGGCGGGCCGGTCCACGGCGGTCCTAGGACAGCATCCAGGCCCTGCCCTCGGCCACCACGGGCACTCCCCATGGCGCAGGCCACTCTCTCGGGGCGAGTTTGGGTGTTTGTTGTCTGTCTCTCGTCGTCTCGGGAACGGCAGTGTCTTGCAGGCAGGGACCCCATCTTGCTCACACTCTGTCCCCCACGCCTGTACCAGGCCTGGCCTAGAGCAGGCGCTCCGTAGAGCGTGGTGGAGTAAAGGAATCCGGGGTTCTTGGATGCGGCAGGCTGTCCACGCCAGGAAACCCACTCCCCCTGGAAACCTGAGCAGACCAGCCCTCCAGTGAGTCCGAACCCACTCCACGCAGCGTCAGAATGCACGCCCGAGTAAAAGCTCGTTACTGACTGGCAGAGAACGCCGCACCTCCTGGCCCGGGACACACGTCCCACATGGGCTGACACACGTGTGTGCCCTCAGCCCGGTTCACAGCGTCTGCATTCGTATGTAGTTTACGTCACTGAATCCTCCAGCCGCCCGGCAGCGGTCACGGCCCATCGTCTCCCGTCTGCAGAGAACCTCGGTGGCTTCCCCGGCGTGCAGGCCGTGTGTGGACGCAGGGCCGGCTCAGAACTCTCCCTGTCTCGGCTCCCGCCACTTTCCCCCCCCGGAGAGGGTGGGGCGCGTCCGCCACGGGACTCCAGCCTGCCCGGAGTGAGGACGTCCAGTCCCCCAGGGCATCACTGCTCTGAACTCAGCGACGGAGGGTGTCTGGCTGAGCAGGAAGGACTCCGGGGCCGGGCGGGCTGCTCCGGAGCTTGGGCTCCGTCAGGAACCAGAAGGCTGCAGGCAGCTGCAGGTTTGACCCCTTGCTGAGAGGGGGTCACCTGTGGGAGGCAACCGATTCATATTTCTCTCTCTCTCTCTCTCATTCCCCTCCCTCCCTCCCTCCCTCTCTAAAATCAATTTAAAAACATGTCCCCAGGTGAGGATTGGAAAGAAGAAAAACTGGTTCGAATGATTCGGGTTCCCTTAACCCTTCGATGTCCCCTTCTCTCCTAGTGCGCGGTTTTGACCCGTCTCCAGATGGCCAGGAATCCGCGGGTGTGAAGCCCACGCCGCCTCTGGCACGCCGCCTGCCTTCCCCCAGCCCGCGAGGGTCCGTTTCTGGGGGGACTTTCTGTGCCCAGCTTCTGACCACGCGGTGAGGGGGAAATCTGCAACTGGCGGCCTGCTGGGGCACCTTCTGCTCCCCCCACCCACTGGAAACGAGCCTCATGGGAGGGGGTGGTGAGTCTGGCTGCGACCCCCCTCGCCTGCAGCTCCGGCCCAGGGAGTGGCACACAGTAGGCACACAGCAGGCACACAGTAGGCACAGGGAAACGAGGACAGGTGAAGGTGCACACACACCCGTCCCTGCCAGGGGCCGGCGGACCAGACCCATTTTGCTTCCCCCCCAGTCGGCGCTGGTAGAGGGCTGTCTCCCAAATCCCCTGCTTTCAGAGGGTCCTGCGGGTGGACGCAGTCGCGCCTGCTGGCTGCTCGAGCTCAGAAAAGGAGGGGAACCCACACAGCTCCAAGCTTCGTTTGCCAGTTTAAAATAGCAGTTCTCAATGATGAACGCTGGAACGCACGCCCATCATCGTCCATTTATTCAAACGTCCCCCTTCGTAACCGAATCGGGCCAAGCCCCAGCCCACAGAGCGTGGGCGCACGGAACGTAGCCCGATGGGTAGCGCCGATGAGCGCCCGCGGCGGGTCGGGCACCGTGTGGGGGTGCAGACTCCCCACCCCCTGCTCCTCACGTCCGCAGGACCCGAGCCCGGCGCCGTCCACCCCCGCTGCCTGCTCCCGTCTCCTCCCCGCCGACTACGGCCAGGCCGTCTTTATGTAACTTTGGGGTAGATATTGGCTCCTTTTGGAAATCACAGGAGAGTGCAAAGAAAAAATCCGTAATTGAGCCATCTAGAACTCAGTAGGCTCTGCCTTTCCTCTTTTCTCCTTCAGCTGTTTTCCGTCGTTGAGAAAACCGAGGCTGTAGCACACACACGCAGGTTCCTCTCCACCTGGCGCGCGCGGTCAGGTAGCCGTTTGGACAGGTTCAGCGCTGCGCCGCGTCGCATCGCGCAGTCTTTTGTGCTTGGGCGTCGGTACTGTTTCTGCGTCCGCGATGGTAAATAGTGCGGGGGAGAAGGTCCTTGAACCAGCTCAGCTGCATTCCCGGTGGGACAACCAGCCGGGAGGGAAGAGCAGCTCCAGGACTGGGACCGACCCCCTGCCGGGCTGTCCCGCTGGGGGCCACCCACCCCCGCCCCCTGCAGCGTGCACCGGCACAGACCCGGCGGGGCCACACACTGGGCGGGACAAAAGCAAGCAGGGGGGCGGCCCTGAGTACGGGAAACACGGCATTGGCTCTTGTGTTATTTATTCTCGTATGATTTTCCGCGTGAGCAAACCTGCCTCCGCCCCACCCCGTACGGCCCTAGATACACCTGTGTTTGTGCAGACGTGAGCTTCACCGTGTGACCTGGGGCGCAGCGCCGCGGCTCACAAATAAGCGCGCAGGGTGTTGGGGGGCAAGAGTCCGCGCCCCGCTGCGCGCTGAGCCCTCTCGGGGCTCCTGGCCCCGGCTGCGTGTCAGCACCGAGTAGAAGACAGTCCGGGCGGAGCCCCCAGCACCGGCACCTTATCTGGGGGCAGATGAAGGACTGCAGGGGACCCGGCAGGGCGTGCCGCCCGCTGGAGCGTGCCACCCGCTGGAGCGTGCACGGAGACAGGCAGGGGCCACTTATCAGCGGCCTCTGGAGCCGGAGCCGGGGAGCTATCTGCGGGCTGCGGGCGGGTGGGTGGAGCCCAGGGCGCGGGTGTGCCAGCCGGGCGTGGCCCTGCGCAAGGAGCCCCAGTCCCCTGGGCCTGCTCCCGGGCCGAGCTGCAGGGGCCAGTCTCTGAGGCCTGGGAAGTCCCTCCCTGTGTCCCCGGGCTCCTAGGAAAAAGGGATTCCCAAGATACAGGTGTTCTGACCCCTGATCGAATTAGGTTGACCGTTTCCCCCAAGGACACACCTCACCTGCCTCCGGTCCCTGCCGGACCTCCGTGTCCAGCAGCTTCTCTGGGCTCTGACTCCCCCCTCCAAGTGGTGCGGCCGTGGGCGCTCCCACTGTTTCCACTGGGCTTCCGGGGGGAACAGAAGGAGGCTTCAGCAGGCCGGGTGCTTCCTCCTGAGTTCCAGGCACCGTGGGGCAACCACGGGCGTCACCACAGTTTCGGGGGGTCGTTCCTGAGAGCCGCCTGGGATGCCAGGTCGCTCCGGGGGTCCCACAGGCCTCTGTAAGCACAGCTCCCCCCCCCCCCCGTGCTCGGCACAGAGGGTGCCCGACAACACGCCCCTCCCTTGGGAGCTCCGCTGCAGCCCCACAGAGAGAACGTGGCTCCGTGTGGCCCGTGACCTGTGGAGCAGGACCCCCACCACCAGCGGGGGGTGCAAGGAGGCATCGGAGCCGCTGGGCGGGCTTTGCCCCTGCCCCTGCGCAGCTGGGTCTGTGGCTGCTGCTCGGAAGCCTTGGGGAGGTGAGCTGTCTCCTTTCCCCGCTCCGGGTCCCCGCCAGGGCAATGCAGTCCTTTGCAAACCATCCCGTGTCGCCTCAGCAAGGTGCAGGGAGAGGGGCGGTCGCCGGGTCTAACCTCCCGGACCACGTTTCTGCTTTGGAAGAGGAGCGGAGTTGCACGCCCCGCCCCCCGATTCTAGCTGCCGATTCTCTGGGCGCTTGCTCCCGAGGGTTCGTGGCCTGCAGTGGAAACACCTGCCTGGGAGGCACTCGGTCCTGCCACCGGGCTTCTCCCACCCCCAGCCCTTCACGTTGGAAGAGCAGAGGCCAAGGACTATGCCGCCAAATGCTAACGGCTTGCCTGGGCTCACTGGATTGGGGGAAGCACCCCAAAACGCGCCCTGGCCTCACCTCTGCCCTGCCCTCGCTGCGCTCCCATTTCCCCGTGTAACAGGTGGCGCAGGTGGGGTTTGGGGGGAGGGCGCCAGCGAGCGGGGCTGGGGAGTGCCGGGCAAACACCAGGCGACGTCCCACGCTGCCAGGCTGCCACCCCGGCACCCCGTGCAGACACTTGGTCCTGGAAGCTGGCTCTCAGCTTGGAAACTGGGACCTGAACCAGCTGTGCTTGGTGGCACTGTTCTTCACCGGGCAGCTTGTCACGGAGCGAGAGACAGCTTCGTTCGAAATGGCCCGGTGGCACAGAGGCGGCACTAAATTCCGGGGACGTCCGGCGGCTCGGAAAGCTCGGTCATTCATCTTCGAAGGCGTTCAGCACGCAGCCCGCGCTCCTGTTCCCGTCCGACTTTCTGCGCCCTGCAAGCGGCTCACCCGGAAGAGAGCGGGGAGCGTGCCAGCTCGGAGAGCACCCTGTCCCCTCGCCCTCTGCGGCCACACAGGATGGCCGGGAGATGGGGCAGCAGGTGACACCAGGGCTGAGGCTGGAGATGGCCCTCTCCCCTGTGTCCCGACCCCGGAGACGGGGCCACGTGGACGCCCCTCGCGAGCAGCTCAGAAATCAGAAACATCTCGGTAGTGCCGTGCTGATCCAAAGCACCCGGGCACCAAAGGGAACAGACAGTGAGATCCAGAACCTTCTGTGAACGCTGCATCTTTGGGTGATTTCTAAACTCTGTCGCGTGACATCTGCAGCATCTCCCGCCACCTCTTTGAAGCATCACTCACCTGCCTCTCTCTGACCTGCAGGTGTGCGCGCGCCCCGGCCGCACCTGCCGCCGGCCTGCCTCACCTGCGCTTTGTCCCCCAGAGCCGCGATGGCCGTCCTCTCCAAAGAGTACGGGTTCGTGATTCTCACCGGGGCCGCCAGCTTCATCATGGTTGCCCACCTCGCGGTCAACGTCGCCAAGGCGCGCAAGAAGTACAAGGTGGAGGTGAGTGGGGGCGCGCTGGCGCTGTGGCGGGCTCGCCCCGGCGAGAGCTTGCCTCCGGCCCGGAGGGACAGGTGAGGCTAGCTAGGGTCCGCAGCGGCACCTGTCGGAAATTCCGCCCGCCCCTTTCCGGCAGGAAGATGGTGAGAATACGGAGACCCTGCTGGGGGCGGGGGGGGGGGTCCTTCCTGGCTTCACTCCGGCTCTTCTGCAGAAAGGCCGGTGGGCTGGCAGGAGACCACCAGTCTGCCTTCGGCCGGAGCTCTCTGCCAGGAAGGGTGCTCTTTTTCTAATGAGGGTTCCATGGCCACGTTGTTCCCTGGTGTGGCCGCCTGTGGTGCCGTCCTGTGTCCCCCCAGGCTGAGGGTGCGCGGTGCTGCCGTGAGCCTGGGCCGGGGTGCCAGGCGCGGGGAGGCGGCCTCGGATGCCTCCGTGAGTCCAGGCCGGGCCCGGAGGTGGTGGTGGGGGGGGCGGGCGGCCACTGAGGCTGTCCCCGGGGAGCACATCCAGGTGCCGTTTCTGTTTATTAGCAGCTTCCGATTCCACTCCCCAACCAGAGCTGCTTTTAGTGTTTTCATGCCTAGTTTCTTGGGGGTTATTTTATTATTATTTTTAACGGACACGTCCATTAAAGCTCTCACACGCTCAGTGTCGGCCCCCCACGGAGGAGCCTCCCGCAAGGCCGGGGCGTCGGGTGCCTCCGGGCAGGAGCTGCTTCCTGGGTGCCTTTGGGGTGCGTGAGAAGCCCCACAGTGAAGTCTGTGCTCAGGCTGCCTCCGTCCCTCGTGACTGGTGCGGACGGGCCCGGTCAGACCGGCCTCTGGGAGCCGGCCCGGACACTGCCCACACCGAGCGGACCCTGACCAGATATCGGGGGTCCGGGGGGAGATGCGTGGGGGCGGAGCAGCTTCCGGTTGGTGGTTGCCTGTCCCGGCGTCTGACCAGCGCGCCCTCTGTGCCCGCAGTACCCCACCATGTACAGCTCGGACCCGGAGAACGGGCACCTCTTCAACTGCATCCAGCGAGCCCACCAGAACACGTGAGTGGGCCCTGGGGCACCCACGCCCCTTGTGGGGGGGTTGGGGGGTGCCTCTGTCCACCCCCGGCTGTTAGTGCCATTTGTCTTAGCGAGGTTGGTGACCATTAAAAGTATCCTTAAAAAAAACCTGTAAGTTCCCCTGGCTGCTGTGGCTCAGTGGACTGAGCATCGGCCTGTGAACCAAAGGATTGCCAGTTCGATTCCCAGTCAGGGCACAGGCCTGGGTTGTGGGCCAGGTCCCCAGTAGGGGGCGCATGAGAGGCAACCACACACTGATGTTTCTCTCCGTCTCTTTCTCCCTCCCTTCCCCTCTCTCTAAAAATAAATAAAATAAAATCTTTAAAGGAAAACTTGTAAGTGAACAGATTGAGTGTTCAGCAAAGTGAAGAGCGTTAGAACGGTGGGATGCTGGGTAATCTTTTCAGGACTGTCCCTACTGCCGCACGGATCTCTACGGGCACGTAGCACGTCCCCCCTAAAGTGACGAGGAGTCTCCCCACCCCAGGGAGGGAGGGGCCCCGAGCTCGGTAAGGAAGCCCACCCCAGTCACAAGGCCACCCTCATCAGCCCGTTAGAGGGGCGGGCTCCCACTCCGGCTTCTCGGCCACCGCTGGTCCCAGAGGCGGGCCAGGGCTCTGCCCTTCCCCCTCGGACGGGGGCCCATTTCCCTCTCAGGCGTCGAACCCGGCGAGTCGAGTGAAGGGCTCCCCGTGCTACGTAACCGCACTCACGGGGGCCCTGGTTCAACGAGTGCCCTCCGTCTCTTGCAGGCTGGAAGTCTACCCTCCCTTCTTGTTCTTCCTGGCCGTGGGCGGCGTGTACCACCCGGTGAGTGAGTCCGGCGCTTGCTTTCGTCTGGGGTACGATGGGTTTCCGCCGGGCACCCTGCGTTTAAACGATTTCATTCAGTTACTCCTTACCGAGTTCTTTAAAGTGGGCAGACTGTCCCGTTTTTTTGCCGATAAGAGGAAACATGGTGGACACTCTGCAACTTGCTCAAGGTCACAGGGCTACAGGGTTGCAGAGTCAGGATTTGAACCCAGGTCTGACTCTAGAAGGCTTGTGTGCATCAGCGTTTTCCTTTCTGTATTCGTTCTTTTGAGCGACACACACTTACCGGTGCCCTGAGCTGACCCAGGCGAACGGACCAGGCGGGCGGCGGCTTCGGGGACTGACACGTAGGCACCTGCGTGTGTGACGCGACTGTCAGAGGGGGGGCGGGCCTCGGGGCGGGCCGCCGGCACGGCTCACTCGCCTTGGGGGTCCTGCTTTGGACGGAGGGTGTCTCCCCTTGACCGGGCTCTGACCGGACGTCCGGTGTCCCCACTCCCGGAGCTGAGCCTGTGGCGTCCCCCGGTCGGCACCAGCTGTGGAAGCCACGTCTGTATATAGTTCACGACCCACCAGAGCGGGGACCCCCGGCCCCGGGAGTGGAAAGACGGACTTTGGCTACAGTGCTGTGCAGTCAGCCCTAAATGTTCGTTCCTGCAGCCCTGCCCGTTCCGTGAACGCCGACACTCACGTCACCCGCCCCTCCTTTTTTTCTAGAGGGTAGCCTCGGGCCTGGGCCTGGCCTGGATCGTCGGACGCGTCCTTTACGCCTACGGCTACTACACGGGAGGTGAGTGGGGCAGACCCCGCCCGGGGAGGCAGACGGGGCCCTGGCACTCCTGTGCTTCCCGTCCTGTCTGGGCTCTAAGGACAGGGGGTGTGACCTGGTGTCTGGGTGAAAGGCCCATTACCTTGTTTTTACGAACCTGCGAATGGTAACAGAACTTACTGCCCTCACTGAGCATTTTGTGTGTCGGTTGCTGTTCTAAGAACTTTGCATATCACTATCGGAAGCCTGCCAACAGTTCGGTGATGTAGATGACATTCCCCTATTTTACAGATGGGGAAACGGAGGCTTAGAAAGAGGAAGGCTGTAGCCCTGGCTGGCGTGGCTCCGTGGACTGAGTGCCACCAGTTCAATGCCCAGTCAGGGCACGTGCCTGGGTTGCGGGCCAGGTCCCCAGTTGGGGGCGTGTGAGAGGCGACTCCTGTCCCTCTCTGCCTCCCTTCCCCTCTCTCTGCAAGTACACACATAAAGTCTTTAAAAGAAAAGAGGAAGAGAAAGATCAGGACTCTGCCTAGGACCCGGATCCGCCATGTGGACGCCCTGGGTGGAGGCGGAGGCGGAGGGTCTGACTCGGGGGCGCACCCCACGCCCCAACCGTTTCTGGCCGTGCTTGCATCTTCGAAGAAAGGGGGGGCGCTGCCGAGGCTGCAGGTGTTATCCCGACATCCTTCTAAGGACCAAGCCCCCCTGCCGTGACACGTTACTTTGCGGAAAGTGGGCTGACCGGACGGCTGGGGCCCCAGCTGACTCCCCGAGGGGACGCTCCGGGGACGCCAAAGGCGGCGGCCCCCCCCCCCCGCCCCGCAGCCTCCACGTAACCTCGGCCTCCCCTTCTCTTCCAGAACCCAGCAAGCGGAACAGGGGCGCCCTGGGCTCCATCGCCCTCCTCGGCCTGATGGGCACCACCGTGTGCTCCGCCTTCCAGCACCTGGGCTGGGTTAAAGCCGGCGGCCTGGGCGGGGGGTCCAAGTGCTGCCACTAGGGGGGCGTTGGGGGCGGGGGCGGGGCGGTCAACACGCTCCTCCGTTGTGAGCGACTGACTTTTATTTCCAGTTCTTTTTTTTTTCTAAATATAATAAAGTTTATCTGGCATCAGCCTCGTATGTAACCCCGACTCTACGGTTATTGCCTGTTGAGGGCCGTTCCCAGGTGGTAACGGGGCCCAAGGGGGTGGGGCACACTCGCCGGCGGGCCCGCCAGCCGGCGCGGACTCCATACCGGAGGCCAGAAGACGTCTAACTGGTGACGGCACTTCCCACAGCTGCGGAACGCTGGGCTGGAGGAGGAAGGTGCTGGTTCTAGTTAGGGCCCGCGATGGCTGATACACAGGATGATAAAGAAGGGTTTTAAAAGTCACTGTTGCGTGCTGGCTGGTGTGGCTCAGTGGACTGAGTGCTGGCCTGCGAACTGAAAGGTCGCTGGTTCGATTCCCGGTTGGGGCACATGCCTGGGTTGCGGGCCGGGTCCCCAGTTAGAGACATGTAAGAGGCGGCCGATTGATGTGTCTGTCACGCATCGGATGCTTCTCTCCCTCCCTTCCCTTCTCTCTAAAAATGAATAAAATCCTTTTTAAAATCACTGTGGAAGATGGCTTCTCTTGCCTAACAACTGAAGTCAGAGGTTAAACTGGAGGAGGAGGTGAAACTCCACGGAGATGAACGGAATCGCCCCCGTTCGGGTGCAAAGACCAGATTGTGCAAACGGACGAGGAGACACGCAGCAACTACACGTGAGGAGTGACAGGTTCTGGAGCACTCGGGGGCGGCGCGGAGGGACAAGGGCGGTGGGGGGGGGGGGGTGGCTCCACACACGGAAGTGGCCGCAAGCGGCACTGAGGGATCCGAAGGCCCGGGTCTGTGCTGTGCAGTGTGGGAGCCGCTGGCCGCATGGGGCTGTCTGCCCGCAATGTGTAAAATGTAACAAAAGGAGGCCTTCAGGTGCTTTCGCTGCATTTCAAGTGCTCAGTAGCTGTGAGCACCCGAGACAGGACAGGATGGGACCCTGGGCCCGAGTCTGACATCCATGCATTTTCTATCGTGCCCTCTGTCCCTTGGAGGACAGGAGGCATCTGGGGGGAGCGTGCTCTGGTCAGCCCAGGACGGTCAGCCTTGGCCACAGGTCCCCCCGGGGCCCCCGGGCATCCGGTGGGGTTGGACTAGGCCCGCCCACTCCCCAGGGTGACTCGGTCTGTGAGGAGTTCTCAGCAGTGAGGAGCGCCCAGAGAGTTGTGAGGCTGTGACGTGTACCCTGTACTTTGTGACGACCCCTGAGAAAGGAGGTGACGGCGAAGGCAGGGGGTTGGGTCCTGACGCTACAAAGTAACAGAAGGAAGAACCTGCACTAAGCTGGGGGGCGCGTTTCTGTCTGTCCAGGTTTTGTCAGGCAGCGAACACACCCGGAGGGACAGGAACACCTGTGGAGGCCCCTTCCCGTCACGTTGGGTGCAGGTGGCAGTGAGGCAGGCAGGGCCCCTGGGGACAGGTGGGTTTTCACCTCTGCAACCTCAACAGGGCGTGCCTTCAGAGCAGTCCGTCCTCTCCGTCACTTCGTCACAGCCTGGGCTGACATGCCGTTTGTAGGAGCCCCAGCCCGTCAGAGGGTGCTGGGGCTGGCATGGGGACCCCAGCCTGGTCCGTTCAGCTCCCGGCTCCCCCACAACTGCACATCCCAGCCCCCCCACCCCCCGGCTGGCCGCAGGTGGCGCTGCAGAGCAACCCTGTCTGGCCTGGGGTCTCTGCTCAGCTCCCTTGCCTGGTGGACCGTGGACCGAGAACCGGCCTAGGGGTCCCCGCCACTCTGCTAACATGGCCGTGTGCGTGAGTCAGTTTATTTCACGGAGAGATGTGAGCTGAGCTCTCCTAGGGGGGGCGTTAGAGAACCGTGGGGGGCTGTGCCCAGCGGTGAGCAGAGAGGTGGGGTGGGGCGGGGCAGCACTCCCCTCTGAAGTCCTGGAGGCCGCTGTCCCACAGGGCACCCAGGGTCCCAACACAAGGTGTGGGGTGGACTCGGGCACCACCTGCTGGAGAAACGGCGCCAGCAGTGGACAGCCAGGTGGTTCTCTAGGGTCCCCAGGACCCGGGCCTGCCCCCTCCCTGCACTGTCACTGCATTCTCTGTCCCTCCCCCCTTGGCCAGCGACCCCTTCGAGGGTCCCGACACTGGAAACACAGCTCACCCCGCAGCATCTCGGGGCAGAACCACACAGGGCACTTACACACGAGTTTGCGATCGACAAATGTTGTCCCTGCGCATCCGCGGGTTACATATCTGCAGCTTCGGCCACCCAGGTCGGAGAACCGTAGTATCTCGAGTTCTCAACCGCCGATTCCCAACCACGGATGGAAAGTGCCATTTTTTTTTTTTATGGAACTCTTTTTTTTTTTAAGGTTTTATTTATTTATTTTTAGAGAGGGAAGGGAGGGAGATAGAAAAACATCAATGTGTGGTTGCTGGTGGTTATGGCCTGCAACCCAGGCATGTACCCTGGCTGGGAATTGAATCTGCGACACTTTGGTTCGCAGCCCGCGCTCAATCCACTGAGCTACGCCAGCCAGGGCTGGAAAGTGCCATTTTTAATCCACGGCTGGCTGAGCCCACGGCTTCCCAGGGCCCAGGGTGAGTCAGAAGTTACAGCCGATTTTCCAAAGCACCCAGTGGGCACCCTTTCCCTTCCAGGGCCAAGTGCACCCTACACCCGCAGTGGCCGGTCCCGGTGCCACCGCCGTGCTCAGCACCGAGCGCTTGCAACGAGGCCGGAATGACGGACGAGCTGAACTTGTATTTGACTGTAACGAACTGAGTTTTCAGCAGCTACTGCATGTGGCCCGTGGCTCCTGGGCGTGGCACGGCCCCGAAGCTGTGTTCTCTGCCCAGGCCGTCCACCAGATTCACCTGGGCAGCGCCCCTGAAGACGCCCGCTGCCCAGGACCAATTGAATCAGACAGAATCTCAGACGTGCAAAGCTTCTCTGGGTGATGCTGACATGCGGCCCAACGCCGAGGACCACGCTGCACCAGCCCGGCAGTCTGCTGTGCGCAAGACTCACTTGTCAGCCCCGGCTGGGGTGGCTCGGTGGACTGAGCGCCGGCCTGCGAACGGAAGGTCCACGGGTTCGATTCCCAGTCAGGGCACAGGCCTGGGTTATGGGCCAGGTTCCCCAGTCGGGGGCGTGTGAAAGGCAACCACACACTGATGTTTTTCTCCCTCCCTTCCCCTCTGTCTAAATATAATCTTTTTTCCCCCAAACCTTGAAAGGTGTTTGGTTTTGAAACATGACACTGAACAGATTAGCGTGTGATTTATTGAACTCCGGCACAGTGCAGTGGCAGAAATAACCTGTCCACTTAACGGGGAACTGCTGGGGCACAGGAGAGCAAGCTGAAGGCCGAAGACACAGCCCCGGGGGAAACACGGCGCTTTCTCTGGCAAGTTAGCGCTCCCCTGGAGGGACCCATCCAGTGCCCGGCCCCCCGAGTGTCCGGCCCCTCTGTCCTGACCGTGGGCTTCGCAGCGGGATGACAAGGGGCTGGAGCTGAGAACACGTCAGCGAGCCCTCTGTCCTGGGTCCACCAGGCACCGGAGAGGAGCAGTTCGCTGCAGGAAGCTACAGAGAGGAGGGAGCGGGCAGGGGGCAGGTCTGGGGGCAGGTCTGGGGGCGGGTCAGAGTCCGGGCTGACCCGGATGTGTGTTACTGTTGCTCAGGGTCACGTGGAAACTCGAACTGCGGGACACCATGACTCTTGATTAGCATCTAAGGCACTTCTGCACACTTTCCGTCGGGGGGACGGCCGAGTGACGGGGGGACGGCTGAGTGACGGGGGACGCCCGGCGGCAGGGGGGACGCCGGGCGGCACTCTCACTCTGCAGGTCCACAGGCCTCACGGCCGCGCTCAGAACACCGACTCCACGTCGCCCATCTCCACGCACACGGTCTTCAGCTGGGAGTAGTACTCCACCGTGACCCGGCCGTTCTCTCTGCCGAACCCTGGGGGCAGACAAGAGGGAGGGTGAGCCGGCACCGCGGCCGTCGGGGAAGCCGCAGAGACCTGCAGAGGCAGGCACTGCCCCTCGGGCCGCGGGAGGACCCAGGGCCGACAAGCGGGAGGTCGAGGCCTCACCTGCCGCATCAGCTGGGGGGCGAGGTGCGGGAGCGCGGCCTGCCGCCCTGCAAAGCTGAGCGGCCGCCCCTCGGCCGTGCCGGAGGGGCAGTGTCCCCCGCTGGGCCCTTCCTGTCCCCCTGGCCCCCTGCCCCGGAGCTGGGTGGGCTCTGCCCCCTGAGGGCGAGCCCAGTCCCCACAGTGCATGTTCCCAGGGCGCACCCCTCCCAGGGGACAGAGGTGACAGAGGTCCCGCCCAGGCTCTGTGTGAGCCCTGGGGGCGGAGCTGGCTCCTCTCACCCCGAGTGGGCGTGCCCTCGGGCGCTGCACCGGACACTCAGGACACTCAGACCCAGGAGAGGGAGAGGCGCCCTGGGGGCCCCGTGAGGCCACGCTGCAGATTCCAAACAAGCTTCTCCCTGGCCCAAGGGTGATGTGAGAATGAAAGCCCATACGGTCTCGCTCCGCATCGGCCCCACGGCGATGAGGATGATCGAGGGGGGGCTGTGCTCGGGGAGCACCAGGACAAGACCCAACCGAGCTGCCAGAGCAGCGCCCAGCCGGGTCAGCTGCCACGGGGCTTCCATGTGGGCCGACACCAGCGGCCACGAATACACGCCGGCAGACCAGGGGGCGGGACTGGAGTCCACGCCAGCGTTGACGAGAAGCGTACGAGACGCCAGCCAACGGTGACAGGCAGCCCTGGCCAGAGGGAGGCCCTCGACGGGCTGGTGACGGGCCTGCTGCCCCCACTGCCCCCGACGCACAGACGCGCCACGTTGAGGCGACAGCCCAGCCGATCGCTGAAGACACAAAAGGAACCGGCGGTGGCTTAGGGACAGCGTTCCCAGGCCGCCTGGTGTGACGAGGACAGTAACTGATGGCTGGGCGCTGGGTTAAGGGACTGTCACCGATCCGTCGTAACGGAGAAGACAAATTCACATGTGCTTTCCGAGGCACTAGAGACACGGCCCCTACACGGAATCTGCAGGCCCCGGGCGGTCGGTGACCAGGGCTGCTGGGACGGGGCCCCCGGCAGTGGGTTTGTTCCCACAGCGACCACAGACTGCGGGGAGCAGTGACTCTGCCCACGGAACAGGCCTCTGTGAGACTGCGTTAGCCGGCGACACCCTCGCCCCCCCAGACGGCACAGGGGCCTGGGGAGGGCGAGGGGACCGCACGTGCCCCCTGGGGCTGGGACACACCCCGGCCGACGAGGACGGAAGGACACCCCGTGTCCCCAGAGACCCGGCCGGCCCCTCACCTGACTTCTTGTACCCGCCAAAGGGCAGCTCCACAGGGCTCACGTTGTAGTTGTTGATGTAGCAGACTCCGGCCTGCAGCTCGGCCGCCGCGGGGGGGGCACGCTGGATGTCCCGGGGGGGGGGGGGGGGGGACGCCGCTCGGTCAGCTCCTCTCACTGCCCCGAGGACAGGGAGCAGGCTCTCAGCTCCCACACACAGCCTGGCGCACGCCTCGTCATGCGTGACGGCCGACAGGCAGAGACAGCCCTCGTGCCCGCCGGCGTGACGGAGGCGCGGCACGGACACGCACTGGACCGTCACCCGGAGCAGAGCGTGAGTGGCACACCCTCCAACGTGAGCGAGCCCCGAACACGTGCTCAGTGAGGGGCGCCAGACCCGGAAGGCCAGCAGTGCATTAGCCACGCACACAAAACACCCAGAGTAAGCGGATCCTGGGAGACGGAGTGCTCGGAGCGGTGGCTGCCCGGGCTGGGGGCGGGGCCGGCCAGGACTGACTTGGTGTCCCTGGACCTGGGAGAACGTGCCAATAACCTCAGGGTGTGCGGAGGGTTGCACAACCGTGAACACACCACACACTGCGGACTGCACACCGGGACTGGGGGAGGGTCCGTACGTGAACCGCCCAGCAGCGGGGTCAGGGCAGGAACGGCTCAGGGGTGCCCTCCTCTGTGGCCGGCTGTGCCCGTGTCCTGGCGGGAAAGTGTCAGCCAAGGCTTAGCCCGCCGGACCCCCGCACCACCGAGCCGCCCCTCGCAGGGGCTGGCAGGGCTGGGCCTCCGCTCTGTGTGGCCCCCAAATGGGCCCCGGTCCCCACGCGCCTGCCCGAGCCACAGGCTTCACGGCACTGAGTGAGTCCCAGTGTGCACGGCAGCCGTGGGGCGAGGGCGACGGGTCCGTGCGGGACCATCGATTGTGACAAAAGGCCCGTCTATGGGGAGGCTAATAACAAAGGAGGCGGCGCGTGGCAGGGGCGGCCAGGCGGGCGGGTGAGCTCTGTACCTCCTGCTCAATTTTGTGCTGAACCTAAAACTGTAAAAGATAAATTTTTTTTTTTCACGCCCTGGCTGGCGTAGCTCAGTGGATTGAGCGCGGGCTGGGAACCAAAGTGTCCCAGGTTCGATTCCCAGCCAGGGCACATGCCTGGGTTACAGGCCAGAACCCCCAGCAACCGCACATTGATGTTTCTCTCTCTCTCTCTCCTCTCTCTCCCCCCCTCCCTTCCCTCTCTAAAAATAAATAAATAAAATCTTAAAAAAAAAAAAATTATTTTTTTTCTTTAAAAGCAGCAGCCCCTTGATCTTTCCCTCAGCGCTCCCAGAGAAGCTACTCCATCAGGCCCCAGGGAGACTCGGGTCTCCCTTCCAGGTCTGGACCGCAAAGCTACAAAAAGATGTGACCTTGGCCTGGCCGATGTAGCTCAACACATTGAGCACAGGCTTGTGAACCAAAGGGTCGCAGGTTCGATTCCCAGTCAGGGCACATGCCTGGGTTACGGGCCAGATCCCCAGTAGGGGGCGCTCGAGAGGTAACAACACACTGATGTTTCTCTCCCTCTCTTTCTCCCTCCCTTCCCCTCTCTCTAAAAATAAACACATAAAATATTTTTAAAAAAGAAAAAAAAGATGTAACCTTGGTTACCACCAAAGACACGGCGAAACCCCAGGGCGCGGCAGCCCTGGACGGCTGCCCCTGATGGCCGAGGACTGGTCCCCGCGTGCACGCCATCGGACACCTGGCGGCCGTCTCAGAGACCCGCCGCTCCGAGTCCCGTTTTACCGTTATTACCGCGGTAGCAGTTTGTATAGGAGGTGTGGATCACGGGATTGACACCGGAAACACCGTCACTGGGCGGCAACAGGCAAAGCGTCTCCCGCGGGACAACACGGGCCCCGAGGGGCCGCGCACAGCCGCCGGAACTCACGTTTCGGAGGACACTGCCCTCCGCTCACACGCTGAGTTTCTGTCCCTGCACACGCAGCCTTTCACGCTTCACAGAGGCCAGAACCTTAAACGTTGACTCAGCAAATCAACGAGAAGGAGAGAATCTCCACCATCAGGTTCTTGGCTCAGCGCACACTCAGCGGCCGGGCTCTCTGGCCATCTGGGTGACACATGGCACCTGGGGCACCTCCCGCCCTCACGGGAGGCGCTGACGCACAGGCAGCCACGGGGGGGGGGCCGTGTCTCAGGCCCCGCCCCCTCCGAGCCCGAGCCGGCGGGGGCCGCCCCCACGTACCTGGTGAAGACGCCGGAGGCCAGCCCGAACGGGGTGGCGTTGGCCCTCTCCAGGACCTCGGCTTCGGTGTCGAAGGCCAGGATGGACATGACCGGCCCGAAGATCTCCTCCTGCACGCACGTCATGTCGTCTCGGCAGTCCGCTGCGAGGGCACAGGGAACCGGCTCCTGAGGCTCGGGGGTGCTCCTGGGAGGCCTCCGTGTCCCCGGAGCACCGTGGGACACCGGCTCCGAGATACTCCCGCAGGACGCCCGGGCGGGGGTTGGGGGGACGTCGGGGCACCCCTTCCGCGTGGCGGCTGCACGGCACGGCCGCGCCACGACCTTTGTGTGGTTTTAAATCCACGTGTTAACTCGTCACGAGCTAGCGAGGTGACCGGCGTGCGTACACCGGACAGTCGTCACGCCACGTCACCTGCCCGAGTGACAACCGGAAGGGGCGGCCTGAACACGCACACAAGGGAAAGGACCGCGGGCACCCCACGCCCGGGCCCGACTGGGCCGGAGGTCCTCAGAGTGACGTGTCGAAGCGAATTTCGTAGGCAAACGCTTGCAAGGAAGCATTCACCGAAAAACATGCAGGCTGGGTGAGGTCTCGTCCCATTTCTGTTAAAATGTTACGTATGTGAGTAATGCTTTTTATTCCTCTCCCCTTTTTTCTGGGTGACTCTGTGATGTAGTCAGAATTAGAAATAAAAAATCCCCTCATAAAAACACAAACTTAGAAATAACTGAGACACCGTCCCCTTGATATGAGGATGTCCTCAGGTTAAGGGGCCGGTCTTTGGAAAAGACCCACTCACTCGTGGCATGTTAACGCAGGCCCGCGGACAGGTGCCCCTGTGCTCAGGGGTTGCAGGCTGCGCCCCCGTGGTCTGCAGAGGGGGCGCCCTAGCTGCCCAGGTGGCCGGTGGGGGTGACCGCAGCATGGGGGGGGACGCTGGCTCCTGCGGTCGTGTCGTGACGCAGGCAGCGTGAGGCCGAAGGGCAGCATGAGACCGAAGGGCAGCGTGAGGCCGAAGGGCAGCGTGAGAAGCTGCTGGCTACACCGGCTTTGCAGGAGCCGCGGTCTACCTGCCCAGCGCTCACACGCCCTCAGAGCCGACAAGTCCTGCCCCTCCCAGGACGGGGATTAGAGCTCATGCACACACAGGTGTTCAACGGTCCTCAGGGTGTGCTGGAGGACAGCTCACTGTGTCCTGACTCAGAAACCGAGTCATCCGCGAGATTACTAGGGAAACCGTTAGCCCAGGTGTTGCCGCTCCAGACAGGTCACTGCTCCACGGTCCCAGGAGGCAGCGGCTTCCCCGGCAGGCTCTGCGTGCGGCCGGTGCTGTGCAGAGAGCTGGGTAAGGGAAGGCCGCTGCCCGACGCCCGGCTCGCTCTGCTTGGCTCCCTGCCCAGTGCTTAGGGAAATGAAACCCGAAAATCCAGTCTTCAGAAACGCACAAAGCACGACAAAGATCGCCTTCCCTGCCAGCACCAGGAGAAAGCCACTACTGGCAGATCCCCTCACGCACACCCCGCCCCTTCCTGCCCAGGCGCACCCCTGGCTTTCAGCGGACCGGGGACAAACTGATTCTGTATTTCGAGGACCCTGCCAACTCTTCCTGCGCATCAGTGACCGCTGGCTAGTCCAAGGGCACGGAGCATCGGTGCTCAAAGCTGACACCCATCAACCTCGGGGACAAACACCAGTGGCTCTGCCTTCCAAACAGGCTCGAGGAATCGCCCGGCACAACTCAACCTGCATGTGGTGCTCGCAAGCCGACAGAGCACACAGGGGATGGGAACTCGGGCCGAGAGACGACGGAGGAAAGCGTGACAATGACAGCGGCCTCGAGACGGCCAGCACCCCGAGCCGAGACCAACAGGGCTGGCCGAGGACAGCAGGGTGACCGCTGCGCTGCGTGCCCGTGCCAGGAGACGGTCAGAGTGACAGGACATGCTGAAAACGCCCAGGTTACACCGTGTTTAGGGGTCCCACCGTGCTGTCCGGCAGACTGGCTTCCCGACCCCGAGGACCCCCAGTTCAGAGGCCGGTGCGGTCTTAACTGCCCGTTCGAGCGACGAAACTCATGACTTTTCTTTCTAACCGAACGAGCACGCTCCTCTCCCCGAGCCCCTTCCTGCCGGGACAACAGGTGTGGCCGCGGTGAGTGCCCGGCGCGCTGCCCCACCTGGCCGCCCCAGGGGAGGGGCGGACTTCTGCTTCTTAAACCGGGGTGACAGGGACACACCGTCTGCCAGCCCCTGCTTGGCACCACGCACGCACTTGGCGGGAGCCCCGTCCCACCCGACGGCTGGCCTGGACCGTGGGGAGCAGGCGGGAGGGGAAGACGTACTCAGCACGCAGGGACTCATGTAATAGCCGTCCCTCAGTCTGGGGTCTTCGGGCGCGTACGGCTCTCCCCCACACAGCACCTTGGCCCCCTGCAACAGAGAAGCCGCCATGCTCGCCTCGTGTCCAACACGCAAGCCCCCCCCAACCCCGTGCACTCCCGGACGGACGCGTACTTAGTCACCCGCCGCAGGGACAGGTGGGGACGCTGCCCCAGACCCCGAGAGCCGAGGGCGTGCGGCCCCAGGAAGGGCCCCCTCCTCCATCCCAGCACCCCCCCCCGCCACCAGTTCCTCACCTGCTCCTTGGCCACTTTGACAAACCCAGGACGCGCTCCAGGTGCGGCCGGTTGATGAGGGGGCCCATTCTGGTGTCTTCCAGAAGGGGGTCCCCGATTTTTATCCTTTGGGTCCGCTTCACCACCTGCTCTGTGAATTTACCCAGAATCTCCTTCTGCACAAACACCCTGGTGCCGTTACAGCAAACCTTAAAAAAGCAGACACAAATTATCGGCATGCAAAGAAAAAAAAAAAGGAAAAGGGATGAAAATACTATAGGTTTAACCTAAAAAAGATACATTATAGTGTTTTTAAGATGTTATTTATTTATTTTTAGAGAGGAGGAAGGGAGGGAGAAAGAGAGGGAGAGAAACATCCGTGTGTGGTTGCCTCTCAGGCGCCCCCTACTGGGGACCCGGCCTGAAACCCAGGCATGAGCCCCAGCTGGGAATCGAACTGGAGACCCTTTGGCTCACAGGCTGGTGCTCAATTCACTGACCCACAGCAGCCAGGGCAACAAATACACTGTACTTGTGTACAGGTTACTTCCACTGATGAAAACAACCCCCATATGACGAGGACCGCACATGTAACTGTGGGCACGTCACCCCACAGCACAAGCTGCCTGCCCTTTGAGACAAAACCTCCGTCTTCCCGTGCTTAAATGTTCCTGCAGCCCTCGGGCCCTCCCTCTCCTGTGCGCTCCCGGCAGCTGCTCAGCCTGGCGCACATTCAGGAAAGGAAAGTGGGAGGGGACAGAGCGGAAGCAGTTAAGAACCCAGGGCTTAAGCCCAGCGAAAGCCCGGAGCATTACATAGGCGACGCCTGTCTCCAAAACCACGATTAACAAGGATTTCGACTCGCCCGTAGACATGAACTTCACTCCTGTTCAAACACCACCAGCGGCACAAGGGATTATGCTGGGCAGCCAGGATTTCCAGGTATTAGCTGAGAAAGTCAAGTGCGAGGAAGGGCCTCTGACATGCCAGCTCCCGTGTGTAAGAAAGGTGGGAAGTAAGAACTGTATGAGTGTCCAGGCTGGTGTGGCTCAGTGGCTTAAGGGATGGCCTGCGAACCAAAAGGGTCGATGGTTCGATTCCTAGTCGGGGCACATGCCGGGTTGTGGGCCAAGGTCCCCAGTAGGGGCGCGTGAGAGGCACCCGACCAATGTATGGACTCACACATTGATGTCTGTCTCCCCCTCTTTCTCCCTCCCTTCCCCTGTAAGAGCAAATAAATACAAAACTTTCAATGCATGTACGTAAGTACTGCTCCCTTGTGTACAAAGAACACAAGGAAGGACAAGTCAGAAACAGGCTGGGCTGGAAGGACAAGTCAGAAACAGGCTGGGCCGGCAGCCTCAGGAGGGGGTGGGAGCTGGTCAGGGGCGATGCGGAGACGGACATTTTGTGTGGCTTTTTGCAAAATTTTAACTTCAGACCATGTTGGTATTTCCCCTAATCACACAATAAGTGAAACTTTAAAAGCAGCAGGATGGGGAAAATAAACTTCAAATGAAAGAGAACTACGTGAACTTGTTACTTAAACACCACACCACACGGGGGCGGGGCAGGGCGGGGCAGGGGCGGAGCCAAGCCCGGCACCCTCGGAGCACAGAGCTCCAGCCACGCCCTCGGGCCACACGCAGAGGGAACCGTGAAAAACACGCACTCCCAATCGTCAGAGTGTATTTTTCACAAGTCTGTGTAGCCCAACAAGCAAAAAGAAACCGTCTGCTCCGGCTGAAAGGCCAGCAGTCAAGCAAAAACAAGATCCGGGGACTGGGCATCGCACCGGTGGTTTTCCAGAGCACGCGGGGCCGAGGCAGAGAACACACGCGTTTTCGGGAACAGAGAGGATTTACAGTTGGGGATCTCAGCCTGCCACTTCCGGACGATTCTCAGAGAGCGCAGCGCACACGCTACAGGGAGACCCAGGACGACAACCGCTGGGAACCGGGGACACGGGGGGGGGCGCCCAGCTCGGAAGTGTGCGCGAGCGCTGTGAGCCCCACCCGTGCGACCCCCGTGAGCCCGACGCCACCTCCAGACGCCGGCTTCCCCGCAGCGTGCCGCCGGCCGCCCGCCGGCCCCTCCCGGCGCGCTCACCTCGCCCTGCGTGAGGAAGTTGGCCATCAGCGCCCCCTCACGGCGTTCTCCAGGTCGCAGTCCGAGAAGACGATCAGAGGAGACTTGCCTCCCAGCTCCAAGGTGACGGGCTTGATTCCTCTCGCCGACACCTCCATGACCTCAGGGAACAAGAGCAGACGCACCCTGAGCGACCTGGGCCCGGGGCCCCAGACTCGCTGCCGCAACCGCAGGGCCATGCAGCCCTGCTCCCGGTGCTCGCCGCGGGCTCTGCCCACTGAAATGCCTCTGCCCGGATGCCGACGAGAGCCCACGGAGAGAAGGGGGGTCATCTGAACATCACCAAGGACCCGGGGACACTCAGCAGCCTCTGTGCTGACTCCCACGGGCAGAAACGCTTGGTGCTGCCGGCACCGCATTCAGGCTAACGGGGTCGGAGCCCACATGAAGGTCCAAAGCCGCGAGTGTGAAGTAAACAAGACACCCTTCCTTCCGAGGCGGCTGCCCCAGGTGCGCCGAGTCATCCGCCACACGGGGCAGCCCGGGGCCTGCCCGGCACACGGGAAGTGGCGACATCTGTCCACCTCGCCTGGGGACGCCCGCGGCCTCCCTCCCAGACGAGCCGGGGAGGACCGGGGCTCGGGCCTCCGCCGTGGGCGCCGCTCGCGCCCGCCCAGCCTGCGGGACCTCACCTCGCGCCGGTGGGCACGCTGCCGGTGAAGGAGACCTTGGCCACGTCGGGTGCTGACACAGGAGCTGGCCCGTGGCGCCCCCGCCCTGCACCACGTTGAAGAGGCCGGGGGCGCCCCCGCCTGGTGTAGACCTCAGCCAGCAGCAGCACGGACACGGGCGTGAAGGGGACGGCTTGAAGACCATGGCGTTTCCTGCATCACACACACACACACACACGCACGTGCACACGCACGTGAGCAGCCCTCTCGGGATGGGACTGGGGCAAACCGAGCACGCCTCCAGCTGTGCCCAGCCCACCGAGTCCGTTCCCGTTGGCGGGGGTATCTTGTTCCCCCCCCGGCCTCGCTCATCGCACAGCCCCCACCCCCCCACACCTGCGTGCGCAGGCCCTTCCCCTGCCGCACCGCACCTGGCCCCTGCGCCAGCAGGAGCGGGCGGGGTGCACTGGCGCCCAGAGGGTCAAGCAATCGCACGAGTCCCCAAAGCCGGGGACACTGCCAGCCCGTGTCTCCCCCGGCCTCGGGGGAGGGGGTGCGGGAGAACTCAGAGGGCAGAGTCACCCTCCCCGCAGGCTCCTGTCTTCACAGGGGACGAGCCCCCGGGAAGCCCGCCGGCCACAGCACCCATGACGGGGCCGCGGGCGCCGTTTCTCCGCACACAAGTGGGGGCGGGAGCTGGCCTCTGCTCCCCGCGCCGCCCGGGAACCCACGTCCGGGAAGGAAGAGAACATCCAGGAGCACACGCCGCATGCCGTCTGACTCTCGAGTAAGAAACACGCCTCCGACCCCCACCCTGACCGCCGTCCCTCCCGGGAACGGAACCAGTGAGATGAGCCACCAGGAGCGACCTGGCCGGCACCCATGCCCCCCGGCCCTGCCCCCCGCACCACAAGGCCCCGCAGGGCCAGGCAGGGAGGGACACGTGTCCTCTGAGGCTCGGACACCCAGCACGGCCCTCCTGATGTGCAGAAAGTGCACGTGTGTGCATCAGTGTGTATGAGTGAGAACGAGTGTGTGTGTGATGTGAGAGGATGAGTGAGTGTGTACGGGTATGTGAATGTGTGTGAGTGTGTATCAGTGGGGTATGTGTGTGAGGGGCATGTGTCAGTGTGTATGAGTGAGAGTATATATGTGTGAGTATAGGTGTGTGGGAATGAGTGTGCGTGTGAATGGGAGGGTGTGGGAGAGTGTGTGCGAGTGTGGGAGGGTGAAGGAGTGTGTGGGAGGGTGTGTGCGAGTGTGGGAGGGTGTGTGTGAGTGTGGGAGGGTGAGGGAGTGTGTGGGAGGGTGTGTGAGTGTGGGAGGGTGTGTGAGTGTGAGTGTGGGAGGGGTGTATGAGGGTGTGTGAGTGTGGGAGGGTGTGTGAGTGTGGGAGGGTGTGTGAGTGTGAGTGTGGGAGGGGTGTGGGAGGGTGTGTGAGTGTGGGAGGGTGTGTGAGTGTATGAGGGTGTATGAGTGTATGAGGGTGTGTGAGTGTGGGAGGGTGTGTGAGTGTGTGTGAGTGTGAGTGTGGGAGGGTGTATGAGTGTATGAGGGTGTGTGAGTGTGGGAGGGCGTGTGAGTGTGAGTGTGGGAGGGGTGTATGAGGGTGTGTGAGTGTGGGAGGGTGTGTGAGTGTGGGGGGTGTGTGAGTGTGGGAGGGTGTGTGAGTGTGAGTGTGGGAGGGGTGTGGGAGGGCGTGTGAGTGTGGGAGGGTGTGTGAGTGTGCAGCGGCGAGGGAGGGCGGGGCAGGCGCGCGCTGGAGGGACGGCCCTTGCTCACCACAAGCCAGGGCCGGGGCCGACTTCCAGCAGGCGATCTGGAAGGGGTAGTTCCAGGCCCCTATGCCCACGCAACGCCCAGCGGCTCCCGTCTGGTGTAACCGAAGGACCCGCCTGGGAGCTGGATGTGCTCACCTGCGGGGAAGACAAGAATGAGGAAGAGGGCAGGTGTGCCGTCCCCGAGCCCTCACAGACACCTGTTCTCTCCTGGTCCTCGGCCCGCCCCGGCTGCTCACTGCACACGGCCCCCCCCGGCTGCACTCTCCCGTCCGTTCCCGACACCCCCATCGGTTGTGGCACGTCCTCTGCACACACTGCACCCCGGCCCCCCTCCCCTCCCAGCGCTCCCTAAAACCACCAGGCCTCCGGGGGGTGACCCAGACCCGCCTCACCCCTGAAACCTCTGCCCTGCACCCCGGGCTCGGCCCGCCACCCTCAGCAGCCGGTCGCGGAGGGCGGGCGAGGCTCACCACCCATGGAGCCGGCCAGGCCTGCGTAGTACTCCAGGCACTGCCAGGAGGTGTCGACGTCCCAGCGGGCCTCGAAGACGGACTTGCCATTGTTGATGGTCTCCATGGTGGCGATCTCATCCTTCCGCTCCTGCGGCCGAGCACAGACCAGCTTTCAGACACGCTGCCAGGCACCAGAAGGAACCGAGTCCATCTGCCGATGGACAACGGGGCCCCGGTGGGAAAGACAGAAACGGCCTTTGTTTAAATGCAAATAAAGGGAACGGGCCCTGGCTGGTGTGGCTCAGTGGACTGAGCACTGGACTGCGAAGCAAAGGGTCGCTGGTTTGATTCCCAGTCAGGGCCCATGCCTGGGTCCCCCAGGAGGGGGCGCACAAGAGGCAACCACACATTGATGTTTCTCTCCCTCTCTTTCTCCCTGCCATTGTCTTCTAAAAATAAATAAATTTAATAATAAGTTTATTTATTTATTTTTAGAGACGGAAGGGAGAGAGCAAGAGAGAAAAACAGGAATGTGTGGTTGCTGGGGGCCGTGGCCTGCAACCCAGGCATGTGCCCTGACTGGGAATCGAACCTGCGACACTTTGATTCACAGCTCACGCTCAATCCACTGAACTACGCCAGCCAGGGCTAAATAAATAAAATCTTTGAGAAAGATAAAAGGAAAAGAAACGGAATGGCAGCGTTGCACTGGAAAGAGAGAAAAGGCTGAGTGTTGGGCAGCAAACCCACCAGGGGAGCGGCCCCGGGTCCGAGACGGGCGCCTCGTTTCAGGATCAGCCAGAGAAGGGGCGTTCTGGGCAGTGAGTGTCGCACGGGTGTGCGTGTATGAGCACATGTATGTGAGTGTGCACGTGCACATGTGCCCAGCAGGAGAGGACCGTCCTTAGAGAAGTATGTGACACAGCCGGCCGCCCGCCCGCCCCACGGGCAGGAGAGGGCAGGCGTGGGGCGCATTATCGCCCCCAGAGAAAGGCTGCGTCACCCCCAACACGCAGAACTCAGCGATTCTCTTTGCGAATGCCGCTCCGGCTGCAGCCTACGATGCAAAGACGGTGGAGACGGCTCTGGATGAACAGAAAAGTGTGGAAAATTATGGAAAATTACACCTAAGGTGACGATCAAATGGACGTTTCTGGATGATCCTTGTGTGGATAGATCTCCCGGCGATCTTTCACGGGTCACCTTCTCTGGAGGGTGGGGAGTGATGGAGTAAGACAGGAAAACCTCCCAGGCCGCCGGGAAGCCGGGTTCTCTCTGAGCCACGGCCCGCCCGCCGTCCTGGAAGGGAATAAACGGAAGCGTACCCGTATGATCCGGGCAGCCTCCAAGAGGACGCGGCCCCGCTCCAGCCCGGACTTCTGCCTCCAGATCTTGAAGGCGGCCTTTGCATCTTGAACAGCCAAATGCACCTCCTTTTCTCCGGAGCACGTGAAGGTCGCTATCACCCGGCCTGGGGACAGACGCGGGACACGGGTTCACTCCCACCCCGGCGCCCAGGGAAGTCAGCTACGATTCCCAGGCTCCTCTCAGGGCCCCTGCAGGGAAAATGGAGTCGGCCGGGCTCCCTCGCCCGGATGCCCGGGCAGCCGACACTTAGCCACCCGTGTTCACGCAACCCAGAGCACGGGCCCCGCAACACGCAGAATCGCGCTCTGTTATATAATGTGTTGGCATCCGGCCAGCTTCATGCGCATTCAGCGTGTAAGGGAGTCGGCACTCCCTGCCATGTGACACCTGGCTGGTGGCACCCGTGGACTGCCCCACCCTTCCCAGAATAATGGCCTGTCAGACGTCCCCATGGGCCCCCTCAAATGTCGGTCTATCTGCCCGAGTCCCCCGTGAACCCACCCAGCCTTGACCGGCTGCAGGCCAGACCCTCCTCTTGTCTTTCGGTAGGGGGCCACTTAGTGACCGCCCCCACCAGCAGTTCCTGGCCTTGCTTTGGGGTCACTGGCCCCCTTGAAGAATCTAACAGAAGGTGCAGACGCCTCCGCAGAGGGCCGTAACCCTGCCACCTAACTGGCGAGATCACGGCCGCTGCCCCCAGCACGCCCCGACGGCAGGTGAGGAGCCCCGTCCACCACCCCCATTTCACAGCTGTGTTCGCCGGCACTAGCTCCCCGGCAACCACTCTGCCACGCCGACCTCCAGCGCTGGAGGAGGGCAGGGGCCTTGCACAGTCACCGAGGAAGCACTGTGCTCGGCCCCGTGGGTTGTGGGTTCCGACTGGACAGCCCCGGCCCAGGCTCCACAGAAATCCTCTCGCAGGGCCCACGCTACGGCATGATGGACAGGGTAGGGTAAACGGCTGAGTCAGGAAAAATCTCCCTAAACGCAACCACGTTTATTTTTTCCCCATATATACATATGTGTGTGTGTGCGTGTGTATTAAATCCTTTCCTGCTCTTACCCCAACCTTATTCCCTGTCCCTGTCCTGGGCAAACTGCCGCCCCGGCCCCTGTCCGCGAGGCTGGGACCCACCGACTGCACCAGCAGGAACTCTGTGGTCAGCCAAGTCCGCCTCTCCGTCCCTCCCTCAAGAACTCCAGGGATTCTGCCTTCCCCGAGTTGCACAAACTTGCAACTTGCTACAAAGTCGGGCAGCCAGCGGGTGAAGGCAACCGCTAGGGATCACACACATCCGGACCACACACCTCGCAGGAGATTAACGCAAAGAGCCGGTTTTCCCGCTTTCGCGTTCGTGGGGGGAGGGGGGGCTGTAGCTTGTGTTCATCTGGGGGACGGAGGGGGGCGGCTTAAGGGCTGTTTCCTCCTCACGGAGGGTGTGTGTGGGTGCCCAGGCCGCTCCCTGCTGGGGGGGGGGGGGCGGTCTCCGAGAGCATCGAGTCCCAGTCCTGCGGCCCCCCCCCCGCAAGCAAGCGGACTTAGCGTTCGGGCTGCAGGCCCTTCCGGTCTGCACGCCCCGCACAGAAGCCACAAAGCCCGCAGACCGGACCAAACGGGAAGCCTCTCGCTCCCCCGCCCCGTTCGCCGAGCAGTGCCGGGCACCCCTTCGGCCCTACTCGGATTCGCGCACAGCGAAGTTTAACTCTGGGGGGCGGGGCCGCCAGCCCCCTCGGTGTCCACAGCGTCCTCGGGGCGGCCGCCTCGTCCCCGCACCCGTGTCCCCGCTGCCCTCGGGGAGCCGCTTCGGCCACCGGGCCCGGCTGTGGGCGGTAATCATTAACAGGGAGCGACTGCGCTGGCGGGGCTGCGCGCCCGCCCCAGGCCCCGCGCACGCTCCGGACCCCGCAGGCCGCGCGCCGCTCCGACCCCGGACCCCGGACCCCGTCCCCGCCCCCGCGCGCCGTTACCGGTGGCCGGCTCGAACGCCTTCTCGGTGCCCGAGGAGTCCGCCGGCTCCACGCGGGCCCCGCCGCGGTAGTTGAGCGGCTGCGAAACGACGAAGGTGCCGGTGCTCATGGAGGCGACAGAAGCGGGCCCGAGAGCGCGCAGAAGCCGGGGAAGCGCGGCCGGGCGGACCCGAAGCAGCATACGGCGGGAGGCGACGGGCAACGGCGCGGAGGAGCTGCAGACGCGCCCGGGGGTGGGGCGAGGCCTCACGTGGGAGGCGGGGCCCTCGCGTGGGGGCGGGGCCGAGGCTAGAGGGGCCTCCCGTGGGGGCGGGGCCCTGAGTGGGCGGGGCTAGAACGGGGTCTCAGGTCGGGCAGGTGCACTGCAGGGGCAGCGTCTTGGGGACTTTGGTACGGGGGGGGGGGGGCGGGGGGGGGGGGGGGCGGTCATCCGGCTCCTCGCCTGTCCAGGTCAGGCCCTCGCCTAGGCGGAAGGCTGGGACGATTCTACCCCCGCGCGCGCGCTCCTTCCCTCCCCCTCCCTCCTCCTCCTCCCCCTCCTCCCCCTCCTCCCCACCCCTCTCCTTCCTTGTCTGTCGCCCTCTCTCTGGTAACCATCCTGGATCTCACCCTTGACCCTACCACCTAAAGAAAGCGAAGGACTGAGGTGCCAGGACTGTTACTTCGGGGGGCGCCTTCACTCCGAAGCCCGCATTACTGTATTATCACAGAAGTATTAACTGCGTGATAATGCTTTGAAACGGGTACTTTAACGACCAAGGGAGGGCCGGTCCAGGAGACACACGACGTGCACGTGCTGTGTCTAATCCTGAGGGAGCCCCGTGACTGCCCCTCAGCAGGACAAAGGCCCTGTCCCAGGCTCCCGCCCAGAGCCGGCTGGACCGCACACAGCATGACTTGACCCTGATGGTTTTGTGAGCCTGCATCTTCAGGACTAGGGAATCGCCGGAAGTGTCCTGAAGGTGCCCAGACTCCGGGGACTTGCAGAACAGGGCACACTGGACCCCAATGACCTAGACACAAGCAGCAGCCTCGCCGAAACAGCCTGCTCTACAGCCGCCTGGTCCCCACTGAAACTCCCAGCCCCGGCCCCTCAGGGTGGGAACACTCCCAGCCCCGGCCCCTCAGGGTGGTGCTGGCGGATTTCTTCTCGCCCAGCCCTCTCCCTCCCTTGGGAAAGTAAAGTGCAACCTTCCCCCCCCACACACACTTCCTTCTCTTTGTGAATTCCGTCACAGCCCGCGTCCCCGACCACCCTGACACCCTTGACGACCCAGCGCGCACACGGGAGCCTGGCCGGGGACCTGAAGGACAAAGGCCTGGGCACTCCCGAGGCGCAGGACGGTCCACGCAGCCCCCGGCTGAGCTCCCGGGTCTGTGGCAGGCACGTCCAGCAACAGAAACTGGCCGCGTGGACGCCGTTCTTTCCTGCGTGTTTCTCCCTCATCGGGGGCTGCGGTCTCCTCAGTGCTCTCTCCTGTCTCACCGGCATGACACTCGAGAGGGCGATTCCCAGGGTCAGAGCAGAAACGACCGGGCTGGTCCGCATTTCCAGCTCTCTGCACCCCCTCACGAGCCCTCTCCACGCTCCTGCGGTGTGGAGGGGGCAGCCTCAGGCGGGGAGGGCGGTCCACAAACTGGGAGACCACCCGGCCCACACTCAGCTCCTCCCTCTGTGATTAGTGTCCACTGGAAGCACAGTCAAAGCCCATCAGGTGTGGTGCCCAGTGCTGCAGAGCCCCAGGGTGGCCACGTGTGTGCAGAAACCATCACAGGTGGGCACAGGTGCCCAGCTTCTTCGTGATCGTGAACAATGAATTGAGCCGAACACGCAGGGAGCTTACGGCAGAAAGAGAGAGAGAGATTTATTAGGTGACAGTACACTCCACAGAAGGCGGGAGCAGGCCAACTCCAGCAAAGATGGACCCTCAGGGGCTGGAGGGATTCTGTTCTTTTTTTTTTAAAGATGTTATTTATTTATTTTTAGAGAGGGAAGGGAGGGGGGTGGAGAGAGAGAGAGAGAGAGAGAGAGAAACATCAATGTGTGGTTGCTGGGGGTCATGGCCCGCAACCCAGGCATGTGCCCTGACTGGGAATCAAACCTGCGACACTTTGGTTTAGCAGCCCACACTCAATCCACTGAGCTACACCAGCCGAGTGGGATTCTGTTCTTACAGGGCAGGCACTTTCCAGCTGGTTTTGGCGGGCCTTTATTGCACACGTACAAGTAGTTAATTACTTTTAAGCTACAGCACATGTGGTCTCCCATGATTTTCCTTGATTGGCCAGGGGAAGGGGTCGCACAGTGCTAATTTATTAAGATGCTGATATAATGAAGCAGGGGTCACGTAGCATCCTCTGCGCAGGTGCACTCACGAGTCACCATGGCTCAGCGCTTGCTTTCCCAGAAAGTGGGGATAACCGCTTCCAGAACAGGGTCTCCGTCTTGTATCGGTGTCCTTTGTCTTAGCCCTCAGGCACCTCCAGAGTTTCTCCCTCCCTCCTACCTCCTGCCTCAGAACCACCCACCTCTAACTGGGGCGTGGGGCCATGCCCCTGTGTAATTCCTGCCCCAACAAACGCATTTCGACAGATCGCCGTTCTTGATGCTTTTTCAGAAAGGCAGTCGTGACGTCTGCTGACATAATTCATAGATTATAACACGACAAACCTCCTCCCAAACATCTCGTTGTTCACCTAAACTACCTGTGCTTTTATTACTGGTGTCGTTAAAACATTATGAGCGGAACTTAACACGGAGAGAGAGCTTTACAAGAGCCTCGCAGGCCACAGGGCCCAGGTGTGCGTGTTTTCCCGCCGCTCAGCTGACCGTGACGATGACCCTGGCAAGGTGAAGGAAACTAGCGCCCAGACTGAGCCGGGCGCTAGAGTGTGGCATTTGGATGGTGATCTCGGGGCCATTCCGCAGGAGCGGTGGGTCCTCCTTAGAGCGGAGGAGGAAGCTCAGAAAGGCCACGGCGCTGCCCCCCAGAGGGAGGAGCCGGGATTGCCGCCCAGGTCTGTGCCACCGGAAGCAGACGCTCACTGTCCGTCTCACTGTGCCAGGGTCCAGATGTCCTCAGGAGGGTGGCCATCGAAAGTCACTCTTACTTGGGTGCTCACTTTTCAAAGAAAAAGGGGATTTGGCACCCCAGAAAGCTGGCCCCGGGGAGATTTAAAAGGACACTAAGCTTCCCAGGAGGAGCTTGCTGGCAATGTTCCCAAAGCAGCCGAGGGGCCACGGAGGGCGTTGCCGGCCAGCCCTCCAAGTTCAGGGTGAGAATTCAGAGCGGCGGAGGGCCAGGAGGAGGAGGAGGAGGAAGAGTGTGCCAGGTGCCAGAGGGGGGCACACCCTCGGGTGGGTGCAGCTGGAAGGCGGGGCGGGGGCAGGGGACGCGTGACTGGGCAGGCATGCTGCTCAGTGGAGGTGCCACCGGCAGCCCACAGTCCCTTCCCTGGGAGCGTGAAGTGCGGATCTGGGGAGCCAGGGTCGTCCAGGGACGCAGGGTCGATACTGTGTCCTGAGAGGGCGGGAGGAGGGGTGGACGAGGGAGCTGGGTTGCATGGTTGTGGGGCTGGCAGGTCTGAGGCCCACAGAGCAGGCCGGCAGGCCGGCTGGGTGGGAATTCGGGCCGAAATTCAGGCCGAAATTCCAGTAAGACCTGACGTTGCCACCTTGACGCCAGACTCCGCAGGGCTGCCGGCTGAAAACCTGGGCGGCGTTTCTATGCTGCAGAATTGAGGAAAACCCCTTCTTATTTGGAAAATCTTAGTCTTTGCTGTTTTTTAAGAATTTTATTTATTTATTTTTAGAGAAGGGAAGAGAGGGATAGAAGGAGATGAACATCGACGTTTAGTTGCTTCTCGTGCGCCCCCTTCTGGAGACCTGGCCCGCAACCCAGGCACGTGCCCTGACTGGGAATCCAACCAGCGGCCCTTTGGTTCCAAGGCTGGGGGCTTGGTCCACTGAGCTGCACCAGCCCGGGCTCAGTCTTTGCTTCTGAGGCCTTCAGCCTCTTGGACAAGGTTCCGGTCACGTGAAGGAGGGCCTCGCGTTTCACTCAGAATCTACTCATTGTAAATGGCTGTTCTTTTTATAAAAGAAACATATATTTTAAATTTATTTTTAGAAAGGGGGAAGAGAGGGAGAAAGAGAGGGAGAGAGAAACATCAATGTGTGGTTGCCTCTTATGCGCCCCCTACTGGGGACCCAGCCCACAACCCAGGCCTGTGCCCTGACTGGGAATCGAACCGACAACCCCTTGGTTTGCAGGCCGGCGCTCAGTCCACTGAGCCACACCAGCCAGGGCTGAGTCTAAATGTTTATCACACCTGAAGTGTACCCACACAGCAACACGCAGAGTGGTGCTGGGCCCAACGACGGCCGCACAGCCCAGCCGACACAGGAAATAAACCCCCACGGACACCCTGGCAGGGACCGGCCTGTCTGGGACGAGGCGCCGAAGGGAGGGGCGGGCAGCTTGGCACAGAGACATTTTTGCTATTTTTATATCTTCAAATATCTGGCTTTTTTTTTTTTACCACGTGTCTATATTATCTTCTTCTTTAAAATTTTTAAAAATATTTTATTTATTTTTAGAGAGAGGGGGAGGGAGGGAGAAAGAGAGGGAGAGAAACGATACACAAGAGATACATCAATTGGTTGCCTCTCACGTGCTGCCCACTGGGGACCTGGCCCTCAACCCAGGCATGTGCCCCAACTGGGAATCAAACCCGTGACCTTTTGGTTCACAGCCAAGCACTCAATCCACGGAGCCACACCAGCCAGGGCTGAGTCTAAATGTTTATCACACCTGAAGTGTACCCACACAGCAACACGCAGAGTGGTGCTGGGCCCAACGACGGCCGCACAGCCCAGCCGACACAGGAAATAAACCCCCACGGACACCCTGGCAGGGACCGGCCTGTCTGGGACGAGGCGCCGAAGGGAGGGGCGGGCAGCTTGGCACAGAGGCAGACATTTTTGCTATTTTTATATCTTCAAATATCTGGCTTTTTTTTTTTTACCACGTGTCTATATTATCTTCTTCTTTAAAAATTTTTAAAATATTTTATTTATTTTTAGAGAGAGGGGGAGGGAGGGAGAAAGAGAGGGAGAGAAATGATACACAAGAGATACATCAATTGGTTGCCTCTCACGTGCTGCCCACTGGGGACCTGGCCCTCAACCCAGGCATGTGCCCCAACTGGGAATCAAACCCGTGACCTTTTGGTTCACAGCCAAGCACTCAATCCACGGAGCCACACCAGCCAGGACTTTTTAAAAATTATTTTTAAGAAGGGAGACAAGCTGTTACAGACTGATGGTGCAAGTCTGAGAAGAAGAGAGGCCCTTTGGAGACTGGAGACGGAGCAGCCCCTGCTCAGGGCAGACCCAGTCCCCCCACCCCCACAAGGTCAGGTGCCCCGTTAACGGGGCGGGGCACTCCGTGATTCCACTGAGGGCGCGGTGCAGTCTCGGCCGAGAACAGGGGCCACAGAGGCCGGGGCGGAGAGACGGGAGCCAAGGAGGAGAGCCAGGGAAAGGGCTTGTTTACGCCAAAGAATCGTGTTTTCTGCAAATGTTTCCACCATACGACACCAAAACCAGACACTGGCAACTCAAATCGGTTCCAAAAAGTTGGGAGAATGTAAACAGACTTTGTCGTGATGGAAACTCCATGCTTCATGGTGGATGTTTTCCTAAATTGGATGTTTTTTACAAAACAAAACGCATCAGCCCCGGCCTCCAGTTTTGGCCTCTCCCGCGCGGAGGGTGACCTGCAGCACGAGGGGAGCGCGGAGCGGGGGGCCCGCCTGAGTCTGTGTCACTGCTCTGTCCTCTGTCGCGTCCCCCACGCCCGCGTCAAAGCGGTTAGTGTTAGCAATTTGCTTTTAGTGACTTACTCCAACGAGTTTCCCTAGCAGCCATTCTCCTTCCGCATTCGAGTTTCACTAATTTACACGATGTCATCTGCGGGCTGTACTGAACGAGCAGAACAGGTAACGCCGCGGTTCCCGGGGCAGCAGCGGCGGGAACTCAGAGCACAGAGCACCCACCCCGGGGTTCCCAGGGGCGGCGGCGGGCGCTCTGCGGAGGGGACAGAGGACCTATCCAGAGACTCGGATAAGCGTGTGGCGGGTAAGGGACTTCTGACCGGGGCATGAACCCCATTTTCCAGATGAGGCCACAAAGGCTTGGCCAGCTAGCAGTCTTCCTGCCCGTTTCTTTACCAAGCGACTCGCTCCCGAGGCCGAGTGAGGACGGTCCTGGGGGAGAGCAGGCGAGTAAGAGGGAGAACGCCCCAGGCAGACAAGGCAAAGGAAGGGAAGGGCAGAGAGAGGGTGGGCATGCAGAATCGAGGACACATCTGCGCCGGGCCTGGAGTGGGCAGGTGTGGGGAGGGGAGGGGGAGCGGCTGCAGAGCCGGACGGGGCTGGGCCCCGCCGTGCTGGACCGTCCATGTCTCCCCAAAGGCTTCGGAAGCTCCACCGTGCTGGGACTGCGGTGTCAGACAGACCGCTGCTGCAGAGGAGGGGCGGTGGGCCGGGGGGAAGGACGGAAGGCCACCCTGTGGGGACGTGGGCGGGACAGAGACGAGGACCCGAGCAAACAAGGGAGCTGGAGACGTCTCCCTGCCACCCTGCTCTCTGCCAGCAGGTGTCCTCCTCTGTCTGGGGAGCAGCGTCCCTGCTGCTGGCTGCAAACAGAATGGTGTCTGCCCGTGTCCGCCCGTCCCGGGCTCCTGAGTGGGTGGCACGCGTAAGAGCAGGGTGACAAGGGGCAGTCAGGGGCCCACACCTGTGCAGGTTAAAGACGCTTTCGGGCTAGCCGGGAAGCCTTTCGGACGTGCGCGCTGTTTTTGTGATGATGAGGGCAAGGACAGCACGTGGCCCGAGAGCCGGAAGCAAAGTCGCCCGGGCGAGTGTCAACATGCATGCGCCCACTCGGCGGCACCCACTCCACCAAGAAACCGCTCCAGGGGCCGAGAAATGTCCGCAGCATGCCTGCGAACCGCAGTGGGATTATCTTACAGAACACCCAGCCCTGGCCGGGGTGGCTCCGCGGACTGAGCGCCAGCCTGTGAACCCAAGGGTTGCTGGTTCGATTCCCAGTCAGGGCACATGCCTAGGTCCCCAGCAGGGGGCACGTGAGAGGCAACCACACATTGATGTTTGTCTCCCCCTTTCTCCTTCCCTTCCCCTCTTGCTAAAAATAAATACATACATAAATAAATTAAAAGTATACCCACCCACCTCTCCCAAAACTCCCCAAATATTTTCAGTAATCGTATTGTCAGTATTAATGTTGGTATTGATATTCTGAGACTTTGGGATGGACATTCTGGGATTACACTAGTAAGTAATTATGTGATATTTTACTCCTATCATTCCTGGGACTGAAAACTAGTATTTTCAGCATCAGATAAAAGAGACACCGGTCGAAGAAATTACGTAAAACCTCTGTAGCCCCGAATCTGAGTGGCGAGCAGAGTGTCGGCATTATCAGTTCTGGGTGCGTCTCCCTCCAGGCCCCTCGGCAGGCTGGGAACCCGGCTGAGGGGCCGGACGCTCCGGGGGAGCCTCCAGGGAGAGCCTGCGGCCCTCCCTCCATCTGAAAAGCCGCCACCACAGATGCAACTCGATTTAGGCGGCCCACCCGCCACCCGGCTGTCCTGGGTGGCTCCCCGTTCCAAAGAGACGTAGTGAGTTCCGATGTCCATGGACGGCTCTGTGGTGCCAGACTGTCCGTGTGCAGGGTGTCAGGGCACCGAGATGGCAGACGTGTGTGAGAGCCCCAGAGGGCGGAGGGTGGAAGGGACGATGCCCGAGACACGAGACCGACCCGGGGTCAGTGAGTGTTCAAGCTGCACAGTGGGAACCTGGGTGCTGTTCGTACTGTACTTCTAGAAACTTTTACTTATGAGGTTCTTTCCATTCTAAAACTTGACAAACTCGAAGCAAACATCGAACTAAAATAAATGACTGCAACTGAAGCAGAATTAACCCAGTTTGGTGACGGTCTGGCCCGCAGCCGTCCAAACGGAGAGCACAGGGCCCCCCAGTGGTGCCGGACGGCGGTGCGGGACAGGCAGAGGTGTCCCGTCTGCTGCCGCATCCGGCGGCACGCCAGTGCGCGGCCGTGATCCTGGCTGGGGTGCACGGGGGCTCCGGGGGCTCGTTTCCAGCCCCTGACCCACCGCAGAGGGCGGCCCCCGGGGGAGGGCCCACAGCCCGGCCAGGAGTGTGAGCACGGACACGCACACGCTGTCCAGGCTCAGCTGGCTCAGGTCCGGGGACCTACGCAGGCCCCGTGGAGAAACTCAGGGGTGCCGCACTGGCGAGGCAGGTGCGGCCTGGGCAGGCTGCGAGCACACCCCAGCAGCCCAGGGCGGGCACCGATGTGCCCGAGCTGCCGGTCCTCCTTTAACTAGAAGAGGGCACACCGTCCTTTACACGGCAAGGCAGCCGAACTGCGGGTTCCAGCGGAGCACGGGCTTCCTGGCTTGGGACGCCAGCACAAGCAATTCAGCGACGACGGTCTGGTTCGCCGCCGCCCAGACGAGCAGTCCTGACACTTTTCAGACCAGCCAGTCACTGGAACAGCTCCCCTCGAGGCTGCGCAGGCCTGCCTGCCTCCCGGAGCCTGCGTCCCAGCCTCGCTGCGGGCGCCCCCGTGAGCGCCCAGCAGGCCGCCCGGGGGGCAGGGGGCTGGCCAGGACCCCAGGACCCGCACGGCTCTGCCCCTGTGAGTCCCCACCCCCTCCAGTCCCTGCAGCAGGACGGCTGCACAGTTGGGGCACAGGGGACGAACATGACAAAGCAGGACATTGAACACGCATAACCCCTCTCCTCCTGGCCAGCGTTCACCTTTACGCTGAGATCACTGAACACCTGTATGAGCAAATGCGGCAAAACAACACAGAACTCTCCTTGCGGGCGAGCCAGCTACAGCTTGGGCCTCTTTATTGATTGCGGGTCATGTATTTGGCTTGAAAAACACACACGACAATCGGTTCCGATCGAGGGTCGCTAACTAAGGGGAAGCTACACCCGTCTCCCCGCCAGCTGGGGGCTCAGGGAGACGCAGCCTGCAGGCTCTCGGTGGTCTCGGAGCCGGCCCCCGAGGGCGGCCAGGTGAGCCGACGGGCAGGTGTGCACTGCAGTGGCGTTGCCGGGACGTCCCTGACCGACACACTGACCGGAGGCCTGGCCCTGGCCCCAGCCCACCAGCTCGCTGGTCTGTGGGTGCCGTTCGCACCAGGTCCCGCCCAAGACGCCCGGACAGGACTGGGGAGAGGCCCGAGTGCGGCGGCTGCCTACGGCTTCGCTACGAAACAGCTGCTGGTCTCCTCTGAGCACCTCTGCAAGGGCTGGGGATGGCAGGGCTCTTCTCAGCCTCAGGAGAACTTGCCGGAGGGGGGCGGCGGGCCCAGGAAGCCGCCGGCCTGCTTGGTGGCCGCCCGCGAAGGGGCCAGGCCGAGGATCTTCTGGATGTTCTGCGAGGGAGGCGGGGCGGAGGCGGGGTCACCACGGGCTGCAGAGGGGCGGCTACTCGGCCCCCCGGGGGAGGGGGAAGGCCCCCAACCAGCGTCCAGGAGGGGCTCCAGCGGGACGACTGCCGCTGCTGTGTGGCTTCCTAAGGGCCCACGATGCAGTGGAGGCCACGGACAGGCGCCCTCTCACCTGGCGGGCTCCCGTCCGTGAACCAAGGAGCTGCCTGTCCCCGTGGAGACCCCTGAAAGGCGGCCCCTCTCATTCAGCACACAGCACCTCCAGCACCCTCACGAGCGGCGTCTGGAAGGGGGGCCCTTCCCTGAGGGGGGGCCCCCGCAGGCCGGGACCAAAACGCCCCGTTTCAGTTTCTCCAAAGCAGCGAGGGCCCTCGGACCCCGGCAGAGTCACCCGGGCCTGACTCCTCCTCCAGGGGAGCGCGGCCCCCAGCCTCCCAGCTGCCCCACCTGGACCGGACGCCACGGCTCTTCCAGAGACTCGCCTTCGCGGAAGCCAGCTCTCGGAAACACGGCTGGCTCGCACTCCGGCTGCGCCGGCTGACGAGGCATTAAATACGTACATCACCCCGACAGCAAGTAAAGCCGGCCGGAGCAGCGCGGGGATAAAGCCAGCCGTCAAAGACAGGGGCGCAGCCCTGGGGGCAGACAGGAGCAGGCGGGCCGCCCACCGGATGAGTGCGGGGCCGTGTGAGCTCCATCTGGGCCTCCAGCCTCCGCCCGTCCCTACGGGTCAGTGACCCCGACCCACAGTCGGGGCACCGGGCCCCAGAACAGGCGAGGGAGGGACCCCCAGGGCCACGGCGCACGCACGCAGTCCCAGGAGGAAGGGCTGGCGCAGGCCCCGCGAGCACAGCGGACATGCCGTCCCTCGCTGGACCTCTCCGACCTTCGGGGAGGACGCCTGCACGGACCCGGGCGGGGCCTCGGGAGCCAACAGCCGACCGCACCGGAGGCTGGGGGACGCCCCACGGGTCTCTGGCCCCCTGGCCCGGCGCTCACCTGCCGGATGGACATGGTGCAGAGGATGTACAGGAAGATGAAGGAGCAGTCGGTGCTGTCGTCTCCCAGCAGGTTGCGGTGCGACAGGCCCTGGATGTAGGACAGCGGGGTGAACGGCAGCTTGGCCACCACTCGGCCGTCAAATCTGGAAGGAGAGAGCAGGGGACCGCGGTTTTCCCACGGCCAGGAAGGCCGCGGCGCCCCCGGGTGGCCCGGGATGGCACACGGATCGAGTCCGTGCGAGTGCGTGCGGCTCGTGCAGAGCGCGGTCGGGGGAAGGCGGGCGGACTGCCAACCCCGGGGTCCGGACGACGGCGCACACCGCACCCCGGGGACGGCCGGCCGCAGAGCCGCGGCCGACGGCGGGCGGTACTCACATGGAGTTGAACATCCCCATCAGGGCGGTGAAGCAGAAGCCGATGGCGAACATGGACTTCATGCGGACCTGCGGGGGGACCACACCCACCGTCACTGCACGCGGGCAACCGCCGCCCCGGGCACACCGCCCGAGTTCTGCTCTCGCGCCCCACTTCCACAGGCGCTCCTTAGCCGAAAGCCGTCTGCTGGCCGACCGCCCTCGCCTGCCAGCCCTCTTCTCCTGGCTGTCTGCGGGGGACCCACCCCGGGCGGCCCTGAGGCCCGATCCGGCTGGGGAGTCCTAAGCACAAGCGGGACAGGACTCGGAAAAGGGAGAAGCCAGCGTATGCTCCAGGCCTCTCCAGGCTCGAGCCGCTCCTTCCTGCCAGGACCGAAGAGCAGGGGGGCCCCGAGGGTGGGGCGGAGGGAGCGCGTCCAACAGCCTGAGGCTCCGGCCGGCTGCCTGCACACCGGACGGTGTCCCTGAGCTGCCTCCCCGGCCGGGGTCACCGCCTCCTGACCTCGGGAGCACGTGGGGAAACCTTCATCTGCGTGGGCCATTGTTAGAAGTGCCGCTGCTTGCAGCTACCTTCCTGCTCACCCGCCCGCCCCAGAGGCGCGGCCAACGGGAGGTCGGGAAGGGGCACGATCAGCAGCTGTGGTAGCTGCGTCTTTACCCCGCTTTCGGCAGACCCCAAATTTGCTATGGTGAACGTGAAATAATTGTGCCAAGAGAAAAGTAAGTTATTTTTTTAAAATGTGCCTCTAAATTATCATCCTCTTAGTAAGAGGTCAAGATAAAAATATCCACCGAAGGTCTCTCAGTAAAACTGTGGCAGAGCGCAGACGCCCCAGGAGAGGTGCCCGGGACTCCGAAGGAAGAGCGGTCCGGCCCGGCATCGGCCCACCTCCGTCGCAGCAGGAGATGCTCAGACAAGCCACTGCTGGCGGACTGTGAGCAGGCGGTCACAAACCCCGGACCGCATACGGCACGGCACGGCACACCCCTGGGGACAGAGGCCCCTCCAAGGGCAAAGGGCACACGGAAGGCCCTCTGTAACACCCCCCCACACACACACACTGGGGTGACTGGATCCCCCAGACCAAAGAGGCAGCGTTAAGAGAAGGAAGAAGCAGACCCTCCACCCGGGGGCCAGTCCAGAACCCTGGGGACGGAGCAAAGGACGGCTGCTGGGCAGAGCTGTCCCGCCCCGAGGCCCCTGTCCGCCTCCACCCGCAGGGAACACCGCCACTCCGCACGCCTGCCTGCCTGCAGGGGCTCCACCTTTCTCACAGGTGAGCGTGGTGTCTCGGTGCAAATCGGGGTCTTCGGCTAAAGCACAGCGCGCGGCTCACCAGAAAGGCAGGCAGGCGTGCTCAGGGCTCTTACCATGGACAGGTCCCGGTTGTTGTTCTTCAGTTTCTCCTCCTGCCTCTCTGGAAGGAACACAGAGGGGGTCAGGGCGCGGGGCGCGGGGCTCGGGGCATGGCAGCCGCGAAGCCGCCGCCGCCGCCGGGGCTGTGAGAGCGCTTCCGCTCCTCTCGCGCCGTGTTAACAGCCCAGCTGATCACCGGGCACACGGCACGCTCGCACGAGCAGAAAACTCCCCCCAGCAGAGCCCCAAACGATTCCAATTTAAATACGTGGAAATCTTCCAAGGTTATTTTTCTAACCCTCCCCGGAGGACACGTGCACTGATTTCAGAGAGAGGAACAGAGACGACGGGAGGCCCCCACGGGAGAGAGACACTGTGCCCCGAATGAATGGGGGTGGAACCCGCAGCCTTGCGCACGGGATGACACTCCAACTGGCTGAGCCGCCCGGCCAGGGCTCAGGCTTCAGCTCTGAAAGCTGCCCCGGAGCCGTCTGTGCTCTCTGTGCTCTCTGAGCTCTGCGCACGAAGCAGCACACCCCTGAGTCAAACCCCGAGGCGGAGCCCATGGCAGACCGCGCCGGGCGGGAGTTGCTCACCTCGGGCCTCACGGCGCCAACGCCCAGGCCAGAGCTCGGGGTCAACTTTACACCGTCCAGAGAGAGCAGCACGGCCCAGGGCCACGGACTCCTGGCAGTCGGGCGCCACCCAGGAGCGCAGCCTGCAGACCTCTGGCGCGGACAGGGCGTCTGCCTCTCCCACAGCCCCTAACGAGTATCGGGTCTGGTGAGCCCCGGTGAGCTCTGAGGCTCAGCTCCTCGTGAGGACGATTTCACGCCTCTGCTCGGTGACAGGCAACTCGAGGCTGCGTTCCGCGTGGAGGTCGTGCGGGTTCAGGCGCCCGGCATCGCTCTGAGGACAGCGGGCGGCCGCCTCCGTCTCCTCGCCTCTCCCGCCTGCCTGGCAGAGCTCCGGTCTCCCAACCTGCGCGGTCCAGCTCTGCCCCTCAGACACGGCACACCCGACCTCGGACCTTCCTGCCCGGACCGGGTCCGAGACACTGCTTCCTGGCCACTCTGGCTGCGCCCTCTCCGAGCTCCGCGCCTGCCTTTGCCGACCGTGCCCTCCAGACCCTCGGGCCTAGGCCTTGTGGGGTCTCCCCGTGGGTCCTGTTTACCCCGTGGACTCAGCTACTGGGTATCAGCCTAGGGCTCCAGCACGTCCTCGCAGCCTTCCTGCCTCTGCCAGCTCCACAGCCAGCACCGCCGGCGCGCCTAGCATCTGCCCCCACGTCACACAGGGACGGTCACACAGGCACGGTCACACAGGCACGGTCACACAGGCACAGTCACACAGGCGCGCCGAGCCCACCGCGCTCAGACCCGAGACCGCCCTCTCCCCTCCTGCCCGCCCCGATGTGCTGCCCCCCCGGCCCGAGCCCTGGGCTTCCCCCACTGCCCGCCCTCCCTCCCACCCGCATCTCCCGGCGTCTCTCCAGGGTGACCGGCCCCACACAGCAGACGCACGGCAGCATGTGGCCACGGAACCAAGCCTGCAGGCCCCTTGGAAGACCCTGGCCCCCCACACTGAACTGAAAACCTTTCACCCGGAGAGGCCACCGGCGCCATGCACCCGGCCGAGCTCTCTCCTGGGACAGAACACGGTGTCCGAACCGAACACACCGCTTCCCCGACCCCCGAGCCGGGAGCGTCCTGCACACAGACCACGTCCCGTCACTCACACGCTGTCTCCTGGGAGAGAGCTACACTTGGTGATTAAATTGTAAATACACCGCAAGGCCAGAATCCCTTCGCCAGGCTTCAGACGAGACGAGAATTACTCGGCAGAAAGCTCCTGCCCTTGTGGACTTCCACCCCCGTGAGCCCCGGGAAGGAGGCCAGGCAGTGACGGACGCAGGTGACGCAGGCTCCATCGGAAACGACCACCCCAGACGGGAGACAGAATGTCTCCCGGACAAGGCCAGGACCCCTCAGCCAAGTTCAAGGCCGCAGCTGCCAACGTCGCTCCCCGAGGCTGACACTTCAGAGCCGAGAGCACAAGGAGCAGCTGCACAAGCCTGCCCGCCAAACGGCCGGGACAACCGGGACAGGCAGCGTGAGCCAGCACTCAGAGGGCCACGGGCTCGTTCCCACGTGTGACCACTGTCCGCACCGTCGTCACAGCGTCGGCCACTCAGACCGCCCCCTTCCCGGGACACGTGCATGGCGTGCGCACCAGTAACTTGACTTACCGATCTTCTTCTTCTGCTGCCGGCCGGCCGACTCCGTGATGGTCTCCTTCTTTTTCTCCACTGCACACGCAGAGGGGCGCGGTGACAGGCGACGTGCGTTAAAGTTAAAGTTAAGACACAGAGTCTGAGCCCGTGGCAAAGGCTCGAGTCCCAGGCCGACTCTGGTTATGGTCACGACGGAGCCCACTGCTCCGACCCTGCGCTCGGAGCCCCGCACACCGGCCACGGGGCAGGCGCCCGCACTCCAGGGCCCATAAAAGACCGCAGGAGAACGCGGGCGTGGTCGGGACGAGGACTGCAGACCACCAGCGAGGGGGCTGCCGCCCGGAACCCGGGCGCGCACGAGACCACAGAGAAACCCTGCCGCGCCGACGCCTGCTCACCAGAGCCTCCCCCCGCCCCCATGCTACAGGCGGTGGAGACGGTGGGGCTGACAAACGTAAAACGTGTACCCTGGACACACTTTGCCCCGACTGGCATGGCCGCACTCTGAGCTCCCAAGACCTCTCGGTTCACACATTACTCAGAAACCTTCATCCCGCTTTACTGCAAACAGAAACACTTCGCACTTTGTAATACTTGTACCTCACAAATGCTCTCATGCAATTTTGTCACAGCAGCAAATTATACACACTTTAACCTCTATCGTTACTGAACTAACATGGAGAAGCTTCACGGTGCTGCAAGGTAACACCATGAAAGGTGACTTCCAGATCTTCAAAGCACACCTGCTCCCTGATACTCAGAGACCACCTCAATCAACACACTCGGTACCTTTTATCATTCTTAAGATTTCACTTATTTACTACTAGAGAGAGGGGAAAGGGGGAGAGAAACATCAGTGTGTAAGACAGACACTGATTGGTTGCCTGTCACACACCTCCAACTGGGGATGTGGCCTGCTGCCTGGCACGTGCCCGGACCGGGACTGGAACCAGCGACCTTTCAGTTCACAGGCCAGCGCTCACTCCATTGGGCCACATCAGCCAGAGCAACCCACTCAGTACCTTTAAGAATGCGTCTTTTGCCCTCCTTTCCCCTCTCTCTAAAACAAAAGGAAAAAATGAATAAAATCTTCAAATAAAAAAGAAAACATCTTTTGTCAAAGGCCCAGCACAGTAGGACAGCTTTTTGGGTAACATCAGTATTCTCCAAATGACGCCAAGGATCAGATCGGTACACAAATCTCGTCCTGGTTCAAATCTACTTACGGCCGCGCGTTTCTCAGAAGCCCCACAAGCGCTTCTCGCCCAGATCCGCACCGCTCTCCAAACGCAGGGCATCAGCAGAGAGCACACATCCGCAACGAGGACATCTGTCCCACGGGGGGCGCGCCCAATCGCCTCCCGTGCAGCGTCTCGGGTGCTACATGCACCAGCTGTGTGCTCGGCCCGGGGCGTCCAGAAGACGGGGCCGCTGCCCGTTGTTCTGTGGCGCACGACCTCAGTGAGCCCCACACGGCAAGCCACCGCAGGCGAGCTGATGACAGGCGGGAAGACCACAACCACATCCTGAGTTTTGACAGTGCCCCTGAAGGACAGGGTCATTGCCATCATCACCAGCCTACCTCACACTCACCTTCCAAGTGAGCACGCTGAGGAATTTTACCAAAAACCATAACTATGGAAGCTTTGCCCAGCAACCACATCAGTTTGAACTGAGGCGTCAAGACGACCATTTCTACAATGCAGACAATTCGAGACGAAGCAATTGAGAAAGCCTGACTTGCCCTCTAGTTCCTCCTCTGCTGTGACATTAACATGACCTTCAACCTTGCTAAGCCCCACCTCCTTCTCCACAAAGGAGGGTAACGTCCACACAACTGACCACACACGGTTGCTAGGTGGGTCAAAGGAGACACTGCAAGAAGGAAAACACACCAAACTCATGTGAAACCACAAAGAAAATCCCAGAACACAGGAAGCCATAGGGATTTTAAGATGCAAAAGTTAGATTTAATCTTTACGACACAGAAAAGAACTCGGACAGCCACACAGAGCCCCCGAGAACCGTCCTCACTGAACCCCCAGCAGCGCCCTCGGCCGTGTCCCCTGGCAACTCCGGCTTCACTTCAAAGGCCACAAACAAGACTTGCTCTAACCTCTCCGTCCAACATGCCTTCAGCCAGCCGGAACAGGACTTGTCCCGAGGACACCACTCTCCTTGATACCAATTCTAACGACCTGCTATTTCCGAAACACACCTCGGTCCTTAACATGCCCCTCTTCCTGCACATTTGCCACGACCTCTGTCTGGAAATCCTTCCCTAGGCAAATTCTAAGCACCCGAGAGGCTGCCTGGGTCAACAAGGCTTCCACCGCCCCTAACACGCACCTCTCACACCGCGACACTCCGCATAAAAGTCTGCTCCTAACCAGACTTCAGGTCGACATGGTCTCCGCATCCCTCTCCGCTGTCCCTATCAGCGGGTGCTCCTCCAGCACCCCCTGCAAGTAGCTGCTGCATGCACCTGACCCACTGGAACTACTTCCTTTTTTTGTTTTCTTTCCTATTGAAACCAATTCTTCTTCTGTTTTCTATTGAAACTACGTCAGAAAGGAAGCAGCCGTACTCACGTTTTTTGCTCTGCTTTTCCACTTCCGCCTTCAGTCTCTTGTACTTGTCCGTCCTGTACACCAGGACCCAGGTGATCCCTGCAACAGCAAGAGCGACGTGCTGCATGGAGACATGTTTGCACCGGTCCCAACAACCGACGCTTCAACCGAAGCGCCTGGAGCGTGGTGTGGAAGTGTCTCCGCGAACACGCCCGTGACCAGCGACACCCGGCCGTCGCGCGCACTCCACCTCCCCCGCCCTTGCGCACGAGCCGCCCCGGGGTTCCCTGGGGTAGAGCAGGTGGAGCCCCCAAGCGAGCAAGGCTGGCGACCTGTCCCGCGGCCGCGCGAGGAACCCCTGGCCTGGGACCCTCCCCTCGGGGCCAGCCCGGACGTCAGGCCAGCAGCCGCCCTTACCCTCGGCGAGAAGAGCCGTGCACACGGAGATAAAAACGATGAGCAGCGTGTCCGCGAACATGGTGCTCATCTCGCACTTCCGGCTCTGCGCTCCCACCCGCCAGGGGGGAAGCGCTCCACGGCCACGAAGAATGCAGCGAGAGACGGTTTCCCTGGACTTCGGGACCCCCCGAGTAACACCGCGACTCTGACAGCCTGGGCGTCGCACTTCCGCTTCCGGGGCACAGCTGCCGGAAGTTCCGGCCGCAGAGGGGCGTGGCCACGCGATCGTCATGGAAACCGGGCCGCGCTCAGACGGGTCTCGCGAGAGGTGGAGTGGGAGCCTGGGGCCAGGTCCCGAATGCGGGCGCGCCTTCCGGGGGCCGGGATCCACGCGTCTGGACTTGCGGCGTCACCTCTAAGGCCGGTTAGGTAGTGGAGCCAACGTTTGCTGCAAAGGGGAGAGACCGACTTCCGCCAACGTGTACGGCACGTACGGCGCGCCTGCTGGGCCCGCGGAGGTCGTGCGCCGCCGGCACCCGCGCACTGCCGCCCTAGCGGAGGGGGGCCGCTGTGCGCGCACAGAGTGGCTAGGGACCTAGAGGTATGCGCCGGGGGTCGCGGCGGCCCAGGGGACGGGGTGGTCGGAGACGGCGAGCAGGAGCAGTGGCCGCAGCGACTCGGAGGAGCAGAGCTTCTGGGGGAGTCGGGAACACGCACGGAGCAGGGAGCGGGGTGTCGGAGACGCGACCGCGAACCCTGGTGTCTTCGGGGGTAACAGGTCAATCCGTGCTCTCCGCGGGCTGGGCGTGGGTCAGTGGTGGGAGATGCTAGGGTGAAGGAGGGGGCGCTGACATGCAACCAGTCCCCCTGCAAGAGCGAGCGCCCCGTTTCCAACATCGCCCCGTTTTCCAGGAAAATGCAGAAGTCCTGATGTTATGGGAAAGTTCAATTTGGAGTGCTGGTAGTTCATTAAAATTAAAACCTGCTGTATAGTCTAAAGAAAATGTCTCAGCAGCCTGGTTTCCGCCAGATTGTGTGTGTGTGTGTGTGTGTGTGTGTGTGTGTGTTTGTAAACCTGGAAGCTCGCTAAACTGATGTCTCCCCACAACATGTATTTGCTGTCTTTGCCTCTTTGAAAACTCAAATACACTTTATTTATACTGCTCGGGTAACGCTGCTTTTGTCCTTATTTAGTCATGTGTACATTTCTCGTCTTCTCTTTCGACTTGGAGGCAGAGACCCTGCTCCTTGTAGCAGACCCTGAGCTCCTGCCGCGGCAGGGGCAGCGGTGGGCACCTGGGGGCAGAGAGGGTGAGACCCCATCCAGAGGAGGAGACCGCACCTCTTGTAGCACTTCCTGGTGGGAGTGTCAGTCGCCACAGCCCCCTTGAAACTCCATTCCCCTGTGAGGGTGAGCTTCCGCAGCCCCCGTGGCCGGCCGTTCTGCTCCAAGTGCACGCCCACAAGACACTCCCGAGCACCCCCCAGGGCGCAGGAACCAGACTGTTCACGGGGGCCAGCGTGCTCATACCCAGATCCGAAAACGGCCCAAATGCCCACCTTCAGCTCCAGTAACAGTAACAGATAAGTCAGTCACCATGTGTTCATACAGCGCTCCGAGCGGGCTTGCCACAGTTCCTGCCACGGTGCGGAGTAGTCCCAGCACTACAGGGCGAGGCAAAAGGACATTTACGGTTTGAGGACGCGAAACAGTGCGCTCTTGTATTATTATCTGTTCATTGTTGTGCTATTTTCCATACACACAACTGCAAGCCTACTTTCACTCCACCCTGTATAATAGGACATGGAAGGAGTAAGTCCTCAAAGATGATGCACAGCATGCAACAGGGCTTTCATAAGTTAATAACTTTATGAAAGTGCCCGCCCCCGCCTGGTGAGGACGTGAACGGGAGAAGCCAGAGAAGGGTGGTGTCCCTTCTCAGGCGGTACCCTGAGTGAGGAGAGGCTGGACAACGGGGCGGAGGACCAGAGGGGAGGGTGGACGTGGAGTCGTGCTCCGGTTTCTATGTTGGTGTTGAGGCCACAGGTGCTTGTTGGGGCACATTAGTGAAAGGATGGACAGATGTTGGGGTCCTTCAACGCACCCACGAAGAATGTGTCATGACCCAAGAATGATGATGAGTCAAACTCTGCACCTGAGCGCCACCCCCCCAATTGCATTCCTTTTGCGTCCGACTTTGTGTCCCTCTGATGTAAGCGAAGAGAAGCAAGGGAGGAGTAATGTTTTAAATTACATGCCATCAAGCAAAAATGATGCTTTTTTAAAAAAAAAAGTGTCACCTACGGCTGGTCTGATGGTAGTGGATTATCAGAACTCAACTAAAGTCAGTGTCACTAAAAAGGTGTCCCATTTCTCATGTGGCCTCAGGTTCCCTCTTATTGATCGCCACCTTGCCTGGCCACTCAGGCATCCCAATTTCAGGAGCTCGGTGATAGTGGGAAGTCGCTAAAGTATGTTGAGCTTGGATGGTAAGCATGCAAAATAAGCAGCGTTCCCAGTTTTTAATCAGCCTGGCAGCTATGAACTCATCGGATTCATCGAGGGCGGATTCATTGAGGGAGACCACAGCCGGGAGCCCCACTGTTGGGCTGCCTCCAGGCCGTGTCCGAGTGAGGGGACCCTGAGTGGAACATGTCGGATCAGCGGGAATTGAGGGGGAGGAGCAAAATCCCAGAGAATTCTGAAGAACGCAATAGTAATTCTTAGAACTAAATAAGATGGGATGAAGAAGAAAAATACTTGAATGAATCTAAGGTTGGACCAAAGACATTTCTAAGTCTTGTGGGCCCTGAAGCTTTTGCGACCCTTGGGACTGTCTTGAAGAGAAAAGAATATGGGCTTACGGGTCAAAATGAAGTACCAAGGTGAGTTCCTGGTTAGAAGGGCCCCGTGCAAGGGAGGGTCTCGTGGAGCTTCCTTGGTTTCAGGGTAAACCTGGCTGCGTTTCAACTGGATGGGGACCACCCTGACGGCGGCTGGGGACGCTTTTAAGAGAGGGAAGTGTAAAAGCTTCAGTTCAACATTACAACTTCTGTCATATTAGAAGGAACCTTTGAGCCCTGGCTGGTGTGGCTCAGTGGATTGAGCACCAGCCTGAGAACCAAAGGGTCGCTGGTTCGTTTCCCAGTCAGGGCACATGCCTGGGTTGCAGGCCAGGTCCCCAGTAGGGGGCATGTGAGAGGTAACCACACATTGACATTTCTCTCCCCCCTCCCTCCCTCCCCCCCCAGAAATACTTAAAATCTTTTTAAATTTTTTTTTAAATAAGGAGCCTTTGAAAATATTTAAACACCTAAACAGATTTGCTTTATTTTTGTTATGCATGAGGCTGGGCCATCTTAAATAGAAGCTAAAATCCAAGGTGACATTTCCCATTCCAAATACACGCTGTCATGCTTACTCATATTCCCATGACGCACTGTTGGCCCCTGGTCCACTGTTACTCACTGGTAGACTCTTACCCTTCATCGTAGTGATGCACTCGGCTGCCAAAGGAACATTGATTTTCATTCACAGAGAAACACAAATCCCAGAAGCAGTGCTACTGAACCCCCATCAGCTCATCGCACCAACTCCAGGCCTTTCTGGAAGCTCAGTCTCTGCCCCCAGCCCCGGGCCCCTGAGCAGATACTCAGACATATCCGTGGAAGGGATGACGCGTGTCCCGTACACCAAAGCCCTCCGCCAAAGTACGGGAGACTCAGCTCCTCCTTCCCGGGCTTTGGATCCCTGGGCCTGTCCCAGGCCCGGGGGCGTGGCTCCCCATGGGACACAGACCTGTCGTTCTGCTGTCCAAGGTCTTGGGTTCTCCAGCCCGTGCAGAGAATTCCTTCCGCCGGCTCTGAACCCGAGGAGAGGTCAGGTGAGCCTCGCTCACAGGAAGCTGAAGGGCCCGGTCCCTCTGAGCCCGTGAACTTCAGGACAGGCGAGTAACTGGGGCCTAAGAGAACGCTTCACCGTAACAAAAGGGTCAGTTCAACGCGAAGACCTGACACTCTTCAATACCTTTGCGCCACACTCACAGCTTCAGAAAACGTGAAATAAAGACAGGCAGACCTGAAAGGAAAAATAGATAAAGCCACAATTAGAGTTTGTTTGATACACGTAGGCAGAAAGTCAGTAAGGATAGGAAAGACTTGAAAAGTAATTATGCGTGAAGTACATTTGAGACCCGAGTGTAAAAACATGAAACCACCCAAGTCCCACGAGAAACAGGAATAAGTTTCTTCAGAAATGGGGGTAAAAACATCTGTGTGGCGAAACGCAGCGGGAGCAAAATGACGAAGTACTGGCAGCGTGTGCGACAGACCAAAGCTGATGGCTATAAAAAAAAAAAATGACGAGACCAAAACCACCACAAGACAATGGACAGAAATCCCTAGTAGGTTCACCAAAAATAGTACCTTGGACTGATGAAAAGACTGCCCCCCCCCCACATTGAGAGAATGCCCAGTTAAGGCCCCGCTGAGGCCGTTTCCCAGCCGTCCCTTCACCGGGACGGTGACTTTGTCAGAAATCCGGAACTTGGACCCCACGGGAGGCCAGTGCGGTGTGGACCGGCGGACCCGCTCCCCCGGAGGTTGCCGGTGGGGACGCGAAGTTGTGCAGGCCGTGCACAGGGGTGTAGCCTCATCGGACGGAATCATACGTGCAGACCCGCTTTCAGGGGGCCGCCTCCAAGCGCCACTGTGAGGGAGAAGAAAAAACACCTCCATTCCCACTGAAAATGCCCATTTCCAGGGCGCTGGCCTCGGGCGCGTTCAGCCCACCGTCTCTGCCCTGCGGGGACCGCCAAGCCGCTCTCCTCTGCCCGGCGGTTTCCCACAGGGACCGTGCCGAGTTCTGGCACCACCCACGCCCTTCCCGCTCCCGGGGCGTCCCGGCCGTCGGGCTGGGCTGAGGAGCTGCCAGCCCAGGTTTGCCATCTTGTGCCAAGAGGTCGTTTGTGAAAGGTGTTTTATTTATTTATTTTTAAGCACTGTTGCTTTATGGAGGTGTGAGGGACAAAGAGCGCAGGTAAGATAGTTAACGTGTGCATCCTGACCACACGGTCCAGGTCTGTGCTGCCCGAATGACCCCCTGTCCGGGCAGTCGGCACCCCTGTGACATCACGCATTCGCATGTGTCATGCATGCATGTCTGTGTGCAACCTTCCAGAAGCGTCGGAATTCTGGTTGCTTCCGAGATGGAAGGGGAGCAGGTTTGATTGTGAAGGGAACTTCCTGGCTATGGACTGTGGACATTATCTTTTCATTTAAATTCTTTCATTTATTGATTTGCGAGAGAAAGGGAGAAACATGGATTTGTTGTTCCACTGACTGATGCATTCATTGGTTGATTCTTGTATGTGCCCTGACCAGGGATCGAACCCGCAACCATGGTGCATCAGGACGATGCTCTAACCAACCGAGCTGCCCAGCCAGAGCTTTTAGTTTTCACTTTATCGTGCCCTTGGGGACAAGGAAGAAGACCTGATCTTTGGGACTCCTAACCGCTCCACGGTGGGGCTTCTGTGTGAGTCGGAGAGCTGGGGTGGAAACAGAAGGGCAAGAGAAATGATGTTCATTTAACAGCTACTCTGTGACAACGTGTACTCATCAGTTTCACGACCGCCCACAAGCCAGGGGCAGGTGTTATTTAAGAGTCGAAGACACTGGGGCATATAGGAATTCAGAGACTCATCAAGGGTCACAGAGTCAGTAGCCACACAAAACTGCGGACCTCGCTTTTGTGGCCCGAGCTCCTGTGGTCTTCTCTCCACCGGGGCAGCAGCTCTGCCGCTCGCCTGGGCCCCAGAGTCTCCCCAGGGCTTGTGGGCCCCAGCCTGCCGGCCTCCCTTGGGGTCCCACGCGCGGGTTCTGGGGCGGAGCCCGCGGACCTGCATCCCCCACGCTGCTGCGGCCTGCAGCTGAGCTGTGGGCACCGCTGCGTCTGCGAATGCGACCGATGGAGACCCCAGTGACCTGGTGTGAAGGGGCCTTAGGAGCCTCTGACCGCCTTTCCAGAGCTGCCCCTTCGGGGTCTGTCACCGCAGGGGCCGGTGGGCGGAAGACACCACGTGGCGCCTCTGTGAAGCACGTGATCGCAGGCCCACAACGCTCTGCACCTCATACGACACGACAGTGACATCCCCTGTCATGGAAACATAAGTTTTAAAGAAGTGGCAGAACGTCGCTAGCCAACCCAGAGAACCGAGAATGCTTTGGAGATGCGCTGAAGCGGAGGGACGACGTATCTTCGCTGGGAAATGTGCCGGAAATTCAAGAGTTAGGCGCGGCGCCCCTACGGGAAGGACTCCCGGGGTTGGAGGCGAAAGGGAACGCTCAGCGGCTCAGGGAGAGAAGGCCGGCGGGCGGGTGGGCCGGCGGGCGGGGGACTGGCCGGCAGCGTCTCTCCTTTGGCCGCAGCTGCCCTTTTGCACTGACTTCATCCCTAGGTGCGACGGAGGCCAGAGCTTGATGTGGCTGAATAAAGAGTGACCACAGGTTTCCAGAGAATATATGTCCTTGAATCTAACTCTGCGTTTTACTGAAAACCTTTGTTTTTCCCCTGGCTGGCGTAGCTCAATGGATTGAGCGTGGGTTGCGATCCAGGCATCGCAGGTTCGATTCCCAGTCAGGGCACATGCCTGGGTTGCAGGCCACGGTGGCTCCCAGCAACCACACATTGATGTTTCTCTCTTTCTCTCCCTCTCTTTCTCCTTCCCTTCCCTCTCTAAAAATAAATAAAGTCTTAAAAAAAAGAAAACCTTTGTTTTTGTGGGGGTTTTGTCAGTGTATGTTTTGTTTTGTTTTAGTGGGGGGAGAAGGAGGACAGCCAAAAAAAATACCAAACCCCAACAAAACCCAAAAACTCTGAATCCAGAATCCTCAGTGTCACCGCCGCCGCAGGCTCAGACGTGACTTGAGCATCCCGGGCCCTGGGATTCGGGGACCTGACTCCCCAGGGAGGATGACACAGCGCAGGGAGCTGCAGGCTGCCTGCCTCGCTTTGTAGAGCGCGAAGATGCGCCAGTCCCCGCGGGGGCCACCGGAGCCGGGAGGACCCCCAGCGCGTCTGCATGGACACAGCAGGTGGCGTGTGGGGGAGCCAGCCCTGGGGACAGGAGAGAGCAGAAATGCCACACCGCGAACGCTGGCAGTCCCCTGCCCGTCAGGCCTTCCTTTACCCGATAGCTTTGGTTCGACGTGTATTAACGCATGCACCGAGGTCAAATAATTATTATTAAACAGCGCAGAGACGTGTGATGAGTTAGCTCAGTCGATGAGCTGCTTCAGCTAGTGAGCAGACACACCCCCGGACTAGGTGTGGACAGTTCCTGAGAATGCCAGGGAAACAAAGCGTTCGCAGCCCGGAGGGGTAACCAACCACAAGAATACCGAGTAGGGGACACCCCGGGGTCTCTTCATTCATTCAGCAGATACTCCTTAGGGCCCTCCTCTGTGCCCGAAACAGTGCTGGGTGCCATCACGTAGTAATTAAAAACAAACAAACCAAGTGAGAGCTCTATCAACCCATTCAGAGGAAGCCACTTAAAACTGACAAAGACAAGGGTGAAACACGCGCTGCAACAAAATGTGACAGCCGGAGGGAGGGGCAGAGGACTAGTTAGAAGCAAGAAGGTACAATGTGAACCCCAGCCTCCAGGTGGTGTTTACTGCAAAACCTCCCAGCTCTGTGTCTGGAAACGTTCTGATAAAATGCACTGCGGGGGGGGGGGGGGGGGGGGGGGGGGGGGGGCAGCAGGGGGAGTGATGGGAATGAGGGGGAAGGTCCTGCCGGACTTGGGAGAAGCTCCTGGAGGGTGGGGCACCCCTGCATCTCCCTCTCTTCCTCTCAGCTACTCAATACACTTATCCCCTTAGCTGGGGTGTGTCCGTTCCAAATTCTCGCCGCCCGACCTCGGCTGCCCTGGCCTGCCCGGGCCTCTCTGCAGACGTCTGTGAGGGCGGTCAGGGGTCCTCGGTGGGGGGAGGACGGGGAGAAGAGCCAAGCCACCCACCCACAGCCCTCGGGGAGGGCGCCTCCTTCCAGCTAACTTCCAACGCAAAAGGAACATTGCTGTTTCCTAATACTCTTAATTTTCCTTAATCCTTTTTTCCCAACACGTTTCTTGAAGCTAAGTTAATTTACTAAGTTTTAAAGGAGGATGCTATTGCCTTACCTCCTCCCTTAGACCGCGGGACCCCCACCAGCTCCTGAGTCTGGGTGGGGGGGGGGTTCGCAGGGGCAGGGGCTGGAAGTGACAGACACCTCTGTGCCCCGGGCGCCAACGACAGTCCCCTGTGCAGTTTGGGCCTCTTTCTCCTGGAACGCCCACACACGGTCTGGGGCCCAGGTACCACTCTCAGAACTTCCGATACAACAATTCGCGTCCAACTCCCAGCAAGCCCACCCTGTACCCGCCCTCCTCACTCCCGGTCAGCAGAACGCTGAGGCCGGGGACGTGGCGGAACTTGCTCGCGGAACCGCCCGGGCCCTCCCCGCCCCCCCCCCCCCCCGCGGTGGGGGCGGCTCCGAGTCCACGGCAGAGGCTGCCTTTCTAACCCGACAGGCCCGTCTCTGGAAAACCAGCTCAATCACAGCTATTCAACGTGGCATTAAGCATTCCGTGCCTGTCCTCACAAACCCTGCGTCCGTGCGCACCTCGGCATTCCGGATTTCTAACTGCGCTTTGAAAGGGCGCTGTCGCTCGGAGGGAGGGCGCCCTCAGATAACCCTGCTCCCCCGGGTCGCCTGTTAAGGGGGATGGTGTCTGGGGGTTCCAAGCGGGGGGGGGGGGGTGGTTTCAGGCCAGGGGCTGACATTCTTTAGGCCAACGGGAGGGGAAAAACACTCATTTTTGGAAAACACGTTTTCAGCCTGCACAGCAGGTGAGCGCATTAACTTCTTTGTTTCACCCCAGTCTCCCACGCGGGTTCTAATTTTGCTCCTTAACCCTGGGCATGCCCCCCACGATGGGACCCTCCCTTCCAGCGTTTTATCCCTTTTGAAAAAAAAAAAAAAGTGGTGGTACACCTAGTTGAAGCGCGGCCCGCCCAAGGTCGTGGGGCAGGCTTAACCGCCAGGGAGGGGGAGGGGGAGGGGTCGCCCGCACCCTCCCTTCCTCGGACTGCGGGCGGGCAGGCGGACGGGGGCTGGGCCGGACGCCCGCCGCCGCCGCCGCCGCCTGGCGAATTGCAGCGCGTGGCCCGCCCGATTGGAGCAGCAGCGTCACGCCGCCCGCCGCCGAGGATGTAAGCGGGCCGCCGCGGCGCGCAGAGGCAGACGCTCGCTCCTCCGGGACCGCGGCTCACACGGGCTCCCGGCGGCTGGCGGCGACAGTGGCTTCCCGGGGGGCGGCGGCGGCGGAGCCCAGCGAGCGGGGCGCGGCAGGCGGGGAACAGGAAGCGAGCGCGCCCGCGTCCGCGCGCACAGGCCGCGGAGGAGGGGCAGAACGAGCCATGGCCGGGGACAGCGAGCCGACCCCTCAGACCCAGCAGCAGCCCTACGACGGCGGGCCCTTCCTGATCGGCGTCAGCGGGGGCACGGCCAGCGGCAAGGTACGGTGCGCCGCGCTCTCTCCCTCCCTGCCCGGCCAGCGCGGTGCGTGTGGCCGGCGGCTGCGGGCCGTGTCAGCTGCTGCAGCCACCGCGTGGCCCGTGCGCCTCGCTGCTGGCCGCGCTCCAGCGCGGGGTCTCCAGCGCGGACTCGGGGCGCGGCGGGCACGGCGGGCGGGCGCTCGGGCCATTGCGGGTCCGGGGTGCCGGCTACCCAGCGCAGCCCACCCCCCCACCAGCGCCGGTAACTTGTGGCCGGGGTCCTGTGGGGGAGGGGCAGAGGAGGCGGATGCTCATTGTTTTACAAGTCAGCGCCCTGTTGGGGACAGGGCTCGGAGCCGGGTCCCCAACGAGTCCTCCACGCCTACCTCCTCCGGGCTCGCGTGGCTGCGCGTCCAGCGACGCAGCCGGGTGCGGAGGGCGGAGCGAGCCGGACCGGACTGGAGGCTGGGAGAGCGCACGGTGCGCGTCCCGGGGAAGGCGGAACCCTGTTTGGGCGGGGGATCGCAGGGCTCTCGGGGTGAAATCCTGAGGGCCACAGAGGTGCGGTGACATCAGCGAGCTAAGAATGGCCGGGGCTTTCCGTTTTGTGGTCACAGAGGAAACGTGCGCGGCTTCCTTGAGAAAGTTGCACTACCTCCACGCCCTCGGACGGCTGGGGCCACGCGCTGGCGCCCTGGGAAAGGGCTCCCCCGGAGTCTGCCGTCTTTGTGTTGTCCGCGAGGAGGGGGACACTAGGGAAGTGCTTTCTCGAGTATCCCGGGCCATTTCTGCAGGTGGACAAAGGTGGAGACCTGCCACTGTTTCTTTCTTTGCTTTGAGAGGTGGCCACTGTTTACCCCTGACGTTCAGCCACCTCCAACCTGGTTCCGAGCGGGGCTCCTCCTGGGGGCCCGGCCAGGGGTGGGCGCCCCGTGCTGGGCTCGGGGAGTGCTGGCGCTTCCAGGGTGGCGCGCCCGGAGCAAGGCTGCTGGTGGCACGAGGAGCCAGCCTGCGGTTTTCTTCCCGGGGCCGACTCTGCCGTGGCCCCTCTGTTTAGGTTTCACGTCTTCCCTCCAGGTCTGTTGGGCTCTGGCGCAGACACGGCAGCCGGCGCGGGAGGGCGTGCGGGGGGGGCGGGGGGGGGAACTTCCTTATTGATTAAGTTGATCTGGTTCTGGGCTTCCAAGGCCTGGAAACTGCCTGCTTGAGGTCCCCGAACTTTCTGCCGGGTTTGCCCCTGGTCCAATGCATTTTTTAAAAAATATCTTTCTCCCCCGTATGCTTTACTAGCGGTACCATTCCAAGTAATTCAAAGCCAAAGCAGGGTGCCCGCTGTTTCAGGAAGCTGGACGTCTTTTTCAGAACTGTGCTTTCCACGCGCATTCCTGTTCACGGGACCTTCTTTTCCCTGGTTTGTTCAGGCTCTGTTTGCAGCGCCCCGGTGCGGTGCCTGCTGCGTCACTGGGTGCAGACATTAACCTTCGGACCAGCCCTGGGGGGGGGGGGGGGCGGGGGGGGGGAAGCCCGGAGGAGGCTGAAGCGGGCAGACGAGTGCGGCGTTCAGAAGCGAAAACCCCTGGGTGGGTCAGGGGTGGGAAGAGGCCCTAGAACCCGTTCTCCTTGTCCTCCCCCGTGGTCACCCATTCTCTGCTCACCATCTGGGTTGGTAAACTCAAGCAGGAGGGAGTCCGTGAGCCATTACTGGGGGGGGGGGGCCGGTGTGCAGCCAACTCGGCTGTCCCTACTTCTTCTCAAGGAGGACAGTTACAGGAACTCTCAGGAAAGGGGCTCTTCTCACGCCCGCTTCAAAGCCTGTTGTACTTTTTTTTTGGCATTGAGAAGTACTCTGTTGTTGCTTCGGGGTGTTTTATGATTTTCAAAAAGGATTTTATTTTTAGAGAGAGGGAAAGCGGGGGGAGAAAGAAGAGAGAAACACCAGTGTGGGGGACAGACATGGGTCAGCTGCCTCTTCCATGCCCCCAGCTGGGGTCCTGGCCCAGGACCCGCGCGTGTGCCCTGACCGGGAATGGAACCCGTGACTTTGTGCTTTGTGGGAGGACGCTCGGCCCGTGGAGCGACACCGCCCGGGGCTGCTTTGTCATTTTTCAATGTGGGGAGCGTCGGGCCTCTGCAGTTCCATGTTGTGGTCGCCGTGGCCCAGTTCCATATCCCGATCCTGCTGCGACGGTCCTTAGCTGCCTCCCCCCAGCAAGTTCCCAGTCTCTCTTCCCCAGGACGGTCAGCAGCAGCCGGCTGGGCTTTTCTCTGGGGGTCCCGGGCCTGAGCGCTGTAGTGCAGGGCCGTCCGGAGGCCAGGCTGATGATACCCTGGGGGCCTTGGCACAGACGGGCCTGGGAAAGGGATGTCGGGGAAGGCAGGGGACCTGAGAGCACCATCAAAAATGACAGCCTGAGAGGTGGGAGCTCAGAGCCCCTGGGGCACGACCCGCAGGCTCCTCACCTGGACACAAGGGAGTGTGTTCAGAGCTGGGTTTGGGGCCCAGCCAGCGCCAGCCAGGTCCGCCCGCATCCTGCCGCTGCCGGCTGGTGGAAGAGGACTTGACTCAGGCTGGTGGGGTGGGGGCGGGGCGGGGACACACAGCTTCACCTTGGAGAGGGGCTGCTTGCAGGAAAGGCTGCAGACTGGTCTCCGAGGTGCGTGACTGGGAAGCGGGAAGACACAGATCCGGACAGGGCTCCCCCACCCTCACCCCCACCCCTGCATGGAAAACCGGCTCCCTGCTCGTCTCTCCAGGGCTCTCATGGGCCTCGGGGCTGTGGCTGCCCGAGCGGGGGTGCTTTATCTCAGACTGAGTGGTTCTGGTTGGAGAGGGCGAGACCCACGGCCATTGCACAGACCACGTCTGCTCGTGGGTTTTGTGAATGAAGACGGCTTCGAACTTTCCCAGGAGGCTTTGCGGGGCCCACCTGGCCAGTCAGTGTGAAAACCACCTGTTAACGCCGTAGGTTGAGAAAGTCACTCTGATCCACGTGGAAAACCAGATTCTCGCCTTTCCCCCTAAGGGATGGGCCTAGAAATGGAGCAAGAAGCAACCTTGGAAGGGAGGGAGAAAACACTGTCAGCTTCTTCTCCTGCAGCTCCTCTCTTGTTCATTGTGCTGTCCTGTCCTTGCGACTTCCTCCTCAGCCTGGGGTGGGTCTTCCTCGGCTTCCTGGAGACCTTGGATGTCGCCCCAGCCCTGGGACTGCGGGGCAGGTGTTTCCGCACAGCGCAGGCCCCCTGGGGCCCCACGTGCGGTCCCAGCCTGCATTTTCCCACACCGACGCCTCCCCGACAGCCGAACGCAAGGAGACGGTTCTAGGGGGGCTGCCCTCCTCGCTGGCTTGGCCCACGAGCCCCTCTCTGCAGCGGCCCCTCCACCTTGAAGCCCCGGTTCTGTTAACAACTCCCTGCAGGAGACCCTGTTCCCTGTGTCCTTAAGCAGAGTCACTTTTTTGTCTCCAATGCCTCCGCAGATTTAGCCTCGTACCGACTGCACGCACGGAGGTGCCGGCTGCACTAAAAGTTCTGAGCGTCCTGTTTGTGCCTTCATGCCCATCAGAGCATTTGTTGAACCGAGTGAGTCGGGCAGGCCGTAAATCGTAATTACCCTTGTCGTTTTTAATCCATGGGATTCTTTGAATTAGGATTGCAGGCCACAGGCGGAACCACATGCAACTGTCGCTGTGGCGACTCAGAAATGGAAAAAGCTCCGGCATCTCATCCACGCGTCCTGCTGCTTCGGCGCCTCCGCCCTGATGTGGCGTGTGCCGGGTGGGTGTTCGGGGACGACTGCTGCTCTGCGGGGCACTCGCTGTGTCACGTGCTCGGAAGCACGAGGGCAGGCCTCTGTCGGTCGGCGCTCTGTGGCTGGAGGCGGCTTGAACCGCCCTGACCGTGGAGCCTGTGGGCCTGCTGCCTGCGACGTCCTGCGGCGCCCTCCCTGCTGATGGATGACCTTGAGAGATGAGGTCAGGGCGCTGTTTGGCTCGAGGTCACCTGGCTAGAAGTACTTGGACTGGAATCTAGATTCTTCCTTCACTGAGCTGTCCCCACAAGCAGCGGCTAGCCCGCGGAGGTCCTTGCAGGGAGGCTGGTCTGACCGTGAGCAGCCCGATGAGGAGGGGACAGTGCAGTCCCCCGTCCCCTCTGAGGTGGGGGCTGTTGGTCAGCTCCACCGTGAGTCAGCATCTGCCCGGGGGCATCCCGCCCCCCACCCTTTAGTGCTCGCTGTTCCTGGAACCTCAGCTGTTCCTGGAACCTCAGCTACTGCCCGTCTGGCCAGGTCACCCAGCCCACACCCTCCTTCTGTCAGGGGCCCCCAGAGCCAAGGGGGCGGGGCGGGTCCTTCTGTTTTCCCGGAGCTGGCGCGGTGTGCCCTCCACCACCCACATGGCTGCCAGGGCCATCCAGTCCTGCGGTGACGTGGCCCGCCACTCTGCCCGGGCGCTCCCTCTGCCAGCTACACCCTGCGCCCAGCCGGGAACCCCACACTTGCTGTTTGCCGTGCCTGAGGTTCTCTGGTTCGCTGTGTCGGTGGGTTGCCGATGGCCCGCCGTCCTGGGGTCCCGCCCTCTCGGGCCTGCGGGCAGCTGCGAAATGCCCCTGCTGTCCCTGCCGTGCGGTGTGGACGCCCGCCGCTTGGGGTCCCCTGGCTCCAGCTCACTGACTCTTAGAGGGGTGTTTGCTTAGGCCGAGTGCCCGGTGGTGTCGCCGCTGTGTTTGACGTGCCTCTCGGGAGACTCTGTGACGGAGGCAGATTGTATTTGGGGGTTTCACCCACCGCTGAGCACCTGACCTTTTCCGCCACTGGGGTCTGAGATGGCGCCCTTGGGACCACTCAGAGGTCTTTTAGACGTGACAGTTTTTAAGTCAGTAGAAGAGGTTGGAGGGAGTGTTCTGCACGTGCAGGGGCACCCGTGTTTTGTCACTAAACCGTATTCATCTTTAAGCTGATTAATCATCAAAGCATTCGATTACCTTACAACGTATCACGTACGTGTATGTGTGGATTATGGAAGTGTAAGTCATATGTAATTATGAAGCCCAAGAATAAGAACTAGAAACGGATGAGAGAAGTGAAGTAAACACTGAAACTGGTTGTTTAATGGTATAAAGGCTTTGATCCTTACAGAAACATTTTCTGTCCGTGACAAAAACTGTTTTATTTTAAAAAATCTTGTTTCACGCGTGAGATTTATGGGTCTTGGATGATACTGGTGACATTTGTCGTTGGGACAATGCAAGGCTGAAGGCCTGGCCCTCCGTGAGGCTGAGTGTTGACTTGATGGCCATCGCGCTTGAAAGAGTTTTATCGCCTGAAAGGGACCCAGTATAAGAGACTGGTCTCTCCCGGGGTTTGCAAATCACAGTGGTGCCGTTGCCCAGCTATGCAGTGGCTTTTGTTAAAAACCAGCTAGAAAGTTTTCATTTTCTCTGTTGTCCATCAATTGTTTTTGGAAGCTAAGATGCTCCATTTAAAGTTAGTGTGTGTGTGTGTGTGTGTGTGTGTGTGTTTACCTAGGACATACAGGAAATACCCCCATTTGGAATGTGTTTTTTTGGTTTTACAGGTGCCGCATAGTTTTTGGCAATAAAGTTGCTTAACCCTGGGAGCATTTTCACGGATCTGTGTAGCTGATAGTTTGCTCATTTAAATACACGTAGCAGCTTCTTTCAATCCTACATAAAACAGCGAGTCAGAACTATATTTTTCAAGGCGAATTATTTCCAAATGAACAAGTAACAGCAGAGTTTCTGTGACAATAAACAGGGAGAGACAAGATCTTCTCCGAGACCCAGTAAAGGCGTGACAGCTGTCAGGTGTTCACGTGAGGCCCGACCCAGCGTGCCGTCCGTGTGCACACAGGGGTCAAAGCCCGCCACGAGGGCCACGTGGAGAGAGCCCAGGCGCCCACAGTCGGGAAGGCACCGCCATGGGCTGTCGAGGGCAGCTGCCCGCGCGACGGGACGGATCCCAGGAAGCGCTGGGCTTTGGGCCCCTGGTGAGCGCGGCGGTCTGGTTCTGCGCTGCTCTGAACAGGAATCGCACGTGCTCTCAGAATCCTGCGTCAGGATCGGGAGAGGGGGCCAATTCGAGGAAAGAGTTTGCTTTGCCCCCTGGCTGCTAAAAAGGATTGTTCCGTACATAACACCGGCTTTTACTTCTTTAATAGTTATTTTCACACAGTTAGTCCTTAGGAAAGAAACGGCAGGAAACATGTCAAGACTCCGCGAACCTGCCGCACCTGCCCTTGCCCTCCGCGGCGCCCCGTGGAGCAGGTGCCCGGGAGCGCCTTTCCCTGGCGCCCTGTGCGCCCCGCACTTCGCCTTGGAAGAGCACGGTTTTGATGACAGAAGGTCCCGCCGGTGCCCTCTGTGTGACGTGGGACATGTTGTTGTGCGGCTTTGATAAGCGTGTTGCCTGCTCCCTCTATGGTGGAGGCGTGAGAACTTCTCGAGTGGACGGGAAGGAGGGCTGTGCTGCTGTATTGCTGTCATCGGTCGGTCCGTACCCCGCGGGCCCGGCGTTTCGGCCTGCAGGGCTGATCGGTCACATCTCAGCAAGCGTTCGGTTTGCTCGTGTCCATCCCCCGGGGAGCCCGGGGCCCCGCAGGTGTGTGCCGAGGGCCCCTCCCCGACAGTGGAGGGTGAGCGCAGCCCCTCCTCCTGCAGGTTGGTGGTCTCTCTCGGGCTGCGCAGAGAGAGCTCGTGGCAGATTGGCGGGCCAGCGTGCCGGCCTGTGGTTCTGGACTGGAGCCTTCACGCAGGTTTGCAGCCGTAAGATGCAGGGAGAGCTTTGGACATTGCTTTGCCTCATTGCATTTTTGGCGTCCGTTTTTTTTTTTTTTCATCTTGAGCAAAGAGTTGCAAAAGATGTCACTTTTGACCTACTGTAAACACTGACATTTTAAAATGATACCTGTTTAGTCCTTTGAAAAAGGATCTTACAGGCTCTAAACACTGTAACAATGTGCTCCACTGTCATTCATTTTACAACAGATGAATCAGCTCTCATTTCAGTCAAGAATGTTCTTTTTTTCTGTTTTCCTCCTTCATATCATAGCTCAGTGTCCCTCCCCCTCAAATGTTAATTACATTTATTTTTAAAAAGATTCCATTTCTTTGCTCTTAGAGGGGAAGGAAAGGAGAAAGCGGGGGAGAGAAACATCCATCGCGTGCCTCTAGCATGCGCCCCAAATGGTGACCGAACCCGAAACCCTGGCGTGTGCTCTGATCAGGAATCGAACCGGAGACCTTCCATTTTGCAGGGTGACACCCACCCCCCTGAGCCCCACCGGTCAGGGCTCGTCTCACTGGTTTTTGTGCCTGGAAACGTTTTCTCGATCCCTCTGTCATCCCGCCGCAGCAGCGGCCCCATGTGTGTGCGGGGGGGGGGGGGGGGGGGGGGGGGGGGGCGGGGAGGGATGATTCCCTTTCCTGCTCCCATGGGTCTCCTCACCGTCGGTTTCTCCTGGACTGCGCCGCTGCCCTTCAGTTAACCAGGACACGGCGCGCATTTGGTAAGTCGTTAAACATAAGAGGCGGAGCAAGATTTGTTGGTTGGTGCAGACAGAGACTTGAGAAACCCGGCCGGCAGAGGTGGATGGCCACGGAACGCCTTTTGCTACATCCAAGTTACTCCATTGTTTTTTTTAATCCCAAGGATGTTTATTGATTTCAAAGAGAGAGAGAAGCATGATTGGCTGCCTCCCACATGTCCCCAAATGGAGATCGCACCTGCAGCTTTTTGTTACACCAGACGCTGCTCTCACGACGGAGGCACCCAGCCAGAGAAGCTCCGTTGGTGCCTTTCTAGTTGCTCGTCTGACCCTGGTGTGTGTATGCGGACCAGCCGGCTGCCCCCAGCTCCTCTGATTGGGCGGAAGGCAGAGAACTCTGGGGGCCTCGGGAGAGGGTGTGTCACTCAGTCGTCCCTGCGCACGGCCCCCGCCTCGGGACCCTGGGGTCCAGCCTCGCCGTGCCAGTCACTCTCCAGGTATCTGTGCAGTGCGGAAGAGGGTCGGCTCAGCCCTTGCACCCCGTAACTCTGTGACACGCCCGGAGCACTCTGAGAGTCTCCGTTCCGGTCCTGCACACTGCGGTTGGCACCTGCCATCTCTTGGGCTCTGAGAGGCTGGCGTCCCCCCTAACCCTTGCCCACACGCACCTCCCGGGACGCTGGCTGGGCTCCTCGAGGGCCCTGGGGCCCTCTGTGCGTATTCACAGGCGGCCTGTCCTGGGCGCCTCTCTGCTCTGTTGCCGATGCCTCTTAGCAGCTCTCGTGGCAGGAGTTCCCCACCCCGTGTGGCCCGTGCTCCTTCAGCCTGCCTTCCTGTCTGGACCACGCTGTCGGGACCGGGGTCCTGGGTTCCTCACTGGTGGCAGAGCACGCCCGCGGCCGGAAACAGTGTGTGTCATCCTGGAGAAAGGTTTGTTGATTAACGAAACAGTAAGGACCTTTGTCTCCATCTCCTCGGCATCTTCTCCCGAGGAATGCGCTGCTTTGCTCAGTGAGCTTTCCAGTCTTCAGCTGTTCGGCCCTTTGCTTCCACCCCGGCTGCTGTGGCTCAGTGGACCGAGCGCCGGCCTGTGAACCAAAGGGTCGCCAGTTCAATTCGCCACCAGGGCACCTGCCTGGGTTGTGGGCCAGGTCCCCAGTTTGGGGGTGTGTGAGAGGCAACCCATCGATGTATCTCTCAACCTGTTGCTCTCGCCCGGACCAGTGTGGCGCGGTGGGTTTGGCATGGTCCTGCAAACCGAAAGGTCCCCGGTTTGATTCCCAGTCAGGGCACTGGCCTGGGTTGGGGTTTGACCTCCAGTTGAGGGGGGGCGCACACGAGGCAATCAATTGATGTTTTTCTCAACACACTGATGTTTCTCTCCCTCTCTTTCTCCCTCCCTTCTGCTCTCTCTAAAAAATAAATAAAATCTTAAAAAAGAACAAACAAACCTGTTGCTTTGGCTCTTACTGGGACTTCCTCTCGGGGTCCCTTCCCCTGGTGGCACTGCCCGGACATTGTCAGCCACAGGGGTGAGGTTGGTGTGCGAGTGTGTATGTGTGCGTGTGTGGGTGCGAGGTGGCTTCAGCGCCTCTCTAACGGTGCCTTTAAGAAAATAAAAACCAACGGGAGCGTAACCCTGAGACCTTGCCGTCCAGTTCTTACTGCAGGTGCCGGCCGCTTTGTGTAGCCATACGCTTGTTGATGGGACCTGGATCTTCGCACTCAGGAAGTGTTGGAAAGGTCGATGTGTTTAAACCAGAGGCTTGATCCTCCCTGTTTTAGCGGGAGGTGGGCCGTCATCTGTAGAGAAAAACTCCCTGTGCGCTGGGCACTTGCCGTTGTCGGCGTGTTGGCCGCTCGGAGCCTGGACCGGAGCCTGGAGCCTGGACCGGAGCCGGGCAGTGCCGGGCGGAACTGCCCCCCGGGGAGCGGCAGCTCGGTGCGTCCCTCCCAGTGCAGTGGTGCGGCTGTGGGGAGCGGCCGTGCCCGCATCGAATCGGTGCCGCAGCACGGCAGACACTTCCCAGAGCTTGTCTGCACAGGGCACCCCCAAACACTGGGGTTCTCGGTGCTCCTCCTTGCACCAACACAGATGGTGTGAGTCACCTGTGTTGCACACTTCTGCATGTGCTGTGAGACAGCAGTGGAGGGTCCAGGGTGCTGCTGTCCAAGATGTGTCCTTTTCTTTTCTCTCTCTCTCGATTTTATTTATGTATTTTCGGAGAGGGAAGGGTGGGGAGAAAGAGAGAAAGAGAGAGAAACATCCATGTGCGGTTGCTGGGGGCTGTGGCCTGCAACCCAGGCATGTGCCCTGACTGGGAATCGAACCTGCGATGCTTTGGTTTGCAGCCCGAGCTCCATCCACGGAGCTGCGCCAGCCAGGGCTGGACGTGCCCTTTCCTTGATGAAAGCAGTGCAGACACTGGGAGCTGAAGCGGTTGGGGAGTTCGCTTATCCAGATTTGTGAAAGGCTTGGGGACAAGCAGGAGCTCCGAGCAGGATGGGACCCGGGGACCCAGGGCAGAAGCCAGGGCCCAGGTGGCCTGCCCCATCTATGCCCCGGGGAGGGGGGTGGGTTGCTGGGGTCGGTGTGACGTCCTCGGAGGCGGGCGTGACGGGCCTGACCCCTGTCTCAGGCGGGTTTCCAAGGGCGCGTCTCCACCGGATGACGTCTTGGCTGTCTGTCTGAGGAACTTTCTCCAGATTTCTCCGAAGTCGAGTGTGGTGAGGGGGTTGGCTCAGTGAGGACACCTCCTGCAGACCTGATCTGTTTGGGGGCTAGAAATACACTCTTGTGATCGGTCAGTGCCCGAACAGGGGAGGCACGGGTGAGGGAGTGCCCTTCCAGCAGGAAACGCAGGACGGAGCCCAGGCTGCTGCAGCGTGTGGCCAGGAGATGACGTCGTCCCCCGGGCGGACAGGGCCAGCCCTGACGTCCTTTGCCGGGCCTCACTGGGGCGGGCCTTGGTGGGGGGGCCAGAACTGAGGCTTTGTGGTGTCTCCCCCCCAGGCAGTGACTGAGATGCACCTCACAGCTGGGAAAGGGCTTCCTTGCGGCCAGCCCAGCGGGCCCTTTGGGCGTCTTGCCGTCCGCTCTAACCGGGCGCGTGAGTGAGTGCAGCCGCGAGGACCCAGAAAACCCTGCCGCCCCTTTATCCAGATCTCACGTCCTCTCCTGGGGCTGACGCCGGGGCGGCCGCTGGACGCAGGGCCGTGGCTCCCACCCGTTGCCCATGCAGCCCATAGTGACCGGTGTTTTACAGAGTGCTCGCTGGGACTACCCCCCACCCCCGCCCGGTGAGCCTGGGGCTGACACGGAGTCTGGCCACGTGGCTGGTGTTCGGAGGACGCCTGCTGAACCGAAATGTGACCGTTCTCCTGTGGCATGGCAGCCACCCTCTCGTGACCTCTGGGCTCCAGGGTCCTGGGGCGTGGGCTCCGGTCTTCGAATGCCCAGCCTGTGGCACAGGCAGGGCTCCAGGCCAGGCACCGGAGCTGACAGGTGCCAGGGGAGGCGTGCAGGCCGGGCCGTCCGAGGTCGGGAGGACTTGGAAGGAGCTCGAGGCTGCAGTGAGGCTCCTCTTGCCGAGGCCCCTAGTAGCCACCCGTCCTGGGAGGCCCGTGGGAGCTGCGGGTTCCTCGTCTGAGTTTGTGCCAACCTTCGACCAGGGCCCTCTCCCCGGGGAGCTGTGCTGGTGGCTGCCTCTCCCCTCTCTCGCGGGCCCTCGTGTGGGAGCTCCCCTGCCCTGGCCCTCTGACTCCTGCCCTCTGACTCCTGCCCTCCGCCCTGTTCACTCTGTCTTGGTGGTCGGAGACTCCGGGTCGTTCCCAGCCCTGCCTCCTGCCCCACTTCCTCGGCTGTCTCCCGGGCATTGCAGCCTGGTGTTTTTTGTTTTTTTTTTAAGTATTTATATTTAAACAAAGAGGAAATGAGGGAGAAGCAGAGGGAAACACCCATTGCACGTCCCCCACTGGGGACCTGACCTGTATTATTCCAGGAACCTGCCCCGACTGGGAATGGAACTGGTGACCCCGTGGTTCACAGGCTGGCGCTCAGCCCACTGAGGCACTGCAGCCGGGGCTGGTGCTGCCTGGTGTTCGTGATTCTAAGCTTATTCAGAACTAGACCCTGAACAACCTGAGCACGGCCTGCGTCTTCTGTCCGCGTGAGCCAGAGGACAGGAACCCGAGCCGGCTCTGCCCCTCCAGGGTGCCCCCTCCTCCCACATCCACTCGGCAGCCCCTCGCTTCTCTCCTGCTGGAATCCCACCCGCCTCACCTCCCCCCGTGTCCCCCCCCCACCGGTTCCTGCTTCGTTCCTCCCCCCCAGCGGCTGGATTTCCCAGCTGCCAGCCCGGCCCGTTTCATATCCCCTGCGTCACTGCTGAGGGCGGCTGTAAGGAATGCGGCTCCGACTGGCACTGCCCTGGCACTGCCCGGGCCGCCACTCCCCGGCAATTCTTCAGCGGGGCTCCATTCTCCCGGAATTCTCCTGGCTGCGAGCCTCGCCTCCCGGGAGCCGGCCTTCCCGTCACCCCCCTGTGCCCGGCCGGGCCTTTCCCGTCTCAGAGCGCCCCCACCCCCACCTCCCCTCACCCCAGCACCCCCAGACGTGCCCCTGCTTCTGCCTCACGTGTCCCCTGCCCTCTCGTCCGGTCGCTTTCAAGCCCAAGGACGTGTGTCTGTCGCTCCACCGCCGTCTGCATGAGGCTCAGCCCTGCGTCTTTCCCTCCGGCCGCCCCGGGGCTGCTGCCGCCGACCGGTCTGTCTGCCCCGTGGACGCAGTTGGGGGACCTGGGCTCTGGTCTCTGCTCACTGCACCTTGAACGCGTCAGTGCTTCACACACTTGAGTGACCGTGACAAGGTCGGCTTCCGTGGGGCTGAGTTCTGTGGGGGCTCATCTGGGTCATTGTTTTGTTTTTTTCATTCCGCTGTCAGAATTCAAGATCTGGCAGGTCAGCCCGACGTGTGCTTGTGGGGTGACGGTGCCGCCGGTCTTCACGGGAGTTGCTGTCAGCCGAGTGACCACTGGACAGCGAAGGGCAGCGCCACGGGGGCGGGCCGTGCGTGCCTGTGCTGGAACTCGGGGGGAGTACAGAAGAAATCTTCAGCCTCCTGCATTTAGCTGGTGCTCGTTTGCGTCAAAAGTGACTGAAGGAGAGCGTGGAAAAGGCAGCGTTACACGAACCCCGTGTTCCTAGCCAAACCCCTGCTCTTCCGTCGAGCTCTTAGGCAGAAGAGGGAGGGTCAGGGGGTTCCCGGCTCACGGGTTTTTCCAGGGGTGGCACAAGGTTTTAATGTATTCGAAGGAGCTTTTATCATATTTCTGCATGGTTTTTCCCCGTCATCAAAAGTAACAGGTGCTCTCACAAAAGACTGATACATAATGCCGTCGGAGGGCTGCCTCTCTTATTTTTCTTACATCACTTAATAGGGTCTGAAATTATCTGATTACGGCCTGTTTCTTCTCAAAATACTTTTACTAATAATAGCCTGTGTGTTCCAAACACTGACCGTGTTTTATGTTTATTAACTCTTTTTTTTAAGATTGTATTTATTAGCCCTGGCTGGCGTAGCTCAGTGGATTGAGCGCGGGCTGGGAACCAAAGTGTCCCAGGTTCGATTCCCAGCCAGGGTACATTCCTGGGTTGCAGGCCATAACCCCCAGCAACCGCACATTGATGTTTCTCTCTCTCTCTCCCCCCCATTCTCTCCCCCTTCCTTCCCTCCCTACAAATAAATAAATAAAATCTTTTAAAAAAAAAAAAAAAAAAAAAGATTGTATTTATTTATTTTTAGAGAGGGAAGGGAGGGGGAGAGAGAGAGAGAGAGAGAGACATCAATGTGCGGTTGCTGGGGGCTGTGGCCTGCAACCCAGGCATATGCCCTGACTGGGAATCGAACCTGCAACACTTTGGTTCGCAGCCTGAGCTCAATCCACTGATCTGCGCCAGCCAGGGCTGTTTATTAACTATTTAATCCTTCCAAGAGCCTGGGGAGGTAACTGTCATTATCCTCCGCCTCCAGCGGGGAGTGTAGCAGAGAAGTTCAGGGACTGTGTTAAGAGCTGTGAGCAGCTCCCTGCTGGGGATACCGAAACCCACCAGCCCGGCCCCCGAGACCAGAAGCCCACTCCGTGCTCCTGAGTCTCAGCAGAACCTCGCGGGCAGGTGCACCTGCCACCCCAGAGCCAGCCCGGCCGGGCCCTGCCTTCTGCTCCGTGGAGGCACCTGGCGTGCGGACTAAACGTGAAATACACCCGTGAAATGTGCACATGAAACCCTAGTTCGGCCCCTTCCTCAGCACCATTTGTTTTTTTTTTCTAAAGCTCTCTCTCTCCAATAACAAACACACACTTAAGCCAGATGTCATTTTTTAAAAGGATTTTATTTACTTATTCATTTTTAGGGAGAGAGGAAGGCATGCGGGGGACCTGGCCCGCAACCCAGGCATGTGCCCTGACTGGGAATCGAACCCTCGACCCTTTGGTTTGCAGGCAGTCAGTCCACTGAGTCACACCAGCCATGGCTTGGTGTCCTTTTTATATAATTGTTTCCCTCTTGGGAAACACATTTTTTTTCCTTCCCCAGGACTCCTTGGGGCCCATGTCCCTTGAGATGTGATACTATCTTAGCTGTGCCACAGTGAACAGGATGAGGTGGTTTTACGTGAGCCAAATAATTATCAGGCTCCCTGAGCACTGCGAAATTGGCCTCGTCAGCAGTATCGGGGGGGTGGGGCGCTCCTGCCCAGGCTGCGGCCACCTGTTTTCCCTTTTCAGTGGAAGACGTCATCCCTGTGAGGAATGTTAATGTCCCTGGATTCTCAGAATACTCGGTATTGGGGGTTTTGAGCATCCTGGGTTTTGACTGCAATCTTTTTCTAGTTCATGTGATTGTGTTGAGGAGGGAAAAGAGCCTGAAAAGGAAATTTTAATAATAACATTCAGGAGGTGGTCCAGTCTGTCTTTTCCTTCTGCCCCCTCCGGTGGGAGCAGAGGGCTTGCCTGCAGGACCGGGGCCCACCGGGGGCCTTGGGAAAGGGCGCCGCTCCCGTGCACGTGGTGCTGGGAGCCTGTCCCTCCCAGGAGGGAACTTGAGGCCCGTGAGCAGGGAGCCCTTTGTGATACGGTGTTAACACACACCCAGTCTCCAGCCTAAAGATTTTATTTACTTTAGGACAGAGGGGAAGAAGGGAGGAAGAGAGGGAAACATCGATGTGCGGTTGCCTCTCTCACCCACCCCCACCAGGGACCTGGCCTGCAACCCAGGCATGTGCTGGGACTGGGAATGGAACCCGTGACGTGTTGGTTCGTAGGCCAGCGCTCAGTCCACTGAGCCACTCCAGCCAGGGCGGACCCTGGAAGCTGACTTGATTTAGAGATTGGGAATATTTCTTCGGGTCCCAGCAGTGAGGTGGGCGCGAGCCGAGCTCTGGAGAGGGCGTGTTGCACTTGAGTCCGGGCACAGGGTGCTCCCGCACCGGGTGGCTGTCGGTCAGCTCTGCCCGTGTTGGGGGGGGGGGGCGGGGGAGGTGCCCGGGCCGAGGGAGTGAGCACATGGCTCTGACGGTGGTGACGCGTCTGCGTCAGTCCCGGTCGGAGCTGGAGATGCGCGGGCGGGAAGTAGCTCCACCCTCCCGTTCGCGGGCGGTCCGCCCTTCCCAGGCTGCCGCTGGTGCGCCTGTGCGCGATTACAACGATTACAACGTACCCCGCGTGTTGCAAAGTAGGAACCCAACTGTTACCGGAGCAGGTGGAAGTTAAAATGCGTGTACCGGGACAAACCGGCTGCTCAGCGCTGCCGCTTCTAGCGCACGGATCTCGTTTTACTTCCCCTTCCACGTATCTCCATGGTTGTTTTTTGTTGTTTTGTTTTTTCTTTTTTTAGAAACGCCCGTGTACACCGCTATTTCCTGATGACCCCCTCCCAGTATTAAACATCCTTTCCTGACCTCTGATAGTGACGATTACGTGTCACCTGACACTGCCCGCGTGACTCTCCTGATGTAATCACATGGAGTCTCGGTTGGAGCAGCGCTTAGGGGTTTACGTGGTTAGGACTGTGCGAGCGCGTTCCCCGCAGAGCTGCGCCGTGGTGGGGACGCGCTGGGGGTTGCCAATGCGTTAGCCACCGTTGGAGTCCGGGAGAACGCGGGGGTCGTGTTGCGGGCTTGCCTCTGATTGTCAGTGAAGGTCACGGTGGTCCCGTGCTTGGCGTGTCTGTAGATTTGTTTTGTGGCTACCTGCTTTTTGTTTCCTTCTCGCTGTTCAGTTCTCCCTAACTCATTCTTGCACCCATTCTGGAATCTTACAGAGACGAGGCAGAGGCTACACTTCCAGACGAAGCAGCGTTGGGCTTCAGAGCGACTGGGGTTTGGGGGTGGGAATGCCCGTCTGCAGGGCTGGGGCAGCTTGCTGGGTCCTGGCTGCCCCGGTCCTCCGCTCCCCTCAGAGAACGTGGTGCTCCCAGGAAGGGGGGCCCCAGTGGGGGAAGGGGCGGATGAACGAGATGATGAGCAGTGAGGAAGAGATGATGGGCCGTGGCTGGGTGGCCCAGTGGGTTGGGCATCCTCCCGTACACCAAAAGGTTGCAGGTTTGATCCCCGTTACACACATACCTAGGCTATGGGTTTGATTCCCGACTGTGGCATGAACACTAGTCCATGTTTCTCTCTCACTCACATCAGTGTTTCTCTCTCTCCCCTCCCTTCCCTCCTTGAGCCTCGTCTCTCTGAAGTCAGGAAACATGCCCTCGTTGAGTGAGGACTTCAAAAGATGCTGGCGGGGGGAGGAGGGGGGGAAGAGCCTGGGACGTGCTCCCAGCAGAAGGACCAGGCAGGTCCTCGGGGTGTCAGGGTTGATGGACTGTCATTGGAACAGTGTGCTGGGGGCGGGTGGGAGGGGGGCGGTAAGGAGAAGGGGGGCTGTGGTTTTGTGGGTCTCCTGCGGTTACCGGTGAGCCAGATGGAGGGGTCAGGTGGTTCCTGTATCCCCAGATCCCAACTGCAGGGCGGGCGCTGTCTGTGCAGACGGTCACAGGGCCGGGTGGGGGTTCTGGATCTGGGAGGGGGTGGGGAGGCCCAGAGCCAAAGGCCACTTTCCCCCTGGGGCTCCAGTTCATGAGGGCACCCTGATGAAGTGGGTGGTCCCAGCCTGGGACATGCCGGCTTCTAAGGTCGGGGGGGGGGTGAGGGGGGCGAAGGAGTGAGAGAACGAAGCTTCCCCCCCACACACACAGGTTTGTAGGACACGGTAAGATCCAGCGTTGATAGAGAGAAGCAAGATGAATGCTGGAAACACTGGTCCTCTCCCGTGTTTGCTCCGACGGGCTTTGTGTGCTGGGCGTCGGGGCCCAGCCTTGGGGGCGGGGGCGATCGGGGGCAGGGCCGGCACCTCTGAGTCTGTGAGAGCTGGAGACGCAGGTGTCGGGTGGGAGGCGGGTCTCCTGGGGCGGGGTGGGGGGCCGCAGGTTTTCAGGGTGGTGTCCTTCCCTCTGTCGTCGGCGTGCGGCCCTCGCCAAGGCCAGGCTGCCCGCGACCCAGGCTTCTGTGACTCGGCCGTTTCCCGGAGGACACAGGGGCAGCGCGTAATGGAGTGACTCAGCAATAACAGAGCAACAGGTGACTCAGTCGCCCGAGTCGGCAGGTCAGGTGACCCCGAAATGGTGGGGAGCAGCGAAAGGACTGAGACCATCACCCCGTGTCCCAGACCGAGGGGCAGTGGCCCTGGACCTGTAGTCCCTGCCGGGTCAGGTGGGACAGTTTGCAGCCGGGCGGACACAGCCTCCTGCTCCCCGTGTTGTGTCTATCTGACCTCGGGCGCTGGCCCGGTGCCCCCGGGGGTCTGAGAGCCTGCGGTCCCCTCAGCCCGTGCCCTCGTCCCCTGTCCTCTCGTTCCCAGCGGAGGTGGCCTTGAGCACGTCTTTCTCTCTCGTTTCTCCCCGTCTCCTGGCCCCAGCCTCCAACACACAGACCCTCGGGTTCTCCCCCCTGGGTCCCAGTTTCTTCTTGGACCTTTGGAAGCTCTCGTTTTGTGCCGCGTGCTCGTCCCTGGACCTGGGGGTGCCGTTCCTAGGAGTCTCCTCTGAGCCAGCCTGGACGCCTGGAGCAGTGGGTCCCCACCGGTGTCGTCTCCAGGTTCTGTGATGCTAAACAAAAAGCCACGCACCAGAACCGTGGAACCAAAGGCTAGTCGATAGATTCCAGGGCGAAGTCCGTACGGCATCGCGTCAGCGTTACTGTGAAGTCGCTTTTGGAGGAAGCGGCGTTGTCGTGCCGTTGGGCTTTCCTGGGGCGCTCTGGGGGCTCCTCCCAGAGTGGAGACATTCTGAATCAGGCCGGCAGCACCGGGGCCTTGCGGCAGAGGTCGCCGATGTCACGGAGAAGCCTCCCCCCCCCCCCCCAGTAAAGGCCGCTGTTCCCTGGGTTGTCCCTGTGCCCCGGCCCCGGGTTCTGTCCTTCCAGGCCGCCCGCCCCTCCGGTCGGCGTTACGTGCCCTGGGAGTACCCGGGCCCCGGGCCCCCGATCCGAGGGGCCGTCGTCCAGCAGTGTTGCAGAGCCCCCGGGTCACGGGGACAGACTGGAGAGAACTGTGGGCCGCGGTCCCAGCTGGCCGGTGTCAGGTGTACAGGAAGGCCCGGCCCTGCCGGCGACGTCTCCCTCCCTCTCGGGACCTGCCAGCGGCGGGGAACATGGGAGAGTCTGGGTTTCGGGGGCCACTCAGTGCCCGGCGGGTCATCTTGGGGGCTTTCATGCCCACCTGCGTTCGCAAAGGAGAAGGAAAAACTTACTCCCCTGTTCCAACCCTTACCTTGTTGGGCATATTCACGAGATTGTTTTTGTTTTGTCTTCATGAAAAATAAGGAAAACCTGCTAAAAGACCAAATACTTATATTTTAAAAAAAAGATTTTATTACTTGTTTTTAGAGAGGGAGGAAGTGAAGGAGAAAGAAAGGGAGAGAAACATCAATGTGTGGTTGTCTCTCACTCGCCCCCTACTGGGGACCTGGTCCACAACCCAGGCATGTGCCCTGACTGGGAATCGAACCAGCGACCCTGTGGTTTGCAGGCTGGTGCTCAGTGCACTGAGCCACACCAGCCAGGGCCCAGTACTTATACTTTTAAAAGTACTGTGTCTGCCTGCTAAGTGCATGGGGTCCTCCCTGCCCACCCGTCTGCAGCCAGGTGTCTGCGGGCACGGCCTTTGTCCGGGCGGGAAGTGTAGTGGGCACAGGCACGTCCTCAGCCTGCACCTCGGTGCCCCCGTCCCAGGTGTCCACCAGCAGCCAGGTTGCAGGTCACGGACCGTTTCTCTTCCCGCTGTCTGGCCCCCCGGCCGCTGACGATGCGTGTGAGTCGTAAGAAGCCCGTGTTCAGGGCCCCTCCTGTTGCCAGGGTCAGGGGCGAGGTACATGCCGGACGTCCGTCACCCCCCTCTGCGCACCCTGACGGTGTCTCCCCTCCTGAGCGTGTCCCCACCGGGGACGAACGAGTGTGTCGCCTTCTTGGGAGCTCTTCCTTCGCTTCACCACGGAGCTGTGGGTGAGCAGGCGGGGGCTCTGGGGGTGTCCTGCCCTTGGTGGTGGTACCAGCAGGGTCCCCTCTCCCAGTGTGTCTTCCTCCGAGGTTGGGGTGCCTGGTGCCGCCGGAGCTCGCGGTCAGCGGTCCCTGCCCTCTGGGAGGCGGGAGGTTAGGGTCTCATTCCTGCCCCCCGCACTTTGGAGTGCACCTGTGAGGCCGGCGGTAGTCGCACAGTGGGGCCTGGAGTGGCCTCCCCAGGCCCGAGGCCACCCCAGCTCAGGGTGGGCCGGGCACAGGTGGGGTCTGGCCCCGGAGTGCTGTTGCACTTCACTCTGGCGGTTCCCACGCGTCCCACGGGCCCGTCACCTTCGGTTTGTCTGGTTTCCGCTGGACCCCATCCCTCAGATGTGCAGGGAACGGACAGGTGGCCGCGTTCCCTTAGCACCCCACCTGCCCGGCTGTGCAGCTGTGTGACCCCGGGCCCCCAGCAGGCCCCGCCCCCACTCGGACACACACTGTGCTTTGCTCGCTCAGCCTTTTTCCTTCAATGTTTCCTTTGAATCCCTTCAGACGTAAAACATCTGTGTGTATGTTTGCGTCCGGACTTTTGTCGGCTGCAGCTCCCCGCCGTCCGCACGTGGCTCTTCGCCCCCTCCCTTCCAGTCCGGAGAGAACACTGTTCCTTCTCTGTTCCAGCCCCCCACGTCTTTCCGTTCTGCCCTGTTCCCCCCACTGTGCCCCGCTGCTCACCCAACCCCGCCTGGGGCGAGCAGGAGGGAGAAGCTGCTCACTGGGTTTGAACCCCCCCCCCCCCGCCACCTCCTGAGGGTGTAACTGCTGATCTGCTGGGCACCCTGCCCGCGGGGACGCCAGAAGGAGAAGGGTCGGGTGTCTGGAGGGGGCGGGGCCTCGAGCAGCCCGGAGTGCGCAGGTGTGCCGGGCGGTGGGTGGCTCTTCAATCCCGCCCCCTGTTGCACTGTCCGGCCTTGGAGGGCGGACACTCGGACGGGGAGCGAGAGGCCGCGCGTTATTCCCGGAACGACCCAGATCGTCACGGGCAGAGGGCAGCTGGCCCTCTTCGGGGCTCCCTTCCCGAGGCTGCGGGCTCTCGCGGGGGCGGCGCGTTGCCGTGAGTCGAGCTTTCTGGATCCGTTCCCCGCACGCCCACTCCTGGCCGCCTGCGTCTGCACGCACCTCGCGGCGGCAATGCCCCAAAATAAGGTGCTTATCTATGGCAACGGACCCCGCTTCCTCGCCGCTGGTTCCAGCGCGGCTCACGGCGGAGCGCGCTGCAGGAGGCGGCCGGCGCCACCCTGGCGGGAAGTAAAGCTGCTTTCTCGCCTGTGCGTTCAGTCATTTCCCGGTGTTTGCATTCCTGGCCGAGTTCCCTCTGGTCCCAGCTGGGGCCCACGGAGCCCCTGCTGGCCGAGTCGCACACCCCGGAGTTTCCGCAGGTGTCTGGACGTGTGTGGGCCGTGCGGAGTGTGCTCCTGGGACCCGCGTGGGGTGATATGCCGGAGGTCATTGTGTCCGAAACTGGTGGGTGGAAGCAGGGCCCCCAGTGACAGTGAACTTGGAGGTTCCGGGACAGCCGATGAGTGGGGACAGGGGGACTGGGTGCCCATCTCCCTGTGCTGGGCAGAGGCTCGGCGTAGAGAGGTGGGGATACTGAGCCCGCCCTCGCTCCCCAGGTGCCAGGTGAGCAACCTCAGCATCTCCCAGCGTCTCTGAAGTGGGGGTGTCTCCGGCACCCAGGGATCGAGACACTGAAATGCAGAGGTGCTATAGGTGTGACAGTGGTTTTGAACCACAAGGAACTGCGTGTGGCAGAGGGACCCGTGTCTCTCCGTGTGGGAGGGCGGAGGGCTCCGTGGTGGGTGTTGCAACAGTGCGTCACATATGATACAACGTGTCTGCCGCACGCAGAGTGGACGGTCAGCCTGCGGCTCCAGAGCACCCTCTTCCCCAGGCTCGCACAGCCCGCAGGCGGCATGGCCCGTCCTGGAAGCTTCTCTGGGAATCCCGGTTTCCGTGCCGCCGACGGGGGCCCATCGAAGCCGTGGGCAGCCTCTGGGTCCTGGCACCGTCTGCCACGCTGTCTGTTGCGTGCTTGCAGTGTGGCAGTGTGGGTGTCGGGGGTGAGTTGTGTGGGTTACCTTTTAAGTTTTCCCCCTACGTGTAACTGGTCACGCACTTTGAGGGCGCTGACTTTTAAAAACGTCTTTTTAACACCGCACCCTGGGTTCTTCGTCTTCATTTCTTAGTTGCTATTCCTGTGTGTATTGACCCTGCAGTGGCCAGAGGGGCGTCTCCTGGGAAGACACTGGGGAGTGTGGCTTCGGCCGGGACACGTGGCTGCTGTGTCCGTGCGGCCCAGGGGTGACTGGACTGCTCCAAACTCCAGGGCTGGGCCCCTCCAGGGGGAGCCGGAAAGCTTTGCTGGATGAATTAATTAGAGAGTGCGGGCCGAGCCCAAGGTCACGGCTGCACATGCCGGCTGGGACCAGTATTTAGAGCCTGAGAATCTTTTTATTTTTTTTAAGATTTTACTTATTTTCAGACAGAAGGGAGGGAGAAAGAGAGAGAGAGAGAAACATCAATGTGTGGTTGCCTCTCCTGTGCCTCCCTCACTGGGGACCTGGCTTGCAACCCAGGCCTGCGCCCTGACTGGGAATCGAACCGGCGACCCTTTGCCTCGAAGGCTAGCACTCAGATCACGGAGCCACACTGGCCAGGTGTAGAGCCTGAGAGTGTTGATGTTTGGGGACGTGCAGACACAGACGAGACTCGGGGGGGGGGGGCGCTGCCCCACGCTCCACGGCTCTGTCCTCTGTGCAGGCGTGTGTCCAGGGGCTGCGGGAGCGTCGGCACCCGGGGCAGTGACGGGAGCGAGTCCGCTCACACCTGCGCCCGCCCGCCAGCGCTCCTGAGGTCTGCCCCGGCCGCGGGGGGTGGGCACCCTGCGTCGCCCCACTTGCTTTTCACCCAGAACTGAGAGTAACAGAGCTTAGCGCACGTGGCTCGCTCGGCGGCTCCGAGTCCTCCTTCCAGCTGAGCTCCTGAGCGCCGTGGGCGTCGTGGGCTGGCTGCGGTCCCGTGGGCCACCTGCGTCCCGGATTGGTCCAGCCAGCGCCGAGGGCCCATGGTGTCCCTCCTACCCGGTGCACAGAGGGGACTCAGAGATGGCAGGGGACGGGGCTGGCACAGTGATGACGGTGCAGAGCGTGGCAGCAACACCTGGAGGAGCCGTCCCTGCTGGGGTGGGGTATGGGGGGGAGGGGCAGGTGGCGGGAGGTGACGGCAGAGCTGGGCGGGAATTGGCTGGACTGGACTGGAGGGACGCGCGGGGAGGCCCTGCAGGCGGAACCCGGGAGCCGGGAGCAGCAGCATGTGCGTGTGTCACCCAGGGACGTGGCCAGCGAGAGGCCGGAGCAGCGGGCTCCGACCAGCGTGACAGCCCGGTGCTGAGGGAGCGTTTGAATGACGTCCCAAGGCCACTGCGTACCACCTGTCCCTCACCCGCAGCGCCGGCTGTCGCTGACCGTCCTACCGGCCCTCCTCCTGCTCCCCACCCACGCTTTGCCCGCCCCCGGGAGCCGGTCAGAGCCAGTCGGACACCCTCTGTCCCCTGGGGGAGGTTCCCCCACGTCCCAGTCTGCTGGGGGGATCCAGAGGGGGTGTGGGGGGGTTGGTGGGGGGACTGGAGAGGGGTTGGTCCGTCTGGACCATCACAGGAGCCCCGAGTTGGGGTCTGTCGTGTGTGTGTGTGTGTGTGTGTGTGTGAGAGAGAGAGAGGGAGAGAGAGAGAGAGAGGCGTGTGAGGCCCTCTGGCCTTCCTGGAGTGTACCAGCCACTGCAGAAGCTGCCCGTTCGCTTCCACCTTGAGGTATGAGGTCCTGCCCCCTGTTTCAGGGGAGGGGGTGGAGGCTTCGAGACCTTGGGTGGCCTGTCCAGCTCTCCCCAGGTGCCTCCTGCGTGGGGCAGGGTGGAGAGTCTGGTGCCGACAGCAGCTGGGGTTCCCGGGCGGCGCCCGGCAGCCTTGCTAGGCCGGCCCGTTTCTGCTGACAGAGGAACGAGCTGGCGGCTGTGATTGGCCTGGGAACTGGTCCCTGGGGAGAGGGCCGAGGCCAGGGCGGCTCTGCCGGGCCTCACAGCCGGAGTGTCTGGACACAGCGCGGCGTCTGCTGAGTCGGCAGCACCTGCTCCGAATCCCGTGCGGTGGGCTACAGGTGATCCCAAAGCCCCACCTGGTGCTCGTGGCTTGGCCCTCAGCCTGGAGGGCCCCCCTGCAGGGGGAACCCGAGATGCAGCACCAGGCCCCAGGACCGTCCCCTCTGAATATTTCTCTGCCCTCCCAGGCATTCCCAGCTTCCCAGCGAGCAGGCTGGCCGCCCTCCCTGCAGGTGAAGTCCCCGCGGGGCAGGGGCGCCCAGAGCTGGGGTACTCCAGTTTGCTCGGGCGGCACGCAGCCCCGTGGGAGCCGGGGCGGTGTCTGTGCCGCCGTCGGAGGCCTCGAGGGGCGAGCTGAAGGGGGAGGGGCCCAGGCCATCACCTGGCCCGTCCAGGCTGGATGGCCGTGGGTCACTGGCGGCGTGTTTAGTGACCACGTGTTTTGAAGGACGAAGACGACCGGGCGGTTCACGGAGTCACGGCACCGAGGGCGCTGCAAGGCTGCCGCCAAACCAGAACGAAGGGGCCGAGTTCTCTTGGGACTTGGAATGCGCTGGGGCGGGTGTTCCTGGGGGGTGGCGGCCGGCACCCACGGGGGCCCCTGGCTGAGCCCAGGGCGGCCTCTTCCGCCGGAGGCTCCTGGCCGCTGTCACGCGGGTCCCAGCCCTCGGTCACATGTCCGCGGCCGGGCTCTGAACCTGCCCTGCACTTCAGCCCTGACGGCTGTCCTGTTTGCGGGGTGGAAGTGAGCCTCCCTCCCGCCCCCCTTGCCTGGCCCAGGGCGGCAGCCTCCGTCCGGTCGCCCCGTTGCCCGCCCGGCTCCTCCTCTGTGGGTTCAGGCAGGGCGGGGGCTTCAGCCTTCGTGGCTCGGGCGGGGGCACTGTTCCGTCGGCTGTGGGACAGTCCCCTGCCCGCCCCTCCCCCCTGGACTTCCACCAGCTCCCCACCCTTTCCGCAGCTCCTGGCTGTCTGCAGGCCGCGTGGGCCGCCTGCCTCTCTGCCTCAGTGTCCTCCTCCCCCCTCTTCCCCACCGCTGCCCTGTCCTGTCTCCCTCGGGTGCCTTGAAGGCTCCCCGTCACCCCGCTGGGCTGCGTTTGTCTCTGCTGAAGTCTTCCTGCGGTTGATGAAGGGGGAGAGGGGACGGTGGCCTGCCCCCGGCCTCCTCCCTGGGTCTAGCAAAGTCATCTAATGCTATCCCCTCCCCTCCCCTCCCCTCCCCTCCCCTCCCCTCCCCTCCCCTCCCCTCCCTTCCCTCCCCTCCGGGCGTGGTAGGGTCCTTTGCGTGGCGGTGGCTACCTAACCAAGTACAAGCAGGAGCGTTAACACTGCTTTTGGTTTAAAAACAAATCAATACAGGGAAAAGAAAAACAAGCAACTCGTCAAATAGAATTTGTGTCTCGGCGGTAGAATGAATTGCACTTGGTTTATTGAATGCCTAGTTTGTACTGTAAGATAGCCACCCCCCCCCCCACACACACACTGGGCCACCTCACAGATGCAGAAGCTGAGGCTGGAGGGGTCTCCTGGCCGCAGCGGGATTCGAACCCAGCTCCCTGTAACCCGAGCTTGGTTTTCTGCTCTGTGCTCTCCTGCCTCCGGGGAAAGCCACGCCACTCTGGTGATTTCCATAAACCTTGTCCTCGTGTTCAGGGAAGCCTGCTACGGAGAATTCCAGGGTGGGCCTTGGCAGGCAGGAGGGGTTGGACGGGAGCCCCGATCGGTTTTCTTCTTACACGCCTGCCACGGGGAGGCCTTCGCTTGCTTCTGGAGAAGGCAGACCCCCCCCCCCCCCCGCCCCCTGGGAACCCTCACTCAGCACTTGACCGAGAACTTACGGAGGCGCCTCTCGCTCGTGCTCTCACCTGCCCTGTGCCCGCGGGTGTCACCTCTGTCCCCCGTGTTCCCTTCCCTTCCAGGAGCCTCGCTGGACACACTTCTCGGAAGCCGGGCCTCCACCTGGGCTCCGAGCCTCTCCCTTCCACGGCACAGCCGCTCCCTCCCAGCGCGACGGTGACGCGGCCGAGGCAGCCAGGGCCAGCAGCCTCGGCGGGGCTGTGGCTGGGCCGTGTCCCTGCCGGCTCCTGGCAAATTTGGGGGGCCTGGAGGCTGTTTCCCCTGGCACCCCCAGGTCAGCAGGGCTCAGCCACGGGGCCCTCTCCAGGGCCAACACCCGGGACACCTTCGTCTTAGGGAGACGCGGTGCAGACGTCCCCCAGGCAGCCCCTTGCTTCTGCGGGAGCCGGCTGCTGGCTCCCGAGGGGGCTGCCGGCCGCTGCCCCGGGAACCGGCCAGGTGGGTGCCGTTTCAGCTCACCGGTCCAGCGTCATCGCTTACTGGCTATGACGACATTCATCCTTGTTTTAAAAAAAGATTTTATTCATTTATTTATTTTTAGGGAGGGAGGGAGGGAGAGAAACGTCAACGTGTGGTTGCCTCTTGTGCACCTCCTAAATGAGAATGAAAGCGTTCCATGGAGAAACGCCCCCATTGTTGCCTGTCCCCCCCCCCCCCACCTCACTGGAAAGGTGGCAGAGAAGCTGCTTAGGTCAGTGTGTGAGGGCAGACCTGGGGCCTGGGCGGCCCGGTCTGTGTGGGATGAGCACACCTGGGGCCTGGGCGGCTCTGTCTCCGTGGGATGAGCACACCTGGGGCTGGGGCGGCTCTGTCTGCGTGGGAAGGGCAGAGGCTGATGTGCCCCACCCAGGGGCCTTGGCGGGCTGCTGGCTGCAGAGCGCTGATCTTTTTGGCTGGTTCTCAGCTGCCCAAGCAGGTTTGGGCCGTGGGTGGGAAACGCTTGATTAATTATGGGTGAGCCTGGGGGCCCATAATTGCTGCGGGGGTGTCCACTTGGAGGGCTGCTCTCCTGCACCCAGCACCCAGGGGTGCTGGCCATCTGCTGGGCAGGTGCACACCCTGAGAGCAGAGCGTGTGCTTGGGGGCTCCTCTCCGGGGACGCCCGGAGACACAGTGGGGCCGAGGGGTCTGTGGTGACGTCCTGTGGGAGGTGGGCAGGTGACGCATTGGCCAGAAACAACACTGGACATTTTCTGTGAGAGGCGAGAAGGAAAAGGCTTCAGACACATGGGTCTTTCTGGATCCTCAAGCACCAGCATTGACTCACTTGTACTCTCTCTCTCTCTTTTTTTTTTTTTAAGAGTCAGGAGGAGGGAGGGAGAAAGGGAGGGAGAGAAACATGGGTGTGGGAGAGAAACATGCATCGGTTGCCTCTTGCGTGCGCACCGACTGGGGACCGAAACCACAACCCAGGCATGTGCCCTGACTGGGAATTGAACCGGCGACCTCTCGGATTGTGGGGTGACGCCCAACCCACTGAGCCACACCAGTCAGGGCTGTGCTGGTTCTTTTTCACGTAAGCTTGAGAGTGCCAGCCCTCTCTGGTTTGCAGACAGACCGCCCGTGTCTCAGCAGCAGCTCGGGTCCAGTCGACGCCGGGAGCCACGCTGGGCACCTGGCCCTCACTTGTGTGCAAAACTGTGTCCCCATGTTGCACAGTCCCTGAACTGTTGGGCGGCCACGTGTTGGTGAGTTGGGGACGTCTCGGAGGCTGTCTCGTCAAGAAGGAAGCATGGGTTTCAAGCCAGGGCCTTCCGTGTGGTTAAACGAGACGTCATCGGCGGAACCGGAAGCTGGAAAAGCACGTGGACGATTAGTGTTGGGCTTGACCCTCATGCGGTGGAGCCTGAGTCGCCTTGCATGGGGGGCGTTCTGGCCACGAAGACGCTTCAAGCTTCTGGTTTGCCGCTGCCGTGCTCCATGACGAGGACTCAGTTCTCCGTGCGTCTGTGGGCAGCACACACGACAGGCATCAGCTGCAGGATGCGCCTGTGAAATGTGGTGGTCACCTTGTGTGGGTTATAAAAATGTCACGATGTCTTTGTTTTTTTTTACACTCCCTGCCTTCTTTTCCCAACAAGCAGGTAAGCGGCCCCACCCAGCAGGGTCCCGGACCTGCTCCCTGTTTTCATACATTCTTTGGCGTTTGTTGAGGTCACACTTGTGGTGACCTGAGGAGAGGAGGAGGCCACAGCATGTTTTCCGCCTCCAGCCGTGCGCCTGGGCATGACGGGGACGGTGACGGAGTGCCAGCCTCACCAGTGCCCAGCTTCTCCTCCTCGTGGTCGATGTTTAGGGCTGCAAGTAGAGTGACAAAAAAAATCACATCTCGCCCTGGCTGGCGCAGCTCCGTGGATGGAGCGCGGGCTGCAAACCAAAGCATCGCAGGTTCGATTCCCAGTCAGGGCACATGCCTGGGTTGCAGGCCACAGCCCCCAGCAACCGCACATTGATGTTTCTCTCTCTCTCTCTCTGTCTCTCTCTCTTTCTCCCTCCCTTCCCTCTCTAAAAATAAATAAAATCTTTTAAAAAATCACATCTCAGAAACAAACGTCATTGTTTTTATAAGTCTCAGTAACTTCTGTGTGGGGTTGGACCTCTTTCAGCTTGAGACTTGTCATTGGAGGCATAACAAATAACTAGAGTCCTGGCCCGGGCCAGGGAGCTCAGTGGGTTAGAGCATTGTCCCGATATGCCAGGGCTGCAGGTTCGAGACCCGGGCAGACATGTATAGGAATCAGCCAGTGAACCCTGGCTGGTGTGGCTCAGTGGACTGAGTGCCGGCCTGCGACCCAAAGGGTTGCTGGTTCAATTCCCAGTCAAGGCACCTGGCTGGGTTGCGGGCCAGGTCCCCAGTTGGGGACATGTGAGAGGCAACCACACATTGATGTTTCTTTTTCTCCCTGCCTTCCCCTCTAAAATAAATAAATAAATAAAATCTAAAAAAAAAAACAAAACTAAAAATCAACCAATGAACATACCAGTAAGGGGAATACCAGATAATTGTCTCTCAAAAGCAACACATAAAAAAAAAATCTTTAAAACAGTATATAAGCCCTGGCTGGCGTAGCTCAGTGGATTGAGTGCGGGCTGGGAACCAAAGTGTCCCAGGTTCGATTCCCAGCCAGGGTACATTCCTGGGTTGCAGGCCATAACCCCCAGCAACCGCACATTGATGTTTCTCTCTCTCTCTCTCTCTCCCTCCCTTCCCTCCCTTAAAATAAATAAATAAAATCTTAAAAAAAAAAAACAGTATAAAGAAGGAAAAAATGATTTACACTTTCTTTCCCCAGACCGTTTTGCTACTTGAATCCCCTGAGGCGTGGTCTCGAGGTTCACCCACATTCTGCTGGGCTCACGGCTTCCTTCCCCTGCGGGGCGAGCATCCCCTCCATGGGGCGTGCGGCCTGCCCCCGCTCGCCCGCTCATCCGTGGCGGCCCTTGGGCTGCTCCCACCTTTCGGCCATGAATCACGCCGCCGCCGCCGCGAAGGCTGGTGGGCAGGCATCTGCTTCCTGCTGCCGGTCCCGCGGGGCTCGGCCTGGCAGTGGGATCGCCGGGTGCCGGGGCCGGTCTGTGTTCAGGGTTTCCAGGGGTCTCTGCAGGGTTTGGCGTCCCGCCAGCACCGCCCCGGGTTCCACCGTCCCCTCATGCTCCCTAATGCTTCTTACTTATTTATTTAATTTTCCCAATAACAGCCATCCTGCCGTGAAGAGATACATAGAACATTGTGGTTTGGACTCGTGTTTCCTGATGGTGAGTGGTGTTGAGCATCTTTTCGGGTACTCATTGGGCATTTATATATATATATATATTCCTGGGAGAAATACCGGTTCCAGTCTTGCCCTCGTTTTCATCGGGCTTTTTGGGTTGAGTTGTAGGAATTCTTTTTGGTTTCCGGATGCCGATCTTCCTGCTCGATACATGATCCGCCAACATTTCCTCCCGTTCCCTAGGTCGCGTTTCTACTGTGTGGGTAGCGCCCTTTGATGAACAACAGTTTTTAGTTTTGAAGTCCATCGTATTTCCTTCTCCCCCATCGCCTGTGGTGTGGGTGTCCCGTCCAAGGAGTCGCTGCCAAACCCAACATCACGATGCTTCCCTCCTGCGTTTTCTTCTGAGTTGGATGGTTCAGACTCTCATGTGTAGGTCTCTCATCCCTGTGGAGTTAATTCCTTTTGAAGATTATCTATTTATTTATGTGTTTAGACAGAGGAGAGGGGAAGGAGAAAGAGAGGCAGAGAAACGTCAATGTGTGGTCGCCTCTCACGCGCCCCCTACTGGGGGTCTGGCCCGCAGCCCAGGCCTGTGCCCTGACTGGGAATCAAACCAGTGACCCTTTGATTTGCAGGCTGGCACTCAGTCCACTGAGCCACACCAGCCAGGGCTACAGTTAAAATTTTTTAAATTGATTTTGAAAGAGAGAGAGAAGGAAAGAAATACCGATTCGTTGTTCTACTTTTGCCTTCATTGGCTGATCTTCTTGTGTGTGCCCTGACCGGGGATTGAACCCGCAACCTGGCCAGGGCATTTTGAGTTGACTTGTGTCCACTGCGTAAAGTGAGGTTCCAGCTCCACCTCTTCGGGCCGGGGGGCGTGTGGTTGCCCAGCTCTCCCGATGGGTCGTTTTAGGGCATGGAAGGAGACGCTGCGCTGCCCGCCCCTCACAGGGGCCCCGGCTAACGGCCTGGGAGGGAGAGGTCCCAGCCTCTCCTGCGCTGTGGGCTGCCGGCCCCCTGCAGGGGGCTCCGTGGGGGGCTCTCTCGGAGCACTGTTTCCTGGAAATCTGCAGGGGCTGGCGCAGGTGAGCCGGGGGGCGGGCGGGGGGCGGACAGCTTGTGCAGGGAAGATGAGAAGCACTCGGGAGTTGTGGGCTGCCCCATCACTTCCTGTCTCCGCTTCTGTGTGTTTTGTTTGCCGGCGGCTCGCTGCGGCTGAACCCTCCCAGCAGTCTTTCGTCTGGGGTGTTCTCGGCGGGGGGGGAGGGGGGGGGAGTGAGTGTGCTGATTTTAGCTCTTTGTCACGGTGGGGAGAAACGCGACTTCACACCCTTCCCAGCGCGCCTGGCCCGGCCCGGGGTGTTTCGGAAGAAGATGAGTTGACAAGTGGCTGTAGCCCGTCAGCTGCAGCGTGGTGCGCCGCTAGCCCGCGGCAGGGCTCTGCTGCTCAACGGGCTGGCCGCAGGCCCAGTTCCTGTGGGCGCAGCTGTGGGCCCGAGGGCGGGTCCCGCGTGTCTCTCCGGGCGAATCCCCGGGGGACGCAGCTGCAGGGTTTTCTGTGACTGCATGTGCAAGGGGGGCTCGGAGCGGCCCCTCCGTGAGTCTCGCTTCCGTTCCGTTAGTGCCTTCTGTGCCCCCCGGGGGGGGCGGTGTCTGGCCCCTCACCTGCAGGTTCAGGGGTGGCAGCAGCTGGGGTGGTGCCCTCTGCTGGGCCCCCTGCGATCAGTCGGGGTCGTGGGCAGTGGGGGAAGGCAACACAAGGGTGGGCGAGAGGGTCGCTTGGGAGAAGAGGACTTAGGGGTGTTTGTTACAAAGTTCCGCATGTGAAAGTCTTTCCTACATATAAAAACACGTAAAGGTCATCAGTTCAACCACACCGGTAAGAAGTTTTTAGGGAACACCACTTTAAAGTAAAAGGAGAGTGAACTGGAAGAGAAACATTGGTGGTGCAGAGGAGGAATGGCCGGTTTTCTTGGCGGGTAAAGGACTTTTGTAAGTCGGCACGAAAACCCAGTAATCCGACGGAAACGCGAGGGCAGGGTGTCTGCAGGTGGGGGGCCGGAAGTGAGAAGCGGGGAGCGGTCCGGCCCGTGAAGATGCCGACGCGACCTCACTTGTGCGGGCTCGGGAGCTGGGGGGGGGGGGGGGGGGCGGCGTCCCGAAGGGAAGGAGGCAGCGGGCACATGGAGCCGTGGACGGCGGGAGCCCGCTGGGCGCGTGTTCGGAGATGTGCCGGTGCAGGCGCTTTGCCCTGGAAGTGTGTGCTACAGAGACACATGCACCCCCCACCGTGCCTTCCGCTCGGGTTAGAAAACGCCGGGCTCGGTGTACATGCCCTCCATGGCCGCACGATGGGGCGGCCTTGAGCCCACGAGCGGGCGGAGGCTCGGGCTGCGCGGTGTCAGAGTCTGGGTTGGGGGAGCGCGCCCACCCCCCCGCTCGTGGCTTCACCTGCGGCAACCACCTCGGAAGGGAGGCCCGTGGGACTGAAAACACAGGGGCTGCACAGGGTCGGGGGTCAGCGGACGGGGGTGCGGGGTGGGAGGAGGCGGCCTGGGCACTCTGGGCCTTTCCCTTGGGTGCCCCGTGGGAGACACGGCCTCTGGGCGGGTGGGCGGCCCCGGGGAGGGTGCCGGAGGTGAGGAAAGGACGCGGAAGGACCAGGGCTGGAACCCGGGAACAGGAACCGGCCAGGGTCTCGGCTCAGGCGTTGGAGCAGCAGGACGGACAGAAGGACGGGGCCGGAGCTCGGGGCGTCCCGGCGGAGGGAGCACGGAGCTCGGCCGTGTCTGTGGGTGTGAAAACGCCAGACAGCCATCGCTGCCACTGGAGCCGCAGGAGGACCAGCCGCCCCCGGGAAGCGTCCGGGTGAATGGCGGCGTGGGGAGGCTCGGAGAACCGGGCAGTTTGCCATGGGCGTGAGTCTCGGGTTGGACGCTGTCTTCCGTGCGTCAGCCCGTCCGTGGAGTGGAAGGCGTCCTGTCTCAAGGTCGACAAGGACAGGGGCCACCCGAGAGGTGACCGGCGGGGGTGGGGTCTCGTCGGGAGTCAGGCCGGGGCCCGCGTGCCCCCCTGATTGATTCTCAAGGCCCCGAATGTTGCTGCGGCGGCTCGGGGTCCTTTTCGTCCATCTTGCTTTTTTCTTTGTTCTTCATCTGTCTTGCCCAGGAGTTTATTGGGGCTTTTCTGTCGAAACAGAAAAACCTCTCTGAAACCACACTTGTGCACAGCGGCTGGATCTGGAAACTTCTTCGTCGCCAGAGAAACAAACAGTAAGATGAGGCCCAGGGCTCGGGGTAGTGTTACTTTTTTTCCTTTTGTAAAGACTTTATTTATTTATTTTTAGAGGCAGGGGAGGGGAGGAAGGAAGAGGGAGAGAAACACCCATGTGTGCCTCTTGTATGCACCCTGACGGAGGCCCGAACCCCTGACCTCCTGCTTTGTGGGACGGTGGTGGGCCCACTGAGCCCCACCAGTCAGGTCTGTGCTGTGACTGCAGTACAGTCGAAGTTTTTAAAAACCGGTGGAGTCTGGTTTCTGTTTAGCCCGTGCGCTAATCATTAACCAGGGTGTGCGGTGAAGCGGACAGGCCTGCGTGCCGGCCGGCGGGAGGTCGCCGTGGGAGCCGCAGGAATGCCTGGGGGAATTCCGCCGGACCAGGCGGTGGGAGGACATGATGCGCGTTCTCACGCATGCGGCTTCGGGCGAACAGAACCAGTGGTGTGCAGGGGTGAGAGGGCTCCGTGATTGGGGGAGAGAGGAAACCCGTCCGATACAGAATCTCGGGCGTGTTCTTCACCCAGGGCTGCCGCGCCGCACTGCGCCCGCTGCACAGACTCGGAGCCCGAGGACGGCGGAGACCCACCCTCCCCCGGTTCTGGAGGCCGGGCCCAGCTGCCCAGCTGCCCCACCGCCTCGGCCCTGCGGGCTCTGCCAGCGGCTGGTGGCTGTCCTGGGCTCAGACAGAGGTCATCCAGCCTCTGCCTTCATCCTCACATGCCCCTCCCCCCACCTCTGTGTTTCCTCCTTGTCTGTTTCTTTCAAGGGCATTTGTCAGGGGTTCAGCACCCGCCCCCCATCCAGGATGATGGTCTCACCACTCGATCCTTCACCTTGGTTCCATTTGCAAAGACCTTTGTTCGAAATAAGGCCACGTTCTGAGGTTTGGGGGTAGGTTAGGAGCTGGTTGTCTGTCTGTGGCGGGGGACACACAGTGTCACCCAACACAGTCTGTCGATTGGCCTCCCAAATTTGCGCCTGTGCCGTGGGCCAGCCACACTCACCCCGCAGCAGCACCCCGCTGGTGAACGCTGGCTCGTGAGGGCGGAGAGGTGAAGGGTGAGGGGCTTCAAGCAGACCCCTCGTCCGGGGTCATCGTGGACTCGCAGCCGGGAGGAGGAAATGACAGAGAGCGAGCCTGCGTGCCCGCGCCTCGGCGTCCCCAAGGAGGGCGCTTGACAAGACACGGCCAGGGCGCTGGCGTCGAAGTGAAAACGTGTTTGCGTCATCATGGGGCCGTCCTGTCCCGTCATGTGTGTGGGGCCGCCACCCCCATCGTCCCTGACCCCGGCCGGCCGCAGCCTTCTCCCGTGTGCATCCGTCACTGGAGATTCGTGGGGCAGTGACTGGCGCCCTCTGGTGGCTCAGCAGCGCCCCGTGGGGTGGGGTGGACGGGCTGCCGGCTGTGTGACCCTTCCTCATGGGGGGGTATCCGGGTGGGAGAGCTGTCGTGCACGTGTGTCCATGTGAACATGCGGTCACATCCCCGGGGTACATGCCCCAAGCACAGTTGCTAGGTCGTGGGGTGGCTGCATGTTTGTTTTTCCAGAAAGCATGGAATTGTTCTCCTGAGTAGCTGGACCCCCCTCGCCACCCACCGTGTTCCCGGCAGCGTAGAACTTTCTGGTCTTTGTCACGGGTGTTGGCTGTCGACACTGGTCTTCCGTTTGCAGCTGTCCTCGCAGGCCTGTCGTGAAGTGACGTCCTGGTTTTGATGTTCATGTCCCCAGGGGCTGGTGGTGCTGGATCTCCTCTCGTGTGCTGCCGTGTCGTGGTGTACCTGCGTGGGGGCCGCCTCTGGGTGTCTTCCGCCCACGTTCTCGCGGATGGTCTCTGAACTGTGCAGGCTTGAGTTTCCCCAAGTTTTACTTTTAAAAAAGTTTATTGATTGATTTGTAGAGGGCAGGGGGAAGGGGGCTCGGAGAGGAAGAGAGAGAGAGAGACAGACAGACAGACATCGATTTGTTGTTCCACTCATTTATGTGTTCGTTGGCTGCTGCTTGTATGTGCCCTGACCGGGGATCGAACCAGCAACCTTGGTGAATCGAGACGCTCCAACCGGCTGAGCCACCCGACCAGGCCCCACTAAGTTTTACTTTGGGTGACATTTAGTGTTTCTGCGGGTTAGGTGTTCGGTGTCAAGTCCCCAAAATCTTTGCCACGCCCCGGATCCTGAAGACTTCCTCTCGTGTTTTTTTCTTAGTAACTTTCGCCATTTTATGTTTTCCATGAGCCCTGGACCCAAGTTGAGTTGATTTTCCCGCAAGGTGAGAGGGCTGGGTGAGGCCCACTTCGGGTGCCCGGCAGGTCCGGCTGCCGCAGCCCCGTGTCCGGAGAAGGCCACCGAGGTGCACTGGCGTCTTGTCCAAACAGCCGCACAGGGTTGGCGTGGGTCCCCGACACAAGGTCAGCCTGTGTCCGAGCGTGGCCCCTGCCCTGCAGGCAGCCGGAGATGATCCTTGCAGGGGGTGCCACCGCAGCCCCTCTCTTCCAGCCGGAGAGTGGCCGTCGTCACTTCTGACGGCGCCCGGCGTGGTCAGCGCGCAGAGTAACACCGTCTGGGTCACGTTTGTTTGTTCGTTGGACTCCGGGGAGTTTGGGGGCTCGGGAGGCGCTGGGGAACGATCCGGAAGGAGCAGTTCGAGGAGCAGTGCGGAGTCTGCAGGGAGATGGAAGTGGCCGTGAGGAGTGAGTCTGAGGTCGCCGGGTCAAGGACAGGCGAGGGGAAGTGGGCGCTGAGCCGCCTGCTCTCGGCCCCCTCCCCCCGCCGCCCCCCCGCCCCGTGGTCAGGCGCCAGCACGGGGGGGGGGGGGGGGGATCCAGGGAGGGAGTAATAATTAAAAAGCCGTGGTTCGGTAACGTCTCCGCCATCGGAACAGGGCTCGCGGGACAGGAAGCGTTAACCGGTCTGCTTCACAGCAAAGCCTGGCGCCCGGCCTGGGCTGCCTCCGCGCGGAGAGACTGGGCAGAGGGTCCAGCTGGCCGTGTGCTCCTCCGTCCATTCAGTCTCTGGAAACGGGGACGTGGGCTTTCCTCTGGAGCCTGTCCCCCCGAAGGACCCTGGGTTCCCGGCCGTCGTTTCTGTTATCAGTCTCTTTATCCCCGCCCAGGGGGCCAGACGGAAGCGTGTGGGTGGCATTAGGATGCCCCGGCCAGAGTCGTCCTTGTCTTTTCCCAGGACAGAGCCCCCCTGCCCCCGTCCCGGGAAAAGGGGCTCTGCTGTCTCAGCCTGCCCCCGGACCCTCTTGGAAGACGGGGAGGGCGACAGGGCCGACCTCACCCGCACCCGCACGGTGGGGAGAGGAGACCCTCTGGCTGGTTCCCCCTCAGGGCTTCCACCTTTAGGAGAGGGGTGCACAGCAGCAAGACGAGCACAGTGAGTGTGAGAGACAGAGTGTGAGAGTGTGTGTGAATGGGTGTGTGTGAGTGTGTGGGAGGGTGTGTGTGTGTCTGAGTGAGAGTGAGTGTGAGAGAGTGAGTGTGAGAGTGTGAGTGCAAGAGAGTGTGTGGGGAGTGCAGAGAGGGTCCACAGACCCCCGTTTCAGGCTCCGAGTCTGCACGGGGAGACCGCAGTCCATCAGCATTTGGTGCTACGTGATTCACATCCACCTGTCGGGCCTGCGTCACCGCCTGGACACAGGCACCGTCCTGTCCTGTCCTGCCTTTGCTTGGTGGCAGCTGCCAGCCAGGCCGTGGCTGAGACCAGAGCTTGGCTTCCTGAGAGGGTGGGGGCGTGCCTGTGTGTACCCATGCACACGTGTGGGCGCATGCACACACACACACACACAGACACACACACCCCGTTAAGGGTGCCCCTGTCGCAGTGAGCGCTGTGTGGAAGGCTCCTAACGAGAAGCTCCCGGGGCCCACCGCCCTGCCCGCATTTCGCTCTGTGACGCTGGACTGGGCGGGGGGCCTGGGGGACGGGGTCCCGCAGACCCCCCAGAAGTTGGGGCCCCTCCCTGTGAGCATCGCTGAGAGACACGCACGGCCTCGGCGGCAGGCGTGGAAGCCTGAGCGGACTGCCTGGACCCGCCCGCTGGGGCCTGTGGACCAGCCGTTGACCCCGGGGGTCCCGAGGGGGGGTGTCTGGGGGCTCCCGAGGGGGGGTGTTTGAGGAAGGGGCACCCTGCTCGTGGCTCAGCACGTCCGGGGGCCCGCCGGGTCGTGAAGGTCGCTGTGGGTGTGTTCCCTGCGTTGCCAAGCGTCCTTGGTGCCCACAGCTACCGGCTTTGACGGCTGGCTGCTTTCGAACACAATCCAAGTTTAGCTTTCCAATACCTGGGACGGGTGGGCGTGTGCTGTTTTTTTGTCTTCCAGCTTTTTAAAAAAATATTTTATTTATTTATTTTTAGAGAGAGGGGAAGGACAGGAGGGAGAGAGGGAGAGAAACATCCATGTGTGGTCGCCTCTCACGCACCCCCCCCCCACTGGGCAGGACGTGTCCGGCGCCCAGCCTTGAGCCGCATGTGCGGAGACTGCGTGAGGCCGAGCCTGGCCCTGGGCCCCCACTGGGAGGGTCGGTGAACCCAGGGGGCAGCCGTGGGTCTGGCCGTTCAGGTTGCAGCCTCCTGCAGGTCCTTCAGCTTCTGTCGCCCTGTCCCCACCCCCAGAAGAGGAACGGTTTTCCCCGGATCAAGGTGGTGATCGGTAAACCTGATCACTTTAAAGTAAGAGGAGTCCAGTCTCAGCAAAGCAGGAAGCCGCCCGTGGCAGGCGGGCCCTCATACTCACAGCCATCGTTTCTCACTGCGGCCGCCCAGGCTGGCGGAAGCTTCCCCGCCCTAACCGCACGCCGTGGGCCTCGCGGCCGCGGTGGAGGCATGCACTCACGCGGTCGGGCAGCCGGTCCCCAGAACTCGATCCCCCCAGGCCGAAACCGGACCCCGAGGCCTCTCTCCGCTCTGCACCCCGCCCCGGGCCCCTGGCACCCTGCACTCAGCGTGTCGTCTCTCTGACTTGGACCGGGTGCCGCCTGCACGTGGGGTCATGTGGCGCTTGTCTCGGGTGACTGTAATTATTCTCAGTCCTGGCCCCCCCCCCCCCCCGCCCCCCGGAAGTCGCTCGCTCCCTCCTCCTTCCCCTGCCGCAGGCTCTGCTGCTGGCTGGCCCAAGTGGTGGACGAGTTCTCTCCTTTCTCGAGGGAGTGAGACACCTTGTGGCGCCCTCTGGTGCCTGGGACGGGGCACCCAGGGAAGAGTGAAGGGCACCTAGAAGCCAGGGGACATTCAGGCAGGAGAGGGCCGCTCGCTCAGGGCACGGTGGAGCCCGGTGGCCCCCTCCCCCGGCCGTGGGGAGATTCAGGCCATGCCCCCCCACCGAGGGGAGAGGAGTCACACGAGCCTCTCTCTGTGTCCCGTGCCCGATTCCGCACTGCCCTGGGCTTTCCTGGCCCGTTTGAAACGGAGCCCGTGGGTTCGAGTTCACTCGGGAACGGCGTCCCCAACGTGGCGTGTAGGTATTGGCGGCGTTGGCGTCCCAGGTCACTCCCGTCCCACGTGTCTGTGAACTGGCACCGGGTTTCATGCCGAGGGGGTGAAGGACCCGTGGCTGAGGACCAGAGCAAAAGGCACCGGCGGCAGAGGCGGGGGGGGGACGCCATGCCTGGCTCTCCTGGGGGCCACCGCCTGAGCTCTGCGTGGGTTGCGGGGGGGGGGGACACGCAGAGGGACGTCCCGTGAACACCCGGTCACTTCTCGACCGGAGCCGTCTGGCCCATCAGCCCCCACCGTGGGCTTGCTGTCCGCCCTGCTGCCTGTCCTGTGTGAGCGTCTCCGGGCGCGAGCAGGGGAGAGCGAGCCTGTGGGGACTGTCACCGGTGCTCTGGGAAAGGCTGTGCGTGGGGGGAGGGGGCGAGAAACGACAGCCCTCCCACGTCACCGCCCATGCCCGAGAAGAGCCAGCTGTGCTGTGGGCGGGGCCCTACTCCCCCCACCCCAGCAGATGCTCCCTGTCCCTCAGCCCCAGGCTCTCGCGCCCAGAGCCCTCCCTGCCCGGGCCTCGGGCGCCCCTCCACTCGCAGCGTTCTCTCCTGGCAGACCTCCGTGTGCGCGAAGATCGTGCAGCTCCTGGGCCAGAGCGAGGTGGACTGCCGCCAGAAGAAGGTGGTCATCGTGAGCCAGGACAGCTTCTACCGCGTCCTCACGTTGGAGCAGAAGGCCAAGGCCCTGAGGGGCCAGTTCAACTTCGATCACCCAGGTGAGCTGGGGCTCACGGGGAGGCGGGGGGCGGGGGTGAGGGGGGAGCCGCCTGGCCTTGCTGTTGGGGGGCGGAGGGAGCCTGGCAGGGTCTCGGCGGGGCTGCACGGGAGGCCGTTTTCCCACACGACACGCAGTTCTCAGCTCCCCAAATTCTCGTGGGGTCTGTGTCCTGGACGAGGTGACCCTGTGTGAGCCCATCCCTCGAGATGGGCCAGACCCAGGAGAGACCACGCATGGCTGGCGGTCCTGTCCCCTCCGCTCTGAAGCAGCCTGTCCGTCTCACTGTCCCCGGTACCCGGCACCGGCACTGGGCGGGTGTGCGTGGGTGTCAGACTCACTGGCTGGCTGGCAGGGGGGCGGTGGGGGCCTGGGGTGGCGGCCTGAATGACTTTAGCCTGGACAGTCCTTGGTCCTTGATCAGCATACTGCCCCTTCGGCTGGGGGTTCTTTTTTCTTTTTAAGATTTTGTTTATTTAGCCCTGGCTGGCGTAGCTCAGTGGATTGAGCGTGGGCTGGGAACCAAAGTGTCCCAGGTTCGATTCCCAGCCAGGGTACATGCCTGGGTTGCAGGCCATAACACCTAGCAACTGCACATTGATGTTTCTCTCTCTCTCTCTCCCTCCCTTCCCTCTCTAAAAATAAATAAGTAAAATAAATAAAAAACCCTTATCTCTTAAAAAAAAGATTTTATTCATTTAATTTTTTAGAGAGAGAGGAAGGGAGGGAGAAAGGGAGAGAAACATCAATGTGTGGTTGCAGCTTGCACGCCCACTGCTTGGGACCTGGCCCCCAACCCAGGCATGTGCCCCGACTGGGAATCGAACAGGTGACCCTTTGGTTTGCAGGGCCGGCCCTCAATCCACACCAAACAGGGCGGCTGGGGGTTCCCTAGTTGTTGGAATCGGGGCTGGTGGGTATGGTGCCTGCCCTCCCCCCGGTCCTGGGGAGCTTTCCAGGTGGACGTGGGGGTGGCCACCAAACCGGGAGGGAGGAGAGCGGCCCGGAGGCCAGGGAAGGACTCGGAGCAGGGAGAAAAACCCGCTTCTCAGCGCTCGCGCACACCTTCTGAGACACGGAGTTTGCGTGCTGCCTGGGGTGAGATCTGGTGTTCTTGGGGGGAAGGAGGACGTGCTTCCCCAGAGTGTGGTGCCCAGGGGTGACGGGCAGGCTTGGGGGGTGCCCTGCACGCTGGTTCAGGGAGGTCCTTCCAGAACCTTCCTCTCAGCAGTTCGGTTCCCCTCAGATGCCTTTGACAACGAGCTCATCCTCCAAACGCTGCGAGACATCGCCGAGGGGAAGACCGTGCAGATCCCGGTGTACGACTTCGTCTCCCACTCCCGGTGAGTGGGCCGCTGTGCCCCGCCCGCCTGCCCCCGCGGCCGGTGGGGGCGTCGCCCAGGCCCTTCCTGGAACAGTTGGGACGCGTTCCAGACGGAAGGGGACGGGTTCGTCGGGTGCAGCGGGAACTTTCTTGGGTCCCTTCCTCCTTCCTTGCGTCCAGTCGCCCCAGGACAGGGGTGGGGGAGGGGGGGCGGGGCGGGGTTGTTGGGGGGAAACTCGGAGCTGCTGGTTTCCAGCGGGCGGGAAGCCAGGCGCCTTCCAAGAAAGGGAGGCGGCGCCTCCGCTTCGGTCTCGGGGTCTCGGGCCCCCACTCCGCAGCAGGCGGTTTCCCCCCACGGACCGGGACGTCCGCCCTCGGCATCTGCCTCACCCTGGCCACTCAGACCGGCCCGCCCCGCCCTCTGCTGGGCCTCCCGGGGGGCGGGGGGGGGGCGGGGCCGAGGGCTGCGTCGGGCCGCGCATGCGCGCCCTGTAGGACGCCTGCAGGAGGACCCCGCTCAGCCCGCCCCCGCCCTGTGCCTGCAGCAAGGAGGAGACGGTCACCGTGTACCCCGCGGACGTGGTGCTCTTCGAAGGCATCCTGGCCTTCTACTCCAAGGAGGTGCGGGACCTGTTCCAGATGAAGCTCTTCGTGGACACGGACGCCGACACCCGGCTCTCCCGCAGAGGTGCGTGCGTTCGCGGGGCCCCCGGGGGCCTGCGGGCGGCTCGGGGCCAGCCGCACGCGCCCAGCACCGGAGGGGGGGTGCTGTCCTGCTGCCCAGATGCTGGGTGACATTGGATTAGGCGCTTACTGCGATTAACCAAGGGCTGGAGAGCTCCCGGCGGTGAAAGAAGAGATTTATTTATGTTCTGGTTTCGCCGGAAACACCTCTGGTTGGATGCCGGTTCCGGTGGAGGTCCTGTGGGCGTCCGGGTGCAGGCGCGAGCCGGGTGCGGGGCCCCTGGGGCGGGAACGTCCGTCGGCCTGTCTAGCCCTTGTTTCCAGAAAGCTCTCTAGGAACCGAGCCTGCGTTCGGCTGGGGGGGGGGGGGTGATGAGCAGAGCGTGGGGGCTGCGTGGGGCTGGGGGGTCAGGACTGGGGTGGGGTGGGCGGTGACCTGGGCAACCAACCCACAGGGGTACGTGGTGCAGAAACTTGTGCTCACACATCAGGGGGACGCGGCGTGGGGTCCGGGAGGAGAAGCAGGAGCCCCGAGAATGGACTTGAGTGCCAGCTCCCTCTAGTGGCAGGGGGTGGCCGCAGGCAAGCTCTGCCCGTGCCCCTTGTACCTCGTTCTCCCGCCCGTCATCCTCTGATCGGTCCTCCAGGGGCAGTGGAGGTGACGCGGGGACAGTGCCCGGCCTGGCATTGGTCAATACATTACCAGCCACGAGGACTGGAAGTCCCCTTTGCCTGAAGTGGCAGGCGTGGCTCTGTGGGGCCTGGTCCCCAGGAGCTGGTGGCCCCAGCAGGGGGTGCGGGGGAAGGGGCCCAGGCACCACTGGGGGTGGGGGTGGAGCTATACCTGTGTCACCCCCTCCGCCCGGATGGCAGGCACATCTCAGCCGCCTACTCAAACGGGTGATCAGGGCGGGGTCTGAATGGCCAGTCCTCTGCCCTCGCTTGTCCCGGCTTTTCTGTGAAGTGGGGGAAGACAGGATGGCAGCCTCCTGGGGTTCTGTGGGCTCAGCTCGGCAGCCTGGCCTTCCTTCCCGTGGCTCCTGGGAAGGTGCTGCTGTCGCTTTCCTGGTGCGCCTGTGGGGCTTCCCACAGCTGTCTCTACGGATCCGCTCCCCATCCGTGCAGGGCCGAGGGCGGGCCTGGCGTGTGCTCTGTGTGGGCTCGCTGTGGGTGGGGGGTTAGGCAGGAGCAGCTGTGGGTCACTGGGACATTCCTGCAGGCTGGACCCAGCTCCCGGGTTTTATCTGTCACACCCCGTGAGCCACGCACCTTGGAGAGGCGTTGGTGTTTATGGGGGCCTCCTGTCACTCACCCTCACGTTCCCCTGGACCCGGAAGAACCCAGACGGGGACCTGGGACAACTGAGGAATTGTGTTGATTCTGGGTCCTTCTGACTTGGGTGCACGGCTGTGGCCGAGCGGAAGGGGTACGGTGGCTTTGGGCAGGCCATGCAGGGCGGCTGGGTGGGCCAGCGTTGTCCTGCCTCAGGCCCGCCCCGGCCCAGTTGGGCCGGGTCACGGTGACGGCCAGGCAGCCGGCTCTGGGTCCCCGTGGTTCCCGCTCTGTGCCGAGAGCTCGGTCAGACTCAGCGCTCGGCTTGGCCCTGTGTCCCGACGGCCCTGGAGCGAGTTGTGACCCGGCCGTGACCTGGCAACCGGTGCTTCTCTCGTGGCGGGGTGGGGGTCCTGGTCAGTCTGCGGTGACAGCTCCATGGAGGGAGGGGTCGGGACCCGGCTGGAGGGCTGTCCGATGGGGGCACCGTGAGCCGGCCCGGCCTCGGGAAGGCAGGCGTGTGCGTGGGCCCCACACACGCTCTGACTCCCCGCACTCGCTCTGACCCCCCCCCCCCCCCCCCGCAGTGCTGAGAGACATCAGCGAGAGGGGGCGGGAGCTGGAGCAGATCCTGACCCAATACATCACCTTCGTCAAGCCCGCCTTCGAGGAGTTCTGCCTGCCGGTGAGTCCCGGTCCTGGTCGGGTTTCCGTTGGATTCAGAGTTTAAGACTTAGTCACCACGTGGGCACACGCAGGGGTGGGGTGGGGAGCCCAGGCTCATGGCACCCTTCGGGGTGTCCCCCCCATCCAGGGGCCCGGGGAAGGGTGGTCTCCGGTGCATCCGCCCCAGCGTCCTCCTGCTCCGTCCCGCCTGTACTGCCCAGGGCCCTTAGGGGCGTGCTGCTCGGTCCCAGCAGGCTCTCCCGTGTCCTGGCTGGGCTCTGGGGTGGTCCTCTGTGGAAGGTGCGTCCCGTCTCAGGACAGACTCGGCCCTTTGGATCCGGGAAGGGTGTGCACGCGGTGGGTGGCATGTGTGCAGGGGACTCAGCTGCGGGCTCTTCCTTCTGACCCTCGGTCGCTGCGGCCGAGCCTGCTGTGAGCTGGTCTCGGCCCAGACGCGTCCCCCTTGGGCAGGGCGCCACGCTGGGTGCCACGCTTCCGTGTGTCGGTCCTGGCCCAGAGCCGTCAGTCCGGGCAGCCCGGACTCTAGAGAGGAGATCTTTCCGAGAAGGGTGGTTGGGTGTGGGGGGCCAGCTGCACTGGAGGAGGGGCCCCCACACCCAGGCCATGTGTCTGCCCCAGGCTGACAAGGCCTGGTCTAACTCCCGAAGGGCTCTGCTCCGGGAACAGCGGAGGGGGACCCAGCTGGGTCTGGGGGTGTTCTGCGGGGGCCGAGGCTGTAAGGGCCATGAGGAGAGGCGCAGAGCGAGGCCGAGGTGGCATCTTCCCCGAGTCTCCTAGCGGCTCCTCCTCCTTTCCCCTCTCCTGGGAAGGTGGGCTCCCCCCCGCCTCTGCTTCTTTAAGTCTGCCCGTGGGTCTCGAGCCGGAGCAAACTGGACTTGCGTTTCCGGCCAGGGCTGGGCAGGCTGAGTCAGCGCGAGTGACCCTGGGGATTGGGCTGCGGATTAGGTTTCTGGGAAGCGGGCAGAGCGGCCGGGCAGCTGCGGAATTCTGCCCTTCCATCCGCCCGTCCCCTGCCGTGGCACGCGGCTGTGACACGCCAGAGCTCCGAGTCCTGCACACACGGGGCCTGGGTGGCTCCCGCCGTCTGGCCGCTGTGGGTCCGGGCGAGAGCCGGCCGCTCCCGAGTGAGCCTGGGGCTTGCACCGGCCCGTCTGCCCGGGCCCTGACCCGGGTGTGTCGGCCGTTCTGGTCTGGACGCAGCCGAGGAGAGATGCTCACGGACACGAGACGTGGTTTGTGTGGTCCCACCCTGAGCCTGGTGACACACCCAGACTCGGGGCCCACGGCATCTCAGTAACTTAAAAAAAAGAAAGGATTGGGACTTTGAAGAAGTCAGTGTGATGACAGAGCCAGGGCAAGGGGCCCCGTGGGGACACCGCTCCCGGGCTTGCCCTAGGCCAGCCCACGGCGTGGTCGCCCCAAGGTTCTTCCCCCACCCCCCTCCGTCGGGTGCTACCAAGTCCTGCCCCTTGTGGTGAAGCTGTGGCTGAGGTCTGACCTCCAAGGCCCGTCCCCTGATGAGAACTCCAGGAAAAACCCGTGTAGTGTCATTCAGATAACGTGGGGAAAAAGTACCCCCCACCCTCCGGGCTGGGCAGAGACCAGGCCCCCCCGTCTGCGCCCCCCTCGGAGGCCCGAGTCTCTGGACGCCCCGGTAACTAACGCTTCTCGGATGTCTCCCCAGACAAAGAAGTACGCAGACGTGATCATCCCCACGGGCGTCGACAATATGGGTGAGTCCTTGCGGGGCGTCGTGCTTGGGGGCGGGGTGTGGGGACTCCAGTGGGGGCCGCTGTGGTGACAGAGGAATTCCGCCCTCCGGCGGCCTCGGGCACAGGCCCCGAACAGGTGCTAGGGCTCACATGAGGACCGTCATTCTCTGGGCCCAAATAGGCGGGGTGGAGAGGCCCCCCCTCCTCGCCCACTGTGCAATTTACTCCAGCTCTTCTTCCTGGAAAGCGGCTCTGTGCTGCTGAGCCACGCGGGAGCTCGTCACTGTGGCGACTGTTTCGCCGTGGGTCTCCCACCTTCTCTCAGCCTTTCTCCTCTTTTCCACGCCGGGGCCGCTCTACAGGGCGGCCCCTCCCCCGAATCTGTCTGTGGGCCCCCCCGGTCGGGGTGGGTTTGCACCATCAGGACAGCTCGGGGGGACGTGTGGCTCTTTGTGTGTCCCGTTGCCCCCACCGCCAGGAAGCACTCACTCTACGCCTGCCTGGTTTTGGCCCCGTCAGTCAGTCGTTTGCATAATTTGTTCCTGAGAGTAGGAAAAGGGAGTCCCACGTGGGAGTGTCCGAGGGGGAGAGGGCCTTCCGTGGGGTCGCTGTGCTGGGTGGGGAGCCGGGAGGTCTCCCGTGGACGGGTCTCAGCTCATGGGCAGCGACGGGGCGAAGGCAGGCTTTGTGCCGGTTGCCTTCGTGCCGCCCAGTCTGACCGTCGGCCAGGGAGCCCGTGTGTCGGCAAGGGCTTCGTGGGCCCCAGGTCGTGCCTGCCTTACTCTGGGGAGCTTCCGGTGTGGGAGGTGGAGGACCCCCGTGGGGGGCTCAGGGGGCTGGTGTTGCCCCCTGCCCACACCCACACGCAGCACAAACACCCCCCCCCCCCCCCGCCACCCCAGCTGCCCCTGACGCCCCACCCGTCTCCGCCCCGCAGTGGCCATCAACCTGATTGTGCAGCACATCCAGGACATCCTGAACGGCGGGCCGTCCAAGCGGCAGACCAACGGCTGCGTCAGAGGCTGCACCCCTGCACGCACCAGGCAGGCCTCGGAGTCCAGCAGCCGGCTGCACTGACCCCGCTTCCCCGGGGCCCCGGCCCACCCCCGCCGCTCCAGGAGACCGGGGGTGGGCTGGGGGAGGCAGCGGCAGCGGCGGGGGTCTTGGCCGTCCGAACACACGGTTTCCTGCAACTCTGCTTACTTAAGAAAACACGAAGAAATGCCTTTGATCCCGAAACAGACCCGGACCCCAGGCGTGCGTGCCGAACTGTGCCAACTCTCGGGAACGGGCGGCGAGCGGCGACGCCAACCTGTGAGCAGTTACAAATACACGTCCACGTCAAAGGGTCTATTTTTGTGTACACGCACACACACACACACACTGTACAGCTGTCGGCCGGAGGCATTTGGCAGGGGGCCTGCGCTGATGCTTGGGGGCTGGAGCCGGGGCTTCCGCGCGGGGAGGCGGCCTGTCCCCACACGTCCCAGGGCACGAGGGGCCGGCACCTGGGTGGCGGGGAGGGCAGCAGCGCCTGCAGAGCACTCCTGCTGGGGGCCGGGGCTTCATGACGTGTCCATGACAGATGCTTTTTTCTTTTTTTTTTAATGTTTGAGTTGACATTAGGCAAGACCTCAACCAAAAAAGCAAACTCAGGGAAGGGGCCCCTCGGGAGAGCGTGTCTTCCCTGTCGTCCCGACAGCCACCCTGCGCCCGCCCCTCGCTGCTTGGGGGGTCGCTCAGCGACTCCTTCCTCTCCTGCATCCCGGGGTCCTGAAAGCTGGAGCAGCCCATCCCTCGGCCCTTCCAGGCTGGGTGTTGGTGAGGCCTTCTGGGGGCAGGAGGCCGGCTGGCAGCCCCTCACGGGGACGACAGAGCTCTGCCTGCGCAGGGGACAGTGGCTTTTGTCCCCGAGACGTGGGGCTTTGCGGAGAGGTGGGGTGGCATGCGCCTTCAGCGGTGTTGCAGACGGGCCGTCCTGAGGGTTCAGCAGTACTGGGTGTGGGGGAGGTGGTGGGCGGGAAATGGAGCCCGTAGGTCTTGATGCCCTGGGGCCTTAGGGTGCAGAGTCCCAGCTTCCCCCAGGGCTCCCTCTTGGCGAAAACTTGCATCTGTGGAGGAAGCACAGCTTCCGGAAGAGTCTTGCTTCAGGGGCACAGGAAGCCGGGGGACCAAGCAGAGCTGGTTCCAGAGCCCCGCCCCCAGCTGGTCCATGCCCTCGGCTCGTCCCCTGTGGCTCCTGGGGCAGTGGTTCAGGCCCCTCCCCTCCCAGTGCTGCCCCAGCCCCGGGGAGCCGTCTAGGTATAGCTGTCACCGGTGCTCTCGTCACCCGGCCCCCCCTTCCACCACCCAGCGCTGTCCATTCTCACCCCCCTTCTCTGGGTTCGATTTGACTCTGTTGTGCCGCTTCAAAAGGTCAGGCCTAGTCCCCAACCGAGGGTTGCCGCCCCCCAGCCACCAGGGAGACCTCGTCACGCCCCCCCCCTCCCCGGGGGCTCCTGCCCTGCTGTGGGTGGCTCCAGAGTGTGGGGGGTGTGGCAGGTGGGTCTTCTGGCTCCCACGGGCCTGTGTGCCCCAGGGAGGCCGTCCCTGTCCAGGTGCCAAACCAGTTAGTGCCTTGGCTGCCGGTCCCGTTGCCCTGGAAGGGGGGTGCCTCTCCCCTCTGCGCCTGGGCTCCCGAGCCGCCTGCCCACCTGCCTGTGGCGCTGGGACCGAGCCTCAGTGTGCCCGGGTGGCAGTGCTGGTCTGGGCCGCCTCACTCGCGGTGCTGATGACGCCCCCGTTCTGTGGCTCCTGGTGGCTGCAGGAAGGGACGGGAGGCTCCGCCCTCTGTCGCAGCCAGCATTTAGCCGCCTGGGGTCTGACCTTGAGCTTTCTCTGGGACCCACCCTGGCCTTGGCATTGCAGAGCCTCTGGGTCTCTGATGCCACTGGGGAGTCCTTAGGCCAGAAACGGGGCCCCGAGTCGCCCGGGCGCTCTGCAGCCCTGCGCTGCGTGCGCGGGTGGCGCTGGCTGTGCTCGTGGGGTCCCGGCCTCGGGGCCTCCCTCCTCGGTGCTTGCTCCTCCCTCCCTGCCGCCCCTCCCAGGTGCCGCCCACAGACCAGGTGTGTGGGAAACAGGGTCCGAGCCCATCGTGGGGAGGCTTGGCCCCACGCCCCTTCCGGCTGACAGAGCTCCCGCTGACGGGTGTCTCTTTCTTGGGCAGCGTGAGACCCGTAGGCGCAGAGACGGGGGTCGGGACAAGGGGGACGCAGGTCTCGAGAGGGGGTGCTGTGACCTCGGGTGGCCTTCGCTGTAAAGGGGGCGGGCGAGAGCTCGGAAGCAGTGGCGGTGACCACGGGGACGCTGGGGAGCAGGCCTCGGGAGGGCGCGGAGGGCTCTCCAGTGCTCCCTTCCGGCCCAGCCACCCCCAGCACCTGCTCTGGTCCCGGCTGCCGGGTGGCCCTGCCTCTCCTGGGCCCCACGGGACGCCTGTCCATCAGGCCGCCAGGTCCGGCCGGAGCCCCGTTGGGTGGAGTGGCACCTGCGTGCTGGGCTGGGCAGTGGAGGCTGGCGGCGCCCCCCACCCCGTCCTCAGGGTGGGGCGGGACAAAGCCGGGGAGGTGGGGTGGGCAGAGGAGGCGGTGGCCGGGTCTGGGGCCCAGTGTCCCACGATCTCCTGTCTCTGGGCCTCTGCCTCCCCGCGCAGGTGGCCCCTGGTGGCCGGTCCTGCCGCAGCAGCAGGCCGACAGCTGGGTAAAGAAAGGCTTTTCCTTTGAGACGCTTGCTCCTCCCCTCTGCCTTCTGCCGCCTGGTCACGATCGTCTGCAGCGGCGGAAATGACCACATATACTCTGTTCTTGGCTGTAAATAAAGACCAGGCTGAAAGAGCCACCTCGTCCCTTGTGGTGTTTGGGCAGGAGCCGCCACGCGGAGGCTGGGCCGGCAGGAGGGCGTGGGGGCCACGGGGCAGGGGGCAGTGCCTGGGCTTTGTGGGGTGGATACGGTGGCACACCCGGTGGCAGAGCCTCCCAGTCCCGGCCTGGCCCCTGGCAGGATGGGGGCACTTGGGCGTTTCCCCTCCGCCCCTGGAGTCTGGGCTGCGGTCTCCAGAGGCTGCTGTTCCCTGGACGTGTGGACCCTGCTGCTGTCACCCAGCTCCAGCCTCGTCCCCCACCGCTGCCTTCCCTGGGCCAGTCACCGCCCATTCCTCAGCCTCCGCAACCAAAACCAAAACCAAACCTCAGAGTTGATGTTGCCACAGTACGAATGAGCCCCGATGAGGACGCTCAGGGTCATTACCCCCACTGGTGTGGTCAATGCCCCCAGGTGGTCCCCGCGGACACTCCTGTTCCTGGTTGTAAAAGACCTCGATCACCCCCATGTGCCCCCCAGGGATTTTAAAGTAACTGGCTCTGCATAGCAGCCCAGCGCCCCCTCCCCTCACCTCCCTGCCTTTCTCAGCTTCCCTTTCTCCTCCTCGCTCCCGGCCTCCCAGGCACCCAGTGCCCCTCGATGTGCTGGGACACTGCTCCTAACAGCCCCGTGTCCCCTGACACGTGAACCCCTCACGGAGCTGAGCAGAGACGAGGGACCCCATGGGGGAGGCCCACCTGCAGCAGTCCGAGGTGCTTCTGTGAGCGCTGCCACCCAGCCCGGCTGCGATCTGCAGGCTGGTGGCGGCTCCTGAGTCACGGAGCAGGCGGCTCGGCCGGTGCCACACAGAGGGTGGCCGTGCGGGCTGGTGCAGGCTCCGCTCTGCGTGGCTCCCATCTCTGTCCCGGACACGCCTGTCCCCTGTCCACCTCTGCAGCTGGAGGCTTTGCTTGGGACTCCACTCACTGCTCAAAACTCAGGTGTCCTTCCTCATCTGGGGCAAAGTGCAGGCCGGTGAGGTCCTTCCCGCCCTGTCACCATGTCCCCAGAGCCAGCCTTCTGACCCCCACCCCGGAGACGCCCCCTCACCCATCACTGTTCGGTCCCACCGCTCCTCGGCACAGACTAGGAGGAGCCGAGTCAGGTTAGGCCCCGGGCGAGTTGGGACCTGCTTGAAGGTCCCGTGCGGGACAGATGGCCGTGTGAGGGCGGGACCGGGCATCCCATCATCTGGTGCTGAGGGCGCGCCTCATTTCACTTTCTAAAACCCACGAAGTTCACCCCCCTCTGGGCTCTGGAAACATCGGGGGGGGGGGGGGAGCATATGACCCTGCTAATGACCAGGTGGCGCCCGTGCACCAATACAAAATGATATTGAAAAGTTCATGAAGAGGTTTTAAAAAGTTACCCCACCTGCTGAATCTTGGGCTGTGCCCGCACATGTGTTTATATGTTTGTGGGGGTTTTTCCCCCAAGAAACTGGGAACTAAAGTAACACCAAGTCCCCCACGTTGACCGGGACCGAACCCGGCACGCGCCCTCCGCAAAGCAACCAGAGGCGGGGACGCGAGATCGCGCCTGACACAACACACTTCTCGCGTGTCCCCCTGTGTAGCCAGGACTCGTCTGGACCAGACTGTGGCCCCACCATGTGCGGGGCCCGGCAGGGCCGGCTCGGCCTGGCCCTGCAGTGCACGGCGGGGTTTTATGCGGAAAAGCCCAGGATTGTGGCGCAAGGCAGTGACAGATATTTCAAAATTCCTCTTTCCAGCTCCTGCAATTCCCAACTCGGAACGTTCACGTCAGACCTTTCCAGGCATCAGGAAACTTTCAGCGGGTGGTCACGCTGCCTCCTCCGACCCTTAAAACAGTCCTGCGGGAGTGTGGGAGGAGTGGCGTTCCTGCAGTTTCGCGGGGCCTGGGGGTGGGGGCAGGCGGGGGGAGTGAGGGTGTGGGCCCGGCGGCGGCGGCGGGCGAGCTGCGGTGCGTGCCCGCCCCCTAGCGGTGCGCTCGGGGCTCAGCAGGAGGGCTGTGGGCGTGCGGCCTGCTGGCCTTTGCTCCGCCGCTAGGGTTTCCGGGAGAGCCCTCGGAAACCTAACTACGGGTGTGGTCTCTCTTTTTATTTATTTTTCCTGGAAAATCTTTATTAAAGCCTCCACTCAGGCCGGCAGGAGCTGCTCCCGTATCGCGACAGCAGCCCCCGAGCTGGCCATCGGCGTCACCAGTGGTTGGAGGAGGAGGAGGCGGCAGAGGCAGAATCGCTCCGCCTTCCCCCAAGCTCACGAGATTTCTGTGTTTGCTTTCCTTGTCTCAGTAGTTTTGGAAGGTACACACACTGTTTCTTCTTTAGTGACTGTCTTTTCAAGTTAACTACATGCCTGATAAAAACTTCTGCCCTCCTCCCAAAGAATGTGAGGGCTTTAGAGAGCTTTACCTCGTCACACTGTCCGCCTTTCGCGTTGGAGCTGCTGAGTATTTCAGGGAACTAGAGTAGCTAGCTTTTCTAGTTTGTAAGTTAGTTATGACGATTGTTGTTGTCGTTGTTTAAAAAGTCGTTGTTGGTGCCGTCAGTGTTTGCTCAGACTCACCCCGACTTTCACAAACGCCTCCGTTCACCGCCTCACTTCACACTGTTCTCCGTGCTGGGTTGTTTTCTTCCTGAAATGCATCCTTCCCTGACTCGTCCACAGCCTTTGCTGAAAATGTCTTTATTTTACCTTCACTTTTGAATGATTTAGCTGTGTGTCCTTTCAACATTTTGATGCTTTCTCCTATTTTTTCTTTTTTAAAAACTCATGTTCTATCAGCTGTATAGTTTTTTAATTTTTTTTAAAGATTTTATTTATTTATTTCTAGAGAGGGAAGGGAGGGAGAAAGAGGGAGAGAGAGACATCAATGTGGGGTTGCTGGGGGCCGTGGCCTGCAACCCAGGCATGTACCCTGACTGGGAATCGAACCTGTGACACTTTGGTTGGCAGCCCACGCTCAATCCACTGAGCTACGCCAGCCAGGGCTTTTTTTTTTTTTTTTTTCTTTTTAAAATAAAGACTTTGTCTTTGACGTTCTGCAGCTTGTCATGAAGTGGTGAGATGTGGGGTTATTTTTTTTAAGTTTTTATTATTTTTTTGCAGGTTTATTTTTGGTTACCCCACAGGTGCCCCCTGACCGGCCAGGTCTGGGGAGGCCTCCGCCCACCCCGGGAGGGTCACGGCTGCCCCCGCTCCGGTGCTGCCTCTGGGCCTGTCCGCCCTCTCCCTGCAGACCTGCGGGTGCATCTGCGCGGACCCTTTCCTCTCTCTGCCAAGTTCCTCCTCTCCTTTCATTTGTCATCTTTCTCATTTCTTAAAGGTGGCATTTCTGCCAAGTTTCACGCACTGTCTTTTCAGCCACGTTTACTCTGCTGTCCAAAAACTTACTTTTAATTTCAGTGACCGTACAAAAACAAATACCTATTTCATCACATTACACATCTCCTTGTGCATTCTTTCTTAGCTTTATCTTTCATTTCTTATTCTTGGCTCCTGTAACATTTCATTATTTTCTTATGTGCTCACATATGCATTAAACAGAATTGTCTCTTAATTTGTAGCAAGAGGGTTTTCTGATGACCTGAGTCAGGATAGTGAGAAAAAGAAAAGTATCCCATGGGTTTTCTCAAACTTCTTTCTCCGGGGCGCGCCTGCTTTGTCTGCAGGGTCAAATGTCACCGGTAATCCTCAAACTTCCTGTGCTCCCAGTATGTGAGGTGTGCTGGGCTGTGGGTGTGGCCACTCCAGACTCACCTGTGGGCTCTTGAAGGTCCGGAACTGGAAAATGTGTGTCTCCTGCATCTTAACGTCCAGCCTAGTGCTTGTCCACAGAATGGATGCTTAATAGCTGGCTCACATCCTCATTTGACTTTTGGAGCCAGGCACTGTGTCCGCCTGAGATGCACATACACATTGGAAGTGTCGTGGGGTCTGTGTCTGAGTTGCTCCTGACCAGAGGCATGGACTGTGGGGTCCCCGTGGCATGCGGCGTGTGAAACTCGGTTCCACCTGTGGGCTGTTTTCTTAGAACAGGCCACTAGGTGGCGGGAGGGAGCCACAGCACAGCCAAGTCCGGCTGGAAGGGTCGGAACAGCGGGACAGTCGATTCAGAAACACTGAACGCCTACCACGTGCCAGGCCCTGCGCCAGCCCTGCCTGCCCGCGGGGACCTCGCAGTGGCCAAGGGGACACTGGTGTGCAGACACAGGGCTCAGGCAGGCAGGATGGAGCGTGCACGAGGACGGAGATTCCAGTTCCCAGACCGAGGGGCTCAGGAGGGGGATCCGGGGCTGTCCCACCCAGAGGCCGAGGACATGGAGGGTGGGGCTGGGCTGCATGAGTGGAGCGTGACGCTGCCCCAGGCCTGAGACGAGCTGCCAAGAAGGAAAGCCACTGTCACTTTTCAGGAACAATGTGACAAAGGGACAGCCGGCTGGCTAGTGAGTTCTTCCCCATCCCCCATCTCGAGGGGACACCTGTCCGCGGCCCAGGGCGCGGGGAGGGGGGGGGAAGAGAGCACCCCAGGGACGTTCTTACGTCCCGCCGCCACCGGCCTGTTACTAATACAATCTGCTCATCAATTTGGTCACGCTGTTTTGAGAACTTCAGTTGAAGTGAGATTTCCATGCAGTGTGCACATGTGTGCACGCGTGTCACATGTATTGGCCATGCCACATCCCATATCGTGCTCCCCCTGACCTGCCTGCTCCACTTCCCGTGGTCTGTTACCCACCGCCACCCCAGGCAGCAAATACGAAAGGGAGAAACCCAGAAATGAACCACTGAGAAGTGGGGAGGTCGCACGCGCCGAGTGGCAGGCGAAATCTCGCGAGTCTTGTGCCGACCAGGACGAGACTCCTCCCCTGTCCATCTCCAGACGCCCCGCCCCGCGGTCACCGAGGAGTCTCTGGCACAGGCTGGACGGTGGCCACGTCGTGGGGCTTGGGTGTCAGTCACCGCGGCCTCACAGCACAGAGGCCCCAAAGTGCTGGAGCGGTGACACGGGCGCCTCCCGAGTGCCCGAAAGACGCCTGACGTCACCGGGCTCGCGTCACCTCCCTTCGTGACGTCACCCAGCCTCGCGTCAGCTCAGAGCGTCTCCAGGAGGCGGTGAGTGCACCACAGCATAGTGACGTGTTCGAGACCCTGTCCTGTCGCGTTCGTTACAGTCCCTGGTTGGGGTGGTTCTATCTCATTAGTTATTGCTGAGCGCTTAGGGCCCCTCGCTGGCACGTTAAACTTGACCACAGGCGTTTATGTGCAGGGAAAGACGAGTGTGTCCAGGGTTCGGCACTACCCGCGGTTTCAGGCCCCCGCGGGGTCTTGGCCTGTATCCTCCGTGGATAAGGGGAGAGAGGGTTCCAGCCTCTCCGGTGTTCTGGGCCTCCATCCCCAGCAGGGGGCGTCACGGAGACGCCGCCGGTCTCCTCTGTAATTCCCGGGCCGGTTCTCTCCCAGCCTCTGCTGTGCGGCTGTCACCGGGACACTTTGTTTCAAACCTCAGTTGGCGGCCAAGAGCGGGGTTATATTGTCACCCTTCTCCGTAGAGGGAGTCCGGGCCTAGGAGCGGGCCGGTGAGCCGCATCCAGTCCGGGCGCAGGAAGAAGCTGGAAGTTCAGCCCGTGCTTTTCCGGCTGCAGAGCTTAGCCCGCAGGCCTCCTCCCGCCGCGAGTGGGTCCCCGAGAGCGGCTTCCCGCCTCCCGGCTGCGCCGCTGGCTCTGCCCCCAGCCCTGCACGCCACCGCTGGCGCTCTTGCTGCTGTCGCGGGCAGGACAGGGTGGTCGTACTGCGACCCAGGCCCCCGCGGAGGATGAATTCCGGATCACGGGGCAGTTTGTTGGAGACTCTGATTCGATGCTGCGTAAGAGAGGAGGCGGCGGCCCCGGGGTCGGAGGTTTGCGGATCCCGTGGAGGCAGCCGTCAGCCAGGCCCTCGTCTGGCGCCCTCCCCCGGCGCCCTCCCCCGCTGGCTTCCTGGCCACCGACGCGGCCCTGCCAGGGCACAGCTGCGGGTCCAGTGTCACTGCTTGATGCCGGCTGCTGAGGCTTGAGGAGATGGGGCGTTTAATTTGCTGGCAGTGAGGAGACCCGGGGGTGTCTTTGGGGCACAGGGTAGCGGGATGTGTGGAGTGAGTACCCTGTAACAAAGTATCAGCTGAGGAGGGGGCTCGGCTGCCAGGAAACCTGGGAGCCTCACAAAGGGAAATGGGGGGGTGTCGGGGTTTTGCGTTCTCCGTGGTTCCGTGGAAAGTACAACTGTGACCCTGGCTCCCTGCCGCCGTTTCTGAAAGGCCCGGATGGCGGAGTGCAGGGAGGCGTGGCCGGGAGCCGCAGGTACCTGCTTTAGGAAAAGGATCACACCGAGTCTGTTTTTACTCCGAGTCTCCGCTGGGTGGCCAGAGACGGCTCCTAAAATGGTTCAAAAACAAAAAAAGAAGTCAGAGGAAGCTCAGGCGGGTCCGTGCCTGTGAGAACAGATTTCCTCCGCGTGTCCAGGAGGAGAGAATCCTAAGGCGTTCGGTGCCCATCTGCTGGGGTCAGGGGAGACTCTGGGAAGTGGGAGTGAGTTGCATCCACACTGATTAAAACCCAAACGAAACAGCAACAAGAGCAAACTGTGCTGGGCCTCCAGGGGTGCTCGGGACTGCAGGTGCCCGTCTGCGGCTGCTTGTTGTGAGAGAGAAGGAGGCGCAGACAGGGGGGACTCGGGCACCAGGCGAGCTCGGAAGGGCGCTCAGGATCTGGGGGGCGGGGCCCGACACCCCCCAGGAAGTCGGGGTCCCTGGTCTTCGGGTGGCGCCTCCTGCCCTGGGGCTGACCCACACAGGACCACAGGAGGTGCGGGTGGCTCTGGGACTCATTAACCCCAGAGACCACAGGGGGGCAGTGATCAAAAGCCAGAATTCACTGAAACTGGCGATTTTGGAGAGCTGGGGTGAGGGAAGGTGGTGGTAATTACCCGGAGCTTTTATAAACAGTTCTTATGCTAGCAGATGGGAGCCTACAGAATAAACAGGGGTGACGTCCCCAAGTCACGCCTTCCAAATCCTGTCCCCTCAGCGAAGCCGTGGGCCGGGAGCCAGCGCGTCAGGCAGAGTCCGAAGCAGGCTTTGTGGGGACCGGCTGGGCGGGGCAGTGGGCAGTGGGCAAGTCACTGTTGGTCAGTTGTGGTCGGCCAGGGTCTCGGCCAGCGTTCCCTAGGGAGCAAGCAGCCTGAGGCAAAGGGTGGGGGGCAGCGAGAGCGAGGAGAAGAGGGGAATGGGGCGTGTCACCAAACGGGCTACAGTTTAACCAGAAAGCAGAGCTGCGACCCACCTGGTGGAAGGTCTCTGAGCGACTGGACAGAGGCCATCCAGTGACCGGGGGCGGAGGAAGGGGGAGGGGGCCCACTGTCCCCTCCCTGTCTTCCTGCTCCAATCCGTCCAAGCTCCCCCTGCCCTGGGGCCTTCCCCGCCTGTCTTCCAGGTCGTGCTCCATGGCCCCTGTGGGAGCTGCAGCGGAAGACAGGCCCCACGCCATCGGCGGTGGTGGGGACGAGAGCCAGCTCACCCCTCCCTCCCTCCCATCCTGCCCCTCTGCCCACAGCAGCACCTGTGACAGGTGGCCCGTGAGGGGCGTTACTGCTTGGCGGCCTTGAGCGCCCTGGGAGACGGGGAGCAGCTGCCTCGTGGATAGACCACCACGACAAGGTGGTGGCGTCCGCTGGGAAGACAGCCCTGAGGTTCGCTGCGTCTTCCTCCAGCCGCGGCCGGACCCTCCTTCCTCTCTGAGGCCGACAGCCTTGCGGTGGTATCATCACACACGCCAAACAGTACTCGTGGCCACGCCCACCCCAGGGCACCTACAGCCTGGGTCCGGGCGGGGAAACAGGAGCCTAGGAGGCGTGGCCGATGATGGGGGCGGGGCAGAGAGCAAGGATCCACGGAGACGTCCGCCCCCCGCTGTGCAGGGTGAGCTGCCGGTGCTGAAACCCGGCGTTTGCAGGTGCAGACACGGAGGGCAGCGGCTGACACGTGGGAGGGCCGCCGCAGACCTAGCGAGGAGGGGACCGAAGTGCGTGCCCCCCCGCAGGAAGCCCCCCACAGGGGCCACGCGGCGCCTGAGCCGGGACAGGGGGGCAGGGGGCGTCGGCTGTGAGTTACAGGGCTTCACAGCCCCGTGTTCACGGGCTCGCCCGCCGTTCACTGCGCTGCGCTGCGCTGAGGAACGTCCTGTCAGGGATGACACACAGCAGCTTGGGGGGGGGGGGGGCCGTGGGCGCCGTGCGCAAAGAGACTTGGGGTCTGAAGGACGCCCAGCCCTGCCTGTGGGTCGGGCGGCCCCCAGTGTATTTGTCAAGTCCGTCCGCCTGGGAGCCCAGCGGGAAGTCTCCGCGGAGGGAGGGGCCGCCGGAGCTGTCCAGGGTGCTCACTCGGGGGGCTCTGGTCCAGAGCACGTGGGGGCTCCTTGAGGGCGGGTTCCCTAGGGGCCAGGACGGTGGAGTGCCGCACTCCTCGGTGCTCAGCTGCTCGGCTGGAACGTGAGTCGAGAACTGGGGACAGCTTGGCCCTCGAGGTACCGCGACGGATGCTTCAGGCTGCGACAGAGACGCTTCCCCCCAGACCCGAGCTTCTGAGATCAGAGCCGGTGCCCCGTGCCACCACCCCGTGGGCTCAGAGTCCTCTGTTGGTGCCCTTTCTGCCCTCCTCACGCCCCCTTCCTGCCCACCCCCCCGTCATACCCCAGCGGCACGGCTGCCCCGGGCTGGAGGGCCGAGACGGGCGGAGGGCCAGGATGCGGTGGCCACCCACAGGTGGGCACACGTTGTGCCGACGGGGGGCAAGAAAACACCCCAAGGAAAGCGAAGGAGGCACAGGGGCAGGCAGCTGGGAGAGGCCGGGCGGGCGGCAGGCGGCTGCTGAGAAGCCTGGTGCCCGAGGCCTCAGGTTTCGAGGACCTGAGGACAGTGGAGGGGTGTCAGCCCACCCGCCCTGGGGAGCCAGTGGGTCCCCATTGCTGGAACCGGGGGGGTGCCTTTGAAAACGGGAAGAGGTAGACTTTATTCTGATGTCGTTGTTGATGCAGAGCAGAAGTTGCATGGTCCTGGTGGGAACCCGCGGAGTCCGTGGTTCGGGGTGAGTCTCGGGTGCGAGGAGGTGCGGGGGGGCCCCCCTGGAGTCTGGAGAGACCAGTCAGGTTGTGCGGCCGCCCCAAAGTCACCTCATGCGGCACCACGTGGCTTCTAGGCACTCTTGCAGTGGAGGGGGTGTGGCTGTGGTGGCAGCTGCCAGCGTGCAGGAGACCAGACCCACTCCGAGACCCGCCCCTCCCACCGTTACAATATTGTCCGCACGATCAACCAGTTACAGATTCCTCTGGGCAAAGGAGGTTCATCCTGAAATACAAATCTTCCCTGGAAGGGCTGAGCCTCACGCTCAAATACAGACGCCCTCAGAGCTGCTGGTGCCCAGAGCCATGGCTCCGGGGCCTCTTCCCGTTGGAACGGGCCCAGGACGAGAGGAAGGCGGCCGTGGCCAGCGACGCGCTTCCCTTGGCAGGCGACTTCCAAGCCGCTGGGGCGCTCTGGCTCCTACCCGGGCCCTGGAAGGGGCTGGCCGTCCACAGCTCGGGGGCCTCGGGCGAGAGGACATGCTGGCAGCTTCCCACTCGGCTTTTTCCTGGTTGGCGGCGAGGTGTGAGGGCACCAACCTTGTAAGCACAAACTTATGTTCCAATCTCCGCTGCCCTGCCTTGGGCCAGGACGGTTCTTTAGCATCTTCATCTGTCACACGAAGGGAAGGCCGAGCCCCCGGTGTGTTGGGGGGTGGGGTGAGGTGGGGTGCCAGGAGCACCTGGCGCGCAGTAGGCCGGTGCCACGGGTGAGATTCGCAGCAGGAAAAGAAATCACACTCTTTGTCAATAATGGTAATTTCCTTCTTTCCCAGTGGCTGCTGCTTATTTACGTTCCCTGTCGTGTCGAATTGTCCTGAACTTGATAAAGAACGTAATAAACCACCACGGCGACGGCGGGCCTCTTTGCTTGGAGCCTCGAGTGCTTTACACCCAAAAGTGATTTCAGGTGGAGACAGGACCACTCCGTCATGTTGAGAAACAGCCCGTCTTGTCCCGCGTCTTAAAAACGCTGTTTGTTTGCAATGCGTTCACATTTCGTGCGGCGCCCTGTGCACACCCACCGACGCAGTCCTGTGCTCTTGTCGCACGGACCTTGTGCCGGGAACACCCACAGATTTACACGGACCTTGTGCCGGGAACACCCACAGATTTCTTCCTGTCCGGCTGCCCTCACACTTACGGGACAACCTCTGTTTCAGGGACTCCTGAGACGATTTTTAACAGACCGAACCCCATCCACGGTGTTTTAACTTGTTCCTCCACGCCCGCGGCACAGACACCACGTATGGCCAGAATCGTCCGGAGGCGTGAATCTGCTCCCGTCCCCCTGCTGCCCAAATGGCCCCACCCCGGAGCGTTGTCATGGATGTCAAGCGCGACCCCTTAGCGTGAGCCGAGAGAGCTCTTGCCACCCGACTCCCGCCGAGCTCTGCCACCGCGTCCCCCCCCCCCCCCCCCGGTTCCCAGTGGCACTGGCTGGGAGCCCAGCAGCCTCACTCTGTCACGGGGCCGCCTTCCTCCTCCGGACCGTTCCGGGGTCACCTCTGCCTCCCCATCCGCAGGCCAACCCAACGTCACCTCCCTCGAGAGCTTCCTCCTGAGCCTTCGCGTCTGGCAGCTCGGCCATCCCCCTTTACCACCCTACCCTGCTTCCTTTTCTTGGAATCTACCCATGCCTGGAGTTATCGATTGCATTTCTTTGTTCTTTAAAAAAATATTTTATTTATTTATTTTTAGAAAGACCAGGAGTCGAACCAGTGGCCCTTCGGTCCACGGGCTGACGCTCCGTCCACGGAGCCACTCCTGCCAGGGACCATTTCTTTGTTCGTGGGTGATGGTCCGCGCCCTCCTACTGAGGTGTGTGCCTGGAGGGGGAGGGGTCCTGGTGTGTACTGGCCACCGCCCCTGCAGACTGGGGATGAAGGGCCTTTGCTCCCAGATTTGGGGGAGAAAGTGGGCCTCACACATGCTCCACCTTTTCGTGTCCGGCTCCTCATCACCTTCCCGTAACTTCAGAGCCTTGGCTGGGTTTTCGTCTCGCCCTCTTCTCTGCTGGGGGTCATGTCACGTAGCACAGTCCCCTCGGAGTAGGAGGGGGCCTTAGGTGTCACCCAATCCCCTGGCTGGTCCAGGGCGGGAAGCTCTGGCCTGTCCTGTGAGAGCGACCACCTGCTGCCTGTAGACTGCTGGGAGCTGGGGGGAGCTCGGACTTGCTCTCCTGCAGCCTGACTTTTCGGGGGGAAGTTGGTTACCATTGGGGGGGGGGGCTAGCAGCCTTTCTTGCCCCGTGGTGGGAAGACGGGAGCTGAGCCATGGGGTCCTGGTCAGACCACAGGCCCACCTGGTGTCTGAGCCGCGGGAGGGAGCCCTGGTCGCCGGTGGCCGGCCCACCCGAGGCCTGAGCGCGCTGCTGCCGTGTCCTCTTAGCTTAGCCTGGGGGCCCGTGTTCTAACACACAAACAATTCCCCCTTCTCTTCCTCGTCTCCTGCACTTACGACGTCTTTCTTCCTTCATCTCAGAAATGTTTCATTATGCATCCTGAGCCCTTGTGCCTCCCTAGGGCTCGAGGATGTCAGGAAGACGTAAACCAGAAAGTTCACCCCGCTGGCCGCCCGCCCCTGTGCGGGACTCCCCCCACCCCCCGGTGGTGGGGTTCCTGTGGTCACCTGTCTGTTTCCCCCCTGGACGGGGAGCCCCTTGTGTCCTCAGCTGCTCGGGACCATTTTAGCTTCCGTCACGGGTGAGGCCTGTGTTCATGTTGGTTCAAGGGACCCACGTTGTTGGGTCACCAGTGGCATCTCCCAGTGACGCGGCATTTGCGTGCGGACCCCAGGAAACACACAGGCCACCCCGCTGGGGGCACGACGGTGGGCTCCCTGAATGATGCTGTGCCCCACAGCTCATGTGGTCTCAGGCGTGGTGCCCGCGTCCTTCCTGGGCTTTATTTTTTTTCCCGTGTAACATGGGGATCGTGACACCTACACCTCGTGGGCTCATCGGGAGGATGAACCAAGAGCGGGTCTGCAAGGTGCCTGCACGTAGTAGGTGCCCTGGGACCCACAGCCATGCACCCTCACACTTTGAGTTCTCCCGGACCTTGGAGCAGGCTCAGTCTGTTCATTCCGGCTAATGATCGCGGGGCGGGGAGGCCATCGAGGTCGGTGACTGCGCGGTGGGGCCATCGGCAGCGCATGAGCTGCCTCCTGCTCGAGACCACGGCTGCTCCCCCCGTGGGCTGGCCGGGAGCAGGTGCGGGGGCTGGGCCGCCGGGACCCTGATGCCGCTGCAGCGGCTGAGTTTCTGGCCCCCACTAGCAGCTCCCGCCCACCCCCCCCAGAGCAGCTGGCGTCTCCTTGGGGTCCTCCTAACGGGCGAGAAGCCCCTTTTTTGCCGTCTCCCCTCCCCACCTGCTTTTGTTCCTTCTGAAACCAGATTTCTCCGTCCGCCGCGGTGACGCAGGAACGGGATCACTTTCGTACGACAGGCTCACAGGGTCGAGGAGAGGGAGGCGGGTACGGGGGTGCAGGGCGGGCCCGTGAAAGGGTGGCGTGGCCTTCCACCCTCAGTCCCCGGGAGAGCACGGTGGAGAAAGAACGGTCACCGGGGTGAGGGGCCGCAGGGGGGCCGGCAGTGTCGGCGGGGCTGGGGCTGTGCGGACGCCCCTGGGGCCAGGCCCGCGGGCTGGCAAGGGGCTGTCTGCACAGCGCCCGCCCCTCAGCCGTCACAAACATTACCCCATGAAGGGATGATGACTCCGTGTCTGGGTGACAGTGGCCTCTGACAGACACCACCTCATGGTGAGGATGGGGGTGCCCAGAGAATGAACCGGGCTGAGCAACAGGAGGTGAAGACGGGAAGGTTGAATTCAGCCGCCGCTCGGGGTCACAATGTCACGGAGTGAGCTCACCGTCTTTCTTCGTGGAAATAAGAGGGGGTGATACAGGCAGCTGGTTTAGGAAGCATTCCCGCCTGTGTTGTGTACATGGTGGCCATCGACTGTGACGGTCACCAGGGCCACCGAGACCCAAAGCCCTTTCTCATGGCTTCACAATCCAGTGGGGACACAGACAGCCAGTGACCGAACCGTTTGGGAAACTCCGTGAGATAAACACCCACATAGGGCCCATGGAGGGCTCTCAGAACTCACAGGAGGGCCCATTTCTCTCGGCTCAGGCAGGGGGGCCTCCGGAAGTGGGGTGACTGGCTGACCATAGTTTACCAGCTGGGGGGTTTGTGGGGAGGGGATGGCCTGAGAGAGGCCCAGCTCGTCGGGTGGGGCTGGCAAGTTGGTGCGTGGTAAGCAGGGCGTCCCGGCTAGAGAGCAGGGGCCTCGTAATTGTTCCGACAAACAGCCTGGGGAGTGGGGGCCCCGATGGGGGCAGGGCCTCTTGGGCCGGCTGGCAGCGTTTGGTCGGCTGTGTCCTGCTGCAGCAACCGACAGGCTGGGCCTCGGAGACTCGCGAGGACCAGGCTGAACTTCGACCCAGGCAGCAAGTCCTCCTCGGGCCGGCGGGAACCTGCTCTCTCCTCCTCGCCTGGGGCCTGCGCCGACTGAGCTCCCGCCAGTTAGAGCATTCGCTATGTGTGGGGTGGGGGGGGGGGGCGGTGCACGGTGGAAATGAGCACGTCAGTACTGGCAGTCTCGTGCCACCTGCAGTCACGTGTCACCCTCACATTTTATAGGTCAAGGGTTTACGTCCAGGTCCTGGGAGGGGAGGGAAGGACAGCCCCTCGCTGGATGGGGAGGGCGGGAGGGGGGCGGGAATGCGGGCATGGAGAACCCATGGCGGCTGCTGTCGGGGAGGGGAGGACAGGACGTGCCCTTGCGGGCTCCTGTGCAGGCCGCGACGTGGCCTCGAACCTCCCTCCTGGGTGCCCACCTCCTGTGCCCACAGTGGGACAGCCCGCACTTCCCGGCACCAGGCCGTACCCATCTTGACCCTGCGCCGTTCACGGATGGGACGCCCAAGCGGGCTTGCCGGGGCGACAAGGGCGTTTGCAACTGGAAGGACGGCCCGGGGGAGGGAGGGGGTGCACTGGGGCCGGGGTGGGGGGGGCCGGGCGTTGTGTCCACCCGGTCAGCTTTGAACAAGGAAAGAGACTCTCCTCCCAGCGGTTTCTGCCTTTTATTGGGGGGCGGTCTGAGCCCCCGATGGGCATGACCACCAGGGTTAGCAACCAGCAAGGAAGCACCAGGGAGCAGAGAGAGCTGGGAGCAGAGAGAGCTGTTTTCTCCCCGAGCCAGGCTCTTCCCCGAGGGGCCTAAGCCCACCTTCCCACGGGTGACCCACGGGGGACGGCGCCTGTGTGGTCTGCGGGCCTCTCCCCGGTCCCATGGGACGTGAGTCTGGTAGCTGCTGGCGGCAGAGAGACGGACGTGGGCACCTCGGGCAGTGACAGCTCAGGAGGTGGCAGTGTCCTTGCCCAGCGCCACTGCCCCGATGGCCTCGAGTGTGATCAGACTGCGGCTGGGTCCAAGGTGGCACGGTGGGCCGGGCCGGTGGAGGCTGAAGGGAGGGCAGCACAGGGGGCATCTGACCCCGCTCCGCCCATCTCGTGGGGGGGGGGGGCGGTTTGAGTTGAGTCAGGGCAGTTGTCCTGCGTGGGCTGTCTGTGTTTGCATGTGCATGACCATCCGCTCCTTCGCAGCTCGAACAACATTCTCGTGCTTCCGCTCGGCCACAGAGCAGCTTTGGTCCCCAGCAGAGGTGGGGGCGGGGCGGTCTGGGGCCGGGGGTCCAGCCTGCGGAGGGGGCGATGCGGTGGGAGACAGCAGGGGGAACAGAGGAAGGGCGGGGGGAGGGCGAGGAGGGCCGAGCTCACTCCAGGTGGGCTGTGTCAGCAGCCGGCGGGCCCGAGCATCCTGAACCATCGGGATTCTTCATCTGCGGGGCGAAGATGATGAAGATGTTACTTTCGTGGATGATGAGAACAGATGACGTTTTTAATGGGACTGCAAGTGGCAGAAGCCACACACCCCGGCTGCAGGGGACTCGCCTCCAGGATCGCCTCTGCCTCTTGCCAGCTGCGTGATCTCGGGCAGATGCCGTCCCTGCCACGTGCGTCCTTCACCTGTGAGACCAGACGGGGGAGCCGGTGGGCTCTACGACCCTTGCCAGGGCCAGCGTTCTGGGGCTCTGCCTGGGGAGGGCCGTCTGTGCCCGAACGCCCGGCTGAGAATGCGCACGCGCGAATCTCTGGAATCGGCGCATCGCTCAGAAGAACGGATTTGAGTCGAGCTCGGTTTCTCCGTCTGGAAGGTGGAGAGACAAACAGACCTCACTTCGCAGAGTTGTGAATGATTTAAATTAGGTAATGCACAGACTGTAACTTTGTGTGGGATCTAAAAATGCTGAGCTCGTAGCAACAGCGTGCAGTGGGGGTGACCCGCGGTTAGAGGGGGTGGAGAAGAGGGGGGTGTCGGTCCAAGGGCGGAAGTGTGCAGTGACTTGTTGGGCAATTCCTGGGGGTCAGGTGCACAGCGCAGCGACTACAGTGAGCAGCGTGGCGTGGCAGTCTTCGAAGTTGCTCACGAAGCAAAAAAAGAAATGGTAATTACGTGACGCGAGGGAGGCGTTAATTGATGCTACGGTGGTCATTAATTTGCAATCTACAAGTGTGTCGAACACCACACAGTACACCGTAAACTCACCCAGTGCATTATCAATTATGTATCAGTAAGGTGGAAAAGAACCAGATGCACGAAGAAGGATGAAAACTTGAGAAAGTTTAAAATAGGGAGGCATGAAAGTGGAGAAAGAATAGATAGATAGGCAACTGGGGAAGTAAGAGGAGGAAACAAGAAAAGGAAATTTAAAAATAAATAAATAAAAGGAAGCAACAAAACACAGTAAAGGGAAATGAGAAAGAGGAATTAATAAAAGTGAAGTAAGAAAAGGAAAGTTTCAAAAGGGAAGCAGAAAAGGACCAGAAAGGAAAAGGAAAAAAATATGGAAGAAAGAAAGGGAAGCGAGAAAAGAGAAACAGAAAAACGGGTGAGAAGGGTGGAAAGGGAAGTGAAAACTGTCAGCAGGAAGGAGGATAACACAGAGAAGGAGGGAAAGGGAAGCAACACGTGGAATTTAGAAAATGAGAGGCATATCCGGGCCCCCGCCCCCATTCCCCCTGGCTTCGGTCCTTCCTCGCAGCCACGGCGCTGGGCACCTCCATGGAGGAAGCAGAAGCAGAGGCGGAGGGGAAGGGCCCGCTTCTGCAGCTCGGCCCCTTGCTCTCCAGCACAGCGCACGCTCTCCCGCCCAGTGGCTTGTCTCTCTGGTTGGACCTGGGCCACGTGGGCCTAGAGCTGCAAGAGAGGCTGCGAAGGCGAGTTAGTTCAACTGTCCTCATCTCCAACCTGAACAAAATTGGAACACATCGGAATTTTGTTAAAGAGGAGCAAGGGGGGATGGATATTGAGTAAGCAACCTCCACCCTTCCACGCTGTCTTAATTTCTGTTGTGTTATACCCAGTTATCTGATAGGGCGAGTTCCCTCCTCATTTTTTTGTTTTCAAAATGGTCCTGGTTATTTTGACCCTTTTCTCCTCTATATAAATGGTTGCATTAACTTACCAAGTTTGGCCAAAAACTTTGTTGAAATTTTGATTGGGACTGCATTGACTGTATTGATTGATTTTGGGGAGAATTAGTCATCTTTAATGTGTTGAACTTTCCCATGCATGAATAAAACCAAAATGCCCACACATGTACCACCTATGGTACCTCACTCGATTTACCCAGCCTTCCTTTATGCCGTTAAATTAGGCTTTATAATTATATCCAAACCATCTTGCTGATGCTTTACTTTTAAAGATCATATACCTTTGAACTATTTTTTGGAAGAATTATTTTTAATATAGAGGTGCATTAAAGAAAAACATTAAAAATATCTCTAAATCTTGTCATTCTCTCTTCTTTTCTGGGTTTTATGTGTAGGAAATTATGTCACGAGTAAATAGTGAAAGTCTTGTTCCTTACTTCCCAAATCCTCTCTCTTTTCTGGCCTCGCTGCACAAAGAAAGACCTGGACTACTTATATTTGTGACAAAAGCAGGGATTTTTGTCTTGTCCCTGACTTTAATGAGCGTGCTTCTAATACTTCACAACTTAGCGCCGCGCATGCCATAAAGTTTGGGTGGATTCTATTTTGTTTTCAAAAAGAAGACAGTTTCCTTCTGTTTCTACTTTTAATTTGCTGGGAATTTTTTAAGATTAAACGCTGTGTGAATTCCCTCAAATATTTTTTTTCTGTTTCTATTTAAAATATCAACAGAATCTGTTACTGTACAGAATTATGCGAGCAGAGTCTGTAAATGGGAAATAGTCCCGTGTCCCCAGGTGAGTTCTGTTTAGTTACAATGTATTTCTTTCCTGAGTGACTTAATTAGCACGGTTCTGGGGCAGTGTGGTGGACGAGCCCAATCAGAGAGGATGAGAGGGGTGGGGACAGTGAGGATGGGACAATTTCAAGTTTGTGGTGACAGTATAGTTGGAGAGAGACAGGGTCAAGTTGTGTGTGTGTGTGTGTGTGTGTGTGTGTTTAATTTGGAGCTATTACAGTGCTGCTGTAGAATGTTGCAAGTTACCTGGTGAAGAGAGCAAAACGGAATGATACAGGAGCGACTGCGGAGCACCGCTAGAGTGGGGGAGAGGGATTAGGGCCCACTGCCTCCACGGAGGGGCTGGCCTCAGGTCGGGAGCCCAGTGGGGTTGTCCTTGGCCACGGGGATCCCCGGGGGGGGGGCTAGGATCAGGGAGAGGCTGTGGGCCACCTGCCCCAAGGACCGCCACAGACCGCGGACCCACAGACACGGCACCCCACGGCACTTGTCAGGATGGTCCTCTGACTCGCGGAGCGCCCCCTAGGCTAGCGCACCTTGGGCTGGTTACTTCTTTGTTTAACAGCCCGAGGAGGCGTTGAGGCACGTGGCCCTGGGAGGGGCTGTCACGTGGGTACCCACCCGGGCGCGGCTTCAGCTCGGGACGGCGGGGCACAGTGAGCCGTGCGCCTGCCCACGGAGAGAAGCTGGAGAGGCTTCGGGCCACGGGCCCCTCCCCAGGGGGTGGAGCGGGGCGAGCAGTTTAAGCTTCAGTCTTAAGCCTGGCTCTGGCGCGCCTCACTCGAGGAGGTGATGTCATTTATTGAACATTAACTGGGTTCTGGCTCCATGCAGATCCTGGGGTACAGGATGAGCGGGCCTTGTTTCCGCCCCGTCAGAACTCCGAGCCTGGTGGGGAGAGAGGTGCCTCCTCGGGGAGGCAGAGCGAGAGAAGCTTCGCTGTACAGATGTGACCAGGGGCCACCTGCGGGAGCCCGGGGCGTGGCTACAGAAGCCCGGGGCGTGGCTACAGGGCAGGGGTGTGGCTACAGGAGCCCAGGGGTGTGGCTACAGGAGCCCAGGGGTGTGGCTACAGGAGCCTAGGGCGTGGCTACAGGGCAGGGGCGTGGCTACAGGGCAGGGGCGTAGCTACAGGAGCCCAGGGGCGTGGCCACCGGAGTCAGGGGTGTGGCTACAGGAGCCCAGGGCGTGGCTACAGGAACCGGGGCGCGGCTGCAGGAGTCCAGGGGCGTGGCTGCAGGAGTCCGGGGGGCGTGGCTGCAGGACTGGGACCGCACCCTGGACCGGTGACAGCGCCCGCTGACAAATGCGGAGGGAAGTGAGGCGGGAGGGCCTGTGCTGGCTCGGCAGGGACCATGCCCAGGCCAGCAGCTTCGGGGCTAATTAAGTGGAAATGACGAGATTGATCTGTCCGCTGCCAGCCCGATAGGACTTGGTCAGCACGGAAAACCAATGCGTTTAGAATTTCCCCACTTCCCGCCTGCGAGAGGACTTCAGCATCTTCCCGCTGCCCTGCGCTGTGGTGTCCGACTGCGGTGTTACTTCCACGTTGTAAAATGCACCCCTGCGGCTGGGGGCGGGGCGGCAGCAGCCCACCGCGGAGCGGGCGGTCACCCTGGGGGAGGCGGGGACGTGGAAGGGGTGTCAGGAGATGGCTTGGTGGGGTCTGTTTTTGTAGGTCATCCTGGCAGTGCCTGGGGGCGGGGGGGGGGGGGGGGGGGGACACGGGCTGGGGGCCCAGCAGGGCGGCAGTCAGGGGGGCAGGAACGGGCGCGGCCCAGGAGCAGCTGATGGGATCGGGGATCCGGTTTCACCCTGGGCAGATCCGCAGCAGAAACAGGAGGTGTCAGCCATTTCGTCAGGAGGGTCGGATCTCGAACTCAGCAGTTTACTGTTTGCTGAATTCAGGCAGTTTATCCGCCGACTCTGCTTCTTCGTTTACTGTCAACAGTGCTTTTCTGAGCGGCAGCAGTGTGCGGACCCCGCGCGCACGGTCTCGGGGTTACAGTGGGGGAGGCCACACAGACCCTCCGCGAGGGTCCTGGGTCTGGTGTGGGCGGGTGGAGACAGATCCCTGAGCGGGAGTGACGTGGGTGCAGGAGAGGCACGCCCCGCCCCCCGGGCGGCCAAGGGGCGGGCCCGGGTCAGCCCTGCGGGGCAGCCAGGGGAGGTTCAGGGTCCTGACGGAGGAGTAGCGGCTGGCTCGGAGGTGGGAGGGGCAGGAGGGGAGTGTCCGATGCGGGCAACAGCCTGGGCAACGGCCCTGAGGCCGGCGGCATCTGGCGCGCTCAGAGACCTGTGGCGCAAGGGGAGGAGCCAGACTCTGAGCCAGGCCGCGGGGGTTTAAATCCTGGATGTTCCCGTCTCAGGCCCAGGTCCCCGGCCTCTGCTCCCTCATCTCTCCAACACCGAGCTCGGTGGCACCTACCTGTCTCCAAGGGCCGTGGCGAGGGCCAGCAACACCTGCGCCTCCCGAGAGCAGTGCCCGGCACACGGCGATTCTGGACAAGGGCAGTTATCACGTGGGGTGGGGAGAACAGGGCGGTTACTACCGTTTTTCCTTAAGAATATCCGTGGGTGTCAGGTAGTACACGGGAGAGGGCTCCTAGGACCCCGCACGGCCTCAGGTGTGAATGCAGGTGTGAATCACTGCTGTGGACTCATCTGTGTGGATGGACGTTTCTCTCTCACATCCATGTTTCTCTTTCTCCCTCCCTTCTCTCCTCTAAAAGGAAATAAATAAAATCTTTTTTAAAAATCAATGTATGTCGTTGTCATATGTCACCTATACGTGTTGTGGTTTATAGGTAGTGCAATATTATTAAAGGAAAAAGCCTTATTTTTTTTGCCTTTTACCCCACGTTTAGAAGAAGGGGTCCCGCATTCTGTCTCTGCAGGGGCAACACAAGCTGTGCGGCCAGCACCCCGCCCCCGGCCCCCGGCCCCTGCCCCCCGCTCGGGGCTGCGTCTCAGCTGGGCTCAGGAGCCACGCCAGGAAGCGGGTCGTTTTCCTCATCTGCTTCGGTAAAAGCCTCAAGCAGACTCCTGTGAGAGAGAAAGCTCTGAGATTACGTGGTGACAGGTGGCCTCTTCCCGGGAGGCCCTCTCAGCCTCACTCCCTGCCGCCTGCCGGCCCCGCGGGGCCCCGCCCCTCGCCGGAGCCCTGGTCCACGGGGGCTAGAGGCGCTGCGGAGGCGTGGGCAGGCTAAGCCTCGGGGAGCTGGAGCACAGCATTCAAAGTGACAGGGGAGCTGCCAGGGGCCGGGGCGACTGAGGCAGGAGGGCGAGCAAGGCCTGCTGACTCACTTGCATGTGGGATTCCAGCCTGGCTCCTCAGAAACCCTCTCAGGACGAGAACGGGGCTCTTAAACCAGGGTGCGGGGGCAGAGCAGGTTGGGGACACGGAAGCAGAGTGGGTTCCTGTGGCTCTGCGGACAGCACAGGGCACTGAGACTCGGCGATCAGACCAGCCCCAAGGGCCAGACCGAGGCACAGTCAGGCTGAGGGTGCGGCCAGTTCGTGCAGAGCCTCTCCAGCCCCTGGGCCAGGTCCTGCTGCGGTGGGGGTGGGTGCTCCGGAGGTGACCTCCGCCTGCCGTCCCTGCCCACAGGACCCGCCCGCCGCATCCTGCCGCCAGCCCCACCAGTGACCCCAGCTGGGCTTGGTCCCTCCCAGGGGCCTGTTGGGGGGTCACGGGGGCAGTAACCAGGCCTCTTGTAAGTGGACCAATCTGTGTTGCGATTCTTCACATCAGCCCTGTTCAGTGTGAGTCTGACCCCGAGACGTGGGCCTGCTCTGGTGGTGCCGACAAGTTCAGGACAGACACGAAGACGAGGGGGACTCCCAGCGGGTGGGAGAGACGTCCATACGAGAGGGTCACGGCTGTCTGTTAGCACGAAGATTGAATCTGGGGAGGAGGCATCTTTGGTGCAAACCCGCAGGGGTGTCCAGCCCACGGCCCCGCAGGCTGCATGCAGGCCGGGAGGGCTGTGAATGCAGCCCCACACAAAACCGTGAATTTACTTAAAACCTTCTGAGATGTGTTTGTGATGACGTGTCGCACTGTATGTAACGTGTGGCCCAAGACCGCTCTTCGTGTTCCAGTGCGGCCCAGAGACGCCGAGAGCTGGGACGCCCCTGGCAGGAGCGGCCGCAGTGCACGGCAGTAACCCGGGCTGGACAGGCGGGGGCGCTGCAGAGTACCGGCGGGGGCGGCCCCTGAGCCCGGCAAGGGAAGTCGTGTGTGACGCTGCGTGTGTGTGTGTGCTCTGGGGGATATCTCCACGCCACCCGAAAGGCGCTCTTCCACGGGTCGTGGAAGCCTGGTTCCCGGCGAGTGCCGAGCGATCGCCGCAGCGCACCTCCACGCGCTCGGGGGCTCGTCCGGGCACCGACGTGTCGTGCATGGTGAGCCCATACGTCCGCCGGGCGCCGCGCGGGGCAGGACGCCGCCCTGATGGTCGGCGGGACAGACCCACAGGAGAGGATTCCGCGTGGGCACCAGGATGGCCGGTGGGTGACAAGACACAGCCTTTTTGTACGGAACCGTTCTTCACAGAGAAGTGTTGGCCCCTGGACCAGAACATCCCGGGCGCCCAAGGCCGTGTTCACCGGCGGCCGAGCGCTGCGGCCTGCAGACGCGCTGGGCCCCAGCCGGCGCCCCCCGCCGCCCGGGGCCGTTGCATTTTCTCCCCCAGCGTCCTCATTCATCTTTGCGGGCTCCCGCCCCTTCTAGGGACACAAAGGAAGAGAATACATCACTTACTTTCAAACTGGTTTTTACTTTAAGCAGTTCTGAGATGGAGCTTTTCACACCAGAGGCCCCGAGTCACAGGATGACCGATGTGCACCTCGTTGGGGCAGGGGCGCCCTGCGACCCTCCCACCGGTCAGAGGGCCCGATTCCCACGGCCCCGCCTCCAAGGCACAGCCAGGCCCAGGGCAGGAGGTGAAAGCGCAGGGTCGCTGGCTCTGAGACGGGGCAGGTTATCTGGCGACCCCTCCCCGACCCCGATGCATCGCTAAGCAGGAGGAGACTCCAGTCGGTGGGGCCGCTCCTCCAGGCCGCCTGCAGGGTCGCCTCAGGAACCTCACTGACCTTCTGCCGGCCTGCCCGGTCCTCCCTCGTCCCTGCTGACCGGCGCAGCCATGGTCTGGGGGCCGACGCCGCGGTCACCGTCGTGAAGCGCCACCTGCTCTGCTGTGTTCTCTGTCCTGCCCCACCCCACAAAGCCCAGGACGTCCTTCTTCCTCCCTTCCCGCTGCGCCCCATCCTGTGGCAAAGGTGCTGTCCCCACAGACTGAAGAGGACATCCCCGGCTGCTGGGCCTGTCCCCTGCCAGCTTCTCCTCTCGGTCCCTTTGCTAAGTCAGCATCTCCCCTCTTGCCAGGCCGACTGCTTACTCCCGTCCACCCCAGGGACCTCGCCCTGCCCCCCTCTCTGATTTCCCAGAAACGCCAACGTTGTCCAGACCTGCCCGTCCTTGAACCTGGGTCCCGTCAGCTCCCAGGGGGCGGGGTGCCTGGGTCTCTGCAGCCCCGGGGGGTTGTGGGGTCAGGAAGTGCAGGCAGCGTCCTCTGTAGCGCACGTGCCTCTGCGGGCCTTCGGAGAATTCTAGAATGAGGGTCGAAGAGGAGGGCTCGGCACATTTTTCTTAACGCTGTCACGTTTGAATTGTGTCACTGCTCCAGCCATGTTCTGGCCGGCCGCGGGTGGGGAGCAGGCTCGGGAGTGGGGTGGGCGGGGGGCAGTAGTCACGGTGGTCTAGAGACCAGGGGCCAGGAGGTCGTTGGGGCAGGTAAGGCGCTGCCCCGAGCTGCTGTGGGGCCTTCACCTGGCCCCCGCCCAGGCCTCGGCCATCCCCAGGAGGGCGATGGACTAGAACGGTGACCCTCGGAGGGTGGTCCCCAGACCAGCAGCGTCATCACAACCCAGGAACCGGCTGGAGACCCCCAGGCCCTAGACCGCTGGGCTGAACCTTCCTCGGGTGGGGCTCCGCTGTCAGCCGTCCGGGTGACCCCACTATGTGCTGAAGTCTGAGAACCTCGGGATGCGCTCGGTGCTTCCTAAACCGCTCTGTGTACGCAGCGCTCCGAGAGCCGAGTTAGAAGGAGGCTCTCCGGACCCCAGCTTCCAAGTGCTGACGCGGAACAGCCTGCAGGCCCGGGAGTCTGCAGGTGGGGGGTTCAGTGCAGCAAGCCTGAGTGGGGGTGTGGGGTGGGGGGCAGCCCCTGGGTTCTCTGAGCGGTGGGAGCAAGGAGTGACAGGAGAGGCGGGGGCCTGGGGGGCAGGTGGGAGTGGCAGGGGAGGCGGGGCCTGGGGGGCAGATGGGAGTGGCAGGGGAGGCGGGGCCTGGGGGGCAGGTGGGAGTGGCAGGGGAGGCGGGGCCTGGGGGGCAGGTGGGAGTGGCAGGAGAGGCGGGGCCTGGGGGGCAGGTGCTCGGCCCTCCCGATTGGCCGGGAGAGGAAAAAGGTCTCACCCACACTTTGCACAGTGGGACGGGACTCTGGGTGGCAGAGGCTCTGCACCTGGAATGGGGACAGTCTTGCCCCAAGACAGCCCAGAGCTGGCGGGGGACGGGGGAGGACATAGCGCTTCCACCCCTTTAAGCACCCTTGTAATTTGCATTAAAAATAGAAAGCAGCTCGTGAATAATTTGTGAGTCATGAGCAAGCCCCTTCAAACCACAGCCATGAATAAAACATCCGCTTCGCCTCCTGGGAGGACACCGGCCTTGGCTGTGTCACGCTGATGGCCGTCTGCCCGGTCCCAGGCTCCTGGCTCCTTTCTGCACCCGCCGGCCCCGCCGGGGTGGCCGGCTTGCCCTGGCCTGCGGGCCCGCTGGCCTGCACGTGAGTGCACCTCCCGGCCTCAGACGGCTCACAGGGAGGCCTCAGGCCCCTCCGCACCAAGAAGCGTCACTACCCGGCATGGCCGGCACTCTGTGCCCGGGCCCACTGCCGGGGTGGGGCCTGAACTCCCCCTGGCTCGCAGAGGGAGGTACCTGTCTATTTAGAGCAGGAGCAAGTGGGGCTCCCCTCTTACTGCTTCCCCAGAAGCCAGCAGTGGAAAGCAGACTTCATGGGGCTGTGAAATACAACCCCCCAAAGCGGCACCGAGCCACGTCCCCGAGGCTCTGGACCAACGTGGGGCCCCAGAGGCACTGGGCTTTGCGCTTACCCGGGGAGTCCAGGCCCAGCACCCGCGGGAGACCCTGCGTTCGGGCGGAGCCCGCGGAGCTGCTGGGGTATGCTGCTGTCTACACAGGCGCAGGGGAGAGTGAGGGTGGGGGAGGGGGAGGAAGGGTAGCTTTGTAGCCTTTAAAATGAAAAGGGACAAAAAGAAAGAGAAGGAAGGAAAGAGAGAGAGGGAGGGAAGGGTGGAAGGAATTTTTTCTTGTAAGGAATTTCTTGCAAGAAAAAACTCCAGGGACAAGGAGGACAGGAGAGAAGGGGCCCAGGACGCTAGATGCGTGAGTCCTGACTGGGAAGTGAGCCCGGCCCCCAGAGCGCGGCCTGGGCCGGCCTGGGACACACCTGGACGCAGGGAGCAGGTCCGTGGGGCTGGCCCTGGATTCCGAGTGACCAGGGAATCCAAGTGGGAGTGCGGGGCAGTTCTGGGCAGGCTATGTAGTGACCCTGCGGAGGTCTTTAGACTCGGTCTTGGGTCCTGTCAAAAAATTGTAGAGAAAGGTCGATGTAAGAACAGAGCGGGAGGGGAGAGGGGGGAGACAGACACTCTGAATTAGCGGCCCTTGGCCCCCTGAAAGCTGCTGACCCCACGGAAGGGTCACGTCTCTTGTGAACACAGCCAGAGAGGCTTGAATGAAAGGCCCGGGAGAGAGGACAGCAGTTGCTTAGGTGGCGCAGGCCCCCCAGGCAGGCGCCGGCTCCCGCCGTGGAGAGCGGCCAGGGCGAGGGCCAGGGCGAGGCGGGGCAGCAGGAGGAGGCCCTGGTGGGCCGGGGCCCAGGGAGGGCGGTCGCGTAGGCGCACAGGGTTTCAGAACCACGTGCACACCGAGCTCTCCGACCCAACTCCCTTCCCCTCCTCAGCGCCTGAAGGTGCGCCTTGGCGGGAGAGAGGGCCGCACCGGAGGCCCCAGCTGCCTTCGGGAGCCCCGGCTCCCAGGACATTTCAGCGAGACCCTCGGAGGCAGGCGTGGCGCCGCAGAGGCGTTGAGTGGTGCCCGGGTGGCAGTGACGGTGTGTGTGGGGGGGGTCAGGTAGAAGGGCACAGTGTACCCTCTGCGTTTCTAGAACGTTCCCCTTCCCCCATGCACAGGCTAAGTCAGAGCTGAGGACAGTGCGCCACCGGGGAGACGAGTGCGCACCCCTTCCTGGCCGGGCAGGAGCCCTGCCTCTGTCCCCTGTGTCCCACAGGCACTGGTGCGGGAGGCTTTCCCAGGCTTTTCGGAGAGCCAGGCACGGCAGCTTTAAGGACGGAGTTAAACGGGAAAGGTACTTGGTCGTTGTCGAACACACACTGCATGTAGCTTGATCAGTCCCAGAGACGTGAAGTGCAGCCTCGCTTGAGCTCATGCAACATCCGGAGGCTGCCGACTCCGAGTTCCCGGACTGACGGACGGACAGACGGACGGAAGGCTCTGGTCAGGCGCTCTCGGCCAGCTCGGTGTTCCCTTCAGGGCGCCACCAGACGGGGGCGCTGTTCCTGCTCCTCTTTCTCCGAAGCCACCCACCCACCCACCCACCCACCGCACACGCGCATGCGTTTAACCAGCTCCCCGTCCGGACCACACCGGCGAGCGGCGGGACTCCAGGCGGGTCACAGGGAAGGAAGGAGACACGTCGTGGGGGGGCCACGGAGAGGACACGCAGGAGCGCGTTCCATGGCTCCCGGCGGCAGGCAGAGAGGGCGCGGTCGGCGAGTGGGAGGGGCGGGTGGACCGGATGGCCGGCTGACAGCGGCAACCAGGCCGTGTTCCCCAGCGATGTTTCCGTTCCTTTGGCTGGTTCCTTTTTTTAAAATTTCCATCTTTGAAGCGAGGGCCCCTGTAAGAGAGGAGTCTCAACGTGATGGAGACGGCGCGTCTGCAGGTGTGCTGGCCTGTGCTCGTGCCCCGGCGGGGTGGGGACACAGCTCCGACTTGGGGGCTCTAAAAAACGTGCTCCACCCCCCCCCCATAAGAAAGAACGTCCCTCCCTGGCCCACGACTGTGCCCGAAATCCCCCCAATCAGACCCACTTCTGCGGGGTAAGGCACCGTCTGCAGACCCCACTGAGACATAATGTGGCCGAGAGGGGAACACCCCGCTCTCGCCACCTGCGGACCGAACGGGCACCCATCGGAGAGGAGGACCCGAGAGATGGGGCACGCAGGGACCCTCTGGCTGTGGGAGGAAGGCTTGGGGGACGCACATGGGTGAGGGGCAGCGGGGCAGCTGGCGGTGTGTGTGTGGGGAATGGCACTTGCTGGCCAAGAGAGGCACTCCGGTGGGGGGTCCAGGCAGCAAAGCAGCCCGTGCACACTCGCAGGTCCCCCAGGCTGTGTGCGCGGCGGCGTGTGCCGGTCGCAGTGTTCTGTGCGTGTGTGCGTCTGATACGGAACGCACTCGGGCCCGTGGAGAACACAGTGTGGCTCTGTGCATGCTGCTGGCTTGTCTTCGGCCTCTGCGTGTGCACGCACATTCACACACACACACACACACACTCACACTCAGAGGGGAGACACGCATGCCCTGTTCCCCACCCAGAAAGGGAGGGAGGGAGGGGCAGGGTGTGGGAACCACGGCCAGGCCACCCTAGGTGACTGAAGTCCAGGCCGATGGGCTCCTCATCCCTGGGCAGCCACACTCAGCAGGCTGGGGCCGGACTTGAGGCCTGGATGGGCCCAGTCTCTGCACTGAGAGAGGGACAGCAGGCACTGCCCCTTCTTCAGCACGGCCCCCCGTGAGCCAACAGCCAGCCCGGACAGTCCCCGGAGTGCTTCACGGCCCATGGTGGGTGGGACAGACAGGCCACTGGATGGGGGTGTGGCGGGGAGACAGGAAGGAGAGCTCTCGCTGTGATGGGCTGTCTGGGGCTCTGCGCCGGGGGACCTGCCTCTGTCCACTCCTTCCTCCAGTCTCTGCCGCGTGGGTCTGGGGGCTGGGTGTGCCATGTCCTGCTGGGTGACCGGTACCTGGACGTGGCAGCACATCAGTAACATGGGCATTAAGACAGTGACCAAAGGACATCATCCTTCAAAGCAGGTATTTGGGCAGTGCCCCCTGCTTCACGAGGGAGGGAAAGGCGGGGCTGCGCTGGCTGCAGAAATCCCGAACCTGAGTGTCCAGCTGCCACCCTCACGGCGAGCGCCCGTCTCCTTTTCTGCGCTCGGGCCTTCGCCTCCGGCTGGTCCTGGGAGTGGCTCCAGGGCAGGTGTTTTATGGCAGCTTCAGGTGACAGTTGGTGAGTCTTTAGTCCCTGATGCATGTGTGTACACGCACGTGAGCATTCAGGTGTGCACTGTGTGTATACACGTGCGTGTGTGCATGTGTGTGCACGTGAGCCCACCTGTGTATGTGTGCATGTGTGCGCACATGCACATGGGTGCAGTGTGTGGTAGTGTGTGTACGTGAGCATGCCTGTGTGTGTCCACATGTGTACATGAGCATGCGTGTCATGTCTGTGTGTGTGTTTGCACATGGCTGCAGTGTGTGTGTGAGCACACCTGTGAGTGTCCGCGTGTGTATGTGAGTGTGTGTGCCATGTCTGTGTGTGCATGCATATGCATGCACGCGCGTGAGTGTGCGCCCTGCCCACTCCGGGGTGGGGGCCCGGCCTCAGCCCCTCTTCATCCCAGATGCACACACAGGGTCCCCCGTTCTGTCCTGCTAATTAGAAGTCATAGCTTTCTGTAGTTTCTGGTGCGTGAGGGCGTGAAGTGGGAAATAATTTAATTGGCTGTCTTGCTTTCAAAGCCCAGTTTAATGAAATTGTTCGTAGCCTGAAGTGCATGTATTATTTTTCCCGTTATTTTTCCAATTAACATTTCACTGGCTCATGCCTGAGTGCCATATTCTAACTGGTTGGAAGGGTGGGGGTGTCAGGCCGCTGGGGAGATGACCCCCCCGCTCCCCTGCCTGTGTTTGCGTGGGTGCGGGCACGTCTTCCCGGCGCCTTTCCTGCGATGAGCTCCGAGTTGGACAGCCCGCTGCCCTGTGACCCCCCCCCACCCTCCCCCGAGTCCTGGGCCTGAGAGGCACTGGGCAGACAGGGGGCTCAGGGAGAACTTGCCCGGGCCTGGGCCTCCCTGTGCTGTGCCCCAAAGCTCCCTGTGAGCACGTGGCCCTGTGAGCAGACGCTCTGGTCAGCCTGACACACAGTAGGTGCACAAACACCCTCTGAAAGGCAGAGCATGCGGAGGGATCTCACAGGGCCCCTCCTCTGTCTCTGGAGGAGAAAACAGCAGGGCAGGGGCTGGGTGAGACCAGCCTAGGCCCAGGGCAGACTCCAGGGCCCACACAGCAAGTTCACGTGGGTGTCTGCACAAACCTGAGTGGGTGCCTCCCTAAACGGTGCTCCCGGGGCCTGGCTGGACTCACCCTCGTCCAGGGCCTGGCCTGGGGCCAAGCATCCGCCCTCCTTCCTGTGTCCTCGCTGACACTCAGGGCCTCGGCAACCCTTCCCACACCGCCCCAACCTCCCCACGCCTGGGGGGTCCGCTGCCCTCGTGGCTGTGACTCTGAGGTCTGCTCCCCGCTCTCCGGCATCCCTGACCCCGCACACTGGGGTGTTCCAGTGACCACACTGCGTTGTCTGGGTTTGCAGGGAGCGCGGGAGCAGAGGCTGCGGGGAGGCCCCTGTGTGGGGCCGTGCAGCCTGCCACCTGGAGGCCTGGCTCATGTGCCTCCTGCTGAGAAGGGCCCGTAGGTTCTCTTCGGGACCCCTCCCCAGTTGGGCAAAATACCTGTCCCCTCAGAGGGCCCGTGGTGGAGGCCTGCCCGGGGACAGGCGCAGCATGGGGTGTGGGCGCTGGGAGGGGCCGGGGCAGCAGCCCGGAGGCAGGCAAGCTGTGTGGCAGGTCCTGACGTGGCCGCCTTGGGCAGAGTGGGCAGGGAGAGGGGCCATGACCAAGATGGCTCCAGGGGGGTGGGACAGCCCGGGGGCAGGGGCCTGGTGCAGGAGAGGCATTTCCTCCTCCTTTAACGCGCTCCCACGTGACCAAGTCTGTGCTGCTGCCCCCGATCGTGGTGTCCCCGCTGGGATCCGGGCGTCGGGACCTCTGCAGGGACAGACAGGCCATGGAGCGCCACCGAAAACTGAGCAGGCCAGACAGGCCTGTATCTCTGTGTCCATCCATCCATCTGTCCGTCTGGAGCGAGACAGACCGTGCACCCCAGGGCCCCAGCTCGGGGAAATAAGGCCTCAAAACACTGATTGAAAACACCTGTGGGGGTTGAGGTGCTGGGAGAGACTCCTGGCCTCACAGGAGAGTTCACTGGGGAGACCCACGGGGTCCTAGAATGTACACAAGCCCACCCACCTGGGATCAGCATCAGAAGGGCCCAGTTTGCTTGGGGGAAGCGGTGGAAGGGACTAAAATTTGACAGAGAGCGGAGCAAGTGCCATTTTTCCCTCTCAGACCCCTACCCCACATACAGCATCACAACCCAGTGACTGGGTTGCCCCTCCCTGGGGAACACCTAAGGCTCCACCCCTCATATGTAACAGGCGCGTCAAGAAAAAAAAAATGGCCCAAATGAAAGAACAGATCAAAGCTCCAGAAAAAATACAACTAAGCAACGGATAGCCAACCTGTCAGATGCACAGTTCACGACACTGGTAATCAGGATGCTCACAGAATTGGTTGAATTTGGTCACAAATAAGATGAGAAAATGAAGGCCATGCTAAGTGAAATAAAGGAAAATGTACAGGGAACCAATAGTGATGGGAAGGAAACTGGGACTCAAATCAACGGTGTGGACCAGAAGGAAGAAAGAAACATCCAATCAGTAAAGAATAAAGAAACAATAATTCAAAAAAAAAATGAGGAGAGGCTTAGGGATCTCCTGGACAACTTTAAACGTTCCAACATACGAATCATAGAGGTACCAGAAGGAGAAGAGGAAGAGCCAGAAATTGAAAACTTACATGAAAAAATAATAATGGAGGAGAACTTCCCCAATCTGGCAAAGGAAATTGACTTCTAGGAAGTCCAGGAAGCTCAGAGAGTCCCAAAGAAGCTGGACCCAAGGAGGAACACACCAAGGCACATCCTAATTACCTCATCCAAGATTAAAATGAAGGAGAGAATCCTAAAAGCAGCAAGAGATAAGGAGACAGTTACCTACAAAGGAGTTCCCATCAGACTGTCAGCTGATTTCTCAAAAGAGATCTTGCAGGCAAGGTGGGGCTGTAAGGAAGTATTCCAAGTCATGAAAGGCAAGGACCTACATCCAAGATTGCTCTATCCAGCAAAGCTTTCATTTACAATGGGAGGGCAGATCAAGTGCTTCTCAGATAAGGTCAAATTAAAGGAGTTCATCATCACCAAGCCCTTATTATATGAAATGTTAAAGGGACTTATCTAAGAAAAAGAAGATAAAAAACATGTACATCAAAATGACAGCAAACTCACAATCATTAACAACCACACCTGAAAGAAAAGCAAAAGCAAACTAAGCAAACAACTAGAACAGGAACAGAACCACAGAAATGGAGATCACATGGAGGGTTATCAACAGGGGAGTGGGAGGGGGAGAGAGGGGGAAAAGGGACAGAGAATAAGAAGCATGGATGGTAGGGAGAAAGTAGACAGAGGGAGGGCAAGAATAGTGTGGGAAATGTAGAAGCTAAAGAACTTATATGTACGACCCATGGACGTGAACTACAGGGGGGGATGTGGGTGGGAGGGGGTGCGCAGGGCGGAGGGGAGTGAAGGGGGGAAGGGGACAACTGTAACAGCACAATCAATAGAATACACTTATAAAAAAAGAGAGAGGAAGAAACCTCTGGGCTAGAGGCTCCGGAATAAAGCAGTCCGCTCAAGGCCTCGTGCACCCGCTGGGGCCAGATAACCTCACGGTGCGCCAGGGGCCTGGGCCTGGCCTCTGACCCTGGAGAGCCCCGAAGGGCCTCCCTTCTGCCGTGGGCTGGGGGAGAGACCCCTGGCGGGCGCCCAGCCCGGGGTTGCTGCGGCCGGGCCCCTCGAGAGCTCCGTCTGCCTGTCGGATCACGTCCGGGGGCGGGGGGGGGGGCAGAGCCCCCAGACACTGCCCGACAGCTGGCCCTGCCCGAGGGGCAGCTGTGGCCGGGAGGGCCTGGAAGGGTACCTGCATCTCACCGGGGGAGGATGTTCCATGGGAGTGGGGGAGCGGCGTGGAGAGTGAACACGGAGGCCCGAGTCCTCAGAGTGCCCGCGGATGAGTGTGAGCTGGACAGGCCCCTGGACCTGACCCCCCACCCCCCTCACCTGAGAAGCGGGGAGAGGCAGCGGGTCTTACGGGACTGCAGGAACCACGGGACGAAACGGGCGTGTCGGCGCCGGCCGACTGCACCACACCGATCAGCGGGAGCTGCTGCTCTTACTGAGAAGGGCGGGAAGGTGCGGCCGACACGAAGGCTCCCGGTCTTGAACAGAGAGGAGCGTTCGCAGGCCACCCAGAGTTGCGGCCCTTTGCAAACCTCGAAGCACCGGGCCTTTCGAAGGGACTGTCAGGAGGCCCGGGGTTCGAGCCGGGATCCGGCACGAGAGGGGTGGGCGCCTGTGTCCTCGGAGCTGGTGCCCCCCCCCCGCCCCCCCCGCCGAGGCCGGGCCTGGGTCGGCAGGTGTCTCAGCGGGAAGCTGGGACCAGGCGTGCACAAGGTCCCCCGGACAGGAGCGGCAGTGAGACCCAGGGGCAAAAATATCTGCACCCACAGACCTTGCCCGCCCAGCTCCCAGCGCCCTTTCTGTCTAAGGATCGTTTAGGCTTAATTATAGAGCTCGGGAGCTCGTGGCGTCTTCGATTAATTTTGCTTTCAGCCCGAGGAGGGGCGCGTGCGGTGGGCCCGCGCCCGCCCATTGGCGTCCTTCTCTGCAGCTCAGCGGGCAGCCGGCTCCGGCAGCGCTCCCTTGCCCTCGGCTCTAACAGGGCGCTCCACGTGCCGGCCGGGTTCAGGGGGGCGTTGTGGGCGCTGCCTCCGCCCCGTGGGCCACCCCTGCTGCGAAGCCGGAGGGCGGGGGCCCAACCTCGCTCAGCGGGGACCTCAGCTCCGGTGCTCACGGCGCTCCCGGGACCCCGAGGCCCGCAGAGCAGACCTGCTCGCCCACCAATCACCCGGCGAGAGCTGCCGGCGGCGGGCCGCTCACCCACGCTGCCCCCAGCAGATGTGCCTCCGGGCCCGCCCCCCCCCCCCCCCCCCGGGGACGACAGGGCTCCCTGCCTCGGGAAACAGCGTTCCCTCTCTCACGTTAGCACGTCCACGCATTCGACGGGGAGGGCCTGCCTGCGTGGCGGTGCGGGAGCGAACGGCTGCTTTCTCCTTCGCGTCCCCTCCTCCGTGCCCTCCTGGCTGGGCCCTGGGGTGGGGGGTGCAGCCAGGACCTGGAAGGACAGGGATTTGGAGCCAAACGGCCCGGCTAGTGCCCCAGCCCCCGATGTGTCCCTTCTGTGTCCGGGAACAAGTCACTTAACCCCTCTGTTGCCCCATGTGGTGCTGGTGGCACAGGGGTGCCGGTGACAATGCCGCTCTCCCCCGAGGCTGTCCAGGGGGTGAGAGAACCAGTATGGCAGCCCTCAGTGACACGGGACTCACGGTGCTTTCACTGTCGTGCCCCGGACCGCTGCTGAGAACATGGCTGTGACCTGCGAGGCCCCATGCCCGGCACCGGGGCTGGAGAGGGGCCCCGCCGCCAGCCTCCCCGGGCGCTGTGGGCCAGATCTGGCGCCCGGGGGTGTAACACGCTTGCTGCACAGGGACCCGACTGGGGACAGCTCGTCTCAAAACAGCGGCCACAGGTCAAAGGGAATCGGGAACATTCCTTTTTGGCATGATTGTAACAAGGCCCCCCTCCTGTCCTTTAAAGGATGGACCCAGTTGTCGCTGGTGCCAGCAGGGTGAGCGGTTCAGGGTGGTGACGATGCGGTGGCTGGAGACCGGGAGAGGACTGCGGGCCCCGGCGAGTGTGGCCGGGCCGAGCCGCGAGGCGTGGGAGATGCAGGCTCTCCGCTGGGGTCCAGGCGCAGCAGGTCTGTGGCCCTCAGGGGACAAGCTGATGGCCTCTCATGGGGGGACCTCCACTTCCTGGGGACTGGGGGACGAAAGCCCTCACAGGGGACTGTGTTTGAGAATCCGTGACGTGATTACATGCTTCCTACCAGACCCCGTGTGTGTCTGCATGCAGAGGCCAACTGTAACCCCAAGACCATCCACCTAAAACCCAGTCAAGGCACCCAACGAGACCCTTTAAGCTGTCCCATCAGACCTGGAACTCCGGGGACACAGGCCCAACGGGGGGAGGGAGGGGACCTCGGGGTGAATTCTCTCTTGCTAGAGAGCCCCCGCCTGGTGATACCCCGACGAAGCTGAGGCCGTGGCCTGAGGTCACAGAGGGAAAGGGGTGTGCTTTCTTGTAAAACGAGGATAAATTAAAGTAACTGGCCGCCGGGCCCTGCCGCGTCCTGCCCAGGGATTCAGGCTGGACAGGCCCGAGGGCCGAGCTGGCAACGGCAGTGCCAACAACAATCACCACGTTCATCCACGCAGGGACTTTATCTTTTACAAACACACGTTGTGGTTACGCAACTTTCCAGAACAGTGGCCTGGGGGTCCTTTCTGTTAAAATTCTGAGGCGTGTGAATTCTCAGCGGGAACACGTGTAAGTACGTGGCACCTGGCTTCACACGCACAGATGTGCCCCGGAGAAAGTTACACGTAAATGTAAGCGTGTAATGCACATCTTCCTTGCATGGGCACGGAGGGGACTGGAAGACGGAAGTCTTGTCTGGGACTTCGTCGTGTAAGCAATCCTTTCTTACTCTTGTTTGTCTGCCACTTCGGGTTTCTCGGTAGCGGTTTCTTCGAGTGAGACCAAGAGGATAAGGTTCCCTCGGCGTCCACTCCCCGGGCCCCCGTAATGGGGGGGCGTCCCACCCAGTCAGAGGGGGGGGCACCGCTGTTGCTGATGCGGGAGGGGACGACAAGCCACTCTGCACGTCAGCCACGGAGCCCTTTGGGGCCACCGCTCCTGCAGACAGACGCAAACCCCACGGGACCCACGGGAGCCCGAGAAGGGACAGAGGAATCCACACGTAGCAGCTGAATTATTTCTCCATGAAGTGTCTCTGGTCTCCCGTGAGTCACGGATGCGTCATTAACATGCTGCTATAAATAGCGCGGCTCGCCATCAATAACTAATCTATGGGGCGAGGGGCTCCCCCTACGTAATTTGGAGTGGACCTGCTGACCCTCTCGCGGAGATGAGCGCCATCCCCTGGGACGAGGACCCGAAAGAAACGCGTCTGCCTGCACCCCAACACACAGTGGGAAGGGCCTCCTGCGTTCCCTGCTCCCGCCCCGAGCCCCCCGGCAGGACACACACCTTTGGAGCCACCAAAGGGCTGTGACACTTGCTCCAAGCCCCGGTCTGCTCCCCTCTGCAGTGAGCCTGGCACGTCCACCCCTGAAACCCACAGGACCCTGGGAGTGTTCCAGAATTCCTTTGCACGGGGCCGGTGTGTTGAAAAGGCACCACATTCACACGCACGGTTTGCAGGGTTGAGGACAGAGGGAAAGCTCTTTCTGGGGCAGTGGCGGGGGGGGGGTGATGTTAGCTAGAAGACCTGGAAAAATCCTCATTGTACCAATCAGAAACTCTCTTTAGAAAGTGTGCTGTCGGCCTGACCAAAGGCAACAGCGTTTCTCGCTTTCACCAGCTGGCCGGCCGTCAGGCCCCCGGGCCTGCTTTCCGGGAGGAGCGCCGACTCTCATTCGAGAACTCGGAGGTTAAGGCGTGTGAGGCCGGCGCTCACAAGGGCTCGGGCGGCGGAAGCTGAGCTGCCGTGTGACCGAGCTGACGCAGGCGCACGTAGGCACACGGTGTATGCCCTGAGTGCCGCCACGGCGACATGCATGTGTCAAGGACCCGGGCGGATCTGCTGGTCGTCATGCTACATGGACCCTGGCATGCATGCTGGCACGTGTGCCTTCTACGTGCCCAAACCCTCAGAGACTGAAACAACCAACGGACAACAAGTGAAAATGCTATTCTTATTTGCTGAAGCCCTACATGGATTCATGGCTTGTACACGTTACCCTTTCGGACGGTTAGGACTGGGGAAGGGAACAGAATAGGCAGCTGTAAACAGAATCACGATTCGGGTTCCACTAAAAACGTGGCGGAGGCCCCACACAGCCCAGCGACTGCGGGGCGCAGGGGCGGTCTATCCACGCGCTGTGATTAAGGACGCTCCAAGTCATCGCTTTTCGGAAAGAGGTAGGTAGGCGGAGCGGCCGGGAGACGTCCCCACCGGTTAGCTCGCGTCAGCACCGCGGACAGCTCCCAGGGCTGGCGCGGAGCCCGCGTCACTGTGCCTGCCGCGTTCTGGGAGATCCTTTCCTTCCAGTGAGTATATTGATGATCTGATAATCAACTAATAAGTGCACAATAATTAATGGGTAGTCACAACCTGGCCTCCCTCTCCCCACCACCGGAGGCGGGCCGCCCGCTCTGCCCCGCAGCCTCCCGCGGGACAGAGGCTCCGTCTGGCTCCCGCACGCCTGGCGTGGAAGTTTCCGCTCCCGCGTCTGACCGGGGGGCGGGGCGGCAGCCCTTGCCACAGGCACTGTTTGATGTCGCCTCCACCCCCTGCATCTCACAGGAGAGAAACGGTCAGTGGTTCTAATAAAAGAATCATCCCGCTCAGCTCCAAAACATGGCGACTTGCAGGGTGGTCCCCGCGAGTCCGCCAAATCAGGGATCTCTTTATTCCTAAGAGGGAGGGGCATCTCCTAGGGATCACGGTTCCACCACCCCAGGGGCAGCCCCGCCCTCGGCGAGCAGCCGCAAAGGCTGGCCAACCAGGAGGTCTGCTTTGGCTCAGAAAACTCAGCCTGGCTCCCGCCGTCCCCGGCAGCCTCGCCGCACCTCTCCACGGTGTGCGCGCCACACGCAGTCTGGCCGGGCGGCTGCTACTTAGGGGGGATCACGACCAGCGGCGGCCCCCGCTTGGGCCTCCACATGAGGACCTGGGCATCGTTGGCGTTGGGTTTCACGAGTGCGTTGGGGGGGATGGGCTCCATCCGGCTCAGGATCCGGGGCTGCTCCTGCTGAGTCCTGCCCACCAGCCGGGCCCGCTGCCCCAGGAGCTGGACAGGGTCCACCTCGATGTCCACCCTCATCCTCCACTTAATGGTCTGCAGGATGATCTTCTCCTTGGTGGTCGTGTTCATGGCCACCAGCCAGGTGGTGAAACTCTGGTCCCTCTTGATCCTGGTGAGCAGCGGCACGTTGCTGTCACTCACCGGCACGGCCCAGGTCACACTCGGGTAGAAGTTGTCATTCATGCTGACGGAGAACCTGGAGGTCTTGCTGGTGGGGCCGACCAGGGTCACGGTCTCCGTGGTGTTCCCGTACCAAGGGTAGCTCACGCCGTCCGAGTCGCTGATGGCTTTCACTCTCCCTTCCCTCAAGTCCGGCAGCTCCCAGCTCGACCTGGCGAAGCGGAAGAGAGAGGCGCGAGAAAAGAACATGCTGAATGAATCTTTCAAGAGCTGGAGAGCTGCCCGCCCCTTCCTAACACGGACAACTCGGGCGGAATGGGAAGTTCAGAGGGGAATTCGGGTCAAAAAGTTCTGTGCTGTGGTGTTTCAGGATTCAAGAGGAGCAAAGCAAAACAAAAATAAATTAAAAAGCAATACCCAAACAAGTTCAATAAAACCGTAGCTGGTCCGGCTGGAAGCAGAAAATGCAGATGGGCCTTTGGGAGACCCACAAGAAGGCATCGACTCCTCGGGGTGGGGAGTCACAGTGCGGCGTTTAGACGCGACCCGTTGCAACACCCCCTTTCCGGGGAAGTCTGAGTGTGAGTGAGGTTTGTTTGCTGGGAAGAGACCGCCAAAGGTTGATGTGCGTGGAAGAAGCCATCAGGTTTTAGGAGGGCAGATGGGGGCAGAGTTCAAGGTTATACTGACCCCTAGGAAATCACGTAGTAGAATTTCTACTCAGCAAAGAAGGTGGTTTAGACCAGTCACTGGCCAACCCAACACTTAGAGAATACGGGCACGGAAACTGTAACACAAGGAGGTCGTGGTCACCTTCTAGGACCACCCCGACTGACCGGGAACCTGTGCTGCGGGCTGGCGGGCCCAGCCCCTCCCTCCGGGCCTCCCACCGCCTTCACGTCCGGTCAGGGAGGGAGTCTAATCGCTTAGTTCAGCAAACTGGCCACCTGGGCATTTCGCTACTCCTCTCGGCTGCCCCTGACCCTGTACAGAAGGAGGGAGGAGGACATGTGCCAACTCTTAGCACGTGTCTCTGTCCCCTGCCATAGACTCACCACTACCACCACTCCCATCACCACCATCACCACCATCACCACCATCATCATCACCACCATCATCATCACCACCACCACCATCACCACCACCACCACTCCCATCATCACCACCATCATCATCACCACCACTCCCATCACCACCATCACCACCATCATCATCACCACCATCACCACCACCACCATCATCATCACTGTCACCATCACCATCACCACCTCCACTATCACCACCACCACCACCATCATCACCACCACCACCACTCCCATCACCACCACCATCACCACCACCACCATCATCACCACCATCATCACTGTCACCACCATCACCACCATCATCACCACCACTCCCATCATCACCATCACCATCATCACCACCACCACCACCACCATCACCACCATCATCACTGTCACCATCACCATCATCACCACCATCATCACTGTCACCATCACCATCATCACCACCATCATCATCACCATCACCACCATCACCACCATCATCACCACCACTCCCATCATCACCATCACCATCATCACCACCATCACCACCACCATCATCACTTGGTCTATTCAAACCACTGCGTGAAGTACTTCATGTTTTCTCAGGTGACACTCAAAATGTACTGCAAGACAAGTGGATTTCTATTTCTATTTTACACGTGAGAGGATGGAGGCCGTTCACATCACGGACAGGCCAAACCAAACTCGCCGTGGGCACTGTGAAGCCGGCCCTTCCTCCCATTTCTGCTGCAGGGGTGGCGGGCCCTAACCGGCCTCCGGGCTGGACGTGAGGGTCATCGTCGGCTCTTCCCGGGCCCTGCCCTGGACGCTGCCCCATCTGCAGCTTCCCCACATCTCATCAATCCTGCCCCGTATGCGATGCACCCACCGCCGGCCTCCCCACCCCCCACGCCACGCTGTGTCTCCCCCTACCCTTTGCTCACGCCCTGCCCCCTGCTGCACTGCCCTTCCCCTTCCTGGAGGGAAGCTTCACTCCTCCTCCGAGAACTGCTGCGTGTCTCCGCCTCCAGGAAGCCCTCTCCTCTGTGCACCTGTGGGCGTGTCCAGGTCTCTGCAGGCCCCGGACGACCACGGCTTGTCCTGCACCTGCCGTCCCCATCGGACTACCGGTGCCTTCTGGCCCGGGACTGTGACTTATCTTTGAGTCATCGGCGTCTCGCACTTTACCGGCCCATGGTAGCTACTCATAAATCCCCATCAGAGGAACGAGTTCGTGTTTGATGTGAATCGTTGTCACGCCTGTGCACCCCCGGCGTGGCACAGCTCGTGTGTCTCGAGTGCTTTACCGGTCCCCACTCACCTCAAACGCTAACGTCCACATTCATTAGGGTCTATTATTAGAACAGCATCCCAGCACTGAAAGTTACGTCTGCTTAGGGGAGGCGGCCACGCCACGCATAAAAGTGAGGGACTTGTCACAAGGGGCTGGGTCAGAGTTGAAGGAGGCTGTGAGGGGAAGTGCGTGGTACGGGGCGTGGCACAGAGCCAGTGACAGACTCGCAGCAAAGAGTGGGGAGGGGGAGGGGCAGGAAGAGAAGGAAGCCGAAAGCCTCCAGCCTTCCCCCCGCAGGCCCCCCACCCCCACTGGCCCCCGACAACAACGTTCGCACCAGGAAAAGCAGCTCCTCCCGCGTGCAGCGGGGCGAGGAACAGCTGGGGGCCTCCCTCCATCCCCCAGCTTTCACAAGAGCCCGCCGAGGCCAGGTGCGCGCAGGTGCCGGGGAAACCGCGACTCGCCGGGCTTGTGTCGGCTGTCATCTCACCCCTCCTGCCCCCACCGCCCCCTCTCCTCGCTGGGGCCAACCCAGGGTCTGCGCTCTGGACAGTCGGCACTGACCCCGCGCCCAAGGCTAATGGACTCGCTGATGGAGCTAATAATGAAAACATCGATTACTGCAACCTTGCAGCTTCCTGCTTCGCGTTTTCCAGAGGCAAGTCTCAGACAAGCTCGTGCGAAGCATTTCATTTGAGGAAGTGGTCCCTGGGCGAGGTCCAGGCGCCACCTGGGCTGGCTGTGCCCTCCTGGGCACAGCCACCTCTCTGAAGGTCCCCACTCGACCCCCCGGAAGTCCTGTGGTCCCCAAGGGGACGGGGTGACAGCAGGAGTGTGGGGGCTGATGGAGCATGGGGTGGGAATCTCGGGGACCACACGGGGAGGGGGACCACACAGGGAGGGTGGCCCATGGAGCTCCCAGGGGAGGCAGGAGCTGCTGCCTGGCCCCACACCCCAAAGGGCCTGGGACACACACTTGGTGTCCTCTGGCTGTGCCCTCGAGGGGTCTGGGGGCCAGGAGGACCGCTGCCCCCCCTTCCAGAGCACACTCTGGGCATCTGGGGTCTCTGTGTCTTCGCCTGAATGTCCTCAAACTTGCCTCCAGGGCCCTCGCAGGCCCCTTCCTGGCCTGTCTTCCTCAGGGCGGTCCCCCCTCCTGGGCACGCACCTGGGCCACGGGGTGGCCATGGCAGCCACGTGAGTGCCCTGGGAAGGCAGGGAAGAGGAGGCCCCCTTCTTGCTTTGTCTCCACGGCTCGCCCCAATCCCCCTCAGCATCTGGAAAGTTCGGTTGGAGGAGCTCCAGGGCTGAGAAGGGCCACGTGCCCACGTGCCAGCCAGGCTCCTGCTCCGCGTCATCCTGCCATGGCGAACGTAGCAACCCACACCTTTCCGTCCCCCCAGACTCCTCCAGGAAGGGGCTGAGAGTAAGAGCCCGGGGTGGGAGGTCAAGAGAGGGGAGCAGATGGAGAAAAGCCCCCCTCTGGGGGGCAGGTGGGGGCAGGGCTCAGGGCTTAGGGCTTGGGGGACAGGGCTGTGCTGGGAGCTGGGGGGCAGGAGGGTCGTGACGCCCAGGGGCCCTTGTCACCTGGCGAGCCTCGAAGCTGCGGCCTCTGGGCGGCCCATCCGCCCACGCAGAGGCCAACCCCAGCCCTGGCGCTGGCCGGGCCCGGTTCTCAGAGGGTTCGAGCCACGATTGCAGAGTAAGTTTTAAAGTTAGGTCTCCCTCCTTCTGCTCTGTGTATGCCAGACTCCGGGAGCCCGTGGCCGCCGGCCCCTGCCGCCTCTCCACCCCCTTCCTCTCCGACCGCATCCTCCTCTTCCTGGCGGCGGCCGGCTGCTGTTTCCCACAGTGAAAGGGGCCGTTTCCAGGGCCTTTAAAGGGCCCGCCCGTCTCTTTGGACGAGGCCTCTCTAGCGTTGGGGACACTTCCTCCGTACGGACCCACCCTTCATGGTTCAAGCTCGGGTCCCCTCGAACCCCCGTCTGGACGGATTGTCACAGGCCCCCGCCAGCTTGCTCCCACGGGCGGCCCTGAGGTCCTGGGTGGGTGACGTCTGAGGGTGATCTACCTCCAGCTCCACTTCCGAGCCTCTTGGGGCCACGTGCCACCCCCCAAAGGGAGCTGCCGGCCGGGGAGCCTCCGACATGGCCCTCACACAGGCCTGTGGGCCACGGCGTGGACCGGGCCGTGTCCCTGCTGGCCGGCCAGCGGGGCCCCTGTGCCTGGCACGGCCGGCGGGAGCTCACGGCCTCTCCCAGGTCCCGATGCCAGCATTTGTCTCTTCTCTGCCTGTACGGCCCCCGCCGGCCCCCTGGGCACCTGTCCTCTCCCCTGGCCGCCGAGATGGTCTGGCCGGACCCACAAGCCACACGCGTGGTCTGCGAGTGCGTCAGCCGGATCATGCACGGCCTCTCCAGAACCCCACGCCGGCCTGTGTGCGCAGACCCCACCGCGGCGTGCGGCTGGGTCCCCTGCAGCGTCCTGTGCATCTCCAGGGCCCTGACCATCCCATCCTGGAACGAGACAAGCCCCTTCCCACCTCTGGTGCGTCGCCGCAGGGGGCACCGGGGTCCACGGTTCTGCCTGTCCCTGTCCGGCACGGCACGCCCACGGGCTCACCGGCCCACACAGAACCTGCAGGCGTCACTCTCGTTCACCACGCCCCTGCTGCTTCTCCCAGGCTGAACCTAATGCACCCAAAGGCGACGATGGATGTGCACGTGGGTGCACCGGGGCCCTCGCCCCGCCAAGCACTTCTGTCTTCTCTCCAAGGTGCCCCCGGCTCCCATCCAAGGACGCAGGGGAGGGAGGCTGAAGGGTGAGGAAGGTCTGGGCCCACGGTGCTCAGCGGAGGGCGGGCTGAGGCCAGCCAGGCGCGCTCCGGCGCCACAACTGGGCGTGGTCAGAGCTCCGTGCCTGCGGGGCTTCCCGCTGTGTGACAGCCTGCCGTTCTCACGCTGCGGTCCAGGGCAGCTGCCAACCCGGGGCCACTCAGCATGTGTCCTGGGGGCAGCGTGCCCGCCTGCGGGGGCGGAGGTGCACAGGCGGGGAACGCAGGGGATGCCAACGGGGGCGACCCGACCGGACACGCAGCTGGGCAGAGACCCCGCCGACACATCTGGTCGGGGCGGGCGCCCCCTGGCGGCGGCACGGGTGCGGACCTCACACACCTGCCCGCGCTCACTCGGAGAGCGTGGCCAGTGTCTCAACGACCGCCGCCCCCCTTTCGTGAAGGAAGGAACTGGGCGCAGGGAAGGAGTGATGCCGGGGCGGGGGGTGATGGGTGGGGGAGGCTCAGGCGGCCGCTCCACCGGGGCCCGGGCGTCTCCCCACGCAGCGGCCTCCGCAGCCGACGGAAGCCCTGGGCGCTCCGCGCTCCCAGCCCCAGGCCAGGCACGTCCGTGTCGCCGTCCGTGGGAAGGGGTCGCCTGGGCCTGGACATACAGACACGGCCGCTCGGGCTGAGAGGAGTCCAGTCTCCGCGTCCTGGCTGGTGAGGGGCAAGGGCGGCAGTCAGGCCCCGGGGAGACTCGAGCTCTCGCCCCTGGACTGGGCGCCTCCCCCATGACTGTGCTGCGCTTTCCACTGTAAAGTTTCGTTATCTCTGTGCACCCTCCACACACACTGTGAACTGATTCATTCCTTTAACACATAGTGTTCGAAGTCCTTGGGGCGACAGGGGACGGAGACACACAGCCGGCTGTGGTGGGACCCCTGGGTGCGGGGTAATGACTTGGGTGCGGGGGCGAGAGGAGCAGTGGCAGGCAGGCTGGGGCCGGGGCCGGGGCGGCAGAGGGCACTCACTCCTGAGCTGTTTATTCCTGGGATGGCGTTAGTGGCCACGGGGCTGCTCCCACTTCCCTCCGGAGAGCCCTGGCGCCCGCCGCGCCCGGGAGGGCGGCTCAGAAGTCGGCCCCCGTGGGAAGTCTGGGCTGCGGCTGCCCTGAGCCGGCTCCGGGCCGGCTGTCGGTCCTCTGCATCAAACACCCAGGGACTGGCCGCTGCCCTGGACAGGCCACCTCTCTTCTGATGATTGTGGTGTCCAGCTGGGCGCCTGTGGGGAGCCACCTTGCAGCGAAGCCTCTGGAACCTCCTGCTCTTCAGATGTCTGATTGGAGTCGGCAGCTTTAGGGCTCCCGGCTGTGCGGGCCACCGGGGCTGCGTGGTTCCAGGAGGAGCGCCCAGGGTGGGCTGCGTGGCCCGCTTGCTGCCCTGCGTCCCGAGTCCCCTCACTCCCTTCCCACGGGCGGGGGGGGGGGCGGTGCTTCCTCTCTCCCTCGGACCCTGCCGAAGCACAGGGCTCGGGGTCGGGAGCTCCGGGTCCACACTCCGGCCTGTCACTCGGCTGTCGGAGCAGCGAGGTGGACACACGGCCCCCGGTGGGCCGCTGTGCCGCTTCTGTGAGCCGAGAGAGGAACCTCAGGTCTCAGGCCCACCACAGTGTCCAGGCTTCCCCGAGAGACGCCCGGGGACGGCCCCGCCGTTTCCACCCGGTGACCGCCTGTGGAGGGTGGCCTCTCCGTCCCCGCCGCCTGGCTTTCGGACGGCTGCGGGGCTGTGCCCCACTGGCTCCCTCAGTGACCCTCACAGGCACCCAGTGAGGCCGGAGCCGGCGCCGTCCCCGCTTTAAGCTGGGGGTAACTGGGGACCTGAGCGCAGGCCGGCTGGCTCCCGAGCCGAGTCCTGGCGAACACGGGTGAGGAGAGGGGGCAGCGTGGCTGGGCCCCGGGGGCGGCGGGGGCCGGAAGGAAGCGGGAGGTGCTTCAGCCTCACCTGGACGCGAAGTCGGGCCAGGAGCTAGGGCGGCCGGGGGGACCTTGGCCGCTGCCCTGGGCTGTGAGGCTGGGGGATGAGGGGGCGGGGGGCGTGTCAGCCTCATCCTTTGTGCCTCCCGCCCCTCCCGTTGCCGTGGAGATGCCCATGTGGTGCCCAAACGACCGGGAACAGAGCCCGGCCCAACTCCGGCTTAGCCCCAGGATTCGCAAACACCCCTCTCCCGAACGCCCCTTTGCTCAACCCTCCTGTCCCCTCGGGAAGAAGACAGGAGCCCCCCACTTTGTCACACCGGGACGACAACACTCAGGGAGGCCCAGTGAGTCTTCCCAAGGCCCAGCAGTCAGTGATTGACGGGGCGGGGACACACCCCGTTGGTCCCGCCCACTCTTCCCGCCCTTGGGAGGTGGGACGGCCGGAGAAGGCAGGACCGTGTGGTTCCCAGGCGGAGCTAGCCGGTCTCAGAGACAGACAGGGTGGAGCCTCCTGCACCCAGAGTCTGTTTTTCTCAAGAATTTTCCAGAACTTGGCTCTCTGGGGGAAAGATCTGTCCAAACTGCCAGTAACAGGCTTGGTAAACACGAGCCAGAGACAATTAGCTAATGAGCCTCCACCGATGCTAATGATCTCCGCCGAGGGAGGCGAGCGCAGGGTAGGGGACACAAACCTTAGGACGAGTGTCCCTCTGATGGGGGGGGCCCAGGCCTGCGCCGCCCCCAACCCACCCAGCAGGGGAGCCTGGCCTGTGTGCAAATCCACCTGGTGTTCTGGACCCTCTTCCCATGAGGGACTCGTGCGGGGGGACCCCTGCAGGTGGCCGGTGCTCGAGCCCCCTCCACCTCCTGCTGCCCGAGCCGGTCCCGACGGCCTCCTCTGCCCGGGCCCTTCGGTGGGACGTGAGTCCCCGTCCTCTGCCTCCGGGGTGTCCCGCGTCCTTCAGCCTGTCCTCGTCACCCAGAGGCAGACAGGGGTCCTCCGTTACTCTGTGCCCCCCCCTCGGCGACACCCCGGCCTTGCCCACCCGGAAACCCAGTCCTGACCCTGGGACTCCCCGGGCATGGGCTCCCCGAAGGGAGTTTGGGGTTCGTAGTGTAGCTTTTTGTCCAACCAGCCCCAAGCGAGTTGCTGAGATGCGGCGCCATCGAAACATTTGGTGTGTCACGGTGACAGGAAAAGAGGCTTCCAGAAATGCCACCCAGACCCATGTCTCGGTGAATGGGGAAGAAGTGACATGAACTCCCCGGCAGTGCCCGGTTCCCAGACAGGAAGCCAGGCCGCGGGGAGGCCGGACTCGCCGCCAAGCGGCCAGTTCGGGAGGACACCGGGGCCTCTCTGAGCCCCAGCGCCACGCGCTCTCACGCCCCCCGCCCCCCCACCCCGGGCAGCTGCGGGGGCAGAGACATGATAACATGCACGGAAGGGCGGCCGCTCCCCGAGGGAGCCCCGCGGAGGGAGAAGCGAGTTTGGCACAGGAAGCTGTTCCGTAGCGTGCAAACAAGCACCCACTCGGTTGTCCACTTTGCAAGTTTGCTTCACACCCAGCTCCAGTGTCTCACAGCGGGGCACGTCGGGCGGTGAGAAGCGACCCGGACGGGCGCTGGGCCGACAGGTGGCAGGAAGACACCGCCTCCGGTCCTCTTGTGACTGGTGGTCATGAACCGAGGGGGGACGCGCCCAGGACCAGGGACCCCCGCCGTCAAGGTGGGCATTCCAATCACCGCGCTGCCCGCTAACTCTCGCCGAGAAAAACGGGGCCGGATGGGGCATCTGTCGCCTTCGATGGCCTCTTCTCCCGGGCCACTGCCCTCCCCGGCCGGGCCCACCGACCCTGAGCTCACAGACGCCCGCCCTGTGGCCACGGGGGCGCGCCTTCTCCTCAGAATGCCGCCTCCTTGAGGGACGGACGGCGCCACGAGATCGAACCGGCACCAGATTTACGGAGGACGACCTCACGGAGACCGGCGTCCAGGCCACTCTCTGCGGGACAGACAGGCCCTGGTCAGCAGAGACTCCTCTGGGCCCGCGGACAGCAGGCAGGGAGGGGCCGGCGGGGCCCGGGGAACGCGATCTGTGTTTGCTCTTTGAAGAAAGCAACAGAAAGAGCAGGCGTGGGTCAGGCACTGGGGGCGAGGCTGCATCCCGGTCGGCCGGCGTGCTACGAGGACGGGGCTGCTTCTGGAGAACACGTGTGTGTGTGTGTGCGCGCATGCATGCGTGTGCTTGTGTGTGTCAAGCCCACGCTCCACAGAGCCTGGGGTCCGGGAAGCGGGAGGAGGGAAGCACTGACTGTGACCCCGAGCAGAGGCCACGGGAGGGAGGCAGTGCCCCGGGGGGTGCCCCCGCCCGCGGCCACCAGGAGGCCAGAGGCAGAGGAGATGCAGGGACACAGGGGGTGCGGCCAAAGCCAAGCAGTGAGTGGGGAGCTGGGGACGGAAGAGGCAGGAGGCCACCGTGCGCCCCGGAGGAAGGAGGTGTCTTCTGGTCCCGGCCGGGGTCCACCCCCAAACCACACGCCCCTGGGGAGCCTGTGTCATGGGAGAGGTCTGGGCCAGGAGACACACAGGGCCCATGGGATCGTGGCGGCCGCAGGCCGGGGACAGCAGCGTGGTCCCCGTTGGGGGCAGGAAGCCTCCCAGCCCACAGTCCGGCTAGGGCGGCTTTCAGGTCGCCGTCAGCGTGAACAGAGACAGCCGTCTAAGCAGCAAAACCACAGGTTCTCAGCGTAAAGTGACATCTGGTCCCAACATATTGTCTGTCTCCGAGGAACCCTGGGAGCGCCTGGGGGCTCTGGTGCGTGGGAAAACACCGGGGTGGCTCTCTGGCGCCCCTGGGGGGGGCCTCCGAGCCCCCAGGGATGGGCCGAGCCTGGCAGAGAGCCCTGCACGCCGCCTCTCCCTGGGGAGACCGACGGAAAGAAGCTGGCCCCACGGTGGCCCCCGTTCCTGGTCCCACCCCAAATCAGTCACATGACCTAGGGTGACTCGGCCACTGTATGTCTCAGTTTCCTCGCCTGAGTTGGGAGTAAGCACAAGAGTGTCCCCACGGTCCTGTCCTGCAGGAGGTGGGGACCTGCCCCCACAGCCTGCCCGAGCCCCTCGCCGGGGGGCCTTCCTCCTGGAACCCCTGCTGTGGCAGGCCTGCCTGCCGCCCCTGCCCCCCACCCCCTGGCCTGCACCCCAGGAGGTCGGCCGCCTGCCAGGGAGCCCAGGCTGGAGTCGGACCCAGAGGAGACGAAGGGCGGTCCTCCAAAGGGGCGTGGCCTCGGCCCTGGCCCTGACCCTGACCCTGCCGCACAGCCCAGCCTTCCCTGCTCCCTCTGCACGGCCGGCCCCACTAGAGACTCTGCCTGTGGTCCCCGTGTGGCCTGTGGTGGAGCCCCAGGGCCTGACGGGAGCCCAGCGGCAGCTATGATAGTGTCGGCGGGGGGGTCTCAGGACGGGCTGAGCCCAGCACCCCTCTGCCTGTAAGACTGGGAATCAGGAAGCAGTCTGTGTGGCCTGGCCGGGCGGCTCAGTTGGCTGGAATGTCATCCCGCAGTTCAGAAGCCTGGGGGTTCCATCCCTGGTCAGGGCGTGTACCTAGATTTCGGGTGCAGTCCCCAGTTGGGGCGTGTACAGGAGGCAATCGGTCAATGCTTCTCTCTCTCCAAAATCAATAAACATCCTCAGGTGAGGATTAAAAGAAAGGTGTCGGCGTGGGCACGGACGGGCACATCCAGTCAAGCTGGGGGTGGCCGCCCATTCAGGCACATGTGGAGGGGGGACAGGGCCACCTGCAGGGTCCCCGCTGAGCAAACCCGCCCAGCCACAGGAGCCGGGAGGAGCAGGGGTCAGTGTGACCGCTCCCCGCTTCTTGCACCCGTGAGAGCAAGAGACACGCCGAGACACGGATGTGGGGGGGAGAGAGAGTGAGTTCGCAGACCCACGCTCGACGCTCCGGCGCGGGGGAAGCTGGCAGCGGGAGGGTCTGGGAACGGGCCGGTCCTCTTTGTGAATGGTCTCGGCAGCGTGGGTGTCACGGAGCAGAGCCGACAGATGGCGGTGCGTGTGCAGGAAGTGGAGGAGACAGACTGAACTCCAGGATCCCAGGCGCCCTCCAGCTGCCTGTGGGGGAGGGAGGCCCGGGAACCGGGCCCGGCTCCCCTGGGGGGGGGGGAGGGGCTGGCTGTCCCCTGGGGCGGCGCGGGAAGAGCCAGGGCAGGGACAGGGGCAGAGAGAGGCCCCCATTCATTTCCAGCTGCACTGGCTCTTGACGGACAGCGAGTGGGTGGCTGTTTATCTCCCAAACCCGGGCCACGTTCCTCAGTAACAAGGCACACCCCGATTTTTCTCAGGGCGTGTCTTCGGCTGCAGATGGGCGGGGGGCTCGGGAAAGGCACAGAGCCCAAGGAGGAGGGCAGCCTGCCGGAGGAAGCCCCGTCTCCCACCCCGTGCCCGGCCCAGCCGTCCGCACCGGTCCGTGCACCTGGCCACAAAAGAGGCAGCCCTCTTGTGCAGCCTCCTGCCACAAAAGGGAGGAGTTTGGGGTCTCTGAAAAAGCCGGTGGTGGGGTGGGCTTTGGGGGGACTCGGTGCCACCCGCTCTACTGGGCTGTCACTGTAAAGGCGCATTTCAGCCCCAGGTCCCTTGAACCCCAAAGTTCATCCAAGAAGACAGCGGTGGGGGCCCCGAGGCTGGGCTGAGTCCTTCCCGCCAGCGTGCGGGACAGCTGTCGAAGCGCCACCTGGACGGCCCTGGGGCCAGGGAGCCCAGCCGCCGCCTGACACCGCAGACTTGGGGGGTCGGGGCTGGGGGGGGGGTCGGGTCTCCAGGCTCAGACGCTGGCCCTTCCCACTGGGCGGCTCCCGCCCGGCTCACTCTCCCGGCTCAGAGGCACCCCTAAGCACAGGCCGAGACCCGGTTTCACGTTTGGGAGGTTCTCCCTCCCGCCTCACAGTAGCCCTGCCCACCTCGGCTGAGCTCACCTGGCATCCTGCGGGTTGGAGCCAGGTGCGCCCCGCATACCACCTGGGCCCACAAGGAGAACAAAGGCTCCTCGGTGGGCCCGCGTGGCACGGGACACGCACCGTTCTGGGCTGTGGGAGGGGCGGCCAGAGGGATGAGTCAGTGTGTCCCCAGTCCCCGCACCCCCCCCCCGCCATGGCTGACCTTGGAGAGGCCCCAGAGCCTCCTCTGAGCTCGGGTCAGCACAAGGTCCGGCCTCGGGTCTGTCAGCGATCGGAGACCGGCACACGTCGGACACAGCCTGCCCGCCCCGAGCGGAGCCGGTCTCTGCACGTGTCCCCAGGGAGGTCCCGCCCCTTTCTCCGGGTGACCGCACAGTGAGCTGGTGCTCAAAGCCAGGACCCGGAGGCCCAGAGGGCGGCGACCTGGGCAGGGCGGAGGGGGAGGAGACACTCCTCGGTGTGTCCGCACTCCGGCCTTGGACGGCTCCCGAGCCTCGGTCCCCTCGTCCGCAAGAGGGACGGGACCCCTCCGCCTTCCCGGCGCAGCTGCTGTGAGCAGCAGAAGACAGTGACGAGCAGAAGCACACTGCGAGCTTCCATTATTACCGAGAGGAAGGGTGGCTCTTAACACGGCCTGGCGGGTCCAAGTCTTCCCCGGGGACGGCTTCGGGCCTGCCGGTCAACAGCCTGCTGCCTGCCTCTGGCTGGCCTTGTGACCCCGAGGGCCGACTTCCACCTTCTGCGCTCAGGGTGCCACGGCGTCCGTCCGGGACCACGGGGCATGTGCGCATTCCGGCTCCTGAGTCACCCTTCCCACCCCTGGGTGGGGATGACCCATCACTGCGCCAGGGCAGCTCGCTCCGCCGGTGCCCAGACCCAGCGCCCGGGAGGCCCGTCCCTAGGTGAGGTGGACCGAGGGCGGGGAAGCAGCCACGGGGCGTCTCTGTGAACCCCTCCGAGAAGGGGAACAGCCCCAGGTGTGACCTGGAAGAGCCTGACTTTCTTTAGGTCCCCGGCCTTCCTCAGTGCTGGGTGTACGACTTTGTGACAACCACCTCCTGTCTCTCTTCGCAGGTCCCGCCCGGGGCCACCAGGTTCACCCAGGAAGCCAGCAGGGTTCCCAGGAATTCTGGGCTCGTACCCTGATTCCAGGCTTCTCGCCCTGGGGCTGGCTCTCGGCCGCCCGGGCTCAGCAGAGGCCCGGCCTAGGAGACGGTCCGAGGAGAACTGGCCCCGGAGCAGGGGCCGGGGAGGGACACAGGGAAGGGAGGTGTGCTCCCCACCGGACAGGCAGGGCCACCGGGAGGGGGCGAGGGTGGCCGGGACGTCCCCGGGTCACCGACCGTGCCGGCGGCCAGCTGCCGTCTCTCGCTGGGGTGCTGCGGTTTCGGAGATGACGAGCGGGGCGGCGGCCAGGGCCACGATGCCCAGATGGGACTCGGGGACATCTTCTCGCGGTGGCCGCCAGCTGAGGCCAGACCTTCTCTGGGAACAGGGTCGCCGACCCCGAAGGACGCCTTCGGGAGCCGGCACGATCTGCCTGGAGGCGGCCGGGCGGGAAGGCCACGCAGGGTGCCCTCTGCACGCCCGTGGGGTCCCCTCCCCTGGGCGGCCCCCTGGTGTCCGGCTCGACGCCCAGCCTGCAGGTGCTGGACGAGCACCAGCTGGCCGGCGTACAAACGGCGTTGACAGACCCGGGACAGGGTTCCCTTCACAGAACGAAAGCGTCCCAGCCTCTCTCCTGGCTCGTACCAGGGACGCAGTAAATATTTGTCCGTTTCAGTTATCTTCTCGGCCTTTATTTGTTTATATACTCAGCAAGAGGGGGAGGGAGGGAAACACCAAATGCCTGCCTCTCGTATGTGCCCCGACTGGGGACCGAACCCACAACCCAGGCACGTGCCCTGACCGGGAATGGAACCGGGGACCTTTCGGTCTACAGGACGATGCCCAACCCACGGAGCCACACCAGCCAGAGCGCTTCACTGATTCTTTTAAGAACTTAACCTGAACACGGAGTGCCCGCCCTGCACCAGGCACCGCTCTGAGCCCTTCGTAACGTCCACCCTGCGCCCCTCCCTAACGGCCTCACGGAGGACGCACTATGAACACCTGCGGGGTGGGAGCTGTCGGGGTCATGGGGCTGGCGGGGGTGGAGGCAGCTCCGACCCTGCGGAGAGAGGATGCGGAGTCCGCACGTTTTCACATGATGCTGCTTTCGGTCCAGCAGGAGGGAAGGGCGGTGAGTGACCGCTGCCTGGTGGCCCTGAAGCCCAGGCCCGCCCCCGGGGGACGCTTCCTGTTCGAGAGTCACCTTCAGCAACCCGGGCAGTGACGATGCCTCCCCGGCCACGCGGGAACCGCAGATGCAGGCAACAGGTAGGAGGCCGGGGGTCCAGACAGCAGTGGACATGAAGAACTCAGATCTTTGCTTATATATATATATGTTTAAAGAGAGTGTCTTCTGGACTGACGGACACATCCCGAAATGCCTCGTACACCTGCAGTTTGGCAGGACGTCAGCGGGGGTCTTGTGCTCAGAAGTCACGCCACGCGCGGTCCTGGCCGCCTCGGAGGGGGGCTTCCCACCCTCCGGTGGGAGGGGCGCCCAGAAACACAGACGCAGAGTCCTTCGGACCCGGGGTTCGGCGCTGGCTGTCGCGCTGGGGGTCTGGGCAGGTCACATGCTCTTCCCGGGGCCCCGGTCTCTGCAGTGAGACGGGGAGTGTGCAAGCACGGCTGAGCTTTACACAGTTGGTGCAAAACACCGAGCGTCTCACAGCGTCACGCGCTGTCAGGCGGTGCATCAACGGTGGAGGTGTGGGTTGGGGGGCGCGGCGCAGCTGGGGTTTCTGATGGGCCCTACGAGGACAGAGTGGGGGACAGCCCGCCCCGCCACCTGGAGCCGGTGCAGGGACCCTGCCTCCCCCAGGACAGTGCCCACCGGCGGGGTCACTCCAGGGCAGGGCCAGTGCTCTCTGAGGCTTGGCTCATAAAAAACAGATTCACTGAACCGAACTGTTATCTAAAAACACAGACTTGTTTTAAAATCAACTTTACCGCTTGAAGATCCCAGCTGGTCTGCCACTTGGCGGAAGGTGTGGCGGTGTGACCACCCCACCCCTCAAACCCAACCGGGGCAGAGCCAACGGCATGGGCCGCACCCTGCCCCCCACCGCCCCTCCAGCTCCCCCCTGCCCCCCCCCCCCCTAGAGCAAGCAGACGTGGCTGCGAGGCCCCGCCCCTCTGCGGCAATGCGTCAAGTCCACAGAAAATAAAAGCAAAACAGAGAGAAACCAACCCCAACTGGAGGCCACGGCAGAAGCGGAGTCTCCAGGCTGCCAGGCTGCCCCTCCCAGATGTCCCCATCTGCTCGGCTCCGCGCCTCCCAGCGGGGCCTGCCGTCCGGGGCGGCCCCGGCCCCTCACAATCCGTCATTGCTGACACCCCATTTCCACTGGGGCTCTGTCGCCGTCTGTGGGCGGGGTCCAGGGGCCGGAGTTCAGCTCCAGCACCTGAGCTGGGGTGTGGGGGACAGGGAAAAGGAATCTGGGTGTTGGGGACCCAGAGTGAATCCCCGTTCGTCCACGCATCCCCTCCCTCGGGCCGGCACGCCCGCTGGTTTCCCGCCATCTGTGGTGGGCGTCTCCGGGGAGACCCCGTCCTCACCCGGGAGCCACCTCAGCCGGCAGGCCCTGGGGACCGGCTGCTCTCGGCCCCCGGCCCCTGTGCGGACATCCCGGGGGTGCTGGGGGCCGGCCCAGTGCAGGCGGCCACCTCGGCCCGCACACTCAGACCCTCAACGAACAGAGCGTGGACAGGGATGACAGAAACAGGAGGAGGTGACACCTGCTTACTGCCTTACGGGGAGCCGCTCCCTCCCACCAGGCCCAGCGTGGCAGGCGTGGCCGGCGGTGGGGGTCACTGGCTGTGGTGTCAGGGGCCGGGGTCACAGCCCTGTCCCAGCTCTCACCAGCGGTGCCACTGCCCTGCCCTGGGCTTCAGTGCCCGGCAGGGTAACGGGGGCGGTTGGGCTGGAGGACGTCACACACCACCCGAAACCCCACGAGTCAAGGGCGGGCGATGCTGCTGAGCCCCCGTGTGTTTTCCGGCTGTCTCTGTCATCCAGACGCTGGGGACTGGCGGCCCGTAGCATGTCACCTTCGAGGGAGTGGGAAGGACAGAGCGTGCTGGTTGGGCGCTCGGATGGCCCTATGACCCTGGTCCCACGGAGACCGTGTCCTGACCGGCTCAGTGGGCCCGCTGAGAGGCCAGGAGGTGGCTCTTTCCAATTCAACCAAAAGTGTCTGTTTCCAAGGGTCCCCAGCAGGGACAAGAGCAAGCAGGCAGGTGACATCCCGACCTCTCCCTATTTGTTCATCTGTTCCTTCATTCGCTCTGTCACTCATTCGTCCGGCCTTCCGCAGGCAGGCCGACCTCCGGAAGGGCCGCTGGGAGCCCGGCCCTGTCCCTGGCCAGCTGGGAAGTGCCGGGTGAGAGGCCCCATCTCCTCAGGCCTCAGTTTCCTTGTCGGCATGAGGGGGACAGCGATGGCACAGATTTCAGGGACAGTGTCTGTGAGGCATTCAGCAGAGATAAATGCTCAAACCAGTGCTTGTGGGACTGTCCCTGAGTGAGTCACCCATGGCCTCGTGGGGGACAGAGAGACAATGACCAGCACCTGCCCGTCCCTTGAAGTGGACATCTGTCCCAGCAGAAGACGGGCTCCCAGCTCCGAGGGCCGGGACAGTGTCCCCAACAGGCATTTGGGTTCCGTGTCTGGGTGCCTCGCTCTTCTCCTTCCTGAAAATGCAACAGTGGTTCATGGACGGGCGTTTGAGACAGATTCTCTGGTCAGTGAGTCACTCAAAAAATCTGGTCCTGAGTCCCCCAGCTCGGGGTAGAGGCTGGGACTGTGGAGCGCTGGCTCAGCGTGGTGGCTCCGGGAGGAGGGGGAGGAGGAACGGGACGGCGACACCCTCCGCTCAGGACGAGCACATATGAGTCCCCTGCGAGCCTCGCCCTTCCCCCAGGTCTCGGGTCCTGACCCCGCACGCCCCCAGGCTCGGACAGAGCCCAGCACCTCCTCGGCCCGTCTCTGGCGGCCCCCACTCGGCCGAGGCCTGTCCCCGCCGCCACGCCTGCCCGGGAGCCTGCTCCCCGCGGCCTGCCCCCACCTCGGGGTGCCCGACAGCGTGCTGCCGGGGGAGGCAGTGGATCGCCCCCGTGAGTCAGACCCCTGACAGCTCGGAGCGCCGGCCCGGCACAGGCTCTCGAGCCAGCGCGGAAAGGTCAGGCCCCGGAAGAGGGAGCTGGCCGGGCTGCTGCGCAGGCTGTCACGGCTCGCCGCCAGGCTGCCCCCACGCGGCACCAGGTCCCGGTTGCTCTGCTTTAGCTGCCAGCCTGAGATTCCTCTTCGCTTTCGTTGGCCGCGTTGGGACGTTCCTATCCACCCGCTCCGGTCTTCGGAGGCCGCGGGGGTGCCCCCAAAGTGCCCAGGTGCCCCCCCAGCCAGACGTGCCCGAGGCACACGGCTCCTGCCCCGGGTGGCTGACCGTGCGCTTGGACCGGAGGACACTGGGGCCAGAGGTGGGGCACCCGCCAGAGTGACCTTGAGCACGTGGGAGGGGAGAAACGGTTGCCTTAATGCGGTTTCCTGGTCACAGTGAGGCTGATCACGTGGGGCCCCCCCCCGCATAGAGAGGGAGAATCACGAACACGTGCGCATCACTAACATCGCATCGGGAAGAACACACTTAGAAGAGTCTCAGACACAAATCCCTCACGGCGCTGGTCCCCCCTTCCTGAGCGTGGCTCTGCCCCGCCCCCGTCCACCCCCCACCCCGCCCTCACTGCGCCCAGACCCACAGCCGGGCAGCTTCGGGGCGGGACAGGGAGCCACCCCTGAAGATTGGAGACGGCCCTGGCTGGGACACCTTTCTCCCTCCCCATCTGGCTCTGAGTGGGCTGAGGGTCAGGGACCCGCCGTGGAGTCGGGGTGCCCCTGTGCCCGGGGAAGCCGCAGGGCCACCCCACGCCCTCCCTGTCCCCTCCGGTCACAAGAGCCGTGCCCCAGAAGGATCGGAGCAGCACTCCACAGTGTGCAGCGCCCGCAACCCCAGTCCTGTCACCGCTCCGGCCTCCGAAGGGGACAGGACAGATCTCACCGGCCACGTGCCGGCAGGCAGACGAGACCCGAATTGTCAAGGGAACTGCCAAGGTCACGGAGCTGGCACTTGGACTCGAGTCCCTGAGCCGGGAGCCAGCCAGCAGCTGCCTCTCCCCGGGGCACAGAACCTGGGGGGACAGGGTCCCGAGGGTTAGGGAACTTGGAACATGAATGGCTGAATGAGATCCCAGAGCTGCGGCTGACGGGAGGGCGGGGCGTCCTCCCCGGGGGTGGGCCTCCCCTCCGGAGCTCCCGCCCACACAGAAACTGCCTGGAGAGCTGGAGGGACGAACAGACTCCCCGGTCAGCGCCCGAGAGGCCCGGGTGACTGTCTGCTGGGCCCAGAGGCCCCCGGGGGGTCCCTGAGCTGAGGAGGGCCCCTCATCCCCGCTAGGAACCGTCCTTCCGTGGCGGTGCCCATGAGGCCACTCGGGGAAAGCACCCAGCACTCTGACCTTTAACGTCATTTGTCCTGGTGGGGCCCCCTGAGGCACATGGTCCCCACAACTGCGGGCTCACACTGCTCTTTACTGACCCATCACAGCACCCACGCCTCGCCGGGGTGGAGGGCGAGCACGGAGGACACACCCCCGGCTCTGCCCCGGCCCCTGGCTGGTCCCCACGCTGCCCCGTGGCTGTGAACTTCAGGTTCTCTCGCGTCTCATCACAGCCACTTCCCGGGGGTCTGCTCCGTGTTCACACAGCAGAAAACAGGGCCCCTCTGTCACCGGTGACAGCTGTCCTCACCAGTGGACCTCGGGGCTGGGTGAGACAAAACCACTGTGTCACTCCTTGGGTCCTGTGGCCGAGCCTGGCGTCCCCTCTGGCAGTGCCGAGGAGGAAGCCCGGCCGGTTGTTGGTGGCAGCCGGGACCCCGAGGTTCCTGGTCCTGAGGAGGAGGGGACGCTAGCTCACCTGTCCGCGTCCCAACTGGGCCACGCGGGGCAGTGCGTGTACAGGACAGGCAGGACACGGGGCCACACAGGCATCCCAGCTCAGCTACCCACTAGACGTGTGGCCTGAGGCCAGTGCTCTGATCCCCCCAAGCCTCAGTTTCCCCATCGGTAAACATGGGCAGAGGGACAGCTCACAGGTGGCAGGGAGGGCCAGCCAAGCTGGAGCGCTGGGCACCCAAGGGGCAGGGGCACGGGGCCCCGCCCCCCAAAGCAGGCCCCGTCTCCTCGCTCAGGCGCCGGCCTCCTCCCTGACCCGGAACACGCAGCACCTGCAGACCCAGCTCTGCACGGCTCTGGCCTCGCTGCCCTCGGGCAAGGTCACGGGCACGCGGCAGCCCACGCTGCCCCGCCCCTGCTTCTGCGGCCCACCCAGTGCCGGGCGGCGGGTCTCAGCACCCCAGGCTCCCCGAGCCCATGTCGTTTTTAACTCCCCGTAGATTTCTCCCCCGAAACCCCCTTCCCGTCACTCGTGCCCCCTCCCAGCCCCCCTGACTGGGAGCCGTGCCTCATCCCCTGGGCGCTCGGTGCTCCGGGTAAGACCTGCTAATCTCCGCCACGCCGCCGGCCCAGACGGGGCTGATTAGGGGCACGGGGTCAGGCCAGAGCCCTGCCAAGGGCACTCGGGACCTGCCTCAGGCGGGGAGCAGGTGCTGTGTCTGCGTCTGAGGCTCCAGACCCGGGGTCCCCAGCATTTCTGTGGAGGGAGCAAGCTCTGGCCACTCCATGATCAGGAGCCCCCAGAGGGGGACGCAGTGGGAGTGGGTGCGGGGAGCGGGGCGCAGTGCTCCCTGGACGACGGGCCGAGCTGGGCCTCCAGGACAAAATGCCTGTGGGAGGTGCCTCGGTGACCCGTGCGGGACAGGCTCAGAGCCACCCTCGGACCGACAGCTGGGGACAAAGGAAGGTCCGCTTTGGGGGCACCCAGGACAGAGCCCCCAGAGCTAGAACCTCATGTCTACAAGCCCCGGGGGTCCGGGTGGGCCCCGAGTCAGTGGCGCAGGGGGAACAGGCCTAGGACAAGCTTTCTGTGTCACACCTCCTTGGGGACGTGAGAGCGAGGCCTCGGGGTTTGCTCGACGCCCCTGCCGGTGCACAGCCAGCAGACCTCGGGGACGGGACACGGGACAGGCTGTGCCGAGGGGGGGGGACTGGCGGGGCCACGAGGCGCATCGAGTGACGCCCGGAGTGTCCCTCGCTGGAGAGCTCTGAGGGGTTGGCCTTGCGCTCCCTGCCGGCAAAAGCTGAGGTCGGAGAGGGACTCAATTCGGGGGGGGGGGGGGCGGGGGGAGGGAACGCTGCTTACAGTTGGAGGACCCGCTCACCGACCCGTTCACCAGGCGTCTCTGGAACCCGAGCTGCGGGCCCTGCACCACGACCCCTGGAGGACAGAGCGGAGGGCCTGCCTTCTAGGACTCAAGGCGGCTGCGAGTCCAAGAGCAGCTCGAGTGTGGCTTACAGCAACACGTCAGTGAACGGCTTGTTAGCACAGGGACCGGGCCGGTCAGGGGTGGCCTGTCCGCGGAGCTCGCGGCTGAGGCCAGAGGAGGCAGGGACGCACGGCGCTGTGCAGAGAGAGCAACTCGGACAGCGGCCAGTCCCGGGCCGGGGAGAGGCCGGTTCCGCGGGAGGAAGGCTGGCCGGGTGCGGAACAGAAGTTCCAAGAGCGGGAGACGTCTCCAGAGTTTGTCCAACGGCACCGAAGTCAGGCAAGGGTTTGAGCAAAAATGTGGTAGCGTTTCTATTTTTAAAGCACCGCTCCGGCTGCCTAAAGCATCTGGAGGTGGCAAGTTTGGTTAGAAACCTCTGTCGGAGCCGGTGACGGTGAGGGTGACGTGTCCTGAGATGGAAGGGGTGGCCGGCCGCAGGGAGTGGTGGCCGCGGAGGACGGGACTGCAGGGCTTGCGGACGGATCGGAGGGGCGGGGAATTGCAGGCTGACACCGGAATGGGTTTGGGGCGGGCGCTGCAGTGGAGGTCAAGTTCAGGTTCAGAGAGCGAAGGCTGGGGACCGCCCAGACGGGCGGGGGAAATGTGGGGCAGACACACAACACACACGCCCCCCGAGCCGGCTGCCCGGAGTGGCCAGGCTTTCCCAGGGAGGGCAGAACGGCCCAGCGTCCTGACGGTGGGCTCAGCTTTCAGGGAAGACGGGGACAGAGCGTTGGAGCCACGAGGAGGGGATCGGGGATCCAGGACGGACGGAGCCGCCGCTGCGTTGCTGTTGCCAAAGGTGAGCGTCCCTCCTGGGCTTGGCAGCGTGGACACAGCCGAGAGGCTGAGCCGGAGCCGTCCCGGGACCGGGGAAACCGGCTCGGTCAGACCGCCGGCTACAGGGGGGCTGGGCTGGGAGAGTCAGGCCCTCAGTGAGGACGGCTGGGCAGGACGGAGGACGGGCAGGAGCTGCAGGGGGCGCGCGAGCCGGGCCCTCCTGCCCCTGGAGCGTGGCCCAGGCCAACGAGCCCCGAACCAACTGGGAGCTGAAGCGGCTTCGGGGCCGTCAGCGCTGGGCTGACCAGACGGAGAGCTCCCGCTCAGCCCTGGGCGACGAGGCCCCGTGCGACGAGGCCCGTGGCTGGCGCAGGGGAGGGCCTGCAGCCACGGCCGGCTCCCCTGGACCTCGGCTTCACCTCCTCCACCCTTGACACGTGACCCCGTGTCTGGTGCCAGCCCCGCTCGGAGCACCTCCTGGGAGCGTGTGGGGCTGTGGCTTCCAAAGCTCCCTTGTGAAGGGCACGCGTCCCACTGAAAGCCCCTGCCTGCCCGGGGTCTGAAGGAGGCACGGGGACCCTCTCGATTCTGCACCTGTGCAGACCACACCGTCCAGGCCTCCCAGCACAGCCCGGCCACCTCGTGCACCCCATCTCCACTGTCCCCACCCCCCAGAAGTTCCCACCCCAGCGGTCCCCCACCTCCACGCATCCGCTGCTCCCCTCAGACCCAGCCCTCTCCTGGCCCAGCCGAACCCCGTCTGCGCCTCAGCCCAGCGCCAGCCCCCGCGCCTCTAGAAAACCCTGCCCGGTCCCCAGCCTCCCTCCAGCATCCTCCCCTGCCCGCTCCCCCCAGTTTGGGAGCCTGGCTTTCTCTCCAGGGCCCCCACCCCCACTCCGAGGATCAGGGAAGCTGCCCGCTATTCCGGCCTTCTCTCTGCCGGGCTCTGTACGCCAGAGGCCCTGGGCGAATGCGCGTTTACTTGGCGGGGGACTGAGAACAGCGGCGAGGGCCTTCCTCCCGAGAGACAAGGCCTGCAGGGACATCAGCGGGGCACCTGCGGCAGCGGTCCACCGGCCGGTCCTCACCGCCCTGGCCTCTACAGGGTCACCGAGGGAAGCTCCAACCATCGGCCATTGCAGAGGCCTGCCCTTCTTGGGAATGTTCAAAATGTAAGCCACAGAAGTTCACGTTTTCTCATAAGCGCGCATTGGAGTTTTAGTGCCACTGTGGGCCGTGGATTTCCTGGGCACCGTCCCACTGAAGCTGCCGAAAAGGCAGCTTTCTCACCGGGCCACTCTCATGCTTCTCGTGATACACACGCTGATGCACGCGGTGAAAGCTCGGGGTGCGGCGTTTCTCCCACTCGGGGGGCTGGTGGAAGGGGGCATGCTAACGACAGGCTGCGGCGACGTTCCCGTCCCAGGAATTCCCATGGAAAAGTGGACACTGGCCAAGCTTGCGGGGCATCAGCATGTGGCGGAAATGGGTTCCATCAACTCCGAGCTCCAGAGTGGCCTCAGACACAGCACCAAGGCTGCAGCCACAGACAGAGGGGCAGGATCTGGACACGGACCCACAACAGGGCACTTTACGGCCCCTGGGGGACCACACCTGCCCCCCTGCATCAACAACTTAAGACGCTGAAAGGAGCAGTTGAAAGGCAAAAGTTTCCACCAATCCCAGAGGTGAGAACTCTGCAGGGAGGGGCCGGGAACCGGGCCCTCAGGGCCTCCTAGGGACACTGACCCCGCCCCCAAAAGGCGGTCCCAGGAGGCCACGCCCTCCCACACACTCTGGGAAGTTCCACTCCCGGTCTGTTCCTTTCTCACCTCTGCTCCTCGCGAGGTCACGTGGATCTTTTCTGATGGAAACAATTCTCCGTGTATTTGCTTTGGATTGCTTACTTGCAAGGGAGTAAGGCAGCCTACACTACTCTACTGGAGCCCCAGGCTACAACCACTGTCCCCAACCCGCCCCCCCCCCCCATCAAGGTCACACTGCCATCAGGGCCACCAGGCCAGGGAGACCAAAGGAAGGCACCCGTGCCCCGTCTGGCCCTCCGTCTGACTTGGCTGGAAATAACAGGTTTCAAGAAAAACCCCAAACCAGCTCTAAGACACACATGTGTCCCCTGTAATCATTCCGGCGAGGGCGTGTCCGTTCGTAAGTGACGTGATTCACCCAAAATAATGTCCCCCGCGTCTCACGTGCAGCTGCTCTCCGGAGCAGCAGGAACACAGAGTGTGGAGACCCAGCGGATGGGAGACCCTCACACCCCCTCAGCGGGAGGGGGCTCTTCCCTGCACGGGGCCTTCTGCTTGAAAGGCACAGACTGCTCCGGGAGGACAAAGCGACCTGCCAACATCCCTTTTAGCGCCTACCAGGAGCGCCGGCTCCCGGGTTCCCGGGGTGCACTAAAAGCCCGCAGCCTGCCGCAGCTGCTAGGTGGTGTGACCCACATCCTCGCGCCCTGGACTGGCCCCCAGAGCTCTAGACTTTTAGGTTAATGAAGGAAAGGAGGCTGGCTTCCCAGAAAAGGGCTTCCCTAGAGACTCCAGGCTAATTAGGGTGCCCTGGACCCCCACCGGAGCCGCAGGCGGAACGCAGGCCCCAACCCTTCCAAACGCTGGAGTTGCCATCTGCTCGGAGTCTACTTCCGAAAGGAGGCCGGCGGGGAAATACGAACATTTAGTAAATAAGAGAGTCCTGGGCGCTGCCGCCCAAGCCCCAGCGTGCGGTGCAGCGCCCGGCAGGCTGTCGGCCCCTGGCGGCGGAGGAGCGGCTCCAGGCTGGGTCTCCACCGCGGCCACAGCGCCGGGTGCGCACCGGGCGGCGCTGCTGAAAGGAGTTGGGGATTCGGCTGTGGGCTCCCGGGTGCCCCTCCCAGAGCCGCAATTAGGAAAGTTCTGGAGTAAGTAAAGACCCCCGGAGCGGGAGACGCACGGCGCGCGGCGTCAGCCCGAGCCCCTCACACAGGCCGCCAGCCCTGCCCAGCCGGACCGGCCGGTGCCTCCGCTCCCACCGCCCAGAACTGGTCCAAAGGGCGCCCAGCCAGACGGGCGGCTCTGCCGAGTCTGCGGTTCCGGATGGAGACGCCTCCAGGCTTCCTGGCCTTGGGGACCGGGGTTTGAACTCAGCGGTCGGAGGACCGTGGTATAAACAACACCCAGTCCCGCTCTCTCTCGGACGCCGGGACCTGCTTTGCCAAGCTCGCTCGGGTTTCTCCAAAGGACGCACGGCACAGCCCCCGCGCCCCCGCACTCCGTTCCACCTCTCTCTCCACAGGTTCCCCAAACTCTTCCCGGAAAGCCCCCCAAAGCACAGACGACGCCCTGAAACTCCCGGGGCCCTGGCCCACCGCCCCCACCTGAGTCTCTGGAACCCTCCTCGTTGCGTTCTCTCCGCCCCGCACCATCTCCTCGCGTTCGCGGGGAGTCAGACGCAAACCAGAGACAAGGCTTCGCGAGGAGCCTCCCTACACCCGCCCTGTCACTGAAACAAAAGCGCAGGGAGGAGGGAGGTGGAAGAGGAGGCGGGAGGAAGGTTTAGAGAGGATGGGGGAGCGGAGAGGAGCCGCTGGGGAGGAGGTCGGGGTGGGAGCGGCGAAGGGGCTGGAGGGAGACCCGCTCCGGCTCCGGCCCCGGCCCCGCGCGGCCGGTTGCTTACATGCCCAGGTCGCTGTAGGTGTTGAAGAACTCCATCTGGTTGCACGCCTGGATCCAGCCCACCACCCAGGTCTCGTGGCGGGGAATGGGGGGCATGACCACGCGGGCCGAGGCTTTGAAGTAGGGGGTCTTGTAGCGCAGGACGATGGGTGAGGTCTCCTCGATGCGCGTGGGGCACTGGTCGATGGTGGCGCACACATCGTACACCACGATGTTCTCGCGCCGGATCCGCGCCTTGCAGGTGATGCTCTGGATGCAGCCCATCCTGCCGCCCGGCCGGCGCGGCGCGGGGCGCGGGGCCGCGCGGGCAGCCGGGGGCGCCCGTCACGCCGGCATGGCGACGCGCCGCCCGCGCCCGGGGCGGCTCAGCTGGCACCTAGGAGCCGGGCGCCGCCGCCGCCGCCGGGCATCCTCCGAGGAAGCCCCCTCCTCCCGCGGCCGCGCGGGGTCCGGGCTGCCGGCCCCCGCCCCCGCCACGCCCGTCCCTCTCTCCCGCAGGGTGCGCGGAGCGTGCGCTCCTAGCAGGGGGTGGGCGCCCCCGCCGGCTCCAGCGCCCGCGCGGAGGGCAGGGAGGGGAGCGGCGCTGCGAGGAGGGGCGCCCACCGCGGGCCGGAGCCCCCCGCCCCTCGCCGGAGAGGCGGCGGCGGCCGCATGGAGCCGGGTCCGTCTGCCGCCGCCGCTGCCGCTGCATGAACCTCTGCACCGCGGCCGCCCCCCGCGAGCAGCGCACCCAGCGGCGCTGCCGGCGGCGGGCGGAGGCGGCGGCGGCGGCGGACTCGGCTCCCGGGCCCCGCCCAAAGCGGCCGCGCCGGCACCCCCGCAGCGCTGGGGGCGCCCGGGGGCGGTGGCCGGAGCCGAGTGCCGGTGGGCCCGGCAGCCAGGACGCGATCGCAGAGGAAGCTGGCCGCGAGCCAGAAGGTTTGTCCCTCTCCGGTTGCCGTCCGCGAGGGGGGGGGTGCTTAAAGGGCCGCGGGCGCGGGTGGGGCCCGAACGTGGACCGGGAGGGCGGGGAGGGGCTGCGGTGGGTGGTGCCCGGGTGGGGAGGGGGCGAGGGGACCCGATCAGACCTGGGCTGGGGTGGGTGTGGGGGGCGGGGACCTGGCCGGGCGGGGCTGGTGGGATCCGGCCGGGGTGGGGTTCGGGGGGAGTAGTGGGGCCCGGCCCTGGGGAGTGGGAGCGGTTGTGAGGACTAGGCCGGGCCGTGGGGACGGTGGGGGGTCCGAGTGGGGCGCGGCGCAGTCTGGAGTCGGGGCGGGGGCCGCAAGTGGACGCTGCTGGGGGCGGCGCGGGGCGAGGGAGCCGCTGTGCCTGCTGCGATGTCGCCTTGCGCTGGAGCTCCCCCCCCCCCCCGCCCGGTGCCCCACCTGCGCGACCCTGAGGTCGGGGCGCCGGTGGAGGTCCGAAGGGCCGTGGGCAGAGTCTTCCCTGGGTTTGCTCTGGAAGTTTTCTCGCCACCTGGGCCCGGAGGGGGGGCACCCAGCACCCGGGCACCACAGCGCCCGCAGCTCTGGCTGAGCCCGGGGCTCAGCCTCTGCTCAGCGACTGCCCTCACCCCATCGTTGTCTTCTCGGAAAACGCTCTTTCCGCAAAACGGCGGTGACCTTGCTCGAGGCGCCTGGGGCCTCGAGGTGAACGCAGCTGCGTCCTGGACACAGGCTGTGCCTGGCCTGACCTCCTCGCCGGGGTAGCCACCTTCTTGAGGTCAGCCGAGGCAACGAGTGACCCGCTGGGGACCAGGGGAACTCGGGCGAGTTTGGGACCCAGGCTGGACTTAGGCCGTCACTGCGCAGGATGGCCGCGTGCCCTGTGCACCGTCCACCCGGGAGAGAGCCCGGACTCTCAGGGACCCAGCCTCGCCCGTGCACATGGTGCCAGGCCCACGGTTGCCTGCGCGCAGGAGTGCACGAGAACCGAGCTCAGCCTGGCCGTGATTGTCCTGCGGACACCGCCACCGCAGACCCTGCACCCTGTGGGCCCTGAGGCCCACGTCGGGTGTCGGATACTGTGGCCGAATGTGCTAAACAGAAAAAAAAAAAAAAGGGCTCAGCAAATGCTTTTCCTGCACTTTTCACATTTGTATTTTCAAAGCCAGTAGCCCCCGGTAAGTGTTTCCTGTAATTATGGGACGCGGGCCGGTGCCCGGGTGTGAACGCTCTGACTAACCGGCGGCGGGAGGCGGGCTAAAGTTAGTCTGCAGCTCGAGCAGATGTGATGAGTAATTTAAAAATTGGTTGGGCTCTGAGCGCCCTTCATCCTTGTTCGACTTTTCTGGCACGTGGGTTCGCTCTGCAGCCAGCAAAAAGGGCGGTTTGGCCCTTGGGCAAACGCTCCGCTCGCCTCGCTCGGGAGCCGCAAAGCCTGACCGCGGCCCCCTTTCCCAGCAAACGCTGGCGGCCGGCGGGAGCGGGCGGTGTGCCGCACCCCAGGATTCGGAGATGACCAGGGTCACGGAGGACCGACCTGCTGACGAGCAGTCCCTGTACGGTGTGACGCGTGATGTGATAGTCTGCCCGGTTCTCCGGGAGCTCGGGTGGGAGAGCCGTGGCGAGAGTCGCTCGTGGCTGTCTCGCAGCAGGGACACTGGCGTGGGTCCTCAGGGCGCCGATGGGGGCTCACCGAGAAGGGAGGGGTGGAAGGAGGGGCGGGCAAAGGCGAATGCGTGAGGAGTGGAGGAGAGACACAGGTCACGCCAGGGAGTCCTGTGCAGACCACGGCATCAGAATCCCAGCCGGCTCTTGCTCGGGCCCTACCTTGACCGTGCGTGGAAGCCAGTGGGGCAGGCTTTGCGTTTGGAGAATTACTCTCCATCAATCTGGGGGACAGAGAGGCGTCGTTATGAGCCCTGGTGTCAGGACCGGGTGGCGACAGATGACCTGGCCCGGAGCAGGGGCAGGGGCCATGCTGGCTGCTGCGGGGGCCCTGGCTGCTCGCAGAGCGCTGAAGAGGTGACATCGACCTGGTTGGAAGATCTCGTGTCTGGGGAAGGTCTGGCCCGCTCTGAATCTTCCGGCTTCGGCAAATAAATTCGCGCAGACCGGACTGTCAGAGCAGGGGCCTGGAAGGGGGGGGTGATCCAGGCTGTGAGTGGTCACATGGACACCGGGGTCTGTGGAGGGGATGGCGGGGGGGGGGGGGGGGGGAGGCTGGAGCTGGAGGTGCAGCGGTTTTTCGGTTCCAGGAGACAGACAAGAGAAAAGCGTTCCGCTGGGGGGATTTAGTTATCTTGTCGATGGGAGTTCTTTGTAGGCTGCAATTTCGTGCATAAATATCGTCCTTTGTCTTTCTGGGAGCACACGCGAGGCCTTCCCCAAATTAGAGGAAAGTCATAGAAAGGGAAAGAAATCTTTGTTTTCAGACTTAACATGAAACCGTGCTCTCCCCAGCGGAGTGCCGGCAAAATGTGACTCATTAGTCACAGACTTGAACTCCTGACATTCTCAGAGGGTTCACCCATGACCTTCACGCGTCTCTCCGAAATCGCGAATGTCGCCATGGCATGCAGTTTCCACTAGAAAAAGCGGTCCAATGTAGCTGAGAAATGGGAGGGACTCTTTAATGGCTCTATAAACGTGGGGCCAAGGTAATTTCTAAAGCGGCTTAAGTCAACTTTGCCATTAAAATAAACGCCTTACTTCATGACATCTGTCCCTTATTAACTCCATCGTTCCCTGACTCTGTGAAGGGACAAAAGAAATCAGAGAGAACCCCAGCGGGAGAGTCTCCCCATAGATGTCTCAGAGCGGAGCGGAGCTCGCTGTGCGGGCACTGGAGTGCCAGGTGCGGGGCGGGGCCCACTCTCCCGCCAAGCGGCTGGCCAGGGCATGCTGGCCTTTGAGACCTGGGTCTCAGCGAACTCACTTGTGACAGGGACCTTTCAGATGGCTCTGTGGGGGCTGTTCCCATCCACAGATATTCGATCTGCAAGCGCTAACGGGCCGCTACTGCCTGCAGCTCAAGCGAAGGGCTGGCCAAGCCCACCCACGCCCCACGCGCCGCCCCTGTAAGCTGGTCTTTCTCTCTTGGCTGGTGCGTCTCCCCTGGTCTCTCAGCATCCTGGGCCCGCCTCTGTCTGCATCTTTCCTGCGGGTCCACAGCATGGGGTCGGGTCACACCTGTCCCCCTCGGGAGGCAGTCCACTCCCCAGGGGAATGGGTCATAGTTCCTGTGGTCCAGCCTCCTGCCTGGCACCTAGGAGCTGCTCCATAAATGGTCCAGTGACTCGGGTTATTTTCTAAACATCCGGGCTTCGTCTCGGCGCCCACAGCAGGCCTGTGTTTTCACCCCGCCTCCTTCCGCGCGGCCCCTCCCTGGCCCCGCCCCTCTCCCCAGTGCGCCCGCTGGAGGCTGAGCGCCGCCCTTTGTCTCGGGGAGCCCGCTGCACCCCGTCAAGGGCTGTCTGTTCTGGGCACCGAGAAATGGAAACACTTCCACGACCAGACCTTCACGACGGTCATTCCTGGTGACTGCGTTCGAGTTTGGCCTCGGGGCCCAGCACAAACGTTCCCTTGTGCTCCACGCTTTTGATGTCTCCGAGCATGAGACAGCCCTCAGTTCCCCGAGTCAGGGCCCGGGGGCACACTCCCGGGGTGGCGGGGGGAGCCCGGCCTCGCCTCCCCCGCCCCCGCCGGCCACTCGCTCGGCCTCCTGTGACCCCACGCCCGGCCTTCCCAGAAGCAGGGCCATCTCCGACTCCGCTCTTCCTGCCCGTTGAGTCATCCCTCAGTTTGTCAAGGGAGCTTTTGAGAAACCCTGGGTCACCAGGAAGGGCCGATTTTCCAGCTGACCTTGGCCAGGCTTTCAGAAACCGCAGGGCAGGCTCCCCGGGGCTTTCAGGGGTTCGCCTGCCTACTCGAGGCGCCCCGGGAGATGCGGGCGGGCGGGTGGGTTTCCGTCTCGCTGTGGCTGTCTGCACACGGGCAAAGGTTAAGTGGATCTCTACGGTCCGAGAGGACAGGACTAAAGGGACAACTCTTTTTCTCGGTCGTGGGCACTTGCCACCACCCCCTCCGGGCGAGTGACCATTTCTCCTGCAGGCCAGGCCAAGACACTCCGCTCCAGCGGACCCCCGCGGCCATGGACCTCTGCCTGGGGGGGGCTTTCAGCCCCCGGACGAGGCAGCCGCTCCCGGCGGCCAGTCTTTCTCCCCAGCTTCCCCCACCACCCTGCCTCGTGTCAGATGGAAGAGCCGTGCTGTAGTCCCCCGGCTGTGCGGTTGGAGGTCGCCGGCACTGCCCGTGACACACTGCGTCCCCTCTCTGTCCTCACCCGCACGCTCTGATGCTCCTCTTCCACCCCACGACCCCGCAAATCCCGATTCTCCGGGCTTCCTGGCCCCCCCACGGTGGGGTTCCTGAGGGTCCCTCCTTGCTACCTGGACCCCCTCAGGTTTAAACTGTTATTTCCTGTCCTGGCTTCCAAGTTCGCCCCTGCGGCCCCAGCATGCGCCCTCGCCCAAGGCCAGCAGCTGCCATGTCTCCGTTGGGGTGCACCACCATTTCTCTGGCTCCATGGGGGGAGGCCTCCTTGCCTGCAGCCAGCGCCCCCTCCTGGCCACCCCGTTTCTGGCTGAGGACCCCTCCGTGTGTCTCCAGACAGTCTCCCAGGGAGCAGAGGGAGAATAGAATTTCCACGTTCAGCCCTTCCGGTGAAGATTGTGTGTGTGTGTGTGTGTGTGTGTGTTATTAGTGAACAGACCAGCATCGCGGTACTGACATACACACTTTATAAACAAGAGGACACGCGAACCTCCGTGGCAACCACTGGTTTAGTTTCCGTCTAGCGGGTCCCCTGGTCTCAGTTCTTCTTGACACACGATGACGCCGAGATCTGTCTGTCTCAGACGCACCTCTCAGTGGTCACAGGCGGGTCTAGACCCGGGCATTCATTCACTCATTCACTCACTCACTCACTCATTCCTTCGCTCACTCACTCACTCATTCACTCACTCATTCACTCATTCACTCACTCACTCACTCATTCATTCACTCATTCATTCATCTACTCATTCATTCACTCATTCCTTCACTCACTCATTCACTCATTCACTCACTCATTCATTCATTCCTTCACTCACTCATTCACTCACTCACTCATTCACTCATTCACTCATTCATTCACTCACTCACTCATTCACTCACTCACTCACTCATGCCTTCACTCATTCGCTCACTCACTCATTCACTCACTCACTCACTCATGCCTTCACTCATTCGCTCACTCACTCATTCGCTCACTCATTCACTCACCCACTCATTCATTCATTCCTTCACTCATTCACTCACTCATTCACTCATTCCCACAGAGCAGCTGCTGCCTGGAGACGGAGGAGATGAGATGTGGCCCTTGCCTCCCCAGAATCCTGGAGGATGGCCCCCTGTCACCCCGAACTCTGTTTGATGAAGACAACTTTTTGCCCCGCCCCCCCCCCCGGCCCTCAGCCTGGTGGCCAGGCTCCCTCTCCCATGTAGCCACGTGGAGGTGCCGAGCGTGGCGCGGCGTCTACCCTCTGTGCCTTTCACGCTCACACCCTGCAAGCGTGCACACTCCCCAGGGGCGGGACCTCTGCCTTTCAGTTCATTCACGTGTCTCAGGTGCTCCGCACCACGCCCAGAATAGGGCAGACATGTGTCATCGGTTATTGGAGGCACCAATGTCTCCCGTTCAGCCAACCCCTCCTCCGGAGCTCAACCAAATGCCACCCCTTGGCAACACTTGCCACCCCCAGGCCCTGCGGGGCTCACCGTCGGGCACTCCCGGAGTCCCCGGCACCTCCTCCTCGCTGCACGTACCCTTTCAGTAAGTGACCAGGGCCTCAGTGCAGGCTGAGCGACCCCCAGCCGAGGGCAGAAACCTCCGTGAGCGTGGACTTTGGGAATAAGTACTTATTTGTCTTAGTGCTGGACACATTATTTATGAAAGCGAGTCCTAATGCAGTGTCACAAGGGCGGCGGGCAGTGCAGGAGAAACCTGTGCGGAAGGGAGGGAGAGCATCCCTCTAGCCGGGGTTTATGTTCAGTGGAGCAGAAGCCGGTTTCGTCCGCGTGGCTCAGGAGGCATCGCGCACAGTGGGAGCGTCAGTGCGCGCAGTGGGAGCGTCAGTGCTGGCGCTCCCCGAGGCAGGACGGTGACACTCACGGTCCGGCGCCAGCAGGGGGTGAGCGCCCGGCAGGCCACACGCCACAGCTGTGTTTCCCGAGCCCCCGCGGAGAAGCCCGGCTGCGTCTCCGGCTGCGTCTCTAAAGTGTTCGAAGCACAATTGATTGCACCTTAAAATAGGCACCGGCCCGGCTCCGGGCGCTGCGGCGCTGGAAAGTTAGTGGCGGAGGCTGTCGCCTCAGGTGACAGCCGGTCGGAAGCGGCGCCTGCTCACTAGCCTCGGGCGGTGGCGGGGAGCCTGCAGCCTCGGTTTCCCTGTTTGCGTGTGTAACTCAACGAGATGGTCTCTGTGGCCGCTGCCGACTCCTTCGTTTTCGTTCTGGGGAGGCACCTCGATAAGCCGCCGGGGGCAGGAGGCGAGGCCTGAAGGAGGAAGGAGGGGTCCCCGGCGAGCTCCGCGCCCGTCGAGGAGCCGAGAGGAGGCCCTTCGCCCATCCAGGGAGTGACGGAGGGAGGGCGGACGGGACGGATCCTGAGTTCAAGGCAGTAGGACGGGGGACGGTGGAGATGACGCAGGATGGGTGGCTGAGCCCGGGTCCCTGAAAGGAATGGGGAGCGGGCTGGAAAACCTCGGAGCAATAAGCCACAGTGACTGTCCCAGCGAAGCCCCTCACTCTGTCGTGATGGATTAGCCCCGCTGTGTGTCATTCGAGGGGCTTTGTTCGCACTTGGTGACGACGTTTCGTGTTCCCGGTCCGGGGTCCCTTCACCGTGAGGGGAGTCAGGGTGGTGCAGGCTCCGCCGAGTGAGCCGGGCCTGGTCCTGCTTCCTGCCCGTTCTCTATTGCCGTTGACAAAGTGACACAGATGCAGTGGCCTACAAGGACACACACTTGTTGTCTCATAGTCCCGGGGGTCAAAAGTCCAGCGTGGGTGTCACGGGGCTGACGTCAAGGTGTTGGCAAGAACTGGCGGCTCTCGGGGAGGAGCAGCTTCCTGCCTGTGCTGGCTTCTAGAAGCTTCCCACACTTCTCTGCTCAGGGCCCCTCCCTCCAGGATCAAGCCAGCAGGGTGGGGCTTCCCTCTCCATTACTCCCAGCTCCTGCCTGCCCCCCCCCCCCAATGATAAGGACTCTTGCGGTTGCACTGGGCCCCCAGGACAAGGCAGGGTCATCTCTCCCTGTCAGGACCCTGAGTTCAATCACAGCTACAGAGTCCCTTTCGCCGAGGAAGGCAGAGCAGGACGTCTGTTCCTTCTCGTGCAGGGACCCCCGCCCTCTCCTGCCTGGCCACGCCCTCTCCCACCTGGCCACGCCCTCTCCTGCCAGGCCCCGCCCTCTCCTGCCTGGCATCCAGGGACTGGAACCTGCTGTTCCACTCATGCTGTTCCACTTTTTAGCTGCCTGAAGAGAGAGCCTTCCGTCACTGTTCCCGCATCTTGGGTGCAAGTGGTTGGAGACCCCAGACAACTTAAGGTGAGACTGCTGAAAGACTTGGCCTTGGACGAAGCTTCAAATCTGCAGGGACGATGCTGTGGTCACAGAAACCTCCAGCGTGGAAGCTCGGGTGCGGTAGGAGCGAGAGACGAGTGGCAACGTGCCCGAGTCTGCACGGCCCGCTCCGCCCCGCCCGGAGCAGATGTCCGTCCACACGGGGCCTTCCCACAGGCTCCCCCGGGGAACTGGGGGCTGGGGCAATGAGTCACCTCCCCATCTCAGGGCAGCCACCGCTCCACCCCCCCAGCTGGAGTTGCTGACATCGGCTGGCAGGGCTGGGCAGGGCCCCTTGGCCACCGAGGATTTGCCGGGCTCCCTTGAAGAAGATTTCTGTCTGTGTTTCCAGGGAAACAGGCCTGAGCCCCACAGGGCCCGCTAACCTCTCAACACGGGGACTCAGCCGCGGACTGAAGCTGACCGCCCAGCGCCTCTCCCTGCCTCTCGGGAGCAGGAGGGACTCCTGGGGACGGCGGTGATAAATGACTCTCCTCTCTCGCAGCAACTCCGACCCCTGCCGGGATGAGGGGCGCGCCGGGCCGCTGTCCGCGCTGCAGGGCAGCTGGGGCCCTGGATGGGCGTGAATCCTGACAACTGCCCCTGTGGGAAGGCAGAGGGGCACCCAGGTGCCTGAAGGAGGAGCCTCTCAGGCCTGGGAGAGTCTTTCCTCAACCTCCTTGGGACGCGCCACCATTTATTTCCCTTCTGGGTTCGTTTGGTGGAGGCGGAGTCCACGGACACCATCCCCCTGCTGGGGGCAGCCAGGGTGGCCCGGCCGAGGGACACCCTCGCCTCCCTGGGCAAACCGTGACGGCTCCTGTAAGGACGACGGGTGGTCCCAGCGACGGCAGACGTCACTGTGCACGCAGCACGGGAGACCCTGCTGACGGCAGGGTGTGAGTGTGTGGGTGTCCCAGTCGCCCCCCGCATCAGCGGCAGCCCAGCGCCGGGCAGGACGCCCGGCGGCACCCAGTGAACTCTCACCGAGCGCGTGTGCAGAGGGAGGGACCGGCCTCGCCTGCTGAGCTCCTCCCGGGAGGGGGTGGCACCGACACCGAGGCAGAAAGTGGAAACGACGCCTCCCCTTCCTGGGGGGCGCTGTCCAGCCTGGGGAGGAGCCACAGTGCAAGGTCAAAAATTGTGACGTGCACCAAACGGCGACTCACAAGCCCCAGGAGGAGGAGGTCACTGAATTCTCGTGTCTCCCTTCAGCCGTTTTAACATTTGTCTGTTTTCTCATCGGGTCTTCGAAGCCCTTCTGCACTGGGGGCCTGCTCTTCAGTGCAAGCTTCCCCTCCCCAAGGGGAGAGCCGGGCGCTCACACCCCGGCCCTGCTGGCTGCGCCCACAGGTCCCGGTTTCGACTCTCAGACACGCTGCTGGGAGACGTCCGTCCGGAAGGTGCAGGGTCAGGAGCAGGAGCTGTACCTTCTGATGAGAAGGGGTTCTGATGAGAGGGGCCACAGGGCCCTTGGCTACCGGGGGGCCGAGAAGGTGGAGTTTGGGGCTCCCAGGGGTGTGTGCACAGTGCCACCGCTCCCCCTAGCGGGGTGTCCATTGAAGCCAACCGCAGCGTGGTGCCTGTTCCTGCTGCCCCCCAGCCTGGCCTGCTGGCCCTCCTGGAGATTTCCGGAGCTGCCCGGTATTTTCAAACAAGCTCTTCCTCTGCTCGAGGGAGACAGAAGGGGTTCTGTCACGTGTGACAGAGAACCGGTCGAGAAACCTCCCCGCCGTGGACAATGAGGACCCACGCCTCCTGCCGGCATGCCTGCAAAGGGAGGTGGTTGTTCTGCGGCTCAGGGTCACAGGAGGGAGCAGACCCCCCACCCCTGAAGGGGTGAACACGGACCTCGCATCTGGAACCCTCCTCGCGTGTCTGCTCTCCGAGGGAGTGCTCTTCGGCCCCTTATCACCAGGTCTGGGGAGTCCCCCTGCAGGCATGGGCCCCAGGTGTGTCATTGTCACCTCAGGCCTGTCCTCTCTCCCGACTCCCAGGGGCACAGGTTAAGAATCTGACCCATCACTGTTACTCGAATTCCTGCCCTCTTTCCACGCGCACTCCTGATTCTCTCACGCACACCCCCCCCACGCATTGCCCATGCCCCCACGTTTAACCAGCCCCTCCCTCTAAGGCAGAACCCCTCAGCGGTGCCCCGCTGCTTGCAGACTGGGGCCCCAGCGCCTTTGATCTCGCCCCAGAAACCGGTTTGAAGCTCACTTCCCGCGACTCCCTCATCGCCGCGTCTAGCCACCCACCAGTCTCCAAAGGGCAGGTTCTCGCCGCTGCGTCTGAAGTGCTCGCATGACTCTCCCTCCTCGGGGCGCCCTTTGTCACGTGATGCGCTTGGCGTACTCCTACTCAGCCTTCAAGGCTTCGCGAGGATGCCGCCGGCCCTGGGAAAGGCTCCTGCTGCTTCCAGCCGAGAGAGAGCAGCGCCGTTTGCTCTGCGCTTCCCGAGCGCCTCTGGCTGCCCTTCCGACACCGCGCCCGCCACGCCGCTGCGGTCGCCGCCTGGCTCCTGTATCTCCGCGCCAGGCCCCGGGAGCGAGGGTAGAGCCGGAACCCTCCGGCCCTGCCTCTTCAGCACCAAGGACAGCGCCCGGCCCCTCGCCGCTCAGAGGACGCTGTGCACTCAGTTAATTAATACAAAAGCGGCCGCAGGAAAGAACCTTGAAAGAAACCTAAGACGCTAGCAGCCTGCATCCCCCAACAGAGGCAGTTATTAAGGTCGTGAGATCCTCGTCCCTGCGGCCACAGCTGTCCCTCGCCGGGTGGGGGAGGGCACCCGCAGCCCCCACGGGCGGGCAGCCTAAGGGCAGAGTCTCGGGTGGACACAGGGCGCCTGCACATCTGCAACCACGAGGGTGTTTGCAGAGGTCACCACACCGCCGAGCTCACCCAGAGTCAGGGAGAAGTTCACAGCTAAGCGCTGGCATTTAGCAGCGTGCTGTTTTTCCTTTTTTCTCTCCGAGCAACGGTTTTAAGATGCTCACCAAGCTGGAAGCCAGCGGGGGAGGGAATCACCCTGGACACCGCGTGCGTCTGAAGGCAGTGCCGCTGGTGGGTGTCCTTCGCCGCGGTCGCCGACCCCACGGGGACGGGCGGCGTTGCCCGAGCCCCTGCCCGCCCCAGCAGAGGTGTGGACGCGCAGCAGCCGTCCCCGCAGACACCTCCGCCATGGAAACGGGCTCGGCTTGCAGAGCAGGCCGGCCTTGAGGGGGACAGGTGCTCTGTCACAATCCCAAAAAGACCCTTTGCTGCACAAGGGGGTCTCCCACGGGGCGCCTTTAAACAGGAAGCTCTTTGGCGGCCCTGAAAATATCACTGAATCGATAAGGACTCGACGAAGGACTCATTCTTTCCGACACAGCCCACCGCACAACGCAGGGGTGCCTACCTTTAGAGCCGCTGCGCCGGCCTCCGCCTGACCGTGACCCTTGGTCAGCCACCGCGCACGGGAATCCCGCGTGAGAGGAGGTGTGGGTCAGGGGCAGAGACGCCCCAGAGACTCAGTCCGCCTCCTTTCCTGGGACAGGGGCCCGCAGTCTTGGGGACAGGGAGCAAATGTGGAAAAGGGTGCGAAATGGCCCATGACATGGGGAACACGAATTTGCTTCCTGTGGCTTCTGGAACAATGAGGACCACAGTCGGAGTGGCTTCAACAACCCAAGTTCATTGTCTCCGAGCCCTGGAGGCCACAGGTCTGAGACGGAGGCACTGGCGGGCCTGCTGCCCGCCTCTCGCAGCTGCTGGTGCCTCCATGAGACCTTGGCTTCTGCATTCCCCGGCTGCTGGCCCCCGACCCCCATCCCTGCCTGGCTCGGCCCTAAGGCGCCCCTTCCGTGGCATGTCCGGCATGACCCCAGTTTAAGTAATGACAGCTGCAGGGACCCTTTTCCCAAATAAGGTCACGTTCTGGGGTCCTGGGGGTTAGAACCTCAGCATATGAGATGGGAGGGCACCCAGTTCCTCCCGTAATAACTCGTCATTGCTCTGGCCTCGGGTCACCCCAGGGACAGACCAGCTGGGCATTTTCCTGCTCCATAGTTTGCTTTTCTGGGCTGAGCTATTGCGGGGTGGCAGGGGGAGGCGCTTTCAAGGGAACGAGACCGAGTCACAGAGAGACTGTCCGGGACATGGACATCAAGACCGAGGGGGCCCAGCAGCAGCTCCGGGGGCAGTTTCTTCCTCCCTCTCGGCAAAGGGAGGGGCCTTCCTGGGGGCTTGGTCACCCTGCCGCCGGGAGGAGCAGGAGGGACAGGAGGGAGCTCTGGCACTCGGTTCTCACCGTGACTCACTTCCCTCGGGAAGAGGAGCGCTCACACCCAGCACACCCGCCCAGCACACCCGCCCCTCCGTCACATGGAGACCGTCCTCTGCCTCCCGGGTCTGCCGAACCAGCCGCCGGCACGGGGCGTCGGCCCTTCCCTTGCAAGCGTGGCTCCCAGTCAAGTCCAGAAAAGCCATCTGTGCCCTTTGGCCGCAGACAGGGTGGCTGGAGGTGAGGTCAGAGGCTGGAAGACGTGACTTCAGGAGCCTTCGAGGCTGGGACCCCCCTGGTCCCTGCCGGGGTGCCCACACAGTGCCCCTGGACATGGTGGCAGATTGATCACAATGGGTCCTACCTCCTGCATCTGAGCATTGGGTGGCGCCCCCAGCCCCAAAGCTGACCCTGGCCCAGTGTGGCCCCCACTCCCTGCGAGGCCTTGACGCCGCCCTGTGCCTCCGCAGGGTCAGGTGGGGACAGGCAGACCCAGGAAGGCGCTGCTTCTGAATGCCACCTATTTATCCATGTCCATTTGCAAAAATCTCCATCAGGAGAAGTGTTCTCATTTTCTGTTCGGAAGGCGACAGGCTTCTGCTGAAGGCATGCTCGCAGCGAGCCCTTTCGCATAAAGGGATCGTCCCGGAGATCTGTGGTTTTCTCCACGGTACAGGCTTGTAAACAGCGAGGCGCACCTGAGCGTTGAGTGGTATCATCCCCACCAGCGAACACTACCACGTGCTCCGTCCGGAGAGGTCTGAAATCCGGGCTGGACTCGAGTGCTGTGCCCTCCACCCCACATCTGTCACCTGCGGGGGGTGGGGGGGGTGCCGTCCCCCGTTGCCTGGGGACCCTGGTTTTGTCTCTCAGCCCGTATTCTTGTTACTCCTAAGCCTCCCTGGCTGTGCCCCGGTGGCCCCAGCAAGGCCCCTGTTCAGCTGTTCGGTTCTGAATGAGCAGCACCTCTCCCGCTGTGGTTCCAGGAGTCTCCCGGTCTCCAGCCGGACTCCCTCGCCGTGCCTCTTCTCCTCTCCGGGTTTCACTCCGCGTCCCGCCGACGACCTCAGGTCCCGCTCTTGTCCCTCCGTGGGCCGCTGCCCCGGGCGCGGGGCCTCCTTGCCTCAGTCACCGGGGCAAACCAGTCTCTGCTCGGTCCCCCTGGCTGGGTTCTGCGGGCTCTGCGGCTCTTGCCTCTAAACCCACGTGTCTTTGGTTTCCACAGAAACACAGGCCATAGACCAGAGGACAGAGCCGCAGAGAGGGGCATGGAGAACACAGAGTTTTAGGGACGAGCACACTCTGGCCAGAGAGCCCCAAGATAGAGAAGGGCCAGAGCCCCATCTCCAACCCAAGTAATCCTGGAGTCACCAAGGTGATGAAGGGACCATCAGACCACATGGCACTAATGCCAATGGACTCACTGGTGGCTGATCAATCAGCTCTACTTACAGTTAATTAGTGGGTTCTAATGACATCTCTGTTCTCAGTCCGGGGCTAACACTGGGGGGGAAGGAAAGGAAGAAGTTGAACAGGGGACTCAGGAACCCTAAGGCGTGCCCTAGTAGTTCCTGGCAACTCTCCGGACTCAGGGTTCCAATGAGCATCTCCAGCCTCCCGTGTGGTTGCTTAGGAAAGACCATGCGCATCTGCTGGGTGCACATGGGATGCACACGTGCTCACACACACGCACTGTGGAGACCTCCTGCAAAGGCAGCACTGGGCCTCAGTGCGGACACCCCCACGTGTGTACACCCGTGTGCACAGAGACGTATGAAGCATGTGTATCTCTATAACACATGGAGCACCAAGTCTCACGCCGGTAGCAATGCACCAAAGATCTGTTGCCTTTTCGGGGCCGAGGGAGCTAAATGGTGCGATTCCTCACGGATACTCTGTCTTCCCAGGCATGGCCGAGTCTCAGTCTCTTGGGTCATCTGGTCCTTCTGTTTCATGGTGGGGACCTCAGACTCCAACCCCAGGGGTTGTGCACTGAGGGTAGATGGTGGCACAGGGCCGGTGGCACAGGCTGGGGACCGTGGCTGCGTCGAGACTTCTGACCCCAGTGGAAGGGGACAGCTGCTACTCGGTGCCAGGAGGGCTTTGTGGTGTGAGAACTCAAGGGCCAGTATTTCTAGAAGGTGTGCGGGTTTTTAAGAGATACTGGAACTCCTTATTTTATGTGAAATCTCCTGATGTTTTAAATACTGGTGGTTAGTTTAAAAATTAAACAGCCACTGTGGGGGCCCAAGGACGTCTGTTCACCAGATTCAACTCCTGGGCAGACAGCGGGCCCCTCCCCCCAGCGGGTGCCTCTTCCGTCGCCGCGGGTGGCACGGCCCCCGCTCCCGGCCACAGGGTGCCTCGTTTCCTGCCCGTTCTGTGAGCGAGGGCTCAGGGCAGCGGCTCCCACGCGCTGACCTGGTGGGGAGGCCGCACGGCCATCTGGTGACGCGCCCGGTCCGTCTCCGCTCACGCCGTTGGGGAAAGCGAAGCCCCGGACGAGCAGGAGCGAAGGGGAGGCCGCGCTGCCTCCACGGGGCCCCCCCCGAGGGCTTGCGTCGCTTCCCTTAGTTCGAACTGTATTCGTTACTCCAGACGTTACAGTGCAGTGTTGGCGGTGACGCCCGGGCCGTGCCTGTGAGGGTCACGTGACCACCGACCCACCGCGGCCTGTGGCATCCCCGGCCGCAGGCCTGACCGGAGCGAGCCCGGTATCAGTGCACCGCGCCCAGCCCGAGGTCCGCAGGGGTCCCCTGCATTTCTGGTCCAACGGCCCGTCCATTCGGCTCCTTTGTCCAGTGCGTCCCTTCGAGGCGTCAGGCAGGGCTGACACTCCGAGGAGGAGGAGGAGGCGCGGTTTAAAGCCCCCCCCCCCCCCCAGCCTCGTCCGGGTGGGCCCCGCCTAGCTCCCATTCCCGGCAGCCTTTGCGGGCTCTCTCCAAGGTGCTGAAGAGGGAGCGTGCCTGTTTCGGAGCGGTTCTCCGCGTCCCGAGTCTCACCTGTCACCTCGATGCTGTGGCCGCCTGGGTACGCGCCCCAAGCCACCAGCTCAGGGAAACGTCCCGGGCACGGGGAGAGCAGGAAGGCGCGCTGCGTGCACAGCCCTCCCCTCTCTGGGGCCCAGGAACGGGGCGCAGAACTCCGGCAGGAGGGTGTCCTGACCCCCGGCAGAGACGGGGGGTGGGGGGACAGCCTCTGTGTGCTGAGGACGCGCGTGTGCGTGCGGATGGGTGTTAGGGAGGGAGGGGCAGGTTCCCAGGGGTCCGACTTGGATCAGCGGGCACATCGTGGTGCCGGGCCTGAGGTGCAGGAGACGGTGGAGGAGAGGCCCTCCCTGGGGTGCGGAGCTGGGCGAACAGTGGGCCCAGGGGCGGGAAGCCCAGACAGAGGGGGGAGGGGCTTCAGAAGGCGCTCCCAGATCCTCACCTGGCGCCCCAGCCACAGAGTGTCCCTTCGTGCCTTCCCCGAGGGGGGCTCCACATCGGGTGCAGGTAATTCCGATGGGAACGTGGTTCCATACAGCTACTGACCACTGTTCTTTTATATATGTGTTTGGGTACAAGACTGTCATTGGTTCGTCTAGAACCTTGCCCGCCAGCACTGGGATGGCTTCCGTTGAATTTGGGAGGTGACGAGGCTCGCAGGTCACACGGCGAGGCAGCTCCTGGAATGTCCGGGTGACAGTGGCGCGTCACCGTCCAGCTGCCCGGCCGGCCGACTCAGCAGACTTTACCAGCGGCTCCTTGGTTCTCTGCAAACAGGAGCACAGCGGCGGCGTGAGCTCCTGGCCCGAGCTCACCAGCCGTGAAACATGATTCCCTGGGCGCTGATGCCATGCTGGACATTGTACTGGGCACTGGGCACCGGGCTCGCCAAGGTGAAGGACACAGAACCCGCCCCCAAACCACCAACCGGCCACACCTGGGCCATCCCTTCTTCGTCCCACCTTTTCACAGCTGAGGGAGAAGGTCTTTTTTTTTTTAATGTTCTGTTGTGTGTAGAGAGTATGCGGCACCAACTTGTGCTGTGTTTATCCGCCAAGCGAATTGCGAGTGGCCCCGTCGCCGGAGAGCCCTGCGGTGCTCCGAGACACCCGCGGGCCGCCTGGGGGAGGGAGGACGTCTGGACGTGGTCAGGGGCGGCTCCGTGTGTTTTTTTTAAGAGCCTGTTCCACTTGGAAACTGTTGCCTTGGTTATTTGTTATGAATCTCCTCGCCGGGGCCGCTGATAAAGCAGCTTGAGGGCCCGGGTTGTGGCACTTTGATGGAAGGGGTTTATTCTCTCCGCCCCGGACGCCAGGTGCGGCATGCTAAAAACAGCCGCGGCCCCGGGCTCTTCCCTTAGGGGTCCTGGCAGGTAGGTCGCAGCAAACTGGGCCACTCCACGCGCCCCCACCCCCACCCCATGGGTGTGTGTGTAAGGGGGGGGAGGGAGAGAGGGAGAGAGAGAGAGAATGAGCTTCCATGTCCCTGTTCTGGCCTCCCCTGCCTGGACCACCTCACAGCGCTGTCCTGAAAGTCACAAGATAAAATGGGACAAAAACGATGACTGTGCCGGGGAGAAAAGTGACCTGTGATATTCACACACATTGTTCACTCGTGGTGCTAAATCGGCGTCACTCTGCACTGCCCTGAGAGAGGGCCAGCGGGCCAGGCCTCGGCCCTCCGGTCTGGCCCCGTGAGCTGCGTGACCTTGGGCGAGTCCCTCCATCCCCTTGCGCCCCAGCACCCTCCGCTGGGAGGGGAGTGGCTCTGTCTGCCTCAGAGACGCGCTGGTGGGGCGAGCAGGTTCCAGCGAGGGGGCTTCCACTGGCACCCGGGAAACCGAAGCGGCTCACTGATGTTCCCGTGTCCCGCCCCGCCCCACGCCGCGCCAGGGGACCTCCCAGCTCTTTCTAAAGGAAACGGTGCAGAAACGACCCTCTGCCCTGCCCGGACCCTCTGGAAACCAGAGCCGTCTGCCGAAAGGAGAGCCGCCGTGTGCCCCAGAGAACCGGCCGGGGAAGGACTCGGGTTTCAGTTCCGGTACTTTGGCCACCGGCCCGGTGACCTTGGACAGGCGGTCGGAGGTGGCTTCAGCATCTCTGCAGAATTCACACGGAGAGGCTGAGGGCCTGACCCCTCCCCCCAGCTTCCGGAGATGCTGACGGCTCTCCCGCCTTTAAAACAAGCCAATCGGGGGCACATGTTTCAAACGTTTTTTCTCGGCTGGGCCCAGTCGAGCCTCTCACAGGGTTGTCTACATGAATTTTCTTTAACTCATTCGACTGCATTCACTCCCCCACAAAGGCACAGCCGTCTGCCCGTGGCCTCTGTCCCTCTGGTGCGCCTGCTCTGGTTCAAACGACCTCTCCGTGGACAAAAGCCAGTGGCGACCTCCAGCCTCCGTCTTTTAAAACTTTCAGCCACAGAGAAGGCAGGCCACCTCCTTGTGTGAGGGCACACGTCCCAGCTCGGGGCCAGACAGAGCTGCTCCTGAGGCTGAGGTCACAGCCGCCGCGCGGAGGGACGTTGTCCTGCGAGAACAACCCCTGTGCAGACATGGAGCGGGAATTATCCGAGTGGTTGGGGGAACCAGGTCTGGTCAGACGCCTCACTGTGACCTCGGACGCCGGGGGAGGTCTGCTGATGGCAGGGAAACGAGGGGCCATCGGCGGCTCTGTTCCGTGGAGGAGCCAGGAGGGCCGGGGAGGCACCCCCCTGTCGGGTCCAATCAGCATGCACGTGTCCCGTGTCCCGCAGACCCTGGAGACCTCCTCCTCGGTGAGGAAGCCTCTGCAAAGACCCAGGCGGAAGGTTAAAGGTCCTCATCTGTGTGACAACACGTGGTCGGGGTTTAAACGGCAGGCATGCCGGCCAGCAGGGGCGGGCCATGATGGGCTGCGGGGCAATGTTTGCTGAGGGCCCTGGAGTCCCTGCTCCCCTCCCGGAGTCGACTGTGTTGCTGCCAGGGGCCTTGGGTGGAGCTGCCGCCCAGAGCGGGGCCGGAGTGTCGCGGGGAAAGTGGACCGAGCTCTGAGGCTGCCGGGTGGGTGATCAAGTGCCCTCGCCGGGCAGGAGCCTGTGGATCCGGGGGCCGGGGCAGGCGGCTCTGCAACTCTGGACAGGCTCTTCCACCGCCTCTGCCTGGGTACTGCCGCCGGGCGCCGGAGGGGCCGGCCAGGATGATTCCTGAGGTCACATGCAGTTCCGGTCATTTAAGGAAATCTCCTCTCCCAGGACTCTGCGGCGGGCCCTGCGTGGGACCGGTTTCTGCCTGGCCTGATTTCGCCGCCACCTTCCGAAGTGACTTCTCCTTGTCTCTCCGCCCCTGCCCTCGCTTCCTGGCTCACAGGCTCAGAGGCAGCCCAGGGAGCGCGCACCCCACACACGAACCCTCTCCTCCTGAGCAGGCACTGTGTCTCTCTGCTGTGCTCACCGAGTCGCAACCACTGGGCGTGGCCAGGGTGGCCTCCCTGACCAAAGGGGGTCCTTCAGCCTGAGGTCTGGGTCCTTCCTCGGAAGGTTCTCTGGTGTTTGTGGGTGACGCCAGCCGGCTGCCAGGTGACCCAGCTGGACGCCGGGGCCCCATGTGGAGGACACTGGGGTCCCCCCGGCCTTTGCTCTGACTGTTACTTTCTCCAGAGATCATCAGACTCTGAGGCTGATGACACTCCTTACATCTTTGTTCCGGCTCCAGCTCCTCAAAGACAAGCTCACGGGGCTGGGCCTGGAGGCCGCGGGGCCTCATCTGTTCAGTGTGACACCAAGAGCGATTCCCTCCTTTTCAGAGCTCGATGAGCACTAACATTAGTGGTGAGTTCGGTTTTGTTTTGTTTTGTGTTTAAAGACCCACAACTGAAGAACTGTAACATTTCAGAACACTGGGGAGAAAGAGAATTCCTGAAGTTTTCCCAGTAAGGCTAACAGATAAAATATGGACACCCAGTTAGATCTGCCATTCGTGTAAACAAAGGATAATTTTTTAGAATAAGTACGTCCCAGATATTTCCTTGTCTGTCTGCAGTGCAAGTTTAATCAGGCGGCCTGCACTTGAACTTCCTGCTGTGACCATCCCCTACCTCAGAACAAGGTGAGGTCGCCCCACTAGCCCGCCCACAGCCATGGACCGGAGAAGGCAACTCAGGGAAGTTTTGAAAATCCTAAGATACTATGACTTTTGAGCTGGTGTCCCCACACCTACCCAAATCATCACTGAAGTATTAAAGGTATTTAAGACAAATTTTAAAACCTTTTTGTTTTTTTAAGGAAAAATTAACACATTTTACGACATTCGGGGACTTAGAGAAAGTGACTTCTGGGAAAGTTACCCAGCATACACTTCAGCAAAGCAAGAGAACAAAACAAACAAAAGTGGACGCCACTGAGTGAGACCCGGGTCCAGGAGGCTGTGTGTGTGTGTGTGTGTGTGTGCGTGCGCACCCGCGTGTGCCTAAGATGGCAGGTGTTCAGGGAGCCGACCTAACAGGTGAAATTCTTTACCTGCAAAGAAGAGAAAACCCAACTCAAGAATAACAGAGGCCGGACTGTCTCCCGGACTGATTCGGGGCCTCCCAGATCCACAGAGACTGAGGCTGTCACCATGTTTCCTGTAGTCACCCCTGCTACTGGCTTTGGCGGAAGCGGCTTTTCCTCCTGGTGCTAAAAAGGCTGCCAAAAGCCCCCCCCGAACAAACGCATCTTTGTCCAGACCTAACAGGAGAGACCGGCTTCTCCTTCCCAGCAAGTATCTCCTCACATCTCATCGCCCCCAACTGGCCCCGAAGGGCTGCCCGTTCCGAAAGGGTCTCTGGCAGAGCCGATGGAGTCGCTGATGCTTCGTCCAGGGCCTACTGGGTGCGGGCACCGTTCTCGGCACCGGGCACGAAGCAGGGAACAAAAGGGGCGGAATGCCCTGCCTCCCTGAGGCTCCTGTTCAGGCGAACAGACGGCACACAGCAGCACAATGTGTGCGTGCTGCACAGCCACAGGGGCCGGTGTGACAGGCACACCGGGAGGCAGGGGCAGGCAGGGTGAGGGCGGTGGGGGGCTGAGAAAGGTGTCAGGGGAGCCCCCCGAGAATGGGCCCGCTGCCTCAGCCTGATCGGCCGTGCTGGAAGGGCCTGGGAGAGCTGGCCACGCGTCCACCACAGAGCACGCGGGGCAAAGCGGGGGACGGGCGTCCCGGGAGGGGGTCCCCTGGGAAGACGGGAGGCCCGGGAGCGTTCCCGATGGAACGGAAAATGTCGTGGTAGAGTCAGAACTCGGAGAAACAGGAAGGCGCGTCGGCGAGAAATCACACTCCCGGAACGACTTGGTGTTGTCTGGAATGATGCATTCGGGGTCCGGGCCGTGGAAGGGCGGTTAGTTTTCAGAAGACTTCATTATAGTCCCAGAACCACATGGAAACGTTAACACCGGAACGTTGTCAGACTGGAATGCTGATGTGGGGGGGAGGGGGAGGGGAGAGGAGCCAACGTCAAGGCCAGGGGCACCAGCGTGCTAGGCCCATGATAGGCTGAGCGGGACAAACTGCAGGGGTGACCCAACGACAGGGAAGTCAGACCCGGGCCGTGACTGCTCTGTGGGAAAGCTGGGGGCGGGCGGGCGGGAGGAGATTCAGGAAGCCAGGTCTCACGGGGGGAGCTGAGCATCCACCTCGGACAGATTTGGAAGCAGCACCGAAGCTCCATGGCAGAACGACAGCTTTCTCTCTCTCTTTTTAAAAAGATTTTATTTATTTATTTTTAGAGAGGGAAGGGAGGGAGAAAGAGAGAGAGAGAGAAACATCAATGTGCGGTTGCTGGGGGCCGTGGCCTGCAACCCAGGCATGTGCCCTGACTGGGAATGGAACCTGTGACACTTTGGTTCGCAGCCCGCACTCAATCCATGGAGCTGCGCCAGCCAGGAGAATGACAGGTTTCTCTACCTACAGAATAAACACGTCGAAGAGTTGACTAGCGTTTGACTTTGAGGCGGTGAGACTGAGGCAGTGAAGGGCAACGTATTGTTTTCATTTTTCGTCCTCTGAGACCATTTTACTTTTGAACTCTGCGCATGCATTACGCTGATTTAAAAAAAAAAAATGTCTGGTCTCCGCTCTGGAAAAATTCATTTTTCTGTTCCTAAAAGTGACACACGCTCATTATAGCAAACGCAGAAACGATACAAAATGTTCCAGTACTTAAAGGCAACCCTTAAAACCATGCATTTTCCTTCTAGCCTTTTATTTTTTTTTTTTACAGATTATGTTTATGCACAGTTGCGATTATGTGAAGTAAGGCTACATTTGGATGGATTCAAATTCCTGAATGTAAACTGATTAGCTTAGACGCCACAGATAATTTGTAACATTTTAAGTCTCCCTTAGAAAACAAGACCAAAAATAGGCACGGCATTCAAGTCTTGACGCGAAGAGACCTTTGACATTAAGCAGCAACAATGAAGGTAGCCTGTTCATCAAGGAGGCTAGGCCCCGGCAAACGAATGTCAAGTTCACTTTGCTGTTAATCAGGCGGCGAGAGCTATTAATTGCCAGACAAATTAAGTGACAGATTTATGTCATATCTGAAGGCGATTGCATAGGTCCCTTACTCAGACCCCGCCTTGCTTGCTGGCCTGTCTCTGGGCCCCCGCCCCGAGCTCCCCCACAGCACCCACGCCACGTGGGTCTAGTTGGACGTCCAAAACTGCTCCTGCCTTGGTACTCTGGCCACGCTGCCCCCTCTGCTTGGAACGTCCTTTTCAAGGTTGAAACAAGCTGCAAGTCCCTGAGGGCTCGGCTCAGACGCTGTGTGGCCTGTGATGCCGGGTCCTCCGTGGGTATTTGCCACCTCTTCCCCCGTGCCGCCACTAGACTGTGTCCCTGCTATGACTAGAGACCCCACGGGGTGAGGTTGGGAGCGGGTGCTGGGGGTTGGACTGCCCGCACGTGGCTCCCAGCCCCTCCCCCACCTGGCCGTGTGAGCCAGGGAAAGTCACTTGGCCACGGTGAGCCTCAGTTTTACTCATCTGTAAGATGGCATCAATAACAACACCCGCCCTGAGGCTGGCCCTTGGCACGGGGCCTGGGTGCTGGCCACGGCTCAAGAATGTCTTCTGCCACGTGTCATTGTGTTTGCTGCTGGAAGGGTCAGCTTCCGTGTGTGGCCATCGAGGGCAGGGACCCTGGCTTCCCATCTCATCTCCATGGCCGCTGCACCGCCGTAGGACGTGGCACCGCGTCCTTGAAAACTTGGGGACTGAATGAATGAGTAAGCGGAAAACTTAGGGACCAAATCCAGCCACCTCTGCTTTTGTGCTGATCCACTTTCGGGATAGCCGTTCCAAGAACCAGCCTCGGAGCCGCGCGGAGAGCGAACCAGCATTAATTCAGCAAGCGGGTGCTTTTCTTCCCAAACCAAGAGCCACCTCCCGAATCCATCTGCTACCTCGGCAGCCCCCGGGGAAGAGTCCTCCGAGAGGGAGGGGCCCGTCTCTCACCGCGGGGGACCCTGCTGTCCTGTAGGTGTCTCTGAGTCACTCGGAGGCTGGGCTGCGGGGCCACGGAGACTGAGGTCTGATGGGAACAGGCACTTCAAGGAGAATCAAAGAATTCTCAACCACAGAGCAAGCGAGAGGGTCATTAAGGCACTTCTTAAAATTATCTTATCAAGTGCATCTCATTCAGCTTTTCCGCCTTCCCTCTCTGTGGAATGATTGGTCCTGGAAACACCCTTTCAGGCCCAGGTGTATTTGATGCCGTTGTGTAGGGCTGAGTCGTGACCCAGGGACCGTCCTGCCTCAGGTGGCTCCCCCTGTCCAGGCCTGCCTCCCCCCCACCCCCGAGCCAAGGCTGCCGGCGCTCCACCGTCAGGATGAAAAGCTCCTGACTCTGCCTGCCAGACACTCAGTCCTGCCAGCATTTCTCAAGCCTGACGCCGAGCTAGCCGCTCCGGCAGGAACCGGGGGAGAATGATATTTGTCCTGCTCATCTTCAGAGGCTGCGGGGAGACTCCCCTGAGCCGCTTTATCAAGTTCAAAGTGATCTACAAATACAAGGGTTTTAGCATTAAAAAACACTTCTCCCCTCCACCGGGGCATCTAGATAAAGGAATGCTGGTGTGATCCAGAGCTCAGGGGGTGGCGGGGGTGGGGTGGGGGGAGGGGGGCCAAATTCCCACAAACGCCCCAAAGATGGTGATCCCCGATTCAGGGAGGGCCCTGCGGGGAAGTCTTGCGGTAACATTGGCACCAACCCTCTCTGCCTATTGGTTTATTCTGTCTCTGGGTCACCCTCAAGCCACCGAGGCCCCGCCCACGAGTGATGAGCGTGGCCCCTGTCCGTCGTGTGGCTGACGTTCACGCGGGGGGCTGTTTCCTTGATTCCCACCCCACCCCCCGAATTTCCTCCCGCTGCCCCGAGGGGCACGACACAGTGTCACACGTGTCTGCAGAGCCCCGGAGCAAGCTCTGCAACTTGCAAAGCGCCCGAGTCCCTGGATAGTTCACGCAGCCAAGCCGTCTCGCGGGAACTCTTGGTCAGTAGGAGGGACTGCCGCTCGGCCTCCGCCCCCAGCCCTGCCGGCTTCCTCCCCGCAGCCCCTCCCGGTCTCCTCGCCCGCCGCCGCGCGTGCGGAGCGTGCACGGCGTCCCTAGTGGCCAGAAAGTGGTCAATCACTTTCTGCCGCCCATCAGGAGCGGCCCCGTTCAACCTCATGCCGCACACACGGCGAGGGCGGCGCCTCTCTGCGAGCCCAGCCCTCCCAGCCGCCCTCTGCCCCTTTGGTAATGGCACCTGATCTGGGGGGGCCACCCCTGCTCCCACTCCCACTCTGCCTAGTCAAGTGGAGCGCATCTCCCGTCCCTTGGCGCCGGGGCGGGCCTTGCACAATTAGAATCCCAGCGATTGGTTGGGGAGAGGCACGTAACTCCAAGCTGGGCCAATGAGAGGCGAGCCTGGGACTTTAGTGGGAACTCCCAGGAAAGAGAGGCTGTCGTTTTCCTCTCGGGGTCATAGGTGGGGAAACTTCAGGCCTGGAGCGTCTGGTCCCGTTGCCACCTACGAAGGGGAACCCAGCCGAGAACGAAGCCAACGCAAAGGGAAGGACAGCCAGGAGGTGGCGAGACCAAGTCCTCCTGGCGTGGTTTGAATACGGGGGCGCAGTCCTGCCGGACAGAGACCAGCCTAGTCCCGCGCTTTTCTGCTGTGGCCTCCAGGAGGCCGCGGGAATGGGCTTCCGCCACCTGTCACCCCGAGTCCTGACCCAAACGACGGCACCGCACACCATGGCCTTCTGCCTCGGCAAGTCGCACGTGCTCCGACCCTTAAGGAAAATGAGAAGGAGGCAGAAAGAAGTCAGTTTGCAGAACACAAAGCTCACAATTGTAGAGATACATATGCGCACACGTACTTTAAAAGGGAACATTCCCCCCAGAAGAAGTGTGCGTGGGCCCGGCGGACGTCCGCCCGTGTGTCGTCGGAGGTCTGCGGGAAGTGGCCTGTGACATCGCACTGGCAGGGGCACGCGCTGTGTGCCCGGGACACCCTGTGGTTCATACACTCATCCCCCAACCGGGTGCCCGCCTGTGCTCGGGGACAGGACCTGTCGGGGGACAAGACAGCCCTGTTTGTTTCCCTGAGGGGGGTGACGATGCCATAGGTTCTAGGGCGTCGGGGCCCAGGGTGCACGGGGGTGGAGGAACCAGAGTTCCACAACGAAGCCCCTCCCTGCCGTGCAGAACCTTGGGGTTCAGGGGGCAGGGCCCAGGGCGCCCCAGGTGCACTGATGACACCCCTCCGTCTTACCGAAGCGTTTTTGCCCCGATGTCCATCTCAGCCTGTGGTGACCCTCCGATCTCTTTGTCTCCAGCCTTGCAAAGTCCCCCTGTGAAGGAAATGGAGGCCACGTGGCAAGGGAAGGTCGTAAGCACCGAAAAACGCCGCCCATTAACCCCGTTACTCTGCAGCACCGGTCTCCGGCGGGGGTGCTGCTGAGACGGCTGTGAACCGAGGGCACCTTGACTCCAGGGAGCGGCAAGCACTTCCTGTGGCCGGATGCCTGGTGTCTTCCCGAGTCTGCTGGTGGCACCAGGGGCCAGAGCTATGGTCCCCAAGTCACAGAGAGCAAAAGCAACTCTGAGAAGGCTGGGGCGCTGGTCTAAGCTGTCCCGGTGAGGGGCTGGGACAGACACTGGCAGCCCCCCGACTGTGTCACCCCGGTGTTCCCGTCCTACACCCGGCCCATGCTCCTGGCCGGGCTGCCTCCCCGTGGGCCCCCTGCCAGCCCTGGTTGGGGCACGTTACTCCCCCAACAAGAGACCTCCATTGGGTTTTGTTTCTGGCAAAGCAAAGTCGAGATTTTAAAAAATATTTTACTTATTTATTTTTAGAGTGAGGGAAAGGGAAACATCAATGTGTGGTTGCCTCTTGGGCGCCCCCTACTGGAGACCTGGCTGGCAACCCAGGCACAGGCCGTGGTTGGGAACCAGCGACACTTTGGTTTGCAGGCCTGCACTCAATGCACGGAGCCACCCCAGCCTGGGCCTTGAAGCTGGGATTCTTTACCCCGGAGGGCACGGCGCTGTGAGCTCGGGCCTCCATCACCACCCTGGCCTCTCTTTCCACGACTCAGACCCCGCTCCAGCCTGGCCATCCCCCAAACCTGCCTTCACCCTGCTGTTCCTCATCCTGGGGTGCTCACACCTCTGTCTGGCCCCTGCCCCCACCACCTGCCCTTATGGGGCCCTTCTCTGTCCTCCGAGGCCTCCAGAAAAAGCCCCCTCCTCCATGAAGCTCTCAGAGATCTTTCCTAGCAGGAAGCGAACCCTCAAACCCTCTCCCTCCTCGTTAGGTTTGGTTTACGCCTGCCTTTCCCCCCCAGTTCTGCCTGATAGTTACTCACAGGCCAGTGCGCCTCCCCGATGGTGCGTCAGCTCCTCCAGACCGGGAGCCACACCTGGCTCTCCGCCACGGCTCTCGCTGCGTCCGCTGCTGTGCAAGCATTTGCTGGCTGGACACACGGCCAGCGGGATCTCTCCCAGCTTAAACTTCAGGCTGAACACCCCGCGCCTCGCTCACCACTGAGCCACGGCAGAGGCTGCTCCCCTCCCAGGACGTGCCTCCCCTCCCTGCTCTGCACACCTTCCTCGCCCTGCGCCCCCACCCCCTCCCCGCCCCAGCCGCTGGGCTGTGCACAGCCCACCTGAGAAATGCAAGCTCGGCACGAGGCCGTACCAGCCCTTGCTGCCTGCAGTGCGCCCAGACCTGTTTTCTACTCTCTTCCGCTCCTTCCTGCTGCACTGCTGTCTAGTCTGTCGGTTCACCTCCGCAGATGTCGGCGGTGACACAGTAATTAATGTCCCCGTTCTACCAACAGGTCCCACGGAGCGCCGGCTTACTGGGTTCCTTCTCCTCCAGGGTTTTTGCTCCTTCGAGAAAGTCTTCTCCTGAACTCTGGGCTGGATGGAGCCCCCTCTTCCTCCCGTGTGTGTGTGATGTGCGTGTGAACACGGTTTATCTGTCGTCCCTTCCCCCCACCGATTCCCAGCTTCACGAGGGCGGGGGCTCCTTGCTTCACTCCCGTCACCGTATTCTCAGCCATCGCCCAGCACGCGGCCTGGGACTCACAGGTGCTCACGAAACCTCAGCGACATCGGTGGGCTGGGGGTTGTAAGCTGCGGGCGAGCGGCTGCCGTCGTCAGATCTGAGCTGCAGGGAGGCTCCTTGGGCTACCGGCGTCTCACCGTTCAAGGACGAGCGAAGCCAGTGGCAGTGTAGGAGGGCCAGGGGCTCCGAGGCAGAGAGGCGGGGATATTCGTGGGGACTTGAACCAAGGGACAGGGAGGGGCGCTGAGAGCTGGGGACAGACCCGTGAGATGTTCTGGGGGAGAAAGGAGGAAACGTAGGGATCTGCCTGCTCTGGGGTAAAGCCGGCACTCGAGGGCCCTTTCTGTCTCGGCCAGGAAGCAGGGACTCACCCCTCCGGCGTCTTCACGTGGGTCTCCCCAGCTGAGGCTCTCCTTCCTGGGGCTCAGCCTGTCGGGAGGGACGCGGTGAACCCCCTGGCCCCGGCCCAGGCCCCGACCGCCTCCGCCGACCCTCGGCTTCCCGGGCCCCGCGGCCCCACGCCAGGGGCTCGTGGCACTGGGGCTGTCTTTGCTTTCACCGTGGATGTCAGCTTTCGGCCAATTAAGACGGGCAGGGATTGCGGGGAGGATGGTCTGTTCATCGATCAGCTCCGCACTGAAGCCCTGGTTGTTGATGAAGAGCAGTCGGTTGCTCCTGTCTGCTGACACGAGGCCCCGGGGGGCGAGACCCGCGGGGAGGGGGAGGCAGGCCCCGGCTGCCGCCGCTCAGAGACGCGGCCCCGCACCTGCGCAGCGTCTGGGGCAGCTGCGAGCCGGGGACCGGGACACCTCTGTGGCGGGTTTGCCGTTTGTGCTCGTCCCGAGGGCACTGTCGCCAGCCGTGGTTCCCGCTGTCTGTGACTGTCCCAGCTGGGTAGCTAAAACTGCCACATGATGACTGACACACCTGATGGAAGAGTCGGGGAGCCCGGTGACATCGGTGACGTCAGCCACTTGAGCTCTGGCCTCTGTGCGAGCTTCACGCCCGGACGCGAGCAAGCCCACCGGCCGTCGGACGGGGGGCTTTTCACAGGGGCGTCTCCTGAGGACTCGATCCCCTCCTCCAGGGCCAGGCTGTGCAGGGCCGGGGCGCCCCGGCCACCTTCCTCCTTGGCCCTTTCTTCTTCCTGGGACACACTCCTCCGTCCCCTCCTCCAGGCCGAGCATGCAACACTCTCTCTCCTCTCAGACAAACAAGCCTGCGTGTCCCCCCAAGATAAACCTCCTTCCCTCACGTGCTGCCCGGGTTTCTAATCTGCTCGGCCCGTTCACGTCACGGTGGCCTTGCCTGACGCCTGGCCTCCTTCTCTGTGCGGGCTGCCGTGACTTCCGAGTGGCCAGACGCCCAGGAGCACCCTTCCTCCCGGGACGGGGCAGAGGTGGGCGAGGAGGGAGAAGACGCCAGGGAGAGGACATCCACTGGGTCACCCACGGGACGGGGGCCGCTGCGGCTCTGCACCGGGTCTGCAGCCGGCCCCAGCCCAGGGCTGCCTCTCGGGGGGCCGGTGCTCACGCCACGTGCTCTCCCGAGCCCCCAAAGCCGAGGTCTCTTGGGAATGGGGGCCAGCACCTGGAGTTTCCGTGCTGGACCCCCGCCCGGGATTCGGTGTCAGGGGAGAACCCCGACCTCGTCGGAAGGGGGCCCCACCGCCCGGAGTTGGAAGGCAGGCTGAGAGCGGGGACCGGCGTGCGGCGGTTCCGGCCACAACCATCGATGGATTCCCCGCCGCTGCCCTGGGCGAGGCTGCCTGGGGGGTCTGAGACCCCAGCGCCCCAACCCCTGCCTGCTGTCAGCCAGCCTCAGGGAGGTCCCTGAGGTTCCTGCCGGCTCCCGTGGAGACGTTTTCGTATGCTTTCTCACAAAACCGCCCAGGGCACCCTCGCAGGCCTGCGGGTCTCCGGGGACGGTGCCCCGAGCTCACAGTGCTGAGCACCGCACGCACTGCGGAAACCCACAGGGCGCTGGAGTCGGGCACCGCCCGTGGTCCCGGAACAGCGTGTCACCAGGACGACCACATACTAACACACGAGTCGGGAGAGTGGACAAAGGATGGGTGGCACATGCACACAGCTGGGGAATATTACTCAGCCATGAAAAAGCACGGAATCTCACCCTTGGCAATGGCATTGACAGAGCCGGAGAGTATTGTGCCCAGTGAAGTAAGTCAGAGGACGGTCAACACCCTGTGGTTTCACTGGTGTGTGGAATCTAAGAACAGAAACAACATGAACAGATGAAAGGGAAACGGACCCAGAGAGACGGGGAACAAACTGCCGGTGGTCCTCGGGGAGGGGGCAGCACTGGGCGTGCAGGGGGAGGGGCTGGAAAAGCCCCGCTGCCGGTGATGACACAGCCGCGGGCGCGAGGTGCAGTGCAGGGAATCCCATGGGTGAGGTCGGGTAACTCCGGGCGGTGCCAGGCGGGTGCTGGACCTTCGGGGTGATCTCTTCCTAAGCATGTAAGTGTCTCCTCGCCATGTTCCAGCCCGGGACCAAGTGATACTGCGTGTCAGCTGGAATGGGAGCACTGTTTCAGGCGGCTGAGGTGGGGGAGGCCTGGCCGGACTCCAGAACCAGCCAGGGCACCACCTACCGAAAGTGTGGACTCCCGGGTCTCACCCAGATCACTCTGAGTCAGGGGACGAGGGTGCCATCTCGTTTTCCCGAGTCCCTCGGGTGGCGTGGGGGCAGCCGGCTGAGTGGGGTGGAGCCCGTCCCCCGGGGGTGAGGGAGAGCGTGGGCCCAGGACCAGAGGCGGCTCCCAGCGCGGCCGCCTCAGTGCCTGCAGGGTGCTTGGCGGACCAGTGGGTGTCGGGGGGACGGGAGACCTCGGAGAAACTGAGCTTTGGGTTCCAAAGGGCGTGAGCTCCCCCGCCACGGACAGAGCAGGTCCAGCAGGGGTGGGGCCCAATGGGGAGGAGGCAGCTGTGTTGGGGTGTTTGGGGAAGACAGGGATTCGGGTGCTTGCGGAGCTGTAGGGAGTTTTAACAGTTTTTGAGGCACAGCAGCCCCCCCTTATCCGCAGGGGACGTGGGCGAAGATCCCGCGGATACCCGAAACCGCGGGAAGTAGGGAACCCTGGATATGCTCCTCGTTTCTACACACAAACGCCTGTGACAGTCAGCCAGGCGCCCTAGGAGACCAGTAACTGCTAACGAAACAGAACCACTGTAACCACGGGCTCGAACAAACGGGACGGCACGGGCGGCGAGGGGGCGTGTCTCTAACACGTGACTATGCTGCACCGCAACGCCTCCTGGCGACGCTTCAGATGACGTCACGCAGGGAGGGGAGTGACGTGACCAGGTGACGTCAGGCGCCTCCTGGGTGTACGGGAACCGCCCGCATCACCGCTCCGGCGCTCCTAGGCGCCTGTGACATGAGGCTGCGGTGACCGGAGGAGTCCAGCCGGTGCCAGAGGCTCCTCGGCGACCGCGGGGCGGGGCGTCCGGAGCCGGAGACAGGTGGGGGAGGAGACGCGTGCGGGCGGGCGCAGGACTTGCGAGATTTCACCCGCCGCTCGGCACGCGGGAGGTCCCCCAGGTCAGTGGTTTACTTCTGAGTCTCTCCCCGTACCATTTGGACCTCGGTGGCCGCGGGTAACGGAGACCCCGGGAAGTGGAACCAAGGGGTAGGGGCACTGCTAGGCTCTGCAGGGTCATCGCCCTTTTGCCGTATCTTCCAAAACTCCGCTAAAGCGCTGCATGTGTCCTCCGTGTGTCTCCCGTGTTGGGGGTAAACACGCGCGTGTTTTGAATGTGACCCAGCTGGGACTGGCCTTCCGGGCGCCCCGTGTTGCTTGGGTTACTGGTGTCGAAACACGGCCCTTGCAGGACCGTTGGGTGGATTTGAGATATCCTGTTTCAAATGTCTGTCGAATAGCAGATGCTCCAAGAAGGAAAAAAAAAAAGCTAGCCGATACTGGAGTCCCAGCAAGGACCAGGGACCACGTGTCGTGCTGGGCGTGGCGGGCGCAGAATTGAGTGAGCAGCTCGGAGTCTGGGCGCGCTCCCTGGTCCCTCCGCGTGGATGCGCGCCTGGGCGGTGTCAGGCCTTGGCTGCGTCAACTCGGAAACAAGCCCGCCAGGACTGCACCGGCGTGTTTCAGCATCCCGCGGGCTCGGGAGTGTCCGAGCGGGAAGGGGCTCTCCAGAGCGCGGATTTCGTTGCCGGTCATTCGCCGGCGAGGCAGGGAGGCTGCGGACAAGGACCGAGGGCCGCCGATGAATTGCTTCTATTTTATTACGTGTTTAAAGAGGCAGTCATTATTGATAGGGCAGCTTTAGGAATGATCACAAATAACCAAGATAGATGGATGGCACGAAGCGTAAATGTCTAGGGCAGATTGCTTATTTTATTAATGAGGAAGCCGGGGTTGTATTTTATTTTGTTCACTGCGGAGTCATCGCCTGCAGGCCAGAGCACCTGAGTGAGATTTGGGGGCGGGGGGGCGGGGGTCGGTAAAGAAGAGTCGTTGTCTTGAACGTTTTTTTTTTCTTTCCAGAAAAGTGTGGATCAACTGCTGCGCAAATGTATTTCCAGTCCTGTCTTGAAGGACGGGTTTTATTGTGCCAAAGAACTCCTAAGTCTCCTGGAGTAAAGAGAGGTGGAAACGTGCACACGTGGCCTAGGTCTGCACAGAGGCGAAGGATACAAACGCCCACCAGCGGTTTCAGGGAGGACGATACATAGTTGCCCTCGGAGCAAGGGGTCTGCAGGAGAGAGGGTCCCCGCCGCCGCGTGTGCCGGCGGCTCAGCCCCTCTGCAGAAACCAGGCCTTTCCCCGCCTCTCTGCCGCGGTGTCCTCACTCAGCACGCGGGCGGTTAGACCACGGGCTGAGAAGCCGGAATGACTTGTCTCCACCCCAGGCCTCGCACTGGCGTTCAGAACAGCAAACACACAGAGGACCGGCTCACTCTGTTTGTCGGGGAGCAGAGCCCCCTGCAGACGCCTCCAGCAGAATCCGGCCGGTTCCCAGGGCTGGGTCTGTGTCACCTGTCTGCTGACGGCCGGCAAAGCGAGAGGCCACCGCCCTGTGGGGCTCAGACCACTCAGAATTCACCTCCTGGGTGGACGGAGGGCCCCTCTCTCTCTGAAATGTTGCTTCTCAAACAATGCCGCCTGCTGCATTCATAGGTGACGCCGATTCTGGAAGTCCTTTGGAGTAGCACAGTGCCAGACTCCTTTCTAGACCGGTTAGCAGGTAAGCCGTGGGCTTTAGTGGCAGATGTCCTCGGTTTGAACTAATAGCCCGTATTAGCTATCATTCGGTTTTCTCATCTGCAAACTGGAGATAATACAGCACCTACCTCAGAGTTACAGGGGGGAGTTCCTATTCCTATGATTGTCACTATTGCAAAAAGCGAGTTGGTAACGTCGTGTCATTAAGAACCTGAGACAGTGTTGAGCACATAGTAAGCACATGCGGTGAAATGGTAGCTGCTTTTTATTTAAACTCGCACTGGGGCTGTAGATGTAAATTCTGTTTATCCTCATTCAAGTCGAAATCGCGTAAGACGCTTCCCCGTTCCCAAAGCCTGTGCCCGCACTTTTCTAAACATAGAATGGTGTCTGCGACGGATGGGTCCCCTCCTTGTGGGGGGCGCTTCCTTTTTTAGCCTGAGACGCGTAGACGGAGCCGCTGGTGTTCTTCACTCCTTTTCAGACTCGCTGTGGAGCGAATCCTGTTTTAAAGGGCTTCCATTTGTCTGCTCCCAGGACCCATTTACTTGCTCCCAAATTGGATGTTTGCGGCTCCGGTCCGAAGTGAAGCAACAGTGCAGTTTACCTGACCTGCTCTCAGTGTCTGGCTCCCAGCGCTTGGGCTTGGCTGCCCCTGCCTCCCCGGCGGGCGCCAGGGCACACGGCCCGTGTGAGCTTCCCCCCCAGGCCCCGGGACACTGGGCTGCTCTGGAAGATTCTGAGGTCGCTCAGAAGACTCACAGAACCCCTGCCTGGCTTCAGCCTGCGGCAGTGCGCTGGCCTGGAACCCAGCCCCCAGAGTTCGAAGTGTACCTGAAGGGTGCTGGGGGGAGGCAGTGGGGGGGCTGGCAGGGAGAGGAAGCCATTCTTCATGAGTTCCAGGCGCTTCTGCCCACGGCGCCTGTGACAAGCCTTGCACAGTCGGCTGCCCGGAGCTCCTTGCTATTTCTTCCCGAGAGGCCCCCGGGAGTCTGTACACAGACGAGGCGTCCCCCGGGGGGCAGAGCGGCAGGAGTAGGTGGTCGGAGGGTGGACCGTGCGGTGCAGCAAGCCTCAGAGAAGGCGTGCCCACCTCCCTTCCCACGCGGGTGCTGGTGGGGGGCCTGCTGGGCGTCCCCGCTGACCCGAAGGAAGGCCACACGCACTGCTGGTGGACTCCACGTGGTGACTGCGTGTGGGCGTCCCGGGAGCCAGGGGACACGGGCCGCGGTGTTTCCACCCTCCGCCGCACTCTTCCCGGGCTCACCCTCTCTTTTATTTTTTATCTCCCGTTTTCCGACGCTGCGGCGGACGGACCGTCTCCCTTCCCCAGCGCTCTCCTGTGTTGAACCAGGCGCACTTGCCAACGTCCGTGTCGAGGGGGAAGCTTTTGAGTTCCGGTTTCCCCGATCGTACGGTGAAAATAACAGGGAATGAAACCGATTGCATAACCGCCCAGCATTTTAATACCTGTTAGGATTCTGGAGTGCGAAGCGGGGTGCTTCGAACGGCACATCAGAATTTGGGAACCTTGTCGGCTTGAAACAGAGACCAGAAAAAAAAAAAAGCGATTCTGAGGCGGCTGGCACTTTGCTCCCTTTAACTCGGGGGAGACGGCGGGGGCGGCCTGCGGGGCCGAGTCTTGGTTCTGGGAGGAGGAGCCCCTGGGAGTTTTCCGTCTATTGTCCCAGAGACTCGCTCCGAAGCGTGTGAAGGTGAGCCAGGTGCGAACGGGTGAGCCTGGGCCTCCAGTATTTCCGGCCACGGGAGACCGTCCACGCCACGGGAAACCGTCCACGCCACGGGCGCGCGCAGGGGAAGGGTGCGACTTGACGGAAACCGGGGCTTTTTCTGACCCCCCCCTTTTCCCCTGGGGCGGGGCTGGCTCTGAGGCAGTCTGGTAAGATAACACTGAGAGCACCGCCCCACGGGAGTGTCGGCGAGTGCGTGTGTGAGCTCCCTGTGACCACCACGTGTCACGCATTGTGAAGCGAAGGGCTTCGGGGGCTCTTGTGACAGGTGGCGGCGGCAGCGGTGAGGCCGGTGCCACAGCGCGGGCAGTGCAGCCGATGGTGCCGCAGGGACTGTGCACAGTGCCAGGTGGGCCCTGGACACATCAGGGGGGACCCCTCTGTGAGGTCTGTAAACGTCCAGCCGCTGTGTTAACACAACCCCGAATGCCAGCGGTACCTGATCAGTTAAAATTAATGTCCCTGGCCAGGGGGTGGAGGCCGAGGACCCCCGGAGCACGCAGGGCGGGTGCTGTGGGTGGGGGGGCGGGTGCTGCTCCAGCCGGCAGCGGGGCAGGGGCCCACACAGGGCGAGCAGTGGTCCCAGAGCTGGCGGGCCGCTCGGAGCCCCCCGTCACCCTCTCTGGCTCTTCTCCACTCAGGCCGTGTCTGACCCTCAGGCCCGAGACCCCTTTCCTTTCCTTGTTTCTCCTCTCGTCCCAATGCCCGTGAATTTCGGGGCCTTCGATGCAAAGGAGCTCATTAAACACGCCCCCCCCCCCATGGTGGGGCCCCTCCGACAGGGCACAGATGGTGGGGAGGGAGGAGGGTTGGTTTTCCTCAGAGGACGGGGCGCAGACTTTGGCACCTTGCGCGGGACCCCTAGTGGTGCGGGGGGGGTCAGAAGCACCCTCCCCTCCCACCCTGGGCAGCGCCTTCGCAGGCTGCTCCGAACCAGCGGGGCCGTCCCCGAAGGGAGTTCTCCCTCCGCCTCTGCAGGCGTGAAACACACAGGTGCGGAACACGGCAGGCCGGGCGGACACAGCAGGCCCCTCCCCTGGGAGTGCGCCGAAACTCGCGGTAAAGCGGTGAACGTTTACTTCGCTGGACAGCCGAGCTCTGGGGCTAAAGAAGCTGTCTGTCTATTAACGGAAGAGAGGAATATTCTCAGGCGCCAGGGAAGGGGAGGAACAGAAAGCTTGAGTGGTGGAGGGGGATGATGCGGGAGGAGGGGGAGGAGAGGTGGGGGAGGGGAGGGGTGGGGCGGGGAGGGGGCAGCACCCACATAAAAGCCTTCAGGGCCTGGCCCGGGGGTTGCTGTGCACCTGGGGACCGGAAATGGGACCGCAGGCCTGTGCCAGGTGGGTGGGGAGTTGAAAGGGAGCCTTCCGAGTCCGACTGGGAGCCTCAAAGCGCTGCCCTTTACTTGAAGGGAAGCGTCCCGGACCTCCGGGGGTCCGGGGAGTTGGCCATCTGTTTGAGACGGTGCACGGAAATCACGTCACCACAGAGGGAGCGGGATCCTCAGGACCGGTGTGAACGCCGGACTGGGAGCCCGGCATCCGTTGCACCGCCGTCCCTGGGCCGTGCAGGGCGTCGGTGCGGGAAACGGAGGAGAAAGTGCTCTGACCGGTAAACATAGCCAGGTCCCTGGGGGGGGGGGCATCCCGTGGGACCCCTCTAGGAACAGATGCACCATCCTGGGCACCCGACAGTCCACAGGAATTAACGGTGAACTTGACACAAAGCATTCCAGGCCACACTAGGAAACAGGTTCTGGGAGAGAGAGGGATTTGGGGCAGGACACAGTGACATGAATACCCGGAGAAATAGAGACATGAAATCATGAAAATGGACTGTAGAATAAGGATCTTTAACACCGTGACAATCCCGAGTACTTGCTGTATGCCGAGCACAGTTATCAGCCCCTCGCGTGTGGTTTTGTGGGCCTGACGAGGCCAGGGAACCAGAGACCGTCACAGCCGCACCGTGGGGGACGGGGAAACAAGGGCACCACCTGGGTAACCTAACTGAGGTCGCACAGGAAGTGGGGGAGCCAGGTCCGACACGGCGACGGAATCGTCGTGGGCGGGGCATGTGGCTGCGTGTCCGAGGACGGCCAGGGTGGCCGAGCAGGTCATTTGGGGGCTGTGACCGGTGCAGCCATAGGAAGGGCACCAGGCTAGATCGGGTCTTCTCTGGATCGAACGCTTTCTCTTTCCCCAAATGACGAGCCGGGGGTGAGCAAGCTGGCCGGGGGGCGGGCACACACCTGTCACCCCTGTGACCTCACGGCTCCTCTCGGTGCGTGTCCCCAGGCCCATCCTGTAGTCCAGCGTCCGTGGGCCGTGACCACGTGGTCCAGGGACATCAGCAGCTGTGGCTGGAGAACCCTGTGCAGCTCAGAGGGGCCCATGGTTACCTTTGCAGAAAGCTCGGGAGCCGGTTACTGAAAATTAAACTCAGCAATGGTAAAAATTGCATTATACAAAGTTACAATTAAGTGATATTAAAATAAGGCAATAAACTCTCAAAACTCATCAGTCCCTGATTATTTTGCTATTATCTATAGTTTCGAGATTGCAGGGGCTTATGGCGTACGCCAGGGTCCCTGGCCCTCCGTGACAGGCAGGATGCTGCCCCGTGGGTTAGCTTCCCCTTGTTGCCGCATCCAATTATCCAATTATCACGGACTCCGCAGCTTAACACAGCACCGTCTATTGTCTCCCAGTTTAGGCGGAAGCCCCGGGGCGGGGGGGGGGGGGAGCTCCGGTGGGCTCTTAGCTCGTGGGCTCACAAGGTCGGAATGGAGGTGGCGGCTGGGCGGACTCCCGTCTGGAGGATCAGGGGGAAGAGTCTGCTTCCAAGCTTACTCGGGCCAAGGGCAGAATTCCGTTCCTTGTAGCAGCAGGACCGAGCTCCTGGGCCCTTTGCTGGCCCCCGGATGGGGGTCGTTTTCCCTTGGAGAGGCCACCGGCGTTCTCTGGCCCTCGGGTGTCTGCGTCCCTGTGCTCACTGCAGCCTCATCCGTGACAGCCGAGACACGGAAACAGCCGAAGATGAACAGCCCAAGGAGAAGTGGTATATGGCCCCGGCTGGCGTGGCTCAGTGGGTTGAGCACCAGCCTGCAAACCAGGGGGTCGTCAGTTCAATTCCCAGGCAGGGCACATGCCTGGGTTGAAGGCCGGGTCCCCAGTAGGGGGCGCAGGAGAGGCAACCACACACGGGTGTTTTCCTTTTGGATGGAAGTGGACCTACAGTTGGATTCGTTCATGTTTCCTCGTCCACCTGCCGGAGTTCAGATCACTGAGGAGTTTGGGCCCCCTGGGGAGGGAATGGCTCGTGGGCATGGACTGAGGAGTTTTGTCCCCTGTGTTTATGCTTGCCCCTCAGCCGAAGTGTCAGATGGGGAGCTGTGAGGTCGCCCGTGTGTGTCCGTATGTTTATACATCTGCAGTGCAGCCCTGCCCCAGAGGTGGGGTCTGTAGCCCCCCCCCCCCATTGTGTGCGTCTGTGCTGTCTCCCTTCTTCTGAACTGTGTCACCCCTCTGGTCATAAAGCCCCTCAGAGGAGCTCTATGCTGATTGACATAGAGGAAGACAAGACCTTGTATAAATTAAGCATTCCTAAAATCCCCCAAAATTAAGAAACTTAAACCCCACATAGTTCCAGTGTGAAAAAAAGGTCTGGTTCTATAAACTAACAGGAGTGTTTTCATAATTCCAGTTCACATAGCCTAGGTAAGACTGTGGCACCCGACACTAGTCTAATAATTTGGTTTAATGAAAGCAGCGATGTTTCCTCTGCGTTGGCATCCAGTGCAATAAGAACATGCGTGTTGATTCTGCCTGGGCCCCGGGAACACGCCCAGCTCATTCATCAACTTCGCCAGCCTTCCTTCTCCTCCGTGTTTAAGATGATGAAAAACGTGAACTAGCGTTTTGCAGACTCGGATCCTTATTCTGAAAGCTGTGTTCTCTAACAATAGTTACGTTTCGTCGTGCGTGACCTTGAAGGTCATTTCCAGTGTCTTCAGGCAGCTCAAAACTTCGGGCTGCTCCGAAGCTGGCTTCCTTCTCGGACATTCACTGGAGACGCACGCCCTCTCTCACAGGAGAGAGCACTGAACGCTCGTTCCCAGCCGTAGTCCGAGGTGTGTGTGCGCTGGTCTGTGAGGCTCACGTGCCGCAGAGAGGCTGGGGTGCGGGGTCCGGCGTTGAGCGTGAGTGTGAGCGTGAGACGCTTCTGCTGTCCGCTCTGCCGACCTGTGCAGAACGGGGGTCGGACCGACCGAGCCCGGCTGCCAGCCCCCGAACTCGCTCAGCGGGGCAGCCGTGGTTGAACACTCCCATGGACACAGGAATGAGGTCGGAGGGGGAGCAGCCTCGCGTGCAGGTCGGCCGGTGGCATCTCCGTTCCCGAAAAAAGGGAGCAGTTTTGTCCTGAACGAAAGCGACGGGTGGTGAAGGGTGAGGAAGAAGAGAGAAGGACCGGACCTGGAGGGTGGGGAATCCTACGGAAGGTCTGTGGGGTGGAAACGTCGTTTGTCATGGTCAAAGCTGGCTGCGGTGTGACGGGGTTATCTGCAACATCTCAGACGGGGCTTGAGTGTCAAATAACGGTGCCGATGCAGAAACCGGGATTTGTTTTTATCTCTGCCCCAATGACGAAAAGTGTTTGGGCCGTTGGACTGCTCTTAATATGAGGTTACAAAAGGTGATTCTTGGCCTTCTGTGCAATCGGCCGAGAGGGCAGAGGTTCTGTGTCTTAACAGAGAAGCCTTCCGTGGTCTGTATGGGTTACACCCTTGCTGATGTAAGCAGACAAGCTTGTTCCTTAGGCTTTTTACCCACTTGCTACCTCCTGTGTCTTATTATCACTTCGAAAAAAGGAGCAAAATGTGTCTCAGGCGCCCAGCTCCTGTCTCAGGCGTCCAGCTCTCCTAACAACTCTGATTTCTGCCTTTCCAAAACCCGCTTCTAAATTGCATCTTTTGCACCTAAAACCGTCTTTGAGATTCCCCAGAGGGCCCCTGGGAACTCTCGGGGAATCCGTTCTGTCACCTTATAAAAGGAGAAGTGTTAGAAGTGATAAGGTTTACTTGGTTGACTAAGGTTTGCAAGCACAGAGTTGTCCGGCCGGTGGAGATGCTTAGCCTTCCGCAGGCCACATCCGCGTGGGTGACGCTATTCATGCAAACAGTTCAGAGCTGCGAGTCCTGCGGGGCGTTCCCGGGGACCGTGGGCGCCCTCGCTGTCTGGGACACGCTCCTCCCGACCCGAGTCCTGGCGGCGCTTTGCCTGACGCTGGGCAAAACAGGCGTAGCGCTAGTCACATTGCATTTTGTTCAACGTTACCTTTGAGGCCACTTTATTCCTTTAATTTAAATCCAGCACCTGCTGGGTGACGGTTTCGAGAGGAGTTTTATTGCCTGCGGCGTTTCAGCAATGCACAGATGTTCAGGACTCGCTCCGGGCTCCGGGATCCTCTTTACTGGGTATTCCTGATGCAGTCTCGGTACTTTCTAACGATATGCTTGATATTGCGTGGTCTGTTGTGTTTTAGGATGATAGTATGTTACATGTAAAGGTTTTTTTCATTGTAAAAATTATGCTCATTTGCCCTGGCCGGTGTGGCTCAGTTGGTTGGAGCGTTATCCCATCAGCCAGAAGGTTGGGGGTTCAATTCTCAGGGCATGTAATGTGAGCGACCCCCACACCCTTGCATTGTCTGAAATGCACCCCCATCCCTGCTCAAGACCCCCATAGGCCTCGCCGACGACCCCCTTGTCTACCTGCTTCCCCGAGACCCTGCCCCTCCCTCCCTCCCCCAATGATGAGCTCCCTCTGTGTCGCAGCAGCCTGGATGGAGTCCTGTGCTTCATTGTCCGGAACATCCCGTCTTTGACACTTTGCTTCCTCCTCCATCTGTGGTTCTCCGGGTCCCCTGACCTCTGCGAGCCTCAGCTCCCCCCCCCCCCCCCCCCGCATAAAGGACTGGGGCTGCCGCCTCCGAGAAGTACGAGGATGCAACAAAATAACTCCCGGGAAGGAGCCCAGCTCAGCCGTGGTGTGTGCTCAGTGTCAGTCCCTCTCCTTGGAGGAGAGAGTCCCGAGGCCACGAGGGGCAGCGTCGTGGGAGCTGGTTAAATTCATCCCTGTCGCTGCATCTCCCTGACGGGGAGGGGAGGCGGCCAGAGCAGGTGCCCCGACGCGGGTGATGCAGTCGGGGGGGCAGGGGAGCCCCCTCACGCCAGCCGGTCGAGGCACAGATTCCCTCTTTCTAGGCCGCGCACACTGGGCCGTGCGAGTGTTGGAAGCCCGGCCCCTGGCACCTCTGAGGCCATTAGAAAAGTCCCTTCCCTTCACAGCCCGACAGCGAGGGGCCTCTCGGAGGGGAGCCCCCTCCTGGCTGGGCTGGGTGCCCGCACCGTAAGTTTATCCGTGGGGCAGCCGAGCGCGGCCGGCGTCTGGGCTGTGTTCACGTCTCGGGCCAGAAGGAGCCCGGTCCAGGGGCGGGTGCAGGGGCACACTGAGGACTGTGCTGCGTGAGGCCTCCACCCTTCTCCCGTCGCTGCGTGGGCCCCCCCCCCCCCCCCCCCCGCCGGAACGCTGGCACTCCGCGGTGTTTCTGGGAAGGAGGAAAGCAGGAGAAACTGTCCACCTTCCCTGGAAGGTCACAGGGAAGGACAGTGTCTCGGCCTGACAGCTGGATGGGCGAGGCCGATGGCCGCGGTCAGCATTCAGCGAACGAACGCCAGGTGTAGACGCGGAAATGCAGAGTAATCAGAAGCACGCCCTCGCCCGAGGAGGGGGGCAGTCAGCGGGGCTGGGCACTGGGCGGAGAGCAGCCGGCACGCAGAGGGTCCTCAAGGCCGGGGGACGCTGACCTCCGAGACAGGGCGGTCGCCTTCGGGGCCCGTGACAACGGGGGAGACGGGTTTGCAGCCGTCTGTGACTCACCCCTGATGGTTCTTGGTGACGCTTCTGGTGTTTCTCCTTTCATGTTTCCGATTCTCCCCCCACACACACCCCTCACCTGCCATCACCTTCTAGGTTCAATCTGTGCCTCGTTGGGGCCACGTTCCCCAGGAAGCTTTGTAGACACCGTGCCCAGGGCCCACAGACTATTTTAATTTCCTTTAAAATCATAAAAAAAAAGGACTTGTAGGTCAAAGAAAATGTTTCCATATTAATATATTCATCTTTATACCAAATGCATAAGTAGAATTTAAGCTCTTCCTTCCACGGGGGAAAGGGCCCACCAAAGTCCCAGTGCGGCTCCGAGCTGCTGGGTTGGTTCGTCCTTTGTAAGAGGGGACGCAGACACTGTACAGGGCGGCCCCTGTTTTATCCCGAGGTGAAGCCAGGGAAGGGCCTGAGGCCGTCAGCCAGGCCCCCGGCCTCGGGGCCGAGCACCCCGGTTTCGCCAGCGGCGTCCCTCACCTTGGCAGCGTCAATCCATGGATCGTTTTTCCCTCCCCTGACGAGATGCAGAGGTCCCGACACTTCCACCGTCTCCCTCCGCGTGTCCTCACTCGTCCCCCTCAGCCCGCAAGGCTGCTGGTTGTTCCACAGCCTTGCCTTCCACTGTGTCACCTGGTCCCTGCACACCTGCCCCAGACGGGGGTCCCCTAACCCTGGTCCCCGCACACCCGCCCCAGACGGGGGTCCCATAACCCTGGTCCCCGCACACCTGCCCCAGACGGGGGTCCTGTAACCCTGGTCCCCGCACACCTGCCCCAGATGGAGGCTGTAACCCTGGTCCCCGCACACCCGCCCCAGACTGGGCCGCAGGTGAGGGAGTCAGCACCCAGCGCTGCGTTGGCTGCGCTCTCGCCGTGCATTCCTTAACTGGGCGCAGGCTGACCTCGGGCTGTCTTCGGGGACACGTGGTGAGTGTCCTCCGAGGTCTGGCCTGCTCCTAAGGGATTCTCCCGCCGTCTTTGCATTCGAATGCATTTGTCAGGGCGTGAGATTCCCGGGTCACAGCTGGGCTCAGGGCTGTGGGAGCACTTTCCCGGGGCTGGTGTGTCTTGCCGGGTGTTATCGCCTCGTCCGCCTCCCAGTCCCCCCGGTTCCCGGTCAGTGCGGGGCTGTGCGGCCTGGGGTGCGCTGCTCAAAGTACCTGAGGCCTGTCCCCTCTCGTTTACAGTGCAGGAGTGACCCGGACTTGCAGCCTAGGGGTGAGGCGGTGCCTTGAAAGACATGAATGGCCACAAAGCTTTCCACAGTCCCTGGGAGAAAGCAAGAGCTCAGGGGTGTCTGTCTGTCCGGCTGTCCCGGCAGTGCCGAGAGGGGGGGCAGGTGCCCAGGTGCAGAGCTGCCGGCCGGGGAAGCTGCCGGCACAGGAGGAGCGCGGGGCTGGGAGCCAGGAGCCCTGGGCCGGTTCTCTCGGTGCCGCCGGCCAGCTGGCCGCCACGGGCCAGCCCTTTCAGCCCGGACTGCCGCCCCTCGCCTGGAGGGACAGTGCTGGCCCCACCTCCATCGTAAGGGTCTGGGCATGGGAGCACGTCGAACGCCCTGGGAGCAGCGGGAGAAGACGCAGACAGGAGAGCTGTTACTGCTGATAAAACAGCGCCTGGCAACATGGAGGTCGGCTCCCGGGGGCCTTCGGAAGGAACACCGTGGCGTCCGTGGCCGAGCCGGGAAAGGCGGGGCTCCGAGCGCCCAGGAGGCGGCCGGGCTGTGGCCTGGCGGTAGACACCCGGGCTCTGCAGCAGGATCGCCTGGGTGGCAGTCCCCCTGCGCCCCCGACTGCTCTGCGGCCTGGGAAGCTGCTTGCCCATCTGTGCTTCCTCGCGGTGCAACGAGGGGGACCGTCACCCCTCACCGCCTGGGGTTGTTCTGGGCGTCAGGCCCGCTGATGCACGTGGGCGCCGTGGCTTCTGAACCTTAGAGAAGCTTCCACACGGTGAGCTCAGTGATCCCGGCGGCCAGTGAGCGGCACGCCCTCGGACCGCTTGGTGATGGCCGTCTCAGTTCCAACCACTGTCCCCTCATTTGCACATTTCGGTGGGGGAAGGAAGTCCGGGTTTTGTTCCCGTTCAGCCATCTGGCAGGCTCTGTTTGTGTCCCGACGAGGTCCCGCAAAGGCTGACAGAGGGAAAGACCGACGTCGGCCAAATCCTGTCTGATGAAGGGCGTCCAGAAGCTTCCGGATTCCATCTGTCCAGGGTCCGCTCCCCCAGAGGACCCTGGGGCCTGGCAGGGGGCCTGGAAGTTGGTTCGGGGAAGAAGTCGCAAAGATGCACTCCTGCTGCAGCCGGAAGGAAATCAGAGCCCGTGTTCCCACGACAGAGCGGTGTCCGTTGCCCCAAATACTTCTGTTCCGTGAACACACTCCCTTCATTGGACGGGAGCGGGTCACGTGGTGTCACACCTCCTGGGAAACAACTTCTCTCTGGAAGAGAATTTCTGCACTATCCTCAGAGGCTCCGGAATCAGCTCTTAGATTCAGACGCCAATTTTGAGTGACTTAAGGAAGGAAAACCTTTATAACTTTTCTCTCTGAATCACCGAAGAGCAAAGGCTGAGCACCCCCGTGAAAACGGCCCATTAGAGCGTCTCACCGAACAACACTCCGCAGCACACTGAGAAGCCGGTAATTCTGCAATACACTGAACCGCATACATCGAGTTAAAGGAAGCTTTTCTTCCCTGAATTACTGTTTCGTACTTTGGTGTCCCTGTCATTCCAGGCAGGTCGGTTTACCGCCAGAATAAAATAACAGAATGTGAACGCTAGTGCCCTCCCTCAAGTCGACGAGAGCCGCGAGAGTGGGTGTGGTTTTCCTTATTTATACACGAGGACACTGAGGCACGGGCGGGTTCTCCCGGTGGTGGAGGGATTTGAACTTGGCTTCACTCCGCTTCTCAGCCTTTGTTCTTGCTACCGTAGGGGACGCCACCTACCAGTAAAGGGCTTCTCGGGGCAGCACGCCGCCCGGCGCACACAGGAAACCAAGGCTGTCGGAGACGGGGGCTCCCACGGCCGGGGCTCGCTGCCCGCTGCCGGCGGGAGGGAGGGGGCCTGGTGGCAGGCGGAGTCGGTCTGTCTGTCTGCCCCGGTGTGGGTTTGGACAATTGCTTTACCCTCCGGGAGCTCTAGTTTCCTTACCTGTAGAACGAGAATAAACGTAATCACAAGGAGATTCTGAGGGTTCAACGAGCTTAGGACCGGCGGCAGGCTTAGCACCAGGGCGGGGCACGTGGTAAGTGACAAATTAGCCGCAGCCGCAGCCGCTCTCTGTGACATTAGCAACAACAACAGGAAATGCAGCCCGGCCCCCCCCAGTTCAGACAAGGGAAGGGGCCTGTTGCCGTGTGTTACCGCTCCGGTCCAATCACATAAGCACGCCAGCCGGGGGCCGGGGCCCTCTGTCCCATTTATTTCTGCGCGGATCTATTTAAGCCGCTCAGCCGGGCTTTGGGCCGGCCCACCGGCGGGGAGGGCGTGTGGACGTCAAGCTGGCACGGACCCTGCAGCACAGAGATGCAGCTGGCCGGCCCGATTCCTTGGCCACTGGCCACGAGTTCCCTGGGGCCTCTTGGGAAATTGGGGCTTGTGCTTTCGCTCTTCGCAGTAACCCCCACCCCACCCCACCCCTGGGCCCCTCTGATGAGTCAGCCATGGCAGGCCCAGCTCCTCACGGATCCCCTGGGCTCTCTGGAACTCAGGGCCCTGCTAATTTGCCTGCATCCCAGCCTCCCAAGCGCCCCCTGCTCCCCCACACTGAGATGCCTCCGAAACGACCAGGGATTTCTCTCTCTTCTCCTTGCACGTCAGCTCCCTGAGCCAGGCCCACATCGCCCGAAAGACACACATGCACGCACCCCCTTGAACACCTAGCGAGCACAGCTGAGCCCTGCACAGGTGCCAGGCACAGTGGCAGAGAGGAACAGCCCGTGCATCTGCCCTCGGGGACTTGACCGGGCAAATCGGAAGCTACGCCACACGCTTCCCGGGAGCCGGAGGCCGTGAACAGAACCGCGGCTGAAGACCTGGGCCCCCGAGGGCGGGCCCGAATCTCGGGCATCAGCGTCTCAGGGCTGGTGGGCTGACGGCCAGCCCTGCCCTGTCCCTGCCCCTGTGCCCGGCACGGCAGGCCTTCGGTCCATCCATCTTCAGCCTCAGAGGTGGGGGATGCACGCAAGCCAACAAAAACAGCAGAGGAAGGACCCCAACGCTGGTCATTCTCCCCTGGACCGGGACTCCCTGCGTGACCCAGGCCCAGGGACACCAGCCTTGCATCCCAGAGGAAAGGCCGGGAGCAACGGCGAGGGGTCACGGAGAGGTCAGGACCGGCTGAGGCCTCTGTGTTGCATGCATGCTGGGAGAGGGAGCGGTCCCCACGCCCACTCGGGACCCAGGCGGGGGCAGGCGGTCGGCACCTGCATGCGTCGGCCTCGGGACCGAGCCCTGCTGGAGCGACACCCCGGGTCTCCGACGGCCTGGTGGCGGGTGGGGGCTGGCGCATTCCGCCGACCCTTCCGCACTCCTGTTTCTCAGAATGGAGCCTGTCACTTCAGAGCATCACCACTTGACGACAGCTCGCCTCGAGGGTACCATGGCAACAGCCACGCTCCCCCCTGCGTGTGTGGAGCCCGAGCCCGAGGTGGCTGCAGAGCCGGGAGAAACCGTTTGGGATGGGGAGACGCTTGAAGAATCGGGCAGGAAGCGCTCCCGGGCCCTGCAGAGGGGCCGAGTCGGTCTCTGTCCTGTGTCCTCCGCGCTGGCGAGCCCTGCAGGGCGGGCAGCGCCCGGAGCCGGCCCTGGCCTGTCTGCATCACCCGTTCCCTGTTGGTCCAGCGCCGGAGCATTCCTTCCTGGCGACGTGGCGGGTGTGTGCGGGTGCCGAGGCTAGGGGTGACAGCGTGGTGGGGCGGCTGCAGCCCACGGCCTGTGTTGCGCGGTGAGGACGCCAGGTTAGACCCGCAGTTTCCGGATCTGGCCGTGCCCTAGTCGGGGGGGGTGGGGGGGGGACAGAACACAGACCCCAGAGACGACTTCGGGGCTACTGACGCCGACCTGGAGGGAGGGCCCGGAAACCACCTTTCCACCTGCTCCCTGGTGACGTCAGTGCAGGCAGGCGGGCGGGCCCTGACCCCGAGAGGCTGGGCCCAGGCCCCCAGCACCCTCCCAGCTCCTCAGGCTGCGGCTCCAGACTCCCCAGCCAGGCTGCCCCTGCGGCCCCCTTGGGGCTGCAAACAACCCCACAGCCACCAAAAAGCCACCCCCACTCACACAGACTCTTGGCACTTTCTCCGGAGATGCCGTCAGGCACTGAGAGGCCTGAGAGTCAGGTCCACGCGGTGCATGAGCCCTCTGGTCCTCCGGTCCAGTGTGGGCAGTGGCCATCGGCCCTGCCGTCAGACTGCTGAGTCAGGGAACTCTTTCCAGAAGAGCACACGGCCTCCGTGCAGCCCTCGAGGCTTGCACTCCAGCCCTCGGACGCGCTCTCCCCCGGGCCTGGAGCCGTGTCCACCACTGGCCGGGTGAGCTGGGCTCTGCAGAGGGGCCGGAGGCCGCGGAGTGGTGCGGACCTGCCTGGGGTGGAAGTGGACAAAGGCTCATAAATCAGCCAGTCCGGGTTCCGTGCTGAGCACAGCAACCTCCCCGTCACCAGGGAGAGCGAGATTTATGCCGGGAGAGGGAGAGCAGTCAGCCGACACCCTCCCCGCCCAGGCCTCCGGCAGCGGGGACCGGGGCGGAGAGGAGAGTCACCCTCGAACCCGGACGGTCCGAGTCCTCCCTGCCGTCTGACCGGGTCTCCCCGAGCAAAGGCCAGCGGTGCTGGCAGAGGCTGTCAGAGCTGACGCCTCCTTAGATAAAACCACGGAAGGAGTGCTTTGGCAGAGGGAGCTGGCGCCCCGAGACGCGGTGAGGGGGTTGTTGCAGACGGGGAGACCGGCAGACGCCTACCCGCTGTCAGGGTGCCACGCCAGCCCCGGGCCAGCCCGCGCTGAGCAAGGAAGACCCCCGGGAGGCAGGGAGGACTTCCGGGCGCCAAGGCCATTCCAACAGTGAGACTCCCCCCAGAAACAGTGTCGAGGGTCACTTCGTGACCCGCGGGGTCGTGCTCTCTGGGACGACAGGGAGGTACCCGCGGTGGGGGCCGGGCAGGCAAGTGGGCACGGCCCCAGGCCAGTCCAGCCAGCGTCTTCGCCGGCGAGGGGGACTGGACGCTCTCGCTCGCAGGTGCTTTTCAAGTGCCCGCCAGCCTCGGCGGGGCCGGAAGGGCGCCGGAAAGCGGCAGAGGACACTGGAGGCGGCACGGCCCTGCTGCAGAGTTGGGGACGGTCTAGACCAGAGCCTCCTGGAAGGGAGGGGCGGACGGCACCCCCCCCCCGGCCTCCGGCAGCCTGCTGTACGAGCCCACCTGGGAGGCAGGCAGCCGCTAGCGTGGTCTCCGTCCAACCGACAACGGCTCCCTGCTGACCTCCGAGGAAGGCTCAGTCTATAGAACAGGCATGATGTGCCCGAGCCCCCGCCGGAGCTCCGGCCTCAGTGACCATCACATCCGCTCATGGATTCTGAGGCTCCTCCCCCACGCACCCGCTGGAGGCCCAGCCGGGGGCCGTCCACGCCTCACCACAGCCCACGCCGCCTTCGAGGGGCCGCTCTCGGCAGCTCCCCCTCTGCGCCCCACAGCCTGCCTGGGACTCCGTGTAGCACATTTTCCCGCTCCGCTGCCTCCAGACGTGACGCATTTACACGCCTCTCTCCTGCACGCTGACCGATGCTCCGAATCGCACCCGAGGGTCCGGGTCGGCTCCTCCGTGCCCTGCCTGGTGCCTCACTCATAGGGGAGCTCCTACAAGCGTCTCGCCTCCTTGGGCCAATTCTCACGGTGCGGTAAGGTCGGGGCCGGCCGGCCAAGGAGGTGTGACGGCTCGGCGTTAAACCTTGTCTCCGAGGGTTTTACCAGACAGACCTGGGCTCACGTCCCATCCCGGTCCTACTCCGAGGGCCACGGCGAATTCCTCCTCTCCTTCGACTGTCAGTTTCTCATGGGACAGTGAGGGCGGGCCCAGGACGCGATGCACAGGTCACGTGCCACGGACACGTACGCTCGAGACCTGTCCAATCTGATTGGCCAGTGTCACCCCCATACAGCTCATACATGGGGCGGGGGGTGGGGTGACGCCCACATCCGTGAACTGCCGGGAGGATTACATGACGTGCTCAGCGCCGTGCCTGCCCCGTGGTCGTGCGTGACATGTAACAGCCACCGGGAGCGTTTCCTTCGGGAAGGAGCCGTAGCCCGAGTTATTGAATTCCCTGGGTCCTGGTCCTCACCCCTCACCTGGTCACCCGTCCAGCCCTGGCACGCACCCTCTGAGGACAGAGACCCAGGAGGGACATCCGTGGCGGCCCTGTGGCCGTGGAGCCAGGAAGGAGCACAGCGGGGTGGGGGGGGGGTGCCCGGTCACTGGACACCAGAGGCCACGATCTTAGCCACCGAAGCCCCGTGCTGGACTCGAGTCGAACCTCACTTCCATTCACTACGCGGCTGTGTGCCTGCGTTCTCTCGTCCAGCAGGACGTTCCCGAGGTTCGTCCGCAGGGCGGCACCTGGCTCCTGCGTTCCCCGGTCGATGGGCATTTGGGTCGCGCCCCTGGGGCTGCTGTGAATAAGGCCGCTTCAACTCTCAACAGGGGTCTGCGCTTCCTCCCTTCCGCACGCGACTCCCGTGAGGCCGCCGCTCACCAGCCGCCCCTGGCCAGGACCTCGGAGGTGGGGCGCTGGCCTGGCCACGCCGGCCGTCCCTGGGGAGCTCTCTAGCTGGAGCTGAACTGAGGAGCCTGATGTGAGGCCGGGAGCCTGGAGCCATGGCGGGAACCGCACGTCCAGGGGAGGGCCGTGCAGCGCAGGGCAGCAGGGATGAGAGGGGGGCGGGAGGGAGGCCCCCCCGCAAGTGGGCGATCGGGGGTGGGACAATGGCGGAGAGAGAGAGAAGAATCAGCCCCGCACGCAGCGGGAGAGGCGCGCAGGAAGCCTGGGCATCGTAAAGAGGTCAGCTCTCCTTAATTGACACATTTAATTGAATCCAAACAAAACCAGTAACGCAGGCCTCCTCTTGTCCCTTCCCCGGAAGCCGGCCGGCGGACTCCAAAGCCCGTGTGGACACATAAACAAGCAGGGACCGGCAGAAACACACCGAAACGAGGAGCGGTGGAGGGCGCGGGCCGCGGAGACAAGCTCCCGTTACACCAACCAGCTCAGGCGCGGAAAGCGCGCGGAGGAGGCGAGCGGGCCGCAGCACGCGCCCGAGGCCAGCGGGCGGCCTGATCAGGAGGAGCATTCCGCGGTGGCGGAGGGGTAGCGATGCCCGGAGCTGCGCAGCCGAGTCCGTCCGTGGGGCTGCGGGGACACGGGCTGACGCGGGGACACAGGCAGACGCGGGGACACGGGCTGACGCGGGGACACAGGCTGACGCGGGAACAGACTCCCTGTCTGTGGGCGGAGACCTGCCGACTTCACCAGACCTTCACACGCCCGCACTCGCTCCGGGGAGTTCCGCCCGCAGGTCGCGGTGCACAGGTTCCAGCGCTGCTCACTGCCGCGCGCACTTACACCCGGGGGGGGCACGTGTCCGTCAACAGGGAGCTGGACGAACGCCGGCGCGGTCCCCGGGGGCTCCGGTGAGAAGGAGAGTTTGAAACGTTCTGCTCCAAGGCACTGCTCAGTGACAACCGTCCCTGATTTCACGACCCCTGATCTCTCCATCTGGGAAAACCAAGCAGAGCGACGCTTCCTCGCTGCGCCCCCCCCCCCCGCCCCCTGCCAGCACCTGCGGGTTCCGAGGGCCGCCTGGTCCAGGTCTCTGGCTCGGCTTCCAGGACGCTGTGGGCTGAACGGACCCTTCTGAGACCAGGCGTGCGTGGCCGCGGACTGAGACAAATGGTGAAGTCTCCACCCTCCCGTGTGACTGCCACTGCCTCTCCGTGCCTCCTGGAGACTCGGTGTCCTCTGCCTTGTGTCGGCACTGGCAGGTGGGACGTCTCTGCCCCAGCGTCCCACGGAGCCCTAGACGGCTGTCCTGGGTGAGCTGGGGTCTCAGAGCCCTGGGGGGGGGGGGGCGGTTGGGAATCCCCCACGCCCGAGGCCTCACCTCTGACCCTGAGTTGTACGCTCGGTCTGCGTTGCAAAGCCCGCTGCCCCGGGAGTCCGCTGTACAGCTTCTGCTGGGCGGGCCGCGGTGGTTTAGAGACTTTTGGTTACATGGTTGCTGGTTGGTTTGAACTCACGGGCTGGGAGAAGGACGCTTGGATCACGAGAACGGGGGTTTATTCCCCAGCGGGGGTGGGGGTGGGGCTGAACAGAGCGACAGTTTCCTGTCTATTCCTAAAACATTATTATAACTTTCTGTATTTTCCTTTAAAAAATCCCTTGTTGGCATTTTACATTTCTAAACGTATGCATTTTTTTCACTCTCACGTAAGTTGGTTATTGTTGTGCAGTTAGGAAGGAAGAGCACTTGGGTTTTGGGAAGTCTGGACAACTCGGAGAAATACTCAGGGAAGTAAAGGCCAACGAAGACCCTCGGTCCAAAATGTGACATTTCGTTCGTTCTTCCCACTCTGCCTGCGGTGACGGGTGTTTTCTTGCTGGTTTCTCTCCGATTTCCTTGTGACGAGAAGGACGATGACAGAGCTCCCTCCCCCGGGGGCAGAGGATGAGTCAGCCAAAGTGACACAGACGGAGACGGACGTGACCGTCTCCAGGGCAGCGGGGATCCAGGCAGAGCGGCCTGAGCCCGGCCACCGTGGCTGCTGCCCGGGGCCCACGTCTCAGCCTCTGCGGCCAGCGGGCCTGGCCGCCGGGGCCCTCCCGGACAGGACGCTGTCCCCCTCGGGGTCGGAGGTCCTGTGTGAGGCCCTGCAGACACAGGACACGCGTGCTTCTGTCGTGCGGGGGGAGGCTGGGACTGCGGGGCCACAGCCTGGCTTCCGGTTCCGGCGGAGCCGCTGCAGGGTTAGGGCCCCCGGCCTTGGCTTTCTTCCCTGCGACTGACGTGCGGCCACCAGGACCTGAGGTCATGTCCGGTGGCTCAACAGACACGGGATGGACGTTGGCTGCCACCACCGTGAGGGGTCCTTCAGGCGTCGCCTGTGGTTGTGGTTTCACGCCCCATTTCTCTGCATCCCCGTCTTGTAAGCAAATTCCTTCTGGAACTACAGACTCCCAAACCCCACTGATGTTCCCAGAGTCCGTATCAGATTCTCCCATCCCCCCCCTGCTCTCTCTCCATACACTTTCTTGCTAGTGGTGGAAGGTTCCGGGGGGAACGCAGGCCTCGCTTCTGTCCTCTGGGACCCTGTGATCTCCCCAGGGACACGAGACTCAGACCCAAGCTTCGGTCAGAGGCTAAGGGGAGGAGCCCGAGCACCGGACAGGGGACAGGCGATGCGGGGTGGGGGCAGCTCAGTGCTGGGAAAGCTCCCTGAGGCCGCACATGCAGGGCAGGCTCCAAAGCAGCCTGGGCCACAGTGTCTCCCGACAGGGCGGCGAGAAGGGACAGGAGCAGGGGAAGGTAGGCAAGCACGCGGAGAAGTGAGTGCAAGTGGGAGGTGCGCAGCCCACTCGCCTGGGCGTGTGCGTGGGACCCGGACAGAGCACTGGGGACAGCAGGCTTTCGGAGGTCACCCTGGAAGTCACACTCGGCAAACAGTGGAAATGAGGCTTCGGGGACCAGTGACGGGGACGCTGCTGGAGTGGGTCAGTTGCTGCTTTGAGGTGAACCCAGGTCTCCTGTGTGTGGATCCTAGGTGCCTCCCGGGCAGCGTTCTGCCTCTGCCGGGACTGTCAGGTTCAGGTGGGGAGCTGGGATCTCCTGTGGGAGGCGTGGCTCCTCTGGGGGTGTGGCTTGTCTGGGAGGCACTTATTTCAGGTGTTTCCATGAGCACTTCTGTGGTAACAGGAGGTTGTACAGCAAGCCTTGGCTTACTATCACTAAATCTTGATGGGCATTTAGTAATAGTCACTAAACTTTTTTGGATTTGCCGAACGTACGCACAACAATAAAACCCCATCGTCCTTCTCCATTAATATTCCCTGATGAAGGTGGGAGGGATGGAGTCAGGTCCGTAAGCACATTTGCCTATTTATAGACAGTCCAGCTGGCGCGTGTGCTCGGGGGCCTAGATGCAAGGCCTCGCGCAGAAATACCCCTCGTGAGTGGACAGGGCCAGCTGTGGAGGGAGGAAGGGCCGGGTCCGGCCACGTTGCGTGTCTCAGCACATTGCCCACTGTGCGGGTTTCAGAGGCGGGGACACGCTCAAGGAAGAGGTGCTCACGGCCAGGAACCCAGGGGCGGTCTCATTTCCCTGCATCGCCATTTCCCCGGAGCAGAAATAAAACACCGGCAGCCCGTGGCCGACGCCGTCTCTGCTGGGGGGCAGTCCACAGCCGGCGAGGAGTCTCGAGTTACAGTGGGTTCGGTGGGCCGCTCCTCCTCGAGCCTTCGTGGTCAGAGTGTCCTTTCCCCTCCGGGGCGGGCAGCTCGGAGGTGAGCCGGCCACCGGCGGGCCCCCGGGCTCTGCCTGTGAGGCAGGGTTGGAGGCCACTGCTCCGGCTCTGGGCCAGGCCGGGGGCTGGGAGGGGAGAATACGGACAGTTTGCCGACTCCCAGGTCCCTGTTGCTCGTCTTCAAGCCTCTCCTTCCCCGGTTCTTCCTTCCTTTCCTTTTCCCTTTTTCCCCACTTCTGAGGGCGATCTTCGCCGTGGACGGATTGCGAGCACGCAGCCTGCCTTGCGCGGTCTCCCCGGAGACGCCGTCTCTGCTCGGCGACAGCCCGCCAGCGTGCTTCCCTCTCGCCGCCTCCCATCCGAGACGCCGCCGCAAACCAGCTCATCAAAGAGCAAGTGTCTGTCACCTGGAGCAAACACCTTCCGCTAATGAGGCCCGGCGTCTCGGCTGTCCGCCTGGGGCGGCCGCGCAAGCGGCCTGCCTGTGAGGGGACAGCCCCGGAGGCGGCCAGCTCGTCCTGCCGAGGATTCCGGGGCCTCGCGCAGGGGGCACCCGGGGGGGACGCTCAGACGGCGGGCTGGCAGGGGAGCTGTCCGCGGCTTCCCTTTCATTTTACAGGCGCTGGGCACCGGTGGCGTGCGCTGTGCTCGCTGCCGGGCTTGTGAGGATGAGAATCACACCGCCCAGCCGTGTACAGTCTGCTGGGCCACACGTGTGTGTGTGTGTGTGTGTGTGTGTGCGCGTGTGTGTATCATATATTAGTTGTAGGTGTTTGGGTAGGTTTCATTTATCAAGGTCAGGACGTTCCCTTCCATTGCTAGATCACTAAGAGTTTTTCCCGTGAACGAGGAGTGCATTTTTGCCACATGCTTTCCCCACATCTACCGAGACCATGACTTTCTCCCTGCGTCTGCGAGCGCGGAGGACTCAAGTGCCTGGTGTCCTGAAGGCTGACCCGTTTGGCGTCCCCGGGGCAAACGCCGCCCCATCGCAGCCTCGTACCCTTTCCTGCATCCCTGGGACTGACTCGCTAATGTTGTGGCGAGGATGTTTCTGTGTCTGGTCACGAGGCGTAGGAGCCTGTGGTTTCTGCTGCGGTGACGGTTTTGCCTGGCTTCGGTGGCCTCGTGCTCCGAGTCCGGCCGTCCCTGCCTCAGGCTTCCAGAAGAGACGGTATACAGTTGGCGTCACATTCTCACCGGCTGCCGGGACTCACCACACGGGCCTCCTGGTCTCGGGGCCGCCTGCTCCTCTGTCGGAAAGGTGTTACGGCACCTCCGGTTTCTTCCACAGTGATGACAGGGTCTGTTGGCTCTGCATGAGCCTCGGTGGTCTGCCTCTTTCAAAGGGTGGGTTGGTTTCACTAAGATTTCAAAACGATGGGCATAAAGTCATCACCGTTTCCCTCATCATCCTCTCGGGGTGCCGGGGGGTGTGGGGATGTGACCCCCTAACTCCTGACTGTCGGCGATCTGTGTTTTCTTCCTCGTTTGGTTTGGCCGTGCGGCCAGGAGTTGGTCGGGTTGACTGATGTTTTGCAAGAACTAGTGTTTGGTCTCGTTGATCCTTTCTGTTGTTTTTCTCGTTCTGTTCCCTTTGATTCCCGCTTTTATCTCTAATTTCCTCCCTTTGGCGTTGGAGTCAACTTGCCCTTTTTCTGGTTTCTCAGGGTGGAAGCACATACACCTCGAGACTTCCCTTCCTTTCTGCACGTGTGTCTAACACTTCAAACTTCCCAGAAGCGTGGCTCTCTGTGCCTGGCGCACATTCTGATGGGCGGGTCTCTCTGCCGGCCTTTGCCCTCGGCCCTCGCCACCCCCTGCTTCGGGGGGCCGCCCTGGGGGCTCAGCCAACAGACAAACATGGACAAATTCCCCAGAAGCTCCCCCAGTCTCTCCCAGGCTGTTCCTCCCCTTCCCACCTCCGACCCCGTCTGGGCGCCAGTGGGAGCGTAGCAGGGTCCTCCGGGAGCTGGCTCTGTGCTGTGCCTAGAGTTTTTATTGTCGCTGGTCGGAGGGGCGGCCCAGCCGGGCGACCTCCCCGGGGCCTGACATCCTGCCTGAGGCCGAGACCTCAGCAGACCCTGGCCAGGAGCTGAGGGGTGGAAGGGCTCATCCTCCGGGTTCAGAACCTCTCTTTGCTGCCCCTTCGCCACCGCTGCGGCCCCTGCCCTGCCCCGGGACGGATGGGAACAAGATTGGGACCCGTCCTCTGTTCCCAAAGGGAAGCACCTGCCGCTTACCCTCTTGAAAGGGACACAAGTCCCCAGGCCACCTGCAGACGAGGGCGATGACACAGGGCCGGCCTCTGATGGCACTGGAGGAGCTCCGGCCAGAGAGTGAGGCAGGCTCCTCCAAGCAAGCGCCGTGCGCCTGGGACACCCGGCTCCCACGGCGAGCCCGCCTCTCCTCACCCTGTTCCTCCTCCTCTCTCCTTCCTCCTCTTGCTCCAGACAGCACTCTCACAGCTTTTTACGGCGTGTCCCTGTCGTTCAAAACAATTTTGAGGCCTGGCTGGTGTGGCTCAGTGGATGGAGCCCTGGCCTGCAAACCAAAGGGTCACAGGTTTGATTCCCACTCAGGGCACATGCCTGGGTTGTGGGCCAGGTCCCCAGTGGGGGGCGCGTGAGAGTTAAGCACACTCTGATATTTCTCTCCTTTTCTTTCTCCCTCCCTTCCCCTCTCTCTAAAAACAGATAAAATCTTTTTAAAAAATAATAAATAATTTTGAGCACTCACACACACACACACACACACGCACACACAATTATATAATTACAGCAAACCCATCTATGATGGGTACGGTGTGTGCCAGGCACCTTTCTAGGCCTAGATGATGAGACAGATGAGCTACTGTGAATTAATCTCTCGCATAAATATGAATAAAGCTTAATCTCATTCCTGTTTTTTAGGTAACAAGTACATGTTCCTAGAAATTCTCATCTTCCCTCTCTCACACCTTGGAGGCGCTTTGCCCGCCCCCTCCTGAGACCGGGGATGTGAGCCCCGGGGTTGGAACCCGGGACAACCAGCCCCGTGTTGGGTCGGGTCCCTGCTATACGCCAGGTGTCTCTTTAGCATGGACAGAAACCGAGATTTGGAAAATGATGGAGTGACATGCCATTAAGTTACAGGGACCCCTGTGCTCACCCCAATAGGAAATGCAGAGCCCCCAGCTGTCCAATCTGCTCACCACCCAGATTCCCCAGAAGTGGCATTTTCCACAGCCAGTCAGGGGATCAGGGTCCTACTGACAGAGACGCGAGGGTGGTGTGTGTGTGTTGAGTGGGAGGGGGCGGAGGTCGGGGGGTGGGGGGCCCCAGGAATTCTGCTGGCGGCGGGCAGGCTCTCAGAGCGGGCAGCAGCCCCAGCCCGTCAGCGGGCAGGGGTGTCAGCCCTCTCCCCCCGGAGCCGACACCTCCGTGCCCCTCCCCACGGGGGCCCGAGGGACGGCGGCCTCCTCCCTCTCCCCTTCCCTCCCTGCCAACACCTATCAGCTCCCAGCAGCCTCCCCAGCTCCGAGCCGTTCCTCGCAACCCACTAATGAAATTCCTGTCCCTTTTGTAATTGCGTTTTAGCATGGTTCATGCTCCGGTACCAGCCGCGCGTCAAACTCTTTGCAGAAAGCCCATCCCAGGGTGACAAGCTGCTTTCTGCGAGACTCATTACTGACACATTTATTCGGGGCTTCTGCCCCGAGCGTCTGCCTTCGTGCGCAGCAATGACTTAATCCATGGCGACCGGAGGGTTTTCATTTCCTCTCCTGGCCTTCCCCCCGCGGCCCCCGCCCGGCTTGCTCCCTTTCTGCGGGTCCCCAGCTGTGGTGGGCTGCGGGGGCGTCGTCGCTCGGGCCCGGGCCTGAGAGGACGCGTTCCGGCCTCGGGGCCTGGGGCACAGACCACAGGAGGAGCCTTGAACCTGGCCCCGAGTGGCGGTCCGTCCTGCTGATTCTGTCCAGCTGGCTTCCCACCCCCAATCCGCTGTCTCCAAAGACGGCTGAACACAGGACAGAGGAGAGAGCGCCCAGACAGGGGAGGCCGTGAGCCGCAGCCTGCACCTCCGTGGAGGGCCACCCGAGGGACCTCCATCCGGGACGCTTTGTGGGCCTGTGTTCGGCGGTTGAGGAAGATGCTGGTCTCATCGGGGGGGCGCAGGTGTGAGGCCTGGGGGTGACACAGGAAATACGGAAATCTGGACAGAGACTTCACATTGTTTTTTTTTAAAATCCTCACCTGAGGATATGCTTACTGATTTTAGAGAGAGAGAGGAAGGGAGAAAGAGAGAGAGAAACATCAATCAGTTGCCTATCGTAGGCACTCGGACTAGGAATCGAACCCGCATCCTTTGGGAGTACGGGACAGTGCTCCAACCAGCTGAGCCACCTGGTCAGGGCCCAGGAAGTCCATTTGCAGCCCTGAGAAGGTTCAGGGTCATACATAAAACCGCTGAAGGGAATTAAGCTCACTGCATAGAATCTTTCTAAGGAATCCGACGTATCACACTGCGTATTTTAAGTTTAAGGTGTCGAGTGATACATTTACATGTTGCGATACCACCAGCGTCTATCATGTCGCATAATTATTGTTTCTTCTTTTGTAGTGGGAACAATTTAGAGCTAGTCTCTTAGCAACTCTGACATCTGTAATTGTGTAATTGTCGTATGTTGTATGTAAATTCTATTCTAGTCTATAAATCATATTAATCATAATTATTACAATTAGTCATAATTGGTCCTCCGTCTGAGCCCCAGCCCTTGTGCTTGCTGGCTGTGATATTGGGCAAATTTCTTAACCTCTTTGCCTCTGTCTCCTGAGTTGTAAACTGTGGACCAGCTTTTAGGGCCATTGGAAGGGCTCCATATGCGAATGCACGTAAAGTACTTGAAACAGGGCCTGGTGTGTAGTAAACAGTTTGCACTTAGGTCGCTTTTATTCCTGTTAAAATCACAGCGGCATGTCCTCTGAAAATCCTGATCTGCCCTGGAGTCGTCCGTCTGACAGTGCGGGCATGCGCTAAGGCTGACGGCCTCCTGTCCAGCTCTGCTGGGAGACTTCAGACTTTGGGGGTTTGTGGGTTACATGGCCGCCGCTAGGCGAGGTTCAGAGACCAGACGCTCCCCGATGCACTTGGTTACTCGAAGCTACGGCGCCCTCTAGTGCCCAAGGGACGCGGGTGCTCTCAGGCCCTCCCGGCATCTCAGAAAGTCTGAACAGCCCCCCGCGGCAGGGCGCCCGGGAGACCTTGTCCAGAATTGACCTCTTCGGATCAAGGTCAAGAAATGAGTGTGCGTCTAAGATCCTGAGCTCTTCGCCGTTAGCCGTCGCGGTGGCGGGGTCTCAAAACGAGGTGCGAGGGGCAACGGAAAGCTCAGGGGCCAGGTTTGGAGGTCCCCGAACCCAGCGCTCTGCTGGAAGGTCTCAGGCGCACCTGCGTGTCTCTGGGCCCGGGAGCCGGGAGCCGAGAGCGCGGTTGGGCTGCCGTCTCCCGCACACGGCGACAGGCTGAGGGCGCCCCCTGGCGCCCCGGATGTGTTAAGCAGGCGACTTGTGGGCGGCCGTTTATTGTGCTCCGCACTGAAAGCTTGAGGGCGCGGCTGGTGTTGCCCTGGTCGCACTAGGCGGAGCCAGATCGTGCTCGGCTCGGTGGCGTTCTGAGGCGAGAGGGGTCCTGGGGATGGACCACGGAGATGCCTGCGGGTGGGGGTGGGGGTGGGGGAGGTGAGTCCCCTGGCGCCCCCTTCTGCCGTCCCTCCTCCTGGCACAAACCCCTTAGCTGCTATCATGGTGAGGGCCGGTCATTGCTTCTTCCTGTCCCCAAGGTCTTTGCTTCCTCCTGACTCGTCTTTCTACATTTAAAAACAGTAACAGCTAGGTGACCACAACAATGAGCGGCTGGAAGCTGGGGTGCTGATCTTCTGAGAACAAGACCCCAGGTCCCTCCGCGGGGACCTGGCGTGGACTCACCGAGTCTGCCACGGCCCCCCACCCCCAGCAGACCTGGGCCTCACCCGCACTTTTACTGATGTGATCTTCGTGGCTAGGACCAAGGATGCTGACTGTCTCAAAAGTTGACTTCTGAAAGGTGTATCTCTAAAAGATTCTTTAAACATAGTTTTGAGAATCCAAGTGTTAGTCCAGGAAGAGACAGGCTGTTTCCGTCTTAGTGAGCCCAGTGTTTGACGCAGCTATGAGGGGGGACCTCAAAAAACCGGAATTATCGTCTGGAGGGCAGGCTGGCCCCTTGCAGTCCAGGCTTCCCCCCCACTCAGTGAGCATTCTAGGAACCCATCTGGATCAGTGCACCAGCTGGTGGTGTTGTGAGAGGCTGCTTTTGGCTTCAGTGGAATTTTTTTAAGGCCCTTTCAATGCGTTTGCCCATTTCCTGATGGGTGATTTACGAGCGCACCTGTGCACACCTCGCTGAGTGGCAGTTTTTGACCAAAAACGGCATGACCCGGTGCTGCACCCTCCCCGCTCACTCAGTCTCACCCTGAGCAACTTTTTGTTTGTTTCACTGAATGAAAAAAGTCCTTAAAGGAAAACATTCTGCTGATGTGGAAGAGGTGAAACAAAAAATGGCAGAAGCCCTAAAAGGCATCAACATCGATGAGTTCAAAAACCGTTTTGAGCAGTGGGAAAAGCTTCTCAGCAGGCGCATTGCATCAAGTGGAGAGCACTTTTAAGGTGGCTGAAGATTTTTAAAACACATTTTTTATTTATTTCTTTTTAGAGGTAGGGAAGGGAAGGAGGAAGAGAGGGAGAGAAACATCAATGTGTGGTTGCCTCTCGTGCGCCCCCCACTGGGGACCTGGCCCACAACCCAGGCATGTGCCCTGACCGGGAATCCAACAGGTGACACTTTGGTTCACAGGCCAGTGCTCAATCCACTGAGCCACACCAGCCAGGGCATGAAGTTTTAACATGTAAGAATAAATACACAATTTTTTATAAACAAATTACGGGGGATTTGGGGGCGCCCCCCCCCCCTTGTCCTGTCTGCCTGAGACTGTCCGGCCCTTCGAGCCACACTTGGTGTTCACAGTTGTTCTGGGGTCCGACTCGCAGAACTGCAATAAGTGTAAGGAGATGGCACGTGTGGATCTTAACACACTCGGTTCTTCCGAGACGACCTGTTTATCCAGCCGCCCCCTGGAGGGAGAAGAGGAGGAATATTTATCTGACCGTCTCCCTCCCTCTCTCTCTCTCCCTCTCTCTCTCCCTCTCTCTCTCTCTCTCTCTCTCTCTCTCTCTCTCTCTCTCTCCCTCTCTCCCTTTCTCTCTCTCTCTCTCTCCCTCTCTCTCTCCCTCTCTCTCTCTCTCTCTCTCTCTCTCTCTCTCTCTCTCTCTTTACTTTCTTTTGACTGCCGGGGAGGGTGGGAAAGCCAGGAGGGTAAACGAGAGAGAAGAGGGACTCTGCCATTCCGGAACAGAAGCCCGCTGTAGAGACGGAGGCCCCTTGGGTTGCTGGGACTCTGGGCACTTTGCCGGCTGCAGACTGCACTTGACCTCCCGAAGACTAACGACCCCGAAAGTCCGTCCCAGCCCAGCCTGAGGGGGGAGCCGCCTCCCGAGGGGGTAAACCCTCGGCAGCTTCCCTTGGGACAATGGCGCTGGGGAATGAAAAATAACAAAGGGCCTGACCCCCTCCCACACTTCTGCCTTCACCCTGCCCCCCCTCACTCACTTCCACTCGGTGTTGGTGCCATTGAACCCCTCTGCAGAGACACCCCCAGTTTGCCACGAAGATCCCGTCCTGTGGACGCTACTGGCATCCCCTCTGAACGCCGGCCCCGAACTTCCCCGGCAGAGAGGAGCCAGAGCAGCCGATGGCGGGCGCTCACCCTGGGTCTCGGGTGCTTGGCTGCGCGCGCCCTGGATGACGGGTGGAGTCAGCCCCGGCCACGAGCCTGCGTGTGTGTGAGTGTGTGGGTATGTGTGGTGAGTGTGTGAGTGTGTGTGAGAGAGTGTGTGTGAGTGTGAGTGAGTGTGTGAGAGTGTGTGAGTGTGAGTGTGTGTGAGTGAGTGAGTGTGTGTGTGTAAGTGAGCACCCGGGAACCCCCAGATCACCGAAGCCGGGGAAGCCGAGCTCCGGGGAGGGAACAATCCCCCAAGGCCCGCCCCTGTCGGGCCCGGCGACCGCGGGCAGACCGCCTCAGTGACGGTTTCTTTTCGTCGCTGTAGCTCTTGCCCAGTTGTCCCAAAGCAAGCGTGTGCTGTCTTCTGTGAACCTGTGTCTTCACCTGCAGCCTCCTGGTCAGGAAAACATAGGCGTGGCTTGCCGGGTGGGACAGCGGGACCCAGCTGTGGGTGAGCGTGCACCTCACCAGCGCACACATCCCTGGCAATGACTTCTCAGCTTGACCTGGATTTGAACCCTGCAGGCTGTTCCTGGGGAAGGTTCCAGCGGCTGACTGGGAGGCGAGGTCCACCTGCCACCCGCTGGCTGCTGTCACCGCGGTGCACCCGCGTCACGCCCACAGCTGGCGGCTCACTGCCACCCCCCCCCCCCCCACACACAGTCTGTCCTGGCCGGTTTCCGCCCTGCTGCGCTGAGCCCGGCTGCAGCCTCTGTCCCCCCCCACGCCCCCATCGGGGTCTGCGGCCCTAAAGGCCTGGGGGATCAATAGGAGGCTTTTAATGTACTTTTCCTGCCTTTTTCATTAAAGGTTTGCAGCCGGAGTATGAGGACGAGTTGGGACATGGTCTCTTCCCGGGGTGTGTTCCCCGGGAGACGCTTCCGGGGAGGGCGAGGGTCTACGCCAGCGCAGGGCGGTGTGGGGGGGGGGGTCGTGAAATAAAGAGGAGCTTCGGTTCCAGAGGCTTTTATGGGGCGTTTTCTTTCTCGGGGGTGAGCAGTGGTGGTGCTGGTGGTGACAGCCTATGCCGTGCGCCATGCACCTGGGAAAGCGCGGTCCCCCCGAACGGTGACTCCTCGGCGTGAGGCGAGGCTGAGACCCACGAGTGTACCCCCCGGCGCATCACTGGTGTGTGCGCGTGTGTGTCCAGTTTCAGGGAGGTGCACAAAATGTTACCCCGGTGGCTGTCCCTGGGGATGAGGAGTGAGTGAGTGAGTGTGCGTGTGTGTGCGTGTGTGTAAATTGCATGGAAATAAAATGGGCAGCAGCTTGTGTCGTTAATTCAGACCATCACTCCGCAAGCCCGGCAGGAATGACTTAGAAATGTCTCCACGACCTGCAAAGACTCGGGGGGGGGGGGGTTACCGTGTCTGGACGGGCGACTCAAATACTGCAACGTTTCCGGAGTTATTTAACGCGCCACTCACGTTGAGGTCTGCGAACGTCTGCACGGGTGTGAGGTTGTGCCTGCTTGGGGTGACTGGCAAGGTGCAGGTGCATCACTTGCTGGAAATTGCATCATAATGAAGTCCCGCGCTGAGGGGGAAGCAAACACACGGAGGTCAGCTTGGCCCAGGTCCAGTCTCGCCCTCTGCTGGCCATTCTGGGGAAATCGCAGCTGTTTTAAAACAATTGTATCCACTGGGGTCCGGGTCATTCATCCATTCATGTCCAGAGTATTTATTGATCACCTACCGTGTGGCGGATGCATATATGTATCATCACACATGATTCTGTGTATCTATCGTATGATTTTTGTTCACTTTTTGTATGTTTAACATATTTCCTCGTTAAACGTATCCAATGTAGAGAGGGAACGTGTCAGAAAAATAATATGATAAACACATTTTCTATTTTAAAAGAAATTCTGATAGTTCTTTGGGCCAATTAAATGAGGTGGATGCATGCCATAGATGAAATAGCATGAACTGGGGATGGCGTTAGTCCAACCCCCTTATTTTAGAACCAAGAAAACGTGGGTTCGGAGAGAGCAAGCGTGGAGGCAAGCAGGAAGTTAGGGGGGAAAGGTGAGAACTAAAATCCAGATCCCCTTCCTAGAGGATTTGCCACATTTTCAACCTACGAATAAAGTTCTGTGTGTGTGTGTGTGTGTGAGCTATGATCTCGGGTCTAACAAAGCAAACACTAGGAACTGACTTAGACTGTTTGGGCAAAGCTGTGGATTCAGGGTTCGTGCACTGCGGCATCAGAATGGATGAGAAGGCCTCGGGTTGGAGGAAAATGAAGTGAAAACGAAGAAAACCGCTCTTTTCCAGGAGTTTACATGCTGGAGTATTTAAAACCCGACTAGTGTGACATGAATTTTCTCTACTGCTGATTGCTTGCTGAAGCAAGCAAATTGTTACCCGTACGCAGGCAAAAGAAGTGTTTGCTCTCACAGCACTGATAAATATTTAAACAGAATGCCTTGTAATAGTTCCTTCCGGATCGTTTACAAATTGCATATTGCACTGACGTGAAGCCAGAGACGTTCCTCAGTCAGCCCGTGTTTCCCCACATGGAAATGCTTATCGTCTCAGCCCACTTCAAACATCGGAGTAAAAGACTGTACATCTTAAAGGATTTTCCGTTGGAAGCCTTCCCTTGGATGGTTAGTGTGGTATATACCATCGGCTCCCAACTTCAGGATTGAACTTCCTGGCCCCCTTTGAAATTAGGCATGGCCGTGGGACTTGCTTTGGCCAAGTGAATGCAAGCAGAGTGACACATTTAACGACCGGGCGGGATCTTTAACGCCCGGTGCCCACTGCATCGTTGCTGTGCCGAGGCCGAGATCGCTGGAGACGCAGGCGGGGAGACGGCCCCGCCTCCAGCCCGGCCCCCGAGTGGGTACAATGTAGCAGGAGCTGCTGTGAGCCTCAGCTGACCGACAGGGATGGACTGTTACTGTAGCAAAACCGAGCTTATCCCGGCTGACGCTCGGCAACAGTTTCCATTTCTTCCTCTTCCCGCCACGCTTTATCTGCCTAAACGTGCAGAACCCCTGTGTACCCTCTCCTTCCTCTGACCCTTTCCCAAACATTACGTTGCAAACATCCCCTCGGCTTTTTCGTGAATACCAAATTTATAATCCTAAGAGCTGTGTGACAGCCTATCGTACAGACACGTGTATCAACTGGTGCTCTGTGACTTGTTTCTCTTTTTTCCCACCACAAACAAGGCAGACACAAGTATCTTCGCACCTATAGCTTTTTATCGATTCAAAATTATGTTCTCGGGTAAAGAAAAGGAATAGTCGTTTCCTTTCTGTCTTGTAGTAAGTATTTCACAGTCCAGCTTACAGTACCCTCTTCTTACAACCGGTGCAAGAATTTTGGCGCAAATGCAATGGAGGAAGTGGGTTGCCGTGTGTCGCCTTTCACTCTGCCGTGCTTTGAAATTACAGCGCTGACCAGTTCGAAAAACAATGCCCAAGACATTTCGAAACCGTGTCCAAAAAGATGTCCCTCTGAAACGCCAGGATTAGCTAAGCCTGACACCCCGATGAGATGAACTGCCGATCGCAGAACTCCGGACTCACCGTGACCGACCGGGAGTTCCGGGGGTGCGCCCTGCGGCTGCTGTGCCGCCCCTGCGGAGGCCGCCTGGCCGCGCTCCGCCCCCGCTGCTCGGGGAGCGGTGTTTCCGCAGACTCTCTCGTCCGTGGGGAACTGGTGTACCCGCTGGACCCTTCGGAAGCCTGGGCCGCCCGCCCTGCCGAGAGACCGGCGCCCTGCTGGCCCCCCTCCGCGCGGCGCCGTGCCCCTGAGGCTCCCAGGAGTTCGCAGTCTGAGACTGTCTTCCCCTCCTGCGGCCCCGGGATTTCATGTGTGTCCGTGCCGGTGTTTCCGGGGTGCCCGAGGGCCGCCGAGACGCCACCCCGCCAACGCTGGGCAGAGGGATGCGGTCAGCTCCCCGCCCGCACACGCAGGGCGGGCGTCCCGAGCAACGCGGCGTACAACTGTCCGCGGTGGCTAAGGTTTCCCCGCTTCCCTCCGCCCCCTCCCTTTCTCTCCTCTCACCTCCTGCCTCCGTTTTAGTGTCGTCTCCCGTGGCCGGGGCGGGGAGATAGAAACCCCACAGCTGACCCCGAAGGAAGGGTGAGGGCCACGCGGAGAGGTGGCGGGCCGTCGCTGCCTGTCACCTGCTGGCTTCCGTGGCCGCCCAGGGGCCCGGCACCTACAGGTGTCACCTGCTCCACGCCTGCACCACCACTGCCCAGCTCCGGCTCGCTGGTGGCCCCTAGGGACCTCTAGGAAAAGCCGCGCGAGCAAGGACTGGAGTGGGTCAGAACACCGGACGGGAGTCCAGGACCCAGCGTGGCCCCGACGCGGTCGGGGGGAGCCGCCTCCCGGCGAGAGGAGAGGAGAGGGGAGGGGAGGGGAGGGGAGGGGAGGGGAGGGGAGGGGAGGGGAGGGGAGGGGAGGGGAGGGGAGGGAGGAGAGGAGAGGAGAGGAGAGGAGAGGAGAGGAGAGGAGAGGAGAGGAGAGGAGACGGCAGGCCCCGCACGTGACCGGGAGGGGGCAGCCCTCGCTCAGGGTGGCCGAGCCCTTCCGCGGGTCTCTCTCCGACGCACCTCTGGACCAGACGGGTCGTCTGGGTTGGACGCAGGGGCAGAGCAACCGGAGCCCCGCCCCCCACTGCGTCCCACCACCTGTCATTCGGGGCGGGGTCCGGCACTCGCTGCACAGGGCAACGGAGTTCCCTCTGTGCAGCGAGGTGGTTCGTTGGAGAATCTACCTGCAAACTCAGGGTGGCGGGGGGGGGGGGGGGTCGGGGGGGTGTTGCAAAGGCCCCGTAAGTGGCAGAGGGGCGAGCCAAGTCTTACCTCGTTGCCTGTGGTTCCCACTCCTCCCCTCGCCTCGGCTGCAAAGGCCCACGTGGGCTTCCCGGGAAGTGCCTGAACCAGATGCCCGCTGCGGCGGTCGGGAGGCGGCCAGGAGGTGGCCAGGGGGAGCGGACGGACAGCGCTTTAGCCAGCCGGCCACCTTTCCGGGCCCTGTGCGGTGTAGGCGCCCAGCCAGAGAGACGGCGGGCTCCCCCTGCCGCGAGCCGAGCCTCCCTGATCACATAGTCTCGTGTCCCCCAAAGCTGGGGGCAGAGACAGGATGGGCCTTGGCTGTGACACTGGCCAGAGCTCAGACGTCAGCCCACTGCCGCTCCGAGGGTCCCTGTGTGACGTACATAGCAGCCACTTGTCCTAGTTACTGTGGCCACGGGACAGATGACCCCCGAACTCAGAGCTGCAAACAGCCATTTTTAAACGCTCCCAGATTGGACGGTCCAGGACACAAGAAAAGGAAAGAAAAAAAAGAAAACACAGTAAAGATGACAGTGTCCCCTTGCCAGCGTCCCACCGTCCGGGGACTCCTCAGCTGTGAGGGTGGCCTCTTCCCTGTCGTGCCGGTGGCTGAGGCTGCCCCCAGCCGGGCGCCCTCCGGGGCCCCTGAGCTTCTCCAGAGCGCGGCGGCTTCAGGAGGTCGGACGTCTTCCGTGGGCGCTCAGGCCTCCCGGACGAGTGTCCCAGTGAATGACACGCCGGATCTGTCTGAAGGACCTCGCCTCCGAAATCCCGCACCCCCTGTCCCTGCCTCCTGCTGGCTACGAGTGAGCCTCGGCCCACCCAGCCTCCAGGGCAGGAGGCACAGACGCCACCTGTCACCAGAGAAAGGCCAGGCAACGGCTGCTCCCGCAGCTGACAGATCCCAGTGGCAGAAGTGGATATGGAAGCGAGGCAGTCTCGGGTCTCCGAGGGGCTCTGCGGGGTTCTGGGGTTCCGCCACTTACTTCCTGGAGATTCGTCTCCCTGGAGCCTCCTCTCTTGTCTACAAGAGGGAAATGACGTTTTTGCAACCAGGTCATCGGGAGGACGCAAGGAGGTCGTGTTTACAAAGTACCGCTGAGCAGTGCTCGGGACAAAGTTAACGCTCAGTGGATAATTGATTGGTCTCTCCGGCCTACATTAAATCGAAGTCTTTGACTCATGATAACATGTGCTGCAGAAGTAGCTCACGGGGCACAATTTGGAAACCAGATCCCAAGAAAGGTAGGACATTTTGGAAGTATCTTTGAAAAGCCAGCACAAATTCCCAGGAGGCAAGAAATGTGTTTTGTGCAAGTGTACGCACCTTCAGTGTACTTGAAGGCAGGAGAGAAGACGAAGGAAAAGGTTGTTAACACCACGGTCCAGGCGACACTTTCCAACCCAAGTTCTGGGCAAAGAGACGGCGGAAAGGGGGTCCCTCTGTCCCGGCGGGCGTCTCAGGGACAGGGCATCTCTCAGGGAGTGGTCCCCGTGTCTCGGGTGCCAGAGTGTCAGACACCACCGTGGGGTGTCACCCTGCTTGGAAGAGCAAGCCCGGGGCTCGTCCCATGGGGCAGAGCCGTCCACTCCCGGCAGAAATGCCTTTTAAAGCATTGTAAATGTCTTCACTCCCCTCTCCGAGAGCGGCCCGGCACGGCACCCCCACCAGCGGCCTCCTCGCCCGTCATCCCGGTGAGGACCTCGGGGGACAGTGCAGTGGGACTGGATCCCGGTGGAACTGTCGGGGACCTTCGTGTCTGCTCAGGTCCACGACCCACCTGCCCCTCACCCCTCGCTCCGGTCGCTCAGCTGCCGTCAGAGCTCGTGGGGCCGGTTCTGCAAGCTGGCTCCCTCCTCCCTGGAGCTCTGTGAAGTAGAAAATTAAAGTCTGGGGGCAATTTACTGACCCCGGCTCAAGGTCTTGCTCTTTCCCATAACAGAACCCGGGCTCCCCCCCTGCGGTGAGTCGGCGATGGGAAAAGGACTCCCCCACCGTGAGAAACCCTCCGTGCCCCCCGCCAGCCCCTCAGGCACGGATATCTGCCGGGCTGCCCCCTCCACGGCCGGCCTTGAAAAGCCCCGAGCACCTCGGAGGGAGGAGGATGGTGGTGGTTGGAGCAGGTAACCCTGCCGTGACACTGCGGGGGAGCCCAGCCACGGCACAGAGCAGGTGTGCCTGCTAGGAACCCGCCACTTCCCCTGGTGGGAGCCTCGGCCGCAGGGGGGCCCGTCCAGGCCACGGGAGGGGCCGGGAAAGGAAGCGAAGCCCAGGTCTGGGGCCTCGACATGCTTGAATTCCAGGGAGCAGAGGAGTGGGGATGAAGTGCCTCACACTCACCGTGGCAAACACATGCAAGCGAACCACACCTCACCGAGCTCATGAGCTAAAACCGAGCCAAAACCGCAGGTGAGAGAGTTAGTCTGACCCTCCCTGCTGCCGCCGTAGCCCCCGGATCCCGAAACAACTTCAAACGGCGACACAGACAAGGAGCCGGGGCCCACCTGGGGCCGGCAGGTTGTCGGGGCAGAAGTAAAGAGCGGGAAAAGGGGGAGACTCATGGTAAAGACCGTAAATAACAGGATCCCGTGTCACTGGGAAGGATACGGAGCTGCGCCCACAATGACCGAGGAAGGCGGGAGGGAACCCCTTCCGCTGCGGGCCCATCCCGTGACACACGAAAGCAGGTTCTCCCAGGAGTGTTCCGGCTGCACTCGCAGGCGCAGCCGGCTGAAACTCGGCCTTACACGGACCGCCAAAGAAGTGCTGCTGTTTGAACACGGTGTAGCGGGACTCCCATTCCGGCGGTGTCCCTCATTCATTCATTCATTCATTCATCCGGGCAACAAACCACTCCTGAGCCCCACGCAGGCCCCGGCCCCGGCAGCGGGGACACGGCAGGGAGCGAGCCAGCCACTCCCCGCCCCCGCGGAGCCACATGGTCAAGGGCAGGCAGACACTCCACAGATGGAAACATAAGCTGAGAAACAAAGGGAGTAGAAGGTGGTGTTTATGGGTGTAAATACCCAAGCAATTTTTTTCTGCAAAAAAACAGGAACATCCCGTGTCCACTCGGTTGTGAATTCCATCCTGTGTTTCGCTAATCCACCAATTCGGTTTGTTTCCACGGACCGAGACTTACAAACATAATGGACCCAGAGTAAGTGACAGGTAAGGCGGTAACGAAGGGAGCCTTTAGGTCGCTGCAAAGCCTAAGGGCCGGGACACGTGTCCATGGTTCCTCCTGTCAGTCACGCTGACCGGATTTCTCCGAGCCAATCACTGTGCTCCGCTCAGAACCCTCCCTCACAGCGACAGCGGGGTCCCCCACGACCTCCCCCAGCCCCCCCGCACCTGCAGGCCCCGCCCTCACCTCCTTGATCAGTCCTGACGGGGTGGGGGGGGGAGGCCACGAGCCAGTCCCACACGCAGGAATTCATTCAAAGCTGTTCTCAGCCTCCGGAGCGAGAAAGACCATCTGAGCAGGAAAAAGACCGGCCTCCCTCCTTGAACAGACAGACCCCTCGCTGACCACAACCCCCTCCTAACCCCCGGGCACTCCGCCTCCGCGGGGTCTACGCCGCACGCCCACGCACTCGCCGCGCTCCAGCCTTGCCGGTGAGAGACCGCGACCCAGACACGCAGCACGAGGGTAGGAATTCCCACGGGGACACAGCCCACCCATCACCGAGACCGATGGGGGAGAACGAGCTGCAAAAAGCCCCCAGGGCCTGGCCACCGCATCGCCCGCCAGGGGTTCCAGGCTCCTCAGAGCAGCGGGGCCCCTCGGAGCCCGCCTCTGCACGCGCCGCCCGGCCCCCGCGGCTCGGTCCCTGCCACACCGCCCCTGCGCCCTCACGCACAGCCCCGAGCCCATCTGCGGCTCCCTCGGGTGCCCTCCGCTTCGAGCGACCTCCCCAACGCCCTCCCCGGTTACTTCGAACATTTGCTTTCTAGCCAAGTTTTATTCTGTTCATTCCTCCCCCCTCCCCCCCACAGGCTCAAAAGTTCACAGAATACAGCTTTCTGGGTCTTTTCAGGTCGGGGTGGACAGCCGAAAGGTCAACTAAACATACACACCGTTTCGAAGTTTAAAATAAACATAAACAGTATAAACCAGAATATAATCGTTTGCGTGCACAACACCGCCACCTGGCGGCAGGATTCTGACTCCCAGAGGCAGTTTTACAGAGTAACCAAGTCCCTCTAGTAACTGTATCTGCAAAATCCAGGTTAGGAGCCGAACCCTCTTCACGCCATCTAATTACACCCTTCAGGACAAATCCAGGGCGGCTGAGTAACCGCACACCATACGGACAGAAACTGGGACGAGACACAGCCGACTCAGAACTTCCCGAGACGACAGAGCGCCATCGGCCCCCCGACCCCCGCACCCCCCCGTTATCCACTCGCACGTGTCGGTCTGCGCTCCGGGCACCCGCCGACCCCAGAGCGGCCCGCGGGGCCGACCAGGCGCGGCCGCGGGACGGGGGCAACACGCCAGGCGACGCGCACCTCCGCGAGGCTGTGTCCGGTACCATCCTCACTCCAGACAGATGGCTGCATGGACTTTAGACAAACACTAAACAAGTTACATCATGTCCGAAAAGAGTCTAATTTTTTCCAGCCGTTTTTTAGAATGAACAAACAGTAACTAATAGTAAACCAGAACTGTAACCAGGGACTGTAACAAGCGTGATGGGACGAGGTCTCTCTACCACCACCTGCAGGCCATGCTCCGAGATGACGCAAGGCGCACATGACGTCATGAAAGGAGGGGAGTGGCGTAAGCCTGGTGACGTCAGGCTTCTCTTGGGCTCACGGGGACCGCCAGCATCACCGCTCCAACGCTTTGGGGCCCCTGTGACGTGAGGCCGCGGGGACTGGAGCCCAAATCTCGCGACGCTGCCACCGTCCAGCTGATGCCAGAGGCTCCTTAGTGACCACAGGGCGGGGCGTCTGGAGCTGCAGACGGACAGGGGAGGGGTCACGTCCCGGCGGGAGCAGGACTCGCAAGATTTCCCCCCACTCGGCACGTGGGAACTCGGGTCAGTGGTTTATCGCTGGGATTCTGTGCATTGTTCTCGGGCTCTGATTGGCCAGCGTGACGGAAACCATGGGGAGCAAAGCCGCAGATAAGTCACCCAGAAAAGCAGGCCCCGCGTAGCAGGTGCTCTACAAACATTGTCTCGGTGGATGGAAAATAATTCCAAGCACCAAGGGCCGGTGTAATAGGAAGCAGGGCCGCCGTCCCTGGAGGAAGGAAACGCGAAGCCCGCCGCGCGAGGGCCCCCACCGGAGGTGTTTTTTGGAGCGCTCTCTGAGCCTCGCGTCATTACCCGGCCCCGAGCCCGCTCCGGCGGCGCAAGTGCTTAGACATAGCGCGGTGATATGGGTGCTTCTACAACGTGACGAATACTTGCTTCCGCCGCTGACGACTGTTTACAGTTTTCCTCGGTGAGATTAACCTGATCGCGCACTGTGGCATTGCCTCTCGCCTGCGGCCATGAAATCCCGCGGGCAGACGCCTGCAACCTGAGCCCCGGGAGCTCCCCAAAGACGGCCTGCGCTCGTACAGAGAGAGCTCAGGGGGCAGCTGACGAAGCAGGAATTACAGGAAAACAGAGTGCGCAGGCTGAGAGAAGGCCTGCCCACCCCACGGGGGGGCGAATCTCCAAGGCAGGACTTAACTCTAACGAGTGGGAGAGCCCGTTCGCTCCCGGGCCTTTCCCAGAACGAGCCCCGCGTGGACGTGAGCTTCGGCGCACTGAGCGGAACTAACGCCCGCGAAATCTCAGCGGCCGGCTTCTGGGTGTCTGTCACTTTGGAGGCGCTGGCAGGAGAAGGGAATCAGAAAATGTTGCAGTGCGTTCGAAGTATTTGATTCTTTCTCTGCTGACGCTGGGGGGCCTGTCCCAGGCACAGCCCTCCGCCCTGCGGTGCAAGCGAGGCGGCGGCCGTGCTCTCGGAAGCTTACAACTTAGGGCAGGCGCGCTTGTGACTCTATTTTTAGAATAACTATCCCAAGCTGTGACACATAAGAACGTCGCAGACCTTGTCTGGAGATTCGGCATGGTTTGAAGAAGTGTGACATGATCTTGACCCCCGTGTTGTCCCGCCTGCCCTGCCCCCCCCCCCCCAGATTCTACTTCAACTGACAGTTCAGCGCTTCCCTGGGCCTTCTTTTCCAGCTTCCCAACCAGGGCCGGGTGCTGTGTGGGCCCTAGTTTTTCCCCGCCCAGCCTTGTGGGGCTTCAGGGCCTCCCACCAGTTTTTTTTTTTTTAAGATTTTATTTATTTACTTCTAGAGAGGGAAGGGAGGGAGAAAGAGAGAGAGAGAAACATCAATGTGGGGTTGCTGGGGGTCATGGCCTGCAACCCAGGCATGTGCCCTGACTGGGAATCAAACCTGCGACGCTTTGGTTCGCAGCCCGCGCTCCATCCACTGAGCTACGCCAGCCAGGTCCTGCCAGTTTTTTAATTTTCTTTCCAGAGCTGCCATTAAAGCTGCTTTCTATTCTATCGAGACCCTCCCCTGACTTTTTATGGGGAACGTTTAACAAAAGCGTTTTTGGAAAATGGGATTAACTACGCCCGCCGATTCACCCGGAACCTGTGTCGCTGCCCGCAGGAACCCGAGAGCGAGGAGGCTGTGGCGCCCGTCGGGGTGTGGGCTGGCCGACGTCTGCCTCACACGCACGCCGGTGTTTACGGCGTCTCGGGCCCGGGAGGGAGCGAGACTCCCAACACCCAGAGTTACTACTCAGCAGCCAGCAAGGACGACACAACCAAGGTGCGGGGACCGCGGGGACAGAGGCCTTTCCGGCTCCGGTTCGAGCGGCTGCGTTGACAAATCTGCAGCTTGAGCTCCTGGGTTTCGCACTTCGAACGGGAGCAGCCTGACCGGTCCCAGCCGGCGGCCACACCCTCCAGGACGCGCAGGGGCTGCGGGAGGTTGTTGAACTCCTTCTCGAAATGCCGCAGGGCCACAGTGGTGATCTGGGATTGCCCCCTGTGCACGCTCCCAGAATCCCACTGGACGAGGACAGGGCCTTGTTTGATACAAACGGTATTCCTTCTCAGAATTTCCTCCTTCATAAGCCTCGAAGGCCAAGTTTCTGCTCTTGGCCAATTCAGTAATGGATGTTCTGTGTTGCCATGGCCCCCCTCCCTTTTTAAAAAAATTTGGGAGCGTATTTTATCTCCTTTCTGGTCTTGGTTTGTTTTGTTCTGTAGTTATTCGCTATTAATGTTTAAACATACCCTTAGCAGGCTGCCGCTGATGAGCGATACTGTTTTGAACCGCGTTACCCCTTAGCCGTTTGCTGCGTAAAGAAAATACGCACTGCGTGAATTATTCTGAACGGTGTGGAAAATCGGAGCCTCAGCCCCCTTCCTGCCCTTCAAAATCACTGGAGACTCCAAAATTGTTCCTCCCGTGAGTCACCTCCACTGATATCCACCCTGTGAGAAATGGGAACCGAGGCACTTAAAACATTCACTTGTTTGTTTATGAAGAGCAGTAATAAACCCAGTGCCTATTAACGGAACACGCTTTATGAAAAACAATGATCTTTTCCAGAACAAGGAAATGTTAGTGAAGAGAGTGTCATTGTGTTTTGGTTTGTTTTGTTTTGTTTTTCATTTTGCCAGTCTCTTCAGGGTCTGGCTTGACAGGAGACAGCTGGGCTCAGGCACGGCTTTCCGGGTCCCTCTGCTCCGCTGGGCTGCTCTCTAGCCCGTGGGGACAGCGCCTACTCGGGGGAGAGGTGGGTTCGGGAGGGCGCAGGGGGCAAAATAAGGTGGCACGTGTCACATGTAGGTGCTTCCGAAAGCACGCGAGCAAGGACATCAGGTCTAAGGGCTATGGTAGCAGGAGTCACACCCCCACACCAGCCGGCGCGGGTGAGGCCAGGAAAAAGCGTTATTCCTGGGTGAGTCTTGTCCTGAGATTCACAGTGGCTGCCTTGGCAGATACAAAGCTTCGAGGAGCGCCAGCGGGGTCTGCCCCCCCGCCCCCCCCCCCGTGCTTGTTTCGTGTATTAACCCAGTCACTCTTATGGCCATGACAATGGGCCATGGATGTGTGATATCATCACTTAGCTATTTGTATTAGCGAACAATAGTGTCTTTAAGCTTTCACCAGGTTGTAACCGTCCTGACGCTTCCATGAATTACAAGTGTAATTGTCCCACCAGACGGCCTCTTTCTCCAGGCAGCTCCTGGCACATCCTTTTGGCTCCCCCTCCCTTAGGGTCCAGCAGCCTCGGATGCCCTCAGCAGATGGCCAGGCCCCCGACAGACAGGGGAGGCCGATTCACTGCCTTCCTCCAAGTTCCTGCCCAGCGCAGACATCAGCGGGACGCAGGGACTCAGGGGCTAAAGAAAGGCTTTTGCCCTTGATTGATTGTGTTGATCATGTCCCAGGAATGGGAGCTTTTCCTCTTTGGCAGGAGGGCTCCTTTTCTGCCCGTGGCTGCGGCATTGAGTAGGCGGCTACTTTTAAGGGCAAGTTCACGCACGTTCCATAATTGATACATGTCTAAAAAGTAGCACAACTCCGGAACAGACCTACAGAGGAGGTAACAAAGTAACAATATTTTAAGTGGAATGTAGCTTTCCAGGGAAGTGGCCTACTGTCAGGTTTTTCCAGGCTCGCTGGGTCTCTGCGTCCTCCCCACCCGCCTTTTTCACTTCTCCCACCGTCCGCTGGAGGGCGTCCTTGGCCCACAGCTCCCTCTCCGAGGAAGGAGAAAGTGAGGCTTGGAGAAGGGAGGGGTGGTGTCCCCAAGGTGAAGGTCGGATGAGTGACTGGGTTGGGACTAGACTCGGGATGTGTCTCATCTCAAGGCCCAGGGTCTCTGTCATTTGAATAATACGTTTTTACAGATAGGATTTTAATTACCATATTTTAGGACTTTTAAGATGCACCTAGGTTTTAGAGGAGGAAAATAGGGAAAAAAATCTGAAGCAAAAAATGTGGTAAAATATTTAATAACATAAGTAACATAGGCTGCGGCCCCCCTCCACACACACAGACACAGCGAGCCGGGTACGCTACATTCGGACTATAAGACGCACCCCCCTTTCCTCCCAAATTTGGGGGGAAAGCGTGTCTTATAGTCCAAAAACAGAGTATTTCTAATGGTCCCACCTGAATTTCCAAAATCGCCACAGTATTTCATTTTTTCTGGTGCTGCTCCAAATCACAAGCATGGAGAAGGAATTCTCCCAGAGCTTGCTTCCTGGTGGATCGTTGGGAATTTTTTCTCAGTATCCGTTTGCGGGGAGCAGTTCTGGGACTAAGACCCTTCCCTGGACGCCCGGCCTTTGTTCAGAGCCCCGGCCCTACCCGGAGTGGCCAGCAGAGCGCGCCCTCAGCCCGTCCTCCCTCCCTCCCTCTGCAAGGCTGGAGAGGCTAAGCACCTGGGCCCGTTTTTGTCAGCCCAGAGGACACAAGCCCCCAGGGGTGCAAGTGGAAAGAGGTGAGACCTTTGGTGACCTGTGCTGAGGATTTACACGTGGTCACTTCCACTCACGTTCCACTGGCCAAAGCCTGTGTCACCGAGCCGGGCCAAGTGAGGGGTCGCGGAAGCGCACACACCCTGCACACCGAGACCCCAGCAGAGGGCGCTGTTCCGAGCGGGGCGTTCTGCCCCAGGGGCGCAAAGGGCCGGGGCCAGCGAGTCAGTCCCCACGGAGCGCAGCGATGGTGGCCAGGAGGAGCCCTGTCCAAGGCCAGAAACGTGCGCCTGCTGCGGTTCCCTGGGAGATTTTGCGTGACGTGGCTTCTTCCCACCCCTGTGGCTGCGTTCGAGAGGAGGGAGGGAGGAGTCAGGCCCTCGGCTCCAATGAAGAACTAAGAGGTCGATTCCCCGCGTGTTCTCCTGTTTATGTATTAACCGCCCACCCGCCCACAGAAATGCGTCCCACCAGACGACCTCCAGGGCGGGCACCAGTCACTCCCCTGTTTGGACAAAGATGAAGTCCGATCTTTCAAGTCTCCAAGCGACAGGGCAGAGGCCCAGCGTGGACGTCGGACATCTGGCCCACTCCGAGGTTCAGGACGAGGAGGCCCAGGCGGAGACCAGGGACCCGACTTCGCGAAGCCACTTACACGGGGACGTGCTCAGTGTCTAGTCCGCGCTCGGCCCTCGGGCCCTGCTTGTTGGCAGTTACAGACTTGTACAAAGTGGGGGGAGGGGTGCCCCGAGACCATGACTGAGCCCAGGGGGAGGAGGGTCCCCGCTGGTCGGGTCCCCTCTGAAGAGTTAGACCAATCTCCTTCACCAAATTGCGGTCAGGCGCCTCCAGGCTCTTCTCCAACAGGCCTCTACCTTGAGAGCCCCAGGCCCCGCCCCCCTCCCCGTCCTTGCCGACCCAGCCCCGATTTAGCAAGAATCTCGCTGAGTCATCTCAGAGCGATCCCACGAGTGCTTATCAGTCTGATCGATCTAGACCGCCCTCTGCAAGAATCCTGGAGTTAAATCGGCTCCGCTGGAATCCCGCAACCCTCGCGCCTCTTGGCAAACTCGCAGCCGCTGACCCCTCACTCCGTTGGGCCCTGACTCCCGGACGTGTCTTCGCGGGCTTCTCCACTGAGTGGGTGGCTCTCCCCCGCTTGCGAGAGTCGGGACACCTGTCTCCATAATCCCCGGGAAGCTCTTCCTTTCCGCTTTAACAAGTGTCAGAATCATTTTTCCCCCAATGTGTCCCCAACAAAACCCAAGTCCGGAAGCTCATTCTGGAAGGAGAAGGGCTTCCGGCTTCTCCGCTCACTAGTTGTGCGCCCCACGGGAGAAAAAAATTTTTTTGAACTTCTCGGGAAGGATCCCTTTAGACACTTACTCCGTCCACGAGATTCCACGTTTGGGGTGTAACAGGCAGCGACTGCACAAACCAGGAAGTTCCTTCCGCCCGTCTATTAACAAGTTCTTCGCACGTGCCTGCTCGGACAGAGCGGGAGCGCCCCCAAACACTGCGCACACGCGCCCCACGCGCCCCTGCAGCCCCCCGCCGGGTTGCTCTGCACCGCGCATTTCTTGAGGCAGAAGAGGGTGCCCGGGTGCAGACCACGGGTGAGTGCTCAGGAGCACAGGGGCGTGTGCACGCGGTCACACTCGTTAGAACGCAGATCCGGTCGGTTCCCGCCGCCTCCACCGGAGGTCGCGCGCAGCCCGCAGGAGGCCGAGTGCACCCGGGCGCGCGGGGCGGGAGGGGCGCGCGGGGCGGCCGGAAGCCGCGGGACGAGGGTGGGAGCGGGCGCGTCCCCGGGCGCAGCGCCTGGTGACATCACGCGCTCCGCCCCTCGCCTCCCAACACGCTCAGCTCGCGGCCGGACCCTCCCTCTCCCACCACGTGTCCTCGCGCTCCCTCCCGAGGGGCCGCGCGCTCGGGCCGCCGGAGAGACGGCGGGATGGCGCTGTGACAGCCGGGCCGGAGCTTTCGGCGCCCCCCCGCGTCCCGGCCCGCACCCGAGGTCGGTCCGGAGGTGAGTGCGCGCGGCGGCGCCGAGCGCGCGCATGGGGCGGGGGGCGGGGGCAGGGAGGCGGGGACCCTCCCCGGGCCGGGCGGCGGGGCGGGGGGCCGGGGCTGCAGCTGCACGGCCGCCGCCTTTGTTGCGGGCCGGCGGGAGGCGGGCGGCGCCGGCGCTCGGCAGGTGCGCGGGGCCGGACCCGGCCGGCGGCGCGGGGGCCGCGGAGAAGGGAACTGGGACAAGATGGCTGGAGGGACCCCAGCGGTCCCGGGCGCGGGCGGCGGCCGGCGGCCAGGCCGCGGGCACCCCGCCTCCCACCCCGGACCCGCTGCCCGAGAGCCGGCGGGGAGGCCGCAGTCAAGTTGGGGCCCCGGCTCTCGGGTCTGAAGCCTGTTCCGCGCGCCCCAGACCCCTCCCTGCCGCATTCGCGCGTCCTTTCCGGAAACATGGGAGAAGCCGACTTTGAACTCGAGAGCGGTGTTTTCTCCGGCCGCCGGGGAGGACGCCGCCCCCAAGACGCGCCCTCACGGCGCACCTAGTGACTGCCGGCCCCCAGAGGGCGGGAGCGCGGCCTCCCAGCTCCGCAGAAGAGGGCATTTGTTGTGCCCGGCGACAGCGAGGCAGCTCCCCGGGGCCGGGCGCCAGCCGACTGGCGCACCCTGCCGGGTATCCCGGTGTCACCCGCACTGTGTGTCGCTGGCTCCAGAATGACCATTTTCTGAGTGGCGGCCCTTCTGAGCCAAACCGCCCGCTGGTGCGGGAGCGGCCTGTAGGGGCGACCCGGCCCAGCAGGCGGCCTGTCTGCGCCCCGACACCTTCAGTGATCGGGAGCCAGCCTCCCTCTGGACCGCGGCCAGCTCTGGTGGCGCTGGCTCCGAGCATCCCGCCGTTCCCTGCGCTCTTCCGGGATGTTTACTCCTGCCGGCTGTGCCCGCCGATCTCTGCAGAACCAGCCCGGTCTCCTCCACAGAGCGCTTTTTAAATTTTCCACATATTGATTGTAGAGAGGGAGAGGAAGGGCGAGAGACAGAGCGAAACATCGATTTGTGGTTCCAGCCATTTGTGCTTCCAGTGGCCGAGTTCCCGATGTGCCCGGACTGGGGATGGAACCCACCACCTTGGTGTGCGGGGAGGACACTCGGACCAACCGAGCTGCCCGGCCAGAGCCCCCGGAGAGCTTTTTAAATATTTGAAGGCCGCTACGTAGGTTCCTTGCCTGCAGCCTTTCCTTACACCGCAATTAAAGGTGCCCCCTTCCAGCCTCCTGGCGCCTGCCCGGCTTCCTCCCCGGCCCGACTGCTCCCTGCCTTCGTCCCAGCCCCGCGGAGCCGGAGCTGAGAGGCTGTGTGGGCAGACCCCGGTCCCACCCCTCCGGGCCGGGAGGAGCCCGTGCCGGTCTGATTTCTCCCAACGCACCCTGCTGCTTGCAGACATGGAACCCGCAGCCTTCCCTCTGCACCTCGCCCTGAAAGTGGAGGAAGGGGAGGAAGAGGCTCAGAGCCCGGAACTGGAGGGTGGCCCCACAGACACGCAGAAGGTCCGCATCTGCTCCGAGAGCGCCTGGGTAAGTCCGGGTGTGGGGGGCCGAGCAGCAGGGCCCCGGGCTTGGTGTGAAGCCCTCCCCCCCCCACACACACCCACCCCCCAGGACGGACCCCAGGGAATAAAAATGGCCCGGCCCCGCGTGAGTGTCTGCGTGCCTGAGAAAACCGTGGTGCTGGGGCTTTAAGGGCTGTGTGGGAACCGAGCTGGTTACCTGGGCGGCCCGCCTGCCCGCCCAGGAGGCCAGGCCCAGCCTCTCCTGGACCCTGCGTTCCCTGCGCCCCGCCACGGCCAGCCACGCGGTCGACACCACGGAGCGTGTGTTGACTTACGCTGAAGAAAAGGGGCTCTGACTGTTGTTAGGTGGTGAGGCAGCTGTCTGCCCTGGACGGTGGAGAAAGGCGTCAGGGCGTCACAGCAGGGGACAGGGGTGTGGCTGCACCCGGAGGACAGTAGAGACCAGGGGGGTCTTAGAGCCAGGAGGCAGCGGGGGGGTGGGGGGAGTCGGTGGAGGAAGAAGTGCCTGGGGTGGGGGGTTCTTGCTGAAGGCAGCCCAGGGCTCTCGGGTGTCCAGGGTCGGGTGGGCACCCCACGGCAGGATTCTCGCTGAAGCTGAATAGGTCAGGCTGAGCACAGGAAGGGACCTTGTGGGGAAGGGGGCCAGGGGCCCCCTGACACAAGGCCAGTGAGGAGAGAGCCTGTCACTTCCGATGAGACCGGGCTTCACGGGGCTGGCGTGGGGAGAGCTGGGCTCCCGGCGGGCCTGGGTGGAGGAGGGGTTGGGGTGCAGCAGCTGGGAGTGTGGCGCACCCCCAGACAGGACAGTGGGCCAGAATGTGGGTTCACCCGTAAAAACGTCCGTGCGACGGACAGAGTTCCAATTCGGTGTGACTGTTCACGGTGGACGGTGAACGTTTTCAGTAGCACCAAGCTGGCGTCCCTGTTCCCAGCTTGGTCCTCCTCTGCTTCTGGGCGTCATCGGCACAGCCACCTCCTGTGGGTCCTGTGGCGTCCGTCAGTGGTCAGCGGTCAGAGAGTCGTGGTGTCGCCAGGTCAGCGGCTCCCTTCCTGCCTGAGGGGCAGGGTGCAGGGAGCTGAGCCTTCGCCCCAAGGATACACGTCCTTGCCCCTTGGCCTTAAAACGCCCCCTGAGGTGGACCCTCCCGGGCCGTGCGTTCTGCCACGCGAGCGCCCTGTCCCGACAGCGTGGACTGGGAACGCAGCATTACCCCCAGGCTGCGGTTCGGCGGCCCCACGGCGGAGGCTGCACCTGTGCCTGCCTCTTCCGTGTCCGCTGCCCGCCTGTGTGCGCTCCTCCTGGCTCTGGTCCCCTGCGGCTGGGGACACCCAGGAGGACCAGCGGGGCTCGGAGCAAGACCTCGAGGCTGCAGGAGCCCTGGGCTCTGAGGCCAAATCAGCCTGCCCGGCATGTCTGGGGTTCGGAATGGCGGACCTTGGAGAGAGGAGCAGGAAAGGGGGTGCCCGAGGCTGTCGGGACAGCGAGAAGGGTACGGGGCGAAGACTGCTCCCTGGGGGGGGGGGGGGAATGGCTCAGTGCTGGGTGCTGTTGATGAGACAGGATTTCCCGGGGCGGGGGCGGGGGAGTTGCAGGTCTGGTGAGGGAGACAGGGACACCAGCAGAGGGCGGCCTTTGGGGTGTTGCGCTGGCAGCCGGCTCCGGGGGCAGGGGTCACACTCCGGCAGGGCAGCTCCGGAGGCTTCCTGGAGGAGGCGAGCCTGGGCCTGGTCCCGATTCACCGGCAGCCCTGCCCCCAGCTGCCTCCGCTGCTGGGGACCGCTGCGGTGGTCATGCCTGGGGGAGGGGTAGTGGGGAGTGGAAGAGCCCGTTGGCAGCATCTCCTGGGTAGAGGCCCAGGTGGTTGGGGGGCATCCTCAGTGCCCAGCACAGCCCCCAACAGGGAACCGTCTGGACGGAAATACCAGCTGTGCCCAAGTGCAAGAGCCCTGCTCCAGGGCATGAAAATAGGGGCTCGAGTTCCAGGCCCGCGGGTGGCCCCAGCGCCTCGGTGGAAGCCTCGAGGGCAGTGCTGGGGGCAGCAGGCCTGCGAGCCAGAACCGGACTGGAACCTGAGGTCCAGGCGGGAAGAGGAGTGAGAAGTGGGCGGGGCCGGGCCTCCCGCCTCTCTGCAGCGCCACCCCTGTGCGGCCGGCCCGCCAGGGTGCCTGGGCGCTGGAGGCAATGGCCCTGCGGATGAGCCCTGGGGTGCCGGCTGCTGGGCGGCGGGGCTACAGGAAGAGCGTCTGGCTGGCCTGCGCCCGAGCAGAGGGAGGGGCCCAGGCCAGGAAGGGCAGCCAAGGCGGACCGCGGGCTGGGCCGCCCGGCGTCTGAGCCCTGCCCAGGGCTGCCCTGTCTGCCTGCGTCGCGCTCAGCCAGATAAAAGGCCTCTGCGGAGGGAGGGGCCGGCGCAGCAGGCCTGGCGGGAGCCGGGCTCGGTGACTGTCACCGAGGGCAGCTGTGCGGGGACTGTCGGAGCCGCGCTCTGCGTGCCCCCGGGGCACAACGGGGGCCTGTGCGAAGCTGCTCCGCGGCTCGGCCGCCTCCTCACTGCGCAGGCGCGCGGTGGATGGCGGTCACCCGGCCCAGAGCGCCCTGCGCCCCCGAGTGGACCACCCCTCTGAAACGGCAGGACGGCCAGCTCGGCGTCCTGTGTTATCAGCGAAGGGAAGGGACTATAAAAATAGGTTTGGTGCAGATCTGGAATTTTCTTGGGAGCGCGCAGGCCGCGGGGAGTGGTGGAAAAGCCTGGAAGGGGCGGGGACGTCGGGGGCGGGGCTTCGGGAAACTGCGGGCGGGAGGTCCCGATGGAGGAAGTCTCGGGGCATCGCGAGACCCAGCCGCGTGGCCCTCCGGGAACCTCACACGTAGGGGGGGTTTGCCCACGCTTCTCCGAAGTCCAGGCGCGCTTCCGTGTCACTTAAAGCGTCACCGTCACTTGAGACTAGTGCAGGCGGGCGAGAGAAGGGAGGCTGACAGTGTTTGCTAACAGCCTGTTGAGGTGCGGAGCCCAGGCTCCGCCCCCGGGCGCTGGCGTCCTGGTGGGAGAGGCGGCCGCCGGGTGGCGTTCTCCCGGGTGGGGGAGAGGACGTTCAGTGTGCTAAGTGCCACCCGGAGGTGAGCCAGGGCGTGGCTGGGAACGGGAACCTCCCAGAGTGGGAGACCTGGGGGTGGGCACCGAGGTCGTAGGCCAGGTGGCTGGGGTGCAGCCGGGCTCGCAGGTGGGGGACAGCGGAGGCCTGGCCACCGAGGAGGCCGCTGGGCTCTGCAGGCCTGGGGTCTGGGGGTCCCACAGTGCCCGGCCGGCCCCATGTCTGGGCTGTGTGTCCTTGGACGGAAAGAGGCCCTCTCCGAGCCTGTCTCCTCCCTGACGAATTAACGTGGTCAGGGGGACAGCGAGGGAGGTCCAGGGCTCTCCTGGGGTGCTGCCCGTGTGGCGGGGGTGGGGGGGTGGGGAGGGGATCCGTGGACTTGGGGAGTGTGGAGGAAAGGCCCGTGCGTCTGAGGGACGGGTGCCCGGGGCAGCCATTGGCTGTACACACAGCTGGTGAGACCGTCGTCATTGTCAGCACCTGGGCCCCAGATGCAGCCTGGGCACAGCGTTGGAAGCAGCAATCAAGGGAGCCAGCCTGAAGGAAGGGGCCCAGTGGTTCCTCACCGCCGAATGTGGTGACCTTTGGAGGACTTTTAGTGATCACAGGGAAAAGAACGTTGTTACAAGAAAAGCAAATAGTTGAATAAACAAGAGGAGGTCGGTGGGGGTGGTGTGGCCGCCTTTAGCTGCCAAGTGTCCCTCCCCGCTGGGGGACCGGAGGGACAGTCCTCTGTCCTCAGGGCTTCTGTGCCCGGGTCCCGTCTGATGAGTGTGCTCTGGAATGTTCTTACACACACAACTCTTTGTCCTCCTGCTCGTGCGCCTGGCACGGGCCGGTCGCCCCGTGGTGGCTGGCTCCTCGCTGGCTGCTGTGGGTTCGGGGTCCGACATGAGGGCCGGTGGGAAATGCAGACCAGTGCCCGGGAACCTCTGCGGCCCAGGCGGGACAGGGACTTACTGAGCTTACACCAAACCCAGCCCTGTCCGAGGGCTGAGGATAGTGACCAAGGGAGTGAGTGGGTTGGGATGTGGGGGTGTGGGGCCCGCTCTGGGGGTGGGGAGCTGGGTGTGTCCGTGTCTGGCTCTGGAGTGAGGCAGGGTTACCAGTCTCTGGTGTGTGTGTGGGGGGGGGGGCGTCCCCGGCCTGGAACTCGGTGACCGGGGGCTCCTCCTCCAGGTGCAGCCAGTGGGGGCGGTGGGCCCGCAGGGCACAGGGACCTGGGCTGGGTCCCCCTCCGCCTGCTGCGGCCTCACAGATGATGCCCCTCCCACGGAGGGGGCAAGGCCCCTCCCACGGAGACGGAGGTGTGGGCCACGCACGTCCCTGGGAGCCCCTGAGCAAGGCCCGCTCCATCCCAGGTGCCCGCCCTCTTCGACGAGGTGGCCATCTACTTCTCCGACGAGGAGTGGGAGGTGCTGACCGAGCCGCAGAAGGCGCTGTACCGGGAGGTCATGAGGATGAACTACGAGACCGTGCTGTCCCTGGGTGAGGCTTCCTGTCCCCTGTCTCTTGGAGGCTCTGGGCCCGGAGAACGGCCGCCGTGCCCCCGGGGTGGTGGAACCCAGCTCCCTGCCTCCTGACCTTGGCCTCTGTGCCCACGTAACTCCCCGTGTCGCACTCAGGCAGGGGTGGGACTCAGGCAGGGGTGTGAGTATTGTGTCCCTCTCCTCGGTGACCCGTGCTGCTCTCAGGACGGACAGTCCTCATGCAACCCGGATGTCCCCATAAAAAAAACAAAACCCAGACGTCACCATTCCTGCCAGCCTCAGGAGCTCGGGGACACGCCCCAGGGAGCCTTGCCCGCTCCCAGCCTGGATGGCCAGGCTGCCAGAATGTCACTGCAGGGATCTCGCCGTGGGAAGGTTCACTAGATCGCCGGCTGCTAAAGGCCACTATTTTTGTGGCCACCAGGTCTGGCCCTCGTTAGCGGAGAGCCGTGAACTCCTTGGAGAGGCCTGTTGCCCATCAGACTTTTCCCCTGAGGGTCCCAAGCCCCTTTCCCCGTCTTCCGCACATCTCCACAGTGAGAGGACTGGGGTGGGGGGGACCCTAAAGCACCGGCTTTGGCGGCCCCCGGAACCTGTGTCACTTCTCTGGACAGAATTCCCGTTCCCAAAGCCAGACATGATCTCCCGGCTGGATGGGGAGGCGGAGTCTCAGAGCCCGGACGCTTGGCAGCTCCAGGGAGGAAGCTTTGCAGGTACGGCCACGAAGCCGGTCCAGCGCCCGTCACGCACGGGACGGGGGCTTCACCAGGCAGGGGTTTAAGTTTCCACGTTTGTTCTGGGGGGCCTGTGAGAGGGAGGCAGGGCAGCGAATCTAAAAACCTCCTCGCCAGTGCTGTGTGGCCTCAGGCAACTGCCTTGACCCCTCTGAGCCTCCCTGTCTTCCTCTGTCCCCTGTGGGTAAGACGTGTCAGTGTGAGCTCGAGGAAGCCGACAGAAGCTGGTGAGGCATCGGGCCCAGCCCACGCCCGTCCGGCTTCGCTCGCCTTCCCTCTGGGGGAACAGTTGCAGGTGCCACGTGGCACTGATTCTCGGACACATGTCCCCGCCACGTCCCTGAAATTGAGAACGCCTCTTAAACTTAGGGCGCATTTCACAGCTGGTGACGTCTTAGTTTGGGTGAGAAGTGGCCGTTTCCCCGAGTTGTCACCAGTCTCTGTGACCCCTCCCCGCTGTAAACGCACAGTGAAACCCGGTTCTCGCGCGCACTGGTGTGCCAGAACCGCTCCTCTGCCTGGGGAGCTGCACCTGCTGGGCCAGGTCTCTGCTCTGTCCTTGCTCCAAGGGACGTGGCTCAGCCCACGGCACAGCCACATTCTGTCCTGTGACGGAGGCGTGGGTTATGTTTCGCTGCTCGTCCACGTAAGAGTTACTGTGACCCAGACGTGGCCCGAGCTCGTACCTGGGCTGGGTCCCCAGCTCTGCCTCCTTCTGGTGCAGCTCCCACGATGCCCTTCACTTCCATCGCCTCCTCCACACAGTGGGGGGTGGTGACCCGCAAGGCAGTGGCATCCGTCCCTTTCGTGACGACCCCGGGGGACCTCCGGTGAGGGCGTTCTTGGCAGTCCCACGACAGAGTCGGGGAGCGGGCCACACGTCACTGTGCTCACCGGCCCCTCCCCGCCTGTCTCCCAGAACACGAGGAAGCGGACGTCAAGCCTCCGGACTGGGCCGGCCCCGTGCACACTGTGGCCCCGTTCCCGCCACCGCCGCCACAGCCCCTGGACGGCTTCGGGCTCCGCCTGCCCCGGGACATCGCCGACCTGCCCGAGTGGGGCGAGGGGTACCCCTTCTACATGGCCGTGGGCTTCCCGGGGTACGACCTCTCGGCCGACGACCTGGCCGCCAGGTTCCAGTTCAGCCGGGGCGTGCGCCGCAGCTACGACGCGGGCTTCAAGCTGATGGTGGTGGAGTTCGCCGAGGGCACCAACAACTGCCAGGCGGCCAAGCAGTTCGGCGTGCTGGAGAAGAACGTGCGCGACTGGCGCAAGGTGAAGCCGCAGCTGCAGAGCGCGCACGCCATGCGGCGGGCCTTCCGGGGCCCCAAGAACGGCCGCTTCGCCCTGGTGGACCAGCGCGTGGCCGAGTACGTGCGCTACATGCAGGCCAAGGGGGACCCCATCACCAGGGAGGCCATGCAGCTGAAGGCCCTGGAGATCGCCCAGGAGATGAACATCCCCGAGAAGGGCTTCAAGGCCAGCCTGGGCTGGTGCCGCCGGATGATGCGGCGGTACGACCTGTCGCTGCGGCACAAGGTGCCGGTGCCCCAGCAGCTGCCCGAGGACCTGACCGAGAAGCTGGTCACCTACCAGCGCAGCGTGCTGGCGCTGCGCCGGGCGCACGACTACCAGGTGGCCCAGATGGGGAACGCGGACGAGACGCCCATCTGCCTGGAGGTGCCGTCCAGGGTCACCGTGGACAACCAGGGGGAGAAGCCCGTGCTGGTGAAGACGCCGGGCCGCGAGAAGCTGAAGATCACCGCCATGCTGGGCGTCCTGGCGGACGGCCGGAAGCTGCCGCCCTACATCATCCTGAGGGGCACGTACATCCCGCCGGGGAAGTTCCCCAGCGGCATGGAGATCCGCTGCCACCGCTACGGCTGGATGACGGAGGACCTCATGCAGGACTGGCTGGAGGTGGTGTGGCGGCGGCGCACGGGCGCTGTGCCCAAGCAGCGCGGCATGCTGATCCTGAACGGCTTCCGGGGCCACGCCACCGACTCGGTGAAGAGCTCCATGGAGAGCATGGACACCGACATGGTCATCATCCCGGGGGGCCTGACCTCGCAGCTGCAGGTGCTGGACGTGGTGGTGTACAAGCCGCTCAACGACAGCGTGCGCGCGCAGTACTCCAACTGGCTGCTGGCGGGCAACCTGGCGCTCAGCCCCACGGGCAACGCCAAGAAGCCGCCCCTCGGCCTCTTCCTGGAGTGGGTCATGGTGGCGTGGAACAGCATCTCCAGCGAGGCCATCGTCCAGGGCTTCAGGAAGTGCCACATCTCCAGCAAGCTGGAGGAGGAGGAGGACGTCCTGTGGGAGATCGAGGGCGAGCTGCCGGGCGGCGGGGAGGTGCCGGCGGAGGGCAGAGCCGAGAGCCGCTGAGCGCCCGCGCGGCCGAGGTAAGCGTCGGGGGCAGGTGGGCGGTGCCCCGAGGGCGCCCTGTTGTGTTCCGCAGGCGGCGGTGACAGGCGGTCGGCGTCGGCTCCTTCCTGGGAAGCTCCTGGGTGTGTGCTCTGCTCCGTGGCCCGGCCCCGGGGCACCCGTGCACATTCATGGAACACCAGCAAGGGGTCCGCGGCCAGAAGGCGCTCGGTCTGCCTGCTGGGCCAACGAGGTGTTGTGGGAAGAACCCACGTTTGTTCCCGTTGCAAGTCGGGGTGATCCTCCTGGAGCAGACGCACTGTCGGACCCTGAGCTCAGGGCTCGCTCCTCCTGGGGGGCTCACTTCTCCTGGGGGGTCTCGCTGACGCTGGCTTTTCCCAGTGTTTTAACGCTATGTGGTGCTCTCCATCATGACCTTCTCGGGCACTCAGCGGTGAGCATGATTGCTTGCAGCCCATGGTTGTCTGAAGGAAGGCATTTCTAAATTGCATCTTTGGGCCAGAGTAACAGCAACAGAGGGCGCGCGTCTAGGACTGGCGGACAGAGGGCGGGGGGTGGGGGCTGGCCTGCGGGGCCGGAGTCGAGTCAGGAAGGGAGACGGCTGAGACGGCTGAAAGGGCAGGGGGGTCGGGGTTCTCCCAGGGAGGACAGCGGTCCCCCCCACCCCCGTACCTTGAGCAAGAACGGCCCGGACAGCGGGAGACACGGCCAGAAAGAGCAGGAGACTCACGTCCCGCTCTGGTCCTCATCCCTCCAAACAGGGTGTGTTTGGCAGGGAGGGGCCGCTCCTCCGAGGACCGGGGGCCGGGGGCTGCCTCGAGTCACCTTCCTGTTAAAGTGTGAGCCGGTGTCCCGTCTCCCGACCTCTCTCTGAAGGACACACTGAGCGAAGTCTTGCCACCCCCACACGCTGTCCAGGGGGCCCCCAAGTCACGTCGAGCTCACGTTGCTGGGCCCCGTGCCACTGGGGATCCCTAGACGGGCAGAGGGCCAAGGAGTCCTTACCGGGACAGTAGAAATCAGCAAACTGCTTGTTTTTTGCTCCCTGCCCTTTGCCCCCTGCCCTTTGCCCCCTGGATTCGGCCTCCCTTCTCTCTCAGCACGCACTGCCGCTGTCAGGGCTCAGACTGTGACTTCCAGTGAGTGTGTTCCCTTTCTCACGTTACCTTTTGTCTCCCCTTGTTAGATACCATTTTTGTGCATTTTTACTGTCCAGGCTCACTGCCGCCTGTCGAAGGACTGGGTCAGACACGGCTTAGTGGGGGAGGGGGGCAGAGCGGTGTGTAGCTGCCCCGGTGCACGGAGGCCCCGACGGATGTCGGCCACCCGGCGCTCTGGGCAGCTGACCCTCTCCGAGCCGAGGGGTCAGAGCGCGGTACACAGGGCCTCCCGGGGACCCAGGAGACCGGTGGGCGTCGGACAGCCCCTTCTCATCACTGGAAATTGGAGGGATGGGAAAAGGACGCCTGTGGAAGGGCAGACGCGGTCCACAGTGCTCGGTTCGTTCACACCTGAGTTCTCTCTGTCTTCCAGCACATGCCGCTGTGTTTGCGACGGTGGGGGGGGGAAGCCCACGAGAAGACTGCAGACGACCCGGTGCACCGGCGGCGGCCGGTCTGGACGGCACGTCGCCCCTGACCCCCCCCCGGGCGTCCCGCCCCACCCCCGTGGGCGGCCGTGCGTCCAGCACCCTTCACTTCGCCCGAGACGTGCTTAGGAAAGACACTGCTCCTGCCCCATTCCTCGTGGCGGCGACGCTAGGGTCCGCCGGGAGACACCTGTACATACGGTGACGGAGGTTATTTCCTGGAGAAGAGGCCGTTCCTTCCACAGCAACAAAGAGCTCGTCGAAAGAGCACGCCACGCCACGCCAGCGGCACGCTTTCCGGGGAGGAAGCCTCACATCGTGGTTTTCTTCTGCCTTTAAAACTGCTTCCAGGGCCAGAGCCGGCCTGTCCCCGGCGAGGCAGGACTGCAGAGATGGCCACGCCGGGACCTGGGACCCGTGCTGTGTGCACGTCCCCCGCTCCCTCTTTTAGAGAAAGGAGGTGCTGGGGACCCCGGAATCCAGACATCCCGGCCGGGGACCAGCTGGGGGCTTTTCTGCAGATGAGCTAGGTTCGTGGGCAAGACACAGGCGAGTGGACGTGGTGCCGTTGTATTTATCTTCCCGATCAGGTTGGCAGCTAGACTTTTTCCGGGCCTCGTTGAACGGCCCCGGTTTCTGTTACGATTCTGTTCGACGGCCGGGCAGCCCCTGGCACGCGGGTGCCGCTGTTTCTCAGAGGTCAAGTGTGAGTGGTCCGCCGTCCGCATGGCACCAGCTTCCTCGCCGCCTGCGGTTTGTTTTCTTCGCTCCTTTAGTGTTTTTATCACGAGGGCGGGGGGAGGGGGTTTGGGTCTTTAGCCACAGCTGTTTCGAGCCCCGAACCTGCCACCCTCAGGACAGGCGGGAGGCCTCTCTGAGCTCTTACACTGTAGCGGTCCGCCTTCCCCTGTGGACCGTGGACCGAGTGTCGTGAAAACATTCCTTCAAAGCTACCAGCGCTGCAGAAGGCAGGCCAGGACCCCCCGGACAAAGCCATCGCTAGGAACGCCACCCCAGTGCCAGCTCTGGGGACGGCCTCCGCTGTCCTGCCCGCGCACTCTGCCCGTGCGTGTGTGCGGCGCGGTTCTCGGCATCTGACACACCTATCTCTACTCAGGTACTCGTTTTCCTATCGGCAAAACACCTCTCTCCTTTTTTAAAACCGGTGTTCCTCCACACGGGGGAGTGTCACTTAGTGTCTGGGATCGGAGTGACTTCCCGTGTCTGAACTGTTTCCCAAACTGGACCGCGTGCTTCATCCTCTCGAGTGGCTTCGAAACCCAGCTACTTGGCATTCCAGGAGTTTCCATTCCCTCCGGTTCCACTTAAGTTATCCTCCATGTTCCTGGCTGCTGCCCCTACTGCTGTCCTGTTTGACTTGCTTTGGGAGCGTGAAGGACTCTGGGAGACCGGATGCTGGGCGCCCGCCCCTGGAGCCGCGGGGTCTGGCAGAGACGAGTGGCTGGTGGGTTCGGCTCCTGACACATTCCGCCAACACCTCGAGTCCCGGCGGCCGCCAGCAGGGGGCGCTGTGCGGGCTGCCCGGCGCCGGGACGCCCCTGGGGAGGCGGCTCTGCTCTCCGGCTCCCTAGGCGCCCGCTGCCACTGACTCCGTTCCGACCTCTGCCTGGTGGCCCCGGACCGACACTAGCACACGTGGAGACGTAGCCGCACTCCCCAGTAGGTAGGCGCTGACCCCGACAATAAACTTGGATAAACGAGAGCATGGGCTGTGGCGCTTTTCTTACCACTTACCTGCTCGGATGGGGAAAAGTCACACGTCAGACCACCCTGGTCCCCTCACTGTCCGTGGTACCAGCACGTGACCCCCTGGGGGCAGAAAGCATCTGCTGGGGGTGGGGGGACTCTGGGGGTGGGGGGAGAAAGGCTTGTCCCTCCCTGGGTCACGGCTGGGCGGCCCGGGAGCGGCGCGTTCCCAGAATCACGCGAAGGGCACCCGCAAAGGCGCGGTAACGCTGAGTGAGCGAGCGAGCGAGAGGTTTCTAGCACACCGACAGACAGAAGACTTGGAAACCCACTCCGCACGTTTCTTCAGGGAGGAAAGCGTGACGTGCCGCCCTCTGTGTGCCCTCCCACGCCGCGTGTGCAGTGACACGAGCCCCTGACAGGTCACTGTGCCCGTAGAGCCAGCAGGCAGTGGCCTGCGTTCAGAGTGGCCTCGACAAGACGTCCCCCTTTATGAGCCACCAGGATGAAGTTCCCATCCGACGTGTCGGCCCCAGCACCTGCTTACCTCCTGGAGGCTGTCTGGTCAGGGGTCCGAGCCGAGACGGGACAGGCCTTGGCCCCAGAGGACAGGGACCCCTGCCGCAGGTCACCATGAAGTCCCACCAGCCACTGAGGCGGCAGGGAGCAGGTCAGGAGGATGGAGCCTGGTTGGCAGCAGCCGTGGGTGGTCGGGTGTCAGGAAGGTGCTGAGCCAGCGCTTGGGGCACCTGTGACACGGCAGGTGGGCCCCTGAGCACCTGGTTTTGCACAGCAAACCTGCAGGTCCGACACTGCGTGCGGTTCCTGGCTGAAACAATCAGCCTGATTCTGGCTGGGGCTACCTGGGGCCTCTCGGCATTGCTGCTGGTCGGAGTGTGTGCTGCATGGTGCTCTGTGCGGAGTCCTCAGCTGGCCCAGGGCCAGTGGTGGGGCCAGCGCCAGCTAGGACTGGAATGGGTGCCCGAGCCTCTCAGGGGCTCTCCAGAAACCGTCCCACGTGTCACACTCCCTACCTCCCTGCCCTCGGAGTGTGGCCCCAAACGGGAGGAGAAGGGAGTCCACTGGGGTCCTGTGGACCCTCAGATGCAGGTCGAGTGCTAGAGAGGAACCTCCCTGTTAGCATGGGGGTGGAGCCCGCCCTGGTGACCCCCACAGCCTCTGCACCCGGGACGTGAACTGTCTCACACACTTAGCCGCGAGGCCTGGGGGTGAGTCATCCAAACAGAACCCCCCAGTCTGGTGCGATGCGGATTCAGCCCCCCCCTCCCCCCTGAACCCTCACTGCTGGGGCATCACCACCTCGAGGTCTAAGGGCCTTTCAGACTTGGGCCAGCCGCCAGCGGGAACCCGGCGGTCTGCCTTCCCCTCCCCAGTCTGCCGTGGTTCACAGAGCGCAGGAGAGGTGGCCTGCCTCGGCTGGAAACTACTTTTTCATCGTCCTCGTCTAGAACGTTCTTTTGACGTGTCCTGCTGAAGTCTGGTTGCACAGGGCTTTCCAGGTGTCTGTAGACGGCAACACCCCTTATCTGCTTAGTAAACAGTTTTCTCCCAAAAGGTTTATTTGTCACATTTAAGGTACAGAATCAAATACTCAGATCCAGACACGGACCCGTTTGGACCTATGTACACGCACACCAATAACCCACAGAGAGTCCCATTCTGACGCGGCCGACCCCTGACCAGCGCGGTGGGAACCGTGGCTGCGCGCAGGCGCGCGCGCTCCCGCGAAATGCCGCGGGCGCATGCACTCGCAACTGCAGACGACCAACCGCAGCTGGGAGTCCAGACGCTTCCACGCCGTGTCACGTCGGGGACTGGGGCACCCGCGGATGTGGGATCAGTGGGGGGTCCCGGACAGCTCAGTGTCGGGGAGTCACAAATTACAGGCGAATTTGTGGCTGCGTCGGGGGTCGCGCCCCTCACGCCTGCATTGTCCAGGGCCGACCGCACGTCCGGCAGCCCTCTTGAGGAAAAAGCCACGCGTGCGTGGAAAACAGACTGGGTCCTCAGCGACACGGCCAAGTGCGAGTCCTTTTCCCTTTACCGTCTGAGCGGGTAGAGACACGTTTCATAGGAACAGGGGGACGACCGCGTAGGACTCAGCACGCCCACGTGGAGCACGGGAAACATTCTGCGGGAACGATGAACAGGCGGACCCGTCCATCACAGTCTTCGGGCACATGGACCACGGGAAGGAAACGCGAGTCAGGAGAAGGCAGTTCATGGGGTCGTCCCAGGGCGGCGCCTGCCTGGCACCTGGGGCCGAGTGAGCGCCCCCTGCAGGCTCTGCTGGGGACTCGTGCGCACAGATGTGGTCCCCGCGCAGGCAGACTCGTAGCGACCGCTTCACGGCTGCAACGCAACGCATACTTCACGCCACGTCTCTGTACAAAAAGTCCTGTTCGCACGTCCCCGTCAGTCTCGGAGTGCGGACGGGCCGCGAAACCGCCCATTCTCAGTCACCGGTGCAGGTGGGGGCGCTCCTGCCGGTGGGCGGGGCATGCCCGTGGGTGGGTGGGGCTCAGCAGAGCAGCAGCCCCTCCTTGGCCGCCAGGCGCTGCCTGTGCACGCGGTCCTGCTGCAGCTCCTCGTGGTTCGGATGCCAGAGCTTCGTGATGACCCTCTCGATGTTGAGGGCGTACACGGTGTGCGTGGGGATGACCTCCCGGTGCACCTGGGGCAGACACGAGCACCCTCAGTCACACTTCGAGAGCCACAGACCACGCCCACAGAAAACACTAACCCCGTGACCTTGGAGCCAGCACCCAGCGAATCCCAACCCAGCTACCGAGAACCCAGGAAACACGCAGGTTCGGAAACGGGAATGTGGGGGCAATGGTGCTTTTTTCCTTTTCCTTTTCTCGCTGGGAGGTGGGGGGCGCCGGCGGGGGGGGGGGAGTGGTGGGGATTAGAAGGCACCCCTGGGCCCAGGGTTTGAGCGAGTCAGGATGAGCGGCTTGCACAGCCAACAGTCCAAAACGGAAAACAAAAGGCCAGGAAGCGGGGGCCGGCTCCGGGAGGAGCCGAGAGTTACCTGCAAAGCTTCGAAAAGGTCGTACATGTTCACCGGAGGCAGGGACGCGGGGAGGGTGTCCCCCGAGCAGGCCAGCAGCAGCGCAGCCTGCTGCTCCGCGTCGTCGGGGTGCGGGTGGGAGGCTGGGTTCTGGCCGGCACAAGGAGCGGAGAAGGCTGGGGGGCTGAGCACAGGGCGTTTCAGAAACAGTCCCGCGAGCTCGGAGGAGACACCCCAATAAAAGGACGGGGAGACGGGGGCTCACTCGCTAACACGCCCTTCCCGGGAAGCAGGGACCAAGTCATTCTTTAGCCGGTACGGAAAGGGCGAGTCTGGGGTTTTCATTTTTAAAGGCAGCCCGTCCACCAGGCGGAAGAGAAAACGTGGAGGACTGCTGACCCCCCTCCCTCCGCCACGTGAAAGCATTTACCACGCTCCGCACGTGGAGCCAGACCCGCCCCGAACTGCTTCTGCCTGGACAAACGCAATGGGCCTTAATTCCAGGCAACCGCAGGCAGCGGCGCGGCGGAAGGTGGCGGCTCCTGAGCCGGCTCGCTCACGGAGAAGCCGCCGGAAGCCACGCCTCCTCCAGGAGGCCGCAGGCACAAATGCAGGGTTGGGGGAGGAACCCGGGTCTGGCCAGTTCCCCAAACAGGCCCCGGACACACTGGGCAGGGAGGCGGCCCGGTTCCCGCGCCTTCACACGGGACAGAACCTGCAGGACCGAGAGGGCCACGGCGCAGGTGCGGCCACGCTGAGGAGGGGTGCACCTGGGTGCCCAGACGCGGCAGGTGGGGGACACTGCCCCCGGATTTCACCCCCACAGGGGGCCCCCTTTCTTGGTTCACTGTTCTCTGCAAGAACGACGCATGAACGAGAAGAAATGCTCCAGAGACAGGCCCGCAGGAGACGGAGAATCCAAGTCGTCACCTGTGCAGCCTGCTCCAGGAGCCCCGCCCCGCCTGCCCCGGGGCGCCAACCCGTCCCTCCGCCCACTGCTCAGCCTCCCAGGCCCTGCCTGTTACTCCTCACCAGCAGCGCCCCCGCACTGTCTCGTGGACCCTGTCTCCCTGTCCCCGTAACCAGATGCACCTAGTCCAGCACGTGGGGAAGTGCAGTCACTTCGGCTACCGCGAGCAAACTCCTGTTACTTTTCTTTCCCAAATGCTAAACTTTGGACAAAGTATTCTGGGGAGCAGCGGGGTGGACGCAGGGATGCAGGTGTCCCGGGTCCTCTTAGACAGGGGTGTCTCGGGGCGCCAGGGAGGCCGGGGGCGCCTGGGAGGCCTGGGGGCCCGGACCTGCACTGCAGCTGCCAGGCGCCAGGTGGCGCCCAGCTCAGGCCACTCCTCCGAGCTTCCGCCCCTCCCACCGAGAAACCCCGCCCCCACTTCCCACGGAGAGCAGGCCCCCTCCACCACCAGACGGGGGCTGCCCTGCAGGAGCCTCAGAAAGTGGGGGGCCCTGGCTTAAACACGTGCAGCAGCCAAACTGCAGCTTTACTTCCAACTGAGGGGCACCATAACCCACCAGCGACGGCTCTAAGCAGCGGCCCAGGACAGCACAATGCCCTCGGGCCCGGGTCCCCCAGGCTCCCCGAATCCACAGCCCCTCGCACCTTTCTATCAGGCTGTTGTACACCACGACGCTGTTCTTCAGGTAGGGCTGCGGGCTCACGTTGCTGCCGAAGGCGTACTTGAAGTGGCCGTCCCGCAGCCGGTAGGCCTTCCTTCTCGACACAACGGAGGCCAGTATGTCTTTCAGGTGGTTCTGCAGGAATAAGGAAGGAAACATGGCACGAAGTCCCGCTTTAAAACAAACCCTAACCCTTCCACTAACCCACTCACGGCCCCCAGCATCTGGTGGCTGGAGATGGGGGCAGGCTGGCGTCGCTGGGACCACGGGAAGGTCCCCGGGGAGCCAGAGCCAGACCCACGAGCGGGTGCTGAGGGGAGCGAGGCCGCTGCTCCCATCTGCTCTGTTTACGATGAGCCTGTTCTTAGGACATTTATTTTAAACGGTTTCACGTCTCTAAATTGGCTCCTCCCTCTCAAAAATGATGTTCAGATAGCTTGGAATAAAAGCATAAAAACAGGCGAATAACTTTCTAAACAAGGGGCAGCCCACCTTGGAACTCGCTGTAACGTGGGACAGAAAGCTGCAGGATCGGGGGTTTCTTGGCTGTGGTGCCCGGCCCGCTGAGCCCTCGGGGGGGGGGGGGGGGGGGATGGGGGCGCTCTCAGAAGCCCCGCGAACTAAGGACTTGCAGGACAGAAACCACACACCAGGCAGTGGGCAGCTCTCCTGCGTGGAGGCAGCCAAGCACGTCAAGGCGGGCTGGCGACGGGGCGGCAGACTCAGGCCCAGCCGCTGTCGGCCCGGGACCAGGAAGGGCGCCCCCCCACCCCCAGGATGTCACGGCGCGCCGCAGCGTGTGGCTTCCACACGCAGAAGCCACGTGAAGCTTATAGCTCAGGATCGCTGAGGTGCAGCTGAGGGGAGGGGACCCCGTGACCCTGGAGCGCCTGTGCCCGCGGACCCCCACGGGCGTTCTGTCCAACGACTAAGTGGGAACGCTGAGCGGCGACCGCGAGGGTGCCAAGCCGAGGGCTCACCGCGCAGACACCCAGTCTGCGGCTCTCCACGTGCCGGGGCGCGGCTGCACCCCGAGATGGTTGTCATCCTTAGGAGCCTCGATCTCGGTTTCTGCCCTGGGTGACAAGGCCCACGTCGGACCGAACCTAAGTGACCCCCTGAAGGCGCCCTCTGCTTAAGCGAAGGCACTGGTTCGGAATGGGCTGCGTCTCCCCCTCCGAAGAACCGAGGGGAGGGACGTCCACTCGGAGGCCGGAGGAGCTTCCGGGGTCTTTTCTTCCAGCAGCCACGTCCGGCCCCACCCACGCAAGCTCGCCACGCCCACCCCGCGCCAGCGCCCCGCCCCCGCGCACCGACCTCCACGGCGTAGACCACGGCCGACACGGCCTCCTCGGTGACGTTGTCCAGGCCGTGCTCGTAGGCCGTGACGATCATCCGGCCCTCCAGCTGGCCCCGCGTGGGCAGCATCATGGTGTGGGAGCAGAGCTTCAGGTCGTCGTCATCTTGGGGGTCCTTCGCCACAAACTGCTGGGCCCCCGAGAGGGGGTTCTGAGGCTGGAACCTGTGCTGAGAGAGGCGGGGTTTCAGGGTCACCCATCAGGGTGGCGGGGTGCGCCGGGCTCCGTGGGCCCTGGGCTCGTGCCGCCGAGGCCACGCGGCGGGGGTTTGAAAAACAAGAAAGCGGTGACGTGCGCAGGGTCAGCGAGTCACACGTGTCCCCGGGGGACAATGGAGACATGTTTTAGGCAGTGGTGACAGTGTTCTGACATCCTAACCTTTGGCATCTCCGTGATCACAGAAGAGATGGTTCTGTGCTAAAAGTAACCACGAGAGCGGAGGAGAAAGTCGAAAACTGTTTCCAAACACGCCGGAGCATGTTGCGCACACCTCAGGGAGGCGGGTGGTTCTGAGCGTGCCATCAGCCCTTCCGTGCAGCCCCGAGACGGCCTGGTGCACCCGACCGCCGAGGCGCCCGGCCCACGCCCGGCCCACGCCCAGCGGTGGCGGCTGAGCTGCCATTACCTCCTACCTGCAGTTCTCAGCACAGGTCTCCTTCCGAGGCGTCCGCGCACTGATTTATAAAACCCTTTTCCGCTGTCTTTTCCTGCTCATGAAACCTCTGCCTCCCCCTGGGAGCCTGACAGGGCCCGGTTCTGTCTCCCGCCGCCAGGGGGAGCCCCTCTCGCTGAGGCCCAGCCCTGCGCACTCTGCAGCGGGTATGTTTGAGGTCTGCGTTATTATAAAAGCAACGCCTGTGCGTTTTTCCCTTTTCCAGGTAAAAAAACTGCATTTTTACAAAAAACACGTCTGCTTGGACCAAGGAGGCCTCTCTGGGGGACCAGTGGCCACCAGCTTGAATATTAATCATATAAAACACAGCAAAGGCAGACATAAATGTTCGTTGCTGCTAGTCCAGAAAGCGAGCGATGCCCAAAGGCTATAAAAGGGTATTTTGGGGAAACTTTGTTCCCCAGGTAGAAACTTCTACCCAGAAAAGTAAGTCAGCCTGAGACGTGCACAGATTTTACAGCCACGTGCCTCTGAGGCTTCTCCACTGAGCCCGAAGGCTCGGCCCCCCCAGGCGTGCAGGGGACAGCAGGTCCCCCAGCCCTGAGGACAGAAGTCACTCCAGAAAAATATTTTGGGGGAGAAAGAACAGAGGCACAGCCGCTGAATCATTGCAAAATTATTAGGTACTGATGATAATATTAACATTTATGCAATAAAAAAACATAGCATTATAACAATTCAGGCACTGCGCCGGCTTCCCAGACAGTAACACCTTCCCCCCAACAGGGTGCCCCCCCCTTTTCTCCCCGACTCTATGACCGGTAACCTCACAGCGATTTGAACATGCAAAGCAGCCTTTACCAAGGTCTGCCGAAGAGCAACCTACATCAAATTTCTGGCGAACAGACGACAGCTTCTTCCTCCCCTTCGGCTTCCCGGGCTTGGCTGCGGGGGTGCCAGGCCAGGGCAGAGAGCCGGCCCCCTCTGGGGGACAGAAAACAGTGTGAGACAGCGCACAGGCCACCGGGCCCCGCGTCGGCTGTGTGCCTTTAGGGCTCTAAAGAGTGTGGCATGCTCGAGTAGCATAAATAAATACTAGACACTTAAATTCCGACCTCCCCTGCTTCTCCCGACCACGTCTATTCCCTCCCTCCACGGTGTCCCCCAGCTGTAAGCAAAGCGGCTCTTTCCGGAACACAGGTCCGTGGCCCACGCATCCTAGTTCAGGATGGTGCGCCGGGCGCACCGCCCTCCGCTGTGCTCAGGACCCTGCTGGAGATGACGGAGGGGAAAGTGAGGGCTGCGCCCGGCAGCGGTGACGGGGACAGTGAGGGGCGGACTGGACAGGCCCCGCTGTGTATTCCAGGATGGGCTGGACAGGTGCCGACAGAGCAGACACGGGCCGGCCACGACCCGGGCTGGAGAACCGAGAAATGGGTCTAGTGGTGGGCTGGCCCGGGAGGCGGGGGAGCCCACCCGCCTAGGGGAGACCCAGGGGGACATGGTTCGGAGAAGGTTAGAGTCATGGGCACAGGGAGGGCTCTATAAACACGCCCCTTCTCCTCCCCCCTCCCAGGACGGGCTCAGCACAAAGCAGATGGGCAGGGTGGCCTATTCAGCGGCCACTGACCCAGCAGGCTGCCATCTGTGACCTCGGGTAGTCCACTGGCCATGAGGCCAGGCCTGCTCCCTGCCGCCCGAGAGTGTGTGGACTGTGGTTCAAGGGACCACGAGCTGGGTCTCACTGAGGCGGCCGGGCTACGGGCTAGCATTCGAGGAGCCCCAGTTTAACAGCCGTCCTCCTGCCACCCCCCAAGGAGAATGTCACTCTTCACTGTGAACCCCCAGACTCCTGACAGGAACCCGTAGCACCTTAAGAAAGACCAAGCTAAGCAAGCGAAGACTGAGGTCCCAGAGATAAAGAATCGGGCCCCAGAGGGGACCCAAACTGTTCCTAGCTGCCGTCCTCGGCCGGCGGAGGCGGCGATCCTGTGGGAGCCCCGAAGCAGAGGGCGCCGGCACAGGAAGGCGGGACGGGGGAGCCGAGGAAGCCTCAGGAAACACAGGGCGGTGCGACAGGGAAAGGCGGGCAGCTGCGAGTAGGCAGAACCCACGAGCGCATCCTTGTATTGTTATTGGCCGATGGCGTTATTTTCCCCGGGGACAGCCGTCACCCGCTGTGTGAGGAGCCGGAGAGGGCCCCAGAACAGAACAACGGCAGGAGGTGTCTTTGAGAACAGGCGCAGGGTGGGAAGCTTTTCTCTGTGAGACCTTCTATGCTGTCCTTTTTAACCCTGAACACACAGTTTAGTGTTAACGGAGGAAAAAATCAAAGTAATACAAGCTCATTATAGTTCACTGGAAAAAAATACCCCCCAAAATATTTTTAAGAGAGAAAAAAAACCCCACCCATCATCCTAGCAAAATATTGTTTCCATTTTGATGTTTTCAGAACGATGAGATTTTTAAAAAACACTCCAAGTTCCCCAGTTTTCTCCGTGGGAAGTCAGGTCCTCCCGCCCACCACCACAGGGGTCTCCGGCACCCAGACCCCCGGGGGAGGTCTGCCAGCCTTAGAGGGTTTCCCACAGAGACCTCCGAGGGAGGAATGGAGCTGGCCCTCAGGGGATGCTGCGGTCCTGTGGCCAGCCACGTGGGTGAGGACTAGGGGTGACAGCAGCAGGCGGCAGCTGGGCTGCAGTTGGGAGCCTGCCCTGGGGCCTGCTGGACGGAGGGGCCTCGGGTGCTTATGTTCTTCCGCTTTTTCTTCTCTGCGGTCTGTTCCCTACTCCACAAAGAGGACCGTCCCTCCCTGGAAAGGCTGGGTGAGGACCGGTGTGACATGCGTGAGGTGTCCAGTCACTCAGTAAATATTATTATTAAAATCACCTTTCCTGCCCGGCTCAGAGAAAGAGAAGAAAAGCCACCGGCCACGGTGCTGAGTACAAAGGCCGGCATGTGGCCAGGCAACATTCAGGAATTCCATTTTGAGAAAATATACTCTGGGTGTTGATGGAGAAACAATGTCAGGTATCCCATGTTTCTTCATGTATTTAAAAATAACCCATAATGACATTCACCAGTATCAAAGGCTTTCTTTAAATAAAATCGGCCAGCTTTTAAAAAAATAGCCCTGTAGGGTCGATAGTACTGTCTCTCTTTTATAAATCACAGCTAAGACCACCGATAGTTCACTCCTGTCTCTAAGCTCCACCTGAACCCAGGTCTCTTGACCCCCATCAACAGGGGCTTTAGTTCTAGTCACACGCCTTCGGGCATGTGGCGCTTCAGGGCACGCCTGCCTCCAGAGTCAGACCTGCCCATTGAGCTGTGGCCTCTCTGACCCACTCCAGGGGAACAGAACTCAGGAACCTGACACCGGGGAGCCTGCGCCGTGAGGGTGGGTGCGGGCAGGTGCGGGCAGGTGCGGGCGAGGGGCCCACCCACAAGGACTTCTGGGAGTGGAGGAACTGGCCTGGGAGACCTTTTCTCAACGCTTTATTTCGCAACAGAGGACGGCAGAGGGGGAGGGCCCCAAATACCAGCCGTTTCTAGATAAACATGGGCTTTCAACAAATGATCATCAGAATCACCATAAACCCTTTTTTAAAAAAAGAAAAATTCAACTTAATCCACAGCAGGAGGTACTGTGAATCCACTTTTTAACCAGAGCCCAGGATAAGTTTTATCATGGGGCAAGTTTTTGTTTGTTTTTGACAAATGGTTGAAAGAGATGGCTTGCACTATTTAAGCCCCCCAAGATCAGGGACCCTTGGGTGGGGGTCTGTCTGTCTACACCTATTTAGGTGGAGGCGACAGACTGAGCTTGGAGCTCCCCCGCTTCTCCTACCAGGCTGCCCGCCACCCACGACCTTCTGCTGTCCCTCAATAACCTGCCAAACACACAGGCAGAAGCTCTCACCTCCCTTCAGGTGCTAACGTCTCACCGGGGAGCACACCTGGAAGCCCAGGATTCCACTCCCTCCGCATACAACCCCCCCACCCCACCCCGCCGCTGCCCACCCTGCACTGGCCTCCGCGTCTTCCTCCCGGCGCCCAGCGCCTCCCGCCTCTCAGGACTTCAGCGTCTCAAACCCAGCCAGGCGCGGGGAGTCCAGACCCAAAGTCAGTGTGGGTTTGGGGAGACGGCCCGCTGTACCCAGGTTCTACACAAGCACGCGCACGTACACTTTGTCCCAGCCCTTCAAAGAATGTTGCACTTGCAAACACAAGTGTCTCACTTCTATAAAAGAATGTGTACCTACGTAATACCATTTTCCTGGAGCCCCTCAAAGAACCCCGTGCTCACAACACCAGCGTGTCACAGGAAGCTGAAGCCCAGTGCCCGGAGGGCTCTGCCCCCCCGAGGTCCGGCCCGCGTCGCTGCCCCCTTACCTGGAGCAGACACCAGGATCTGACACCGAGTGAGGATTGCCAGGAGAAACTCGTTGTGGGAATGGACTGAAACACAAGGGCGCCGCGGGTCACACACGAAATATTTCCGTCCCAAGGGAAGCTAGCCCTGCTCTTCACATGTGGGATGTCCCGTTCGGCCATTCTTACACGTAATTTTAAATATCCACATTATCTACACCGCTAAAGCCGAACTCTTATTTATTTTAAGCGAAAAGGCTTTACTTTACTGCACATCTGGGGAAACTCCAGAACAGCCCAGTAATTCCCCGGGCGCTTGGCTTACCATTGTCCTGCGTGAGGAGCCTGTGAGCCTCAAGGTCAAACTCTTCTTTGCTGATCTTCTGCTTGAACCACAGCTTTAAGTTGGCCCAGTATCTGCGGAGGCAGAAACAGTACTAGGAACCACAGGCTTTGCTTCCGTCCCAAGTTCACCTCACGTGCTCCAGCTCCCAGGGAAGGACGTTGTACTCCCCCTGGCGCCCGTCTTCTCACCTATCAAATGGGAACGACTGCACCTTGCGCGCATCTCCGCCGGGAGGTGTGGTGAAACAGGACACTGACAGCGCTTAAAAGCTGTTCCGTAAGGGTCCTGCCATTAGTCAACCGGAGGGTCTGCGCGCGTTCCGAAACTGCCGCCCATGCTCTCTCACCCACTCGAGCCCTGTGCCCTGTGTGCACCTGTGCCCACTCGAGCCTTGCAAAGCCTCCTCCTCCAGGAAGCCCTCCTGGGGCGCCGCGCACCTCGCACCGGGCCTGCTCCCGCTCAGCGGGGCCCAGGGATGAAACGCACTCTTCCTACCCCACCCAGGGAGGAGCCCCGGTCCCCAGGGGGGCAGGGAGGCCTCATCATCAGCACGACAGGCCCGGGGGCCCGCCTGGCACAGAGGCCCTGCCACCCGCGACGCCAGGCTGCCCGGGTCCAGGCGGCGGGGACATCCTCGGACGGCCCGAGGCCGGAGGGCCCCGCGCGGAGGCTCGGGCTGCGCCGCCGGCTCTTACTGTTTCACGTTGTCCCCCAGAGCCTCGCTCAGGTTCTTCTTGGCCGCCTCCAGCTCGCTCACAAAGGTCGCCATTGCTCCCGACTCTCGGCCCGACCGCAGACCGCTCCGCCAAGCGCCCAACAACCGAAAAACCAACGCGGCGGCAGCGGCCTGGCGCCGGAGGCCGCGCGCCCGAGGCCCTGCCCACTCTTCCCCGCCCCGCTCCGCTCCGCCCCGCCCCGCCCCACGACGCTGGGAAGACGTCGGTTTGGTTGTCGGCTCCGCCCGCCTGTCAGAAGGGGAAGGGCGGAGCCAATTCCGCTGTCTGCTCGGCCCCGCCCCTGGGTCGGGTCACGTGACCCCTGGGTGCGGCGGGGCTGCAGCGCCGCCTGCTGGGCCGGCGCGTCCCGCCCTTTCAGTTTGTCACCTGCTTGCACCTCCCTATGCGGCCAAGGGTCCGCATCTCACGAGCTCACCCCGGGGGCCAAAAAGCGCGGGCAGCATCGATTGTATTCTCTTTCTCCGCTGTCGTTTTCACGGAGCAGTAATCATTTGATACGCCATTTACTGGCATTATCTTGTTAGTGTTGCGCCCCCTCCAACTGAAAGTAAGTTCCGGGGGCCAGGACCTGCTGCCAGGCCTGGCGCGGAGCCCCGTGGGCCGGGCGAGTGCAGTAATTATGGGAACTGGGGGGAAATGCACAGGGGATAAACGGAAAGGAAAGAAAAAGTGTTTTACCGCCTCCCAAACTCCTAACTCAGCTCTCTCCGCTACGCCCCATAATTTAGGATCATACCCTATCTTCAGTTGTGAATCTCGGTGGGTTTTTAAACTTAATGTAATAAAACGACTATTTTCCTTTGGTATTGCATTGTCCTTTTAATCTCTTTTTTAATCCTCACCAGAGGACATTTTTTTTCTTGCTTTGGGGTGGGGGGGACCCAGCGCTGTGAGAGAAACATCAGGAATCAAACCTGCGACCCTTCGGCTTCCAGGTCAGGATTCCAACCAACCGAGACACAGCAGCCAGGACTTAGTCCCTATTTCAATGACAGCACAATTGAGATCACTTCTCTGTTGGGAGTGATACAGTCGCAAACTTGATGCAGAAAGCCTGTGTACACATAGTGTGCAAAGGAAAGCCATCCCAAACATTTATTTTCATACGGCTATTTTACTTACCTACCCTAAAATCTTGGCCCCAACTTGATGAACTCTTCCCAGTTCTGCATCTAATGAGGTCCTGGTGCTCTGGGTGTTTGGGGCAGTGGGGCTGGATGTCGATGGAGTTGTGAGATGTCTCTATGTGGAGACTGTTTTTAGTATTAATCCTGTTATTTAGAAGTTTTACTGAAACACAGTTCTATTCGTGGGCCCGGCTTAAACTCACTGAAGTTGTGTAAGTGCTGCTGGCCCTTGAACTGCGTGGGTTTGAACCGCCATCCACTCATGCACGGATTCTTGTCAGTAAACAAACACAGCCGGCCCATCGTGCCCATGGGCTCGCATCCGCACATGCGGCCCAGCACGGGCGGAAATCAGTATCGTCAGGTTCCCAACCGCCGACTCCCCACCAGGGGTCAAAAGTGCTGTTCTCCGTCTGCAGCCGGCGGAATCCGGGTGTTCGGAGGATCGAGGGTAGAGTCAGAGTTTAAACACGGATTTCTGAGGGCACGGGGCGAGGGGCCCTGGTCCCACCTCGCTCCAGAGACAGCTGTGCCTGGTTTACTCGGGGTGTACAACGAAGCACCACAGGGCGGGGCTTGCACAACAGACATCTACCCGCCCGCAGTTCCGGGGGCTGAAAGTGCGAGATTCAGGGGGCAGCACAGGTGGTTTCTGGTGAGGCCTCTCCGACTGGCAGGTGGATGGCCACATCTCTCTGTCCTCACGTGGCCTTCCCTCCGGGCGGGCCGCTAATTAGCTCCTGAGGACGAGCAGAGGCAGCCACCTGGGGGCACTGCCGGGAAGGTCCCCCCCGCCCCGCCCAGGGTGTTTTGGTGCCCGGAGGGAATCTCAGCAGCTGCTCCTCACATCCGGCTGCCTCTTCTTCCTCCGGGGCCCTGGTGGCGAGGCGCCCCTGGCTTCTACGGCCGAGGTGAGGACGCTCCAGTCTGTAAGCAGATGGCTCGCCGAGCTCCCACTCAGGATGAAGTGGGCCCTGGGCATGAAAGTATCAGGGGGACGTATGGGGCTGTCCCTTACACTTTCCCAAACATGAGCTGTTAAACTGCACGCCTTGGAGAAGCCCCCCTCTAACCCCTGGAAGCAGCTGGCCAAGCAGCAAGTCGGAAACGGGGCAGAAGCCGTTGGCCCCTACTCAGATGTGGGTGGGACTTCTCCATGGCGCCGGGAACCACTTCATAGAGAGGTGGGGGTCAGGCACAGGAGGGATCTTGGTCACTTGGGACGACAGCTGGCGATTCGAGACAGACACACTGTCACTGCGTTGCTAAGGACATAACGAGACCGTGCTGGATGCAGACTCGGCTGCAGGTCGCCCTCTGGAAGGAGGGACAGCCACTGGGGAAGTCCAGCGGTTGCGCTGCAGTCACACCGACCCAGCGCCCTGCCCCTGCTGGAGCCGGCGGCCACCGTCCACCCTGGTCAGGCAGCGCGGCCGGGCTGGCAGCCAGGGCTTCCTCCAAGGTAAGGAGCCGTCTTGCATGCCTTCTGATTGCTTCATGCCTCATGTCTTTTTAACGTGGCATTGCTGTCGTAAAGATGTCTTTTCCATACGTTTCTTGTACCCCTCTTATGTCCTGTCATGGGCGGTGCTGTGGGTGCGCCGGAAGGACACGGAGACAGAAGAACGTAGTGTGGACAGCAAGCACCTGCCCGTCGGCCTGGGGTTGGCGTCCTGGCCTTTCCCGCCCTGGCTCTGGGACTCTGGGCAGGTGACTCGGTCACCCTGCCGAGTGCCCACGTCCGCAGGGTGGGGAGGATGCCGTTCTTAGCTGCTGTCATGAGAGTTACACTGTAACACGCCAGTGTGCACAGAGCCCTTGGCACCGTGCCAGGCCCCTAGTAACCGTTTGTGACGGTTGTGATTGTCCTGATTGTGTGCACAGCAACGTTGCCGATCTCCGTCCATCTCTGTGCAGATCTCCTTAGATGTTCTCTGCAGACAAGATGGCTTTTGTCTGGGAAACATACTTTCTTTTCCATTCTTAGGCCTCATTTCTTTTTCCGGGTTTTTCTCTACCAGCCAGACTAGCAGTGTCGGATCGAACAGTTCTGTGGCTGAGTGGTCCGGCCTGGTAGCCACAGGGGACTGCTCAGCCCTCAAAATTCGGCTTGTGAGCTCCAGGAACTGAGTCCTGATGACACTTAAACGTGAACACCCGCCCGCAACTAGTGGCAGCCGGGCTGAAGAGCTCAAGGCCAGGCCCTCTGTTCCAGGTGCGTGGCCCTGGCCCGGACGCTTTCACCCCTACATGTGGCTTTGGCTGTGAACTTGGGGAAATGCCCTTTACGCCTCCGGGGCTGAGCGCTTCCCGGGGAATTAGCACGTGTGTCGCGTGTTTCTGCATCTGTTCCAAGGGCCGCCTTGCTTTTCTCGTTGACTTCTTCCATGTGTTGAATGATTCTGGGATGATCCTCCCTGGTTGGGATGCGTGTTTAAAACTCACCGCTGTATTTGATTTGACGAGACTGCGTTTACGGTTCTGGCGTCTGTGGTCATAAGGAATGCTGGTCCCCAACTTTCGAGTCCTTTTCCTTGTCTGGGTGTAAACATTGAATGAGTTGCCATAGAATGAGTTGGGGGGGGCAGTTTTCCTGCTTTTCCTACTTTCCCTGTTCCCTGAAAGGGTGCTTGAAAAGGGAGGGGCCTCTTTGCTCTTTGAGATTGGGAGAAAATTCTCCATGAATCTGTGTGAGCAGGCTGTGGTGGAGAGCAGGACAGGTTTTTAAATTTTTTTCCAATTCAATTCCCTGGTTATTTGGTCTCTCTCTCTCTCTCTCTCTCTCTCTCTTTTTCTTGAGTTATTGTTGTTCATCGATGCATTTTTCTGTATATGGGTCCATTCTCTCGAAGTTGCCTGCGTGCTCATTTTGGCCGGTGGGGACAGGCCCCTGGGGGGGTGGGCCGCTCAGGACGATCGGCGCTGCCCTTCTTTGCATATCTGTGGACCCCCGACGCAGTCACCGTTTCCGGACACCTCGGAGGATGTCCTAATTCTCAGCGACTTGATTCCAAAGGAAACTCAGGACAGTCAAGTAAAGAAGTGAGGCCTGGACTGCGGGTTCTCTCTTGTTGGGTCCTAGTTTTCCCACCACTTTTTTCTAAAGAGGCAGTGTAGGTTCCTGGATGGGAAGCCAGTGTGGGTGCCCAGCCTCCTCCGCGCAGCTGGAGCTGTCGCCGGTCTGGAGTCGGGGTCCAGGCGCCGGAAAGAGTGCCCGCCGACGGGCTCCAGAGCAGCCCCAGTAGTCTCTGCGCAGAGACCGCAGACCCCCATCCGGCGCAGCCCCCGGGACGGGAAGGCGGAGACCTCATGCGAATGTCCGGAGTCCTCACCGCCCGCGCGCTGGTTGGGTCCCCGCACCCCCGGCCCACGTGGAATCTCGCGCGGCGACCCCTGCGCCCTGGGCTCCCTCAAATGTACGAACCCAGCGGTTCTGGAGGTGCAGGCGGCCCAAGTGCCGTGGGGGGACCCTCCCTGGTGCCCACGCCTGGCTCCCAGGGACAGCTGCGGGAAGATCTGGGCCCCTGCGCCTTGCGCCCCCAGGTTGCAAATGCGGCCGCCTGCAAGGAAACGGGGGCAGGCGGCTGGCTGTGGGGAAGGAATCTTTCTGCGGCTCAGAGCCGGGCCGAGCGCAGGGTTAGAGCTGCTGTCTCAGAGAAACTACGCGAAGGCGCGGAGCAGGCAGGCCCCTGCCGCCACCCAGCGGTCCCCGCAGCACCCGGAGGAAGGGAGACCCCCTGGGCGGGGCGTGCAGCAACGCCTCACCGGCTGCCGGCTGCTCGACCGCCACCAGGGGGCGATACGCCCCTGTCCTGCGTCCATGGCTCCGTGGTCTGGGGTGCGCGGGTGGCCACCTGACTGGTGCGCATCCCTCCTCCGGATTAGAAGGGGCCCTGGGGGTTCCCAGCCTTCCGACTCACACTCCAAGGCCGTCCAATGGCGAGGGTTCTCTGACCTCCAGGAATGTCAGAGGAGGGCGCCCACTCCAGTGGGCATTAGGCCACCCTGAGGTCCCCGGTGGCGGGGGCTCAAAATCATCGCGAGATTCCAGACGGGGTTGTGACGTGTGAGAAGAACGTGACCAGCCGCTGCGTTTGGGAGCACTCTGGGGGCTCAGGACCCGGCGCCTGCGCGCGGGGGAGTGCTGTGCCGAAGGCAGCGACCCCAGCTCTGAGCGTGCGGCCCAGGAGAGAGAGCAGAAGGCCCACTGTGAGGCCACTTCCCCGCCAGGCCCTGGTCAGCAATGAGTGACAGCTGTCACCGCCTGCCCGCCCACTGGAGGGGCAGCCGGGGCTCCCACATTGCTGCCCCGAGGTTACAGGGTGACCCAGTGGGGCTGGAGCTTGGTCGGATCCCGCCCCAGCTGGCGGCTGTGGGGCCCAGGCGCCTTTGGAAGATGAGGGGAGTCTGCTCTCCATTTCGGGAACCCGATGGGGCCGAAGACGGCTGCACTGTCGCTCTGCCAGAGAACCATTTCTGTCTCCTTCGTCCCATTGAGACTTTGAGAGCAGTGGTCTTCCGTCTTTGGCGTGAGAGGGGCTGGGGGAAGTTGGGTCTCCACCCCCAGGCCACACCCCAGCCTGGGTGAGTCCAAACGTCTGGGGAGGGGAACCCCGCTGCCGGCGCTGTCCACGGCCCTGCAGGTGACTCCAAGGTGCACTCATTCCTTGTGGTTTCCCCGAAACCGCAGCAGGCGCTTCTCGGTGTGAGGCCCCTGCGGCCCCGCCCGGGCCGAGGCCCGGGGGCCGCGTGCTCACCTGGCGGAGCCCAGGGAGGCAGCTCCGCTGGCCTCAGGCAGGGATTTCGCAAGCTCGCTTCCTAAAACGGAACGCAGGTGTGTCGGGGCATTCCAGCCCTGAGGTCAGCTGGCCTCTGTCACATGGCGGAGGTCGCGCCTGGGCCTAGGAGCAGTCCCCGAGGGTGACCTGGCTCCTCTGGTGGCCAGTCCCTTTGGTTGTCCTTGAGCATTAAGAAAATTCACACCCGCCGGCCTGCAAACCAAAAGGTCGCCGGTTCAGTCCCCGGTCAGGGCACACGCCTGGGTTGCGGGCCAGGACTCCAGTTGGGGGCGCTCCAGAGGCAATCGAGCGATGCATCTCTAGCACACCGGCTTTCTCTCCCTCTCTTCCTCCCTCCCTTCCCTTCTCTGTGAATAAATACATAAAATCTTTTTTTAAAAAAGAAAAAATTCACACCCAAAGTGTAAACTGTGTTTTCCTGTAGTGTGGGGCCCAAAAGAGAGTCAGAGGTGGCCAGGCGAGCAGGGGCAGCGGCCGTGTTCAGGCGGACGTGGTGGCTGGGCGTGGCAGGCGGGGGTCAGCGTGGCAGGGGCCGTGTGACCACAGGCAGAGCCAGGAAGGGGCAGAAAGCCAGTGGTGACCCAGAGTGACTCAGAACCTCTGGACCCCGGTGCCCCCAGAACTGTCCGAGGCCCCAGGGCCCGTGGAAGCGAGGCCGGAGGTTCTGCGTGGGGTGGCGGGGGGCGGGGGGTAGCCAGCAGGGCTGCCTGGACGTGGTGCCCAGTTGGGCCTCCCCTGTGCTGAGGAGCCCGCAAGGCCTTCCCCGTACTGGCCGTGATCAAATACAGCAACTCCTCCCTTAACGCGGCCCCTAGGTGCTTGGAACCGCGGCAGAATCGTGTATAAGGAAACCAGCTTTACCGGAGGCTAATGGATAGGAACCAGAGTTAGCCAGGTAGGTTCTCAGCAAGGCTGTGGAACAAACAAATGTGAGGACCGCTGCAGCAGGAGGCTGTGCTGCTCAGGCCCCGGTCGCCTCCCGCTTCCCAGCAGAGCCCCGCCCCCGCTTGTGTGTGAGTGTCTCCTTGGCCTCGGGTGTCGGCCGTGCAGAGGTCTCCGTGACTGCGGCAGGGCAGCCTCCCCCCGCGACCCAGCAGCCTGGGGCTGGGAGGCCCAGGACGCCAGGCGCACGCGCCATCGGGTAGCAGCGTCTCTGAGCAGAAGGCTCTTCCCCGGCCGGCGCCGGTGCCAGAGCGCTGACCGAATGGAGCGCGCGCCGGTGTTCCTCCGCGCCGCCCGCAGACCGCCCGTCCGGCCTGCAGCCTCCCTCCCACACACGCAACCCTGGGAGGAAGCGAGGCCGCAACCCCGACCGACCGGCGTCGCTGGGAACCACCTGTGACTCGGCTCTTCCCCTCTCTCAGAATCTGCCCGACCGGCCACAGGGTCCCCACAGTCACAGCTGCAAGCACTGGGTCACCATAGTGATGATTTGGGCTCCGGTTGCCACGGCGACCGTTCTGCGCGCTAAACAGTTCCTCCCCCCCTTGCTGCTGCCATAGGAGGTAAACATATATATTGCGATGTGAACAACCTATATATATATATATATACGTCATAAAACCAAGTATTGCTTTTTCTGGTCAGTGAATGTCCTGTCCAGCATTCATGGTTTAAGGTGGCATAGCCCTCTGCTCCGTGACCGAGGCCACAAGCCTGTGCATATAAAGATCACAAGTCACACGTGGGCTCCGACAGACACATGACGCCCAGATGCAGGGTTCCCGGGAGCCCAGTGAGAGGCCGCAGCTTGGTCTGGGGCCCGGAGGCGTGGGGACAGTGCCACCCGCCTTCGCCCTCCCGGAGAGAAGGCAGCACGAAGGTGCTGGCCGTCCCCAGAGCGGGAACGACAGAGGCCGTGGGACCAGAAGGGACCATGTGCGATGCGTGGGCACTCACCTTTACACCGGGAGGGGTGGCGGCATGAACTTCGGGCACTGGGAGCCCGGTGAGTTCTCCTGTCCACCTCGGACAGGAGAGGATGGACAGGTGGCGAGGGGGCCCCCAGTGGGACTTGGACAAGAGGGCACCTCACCCGACATCGAACGTTCTTCTTGACACTGTCCAGAACTTGAGGCAGCGGAGTGGCATTATTAGGGACAAGCCTGGGGGTGGGGGAGAAGGCAGGATGTCAGGAGACCCCAGGGCAGAGGTCAGAGTCCTCACGAAGGCGGGCACGGAGACGGGTTCCTGAGTTTCAGAACGAGCGGGCGTAACCAGGGAGGTGCCCAGGTAGGCGGCAGGCTCTGGCGGGGTCTCCCTGGAACTGCCGCAAAAACAGCCCCCCTGGTGCCCTGGGCTGGGGTGCCGTGTCTGAGGGTGGCTCGGGGCCCCTGGATCTTTGGGTAAGAATCTCTTGGGGTGCAGGGCGTGGCAAGGTCAGAACCCTGAGTCATAACCCTGAGAACGTAACATGGCAAAGTCCAAAACTTCGAAACACGCAGAGAAACCCACCACTTCTAACTGAAGGACTCCTAACGCGCCTCCTCGATGTGTCCAAAGCCGATTCATACAAGGCCTTTCTGAGAATCCATCAACAATTCGACGCAACACCTGAGCCCCGGCAAGTTCGCACTGGAGCCGTGCCTTCGAGGGCTGCCACTAGGTGGCGCCGCAGGCTAACTCACTCCCCTTCTCCGAGCTCCGCTGGCCACCTGGCTACCTGGCCACCTGGCCACCTGGCCACCTCCTGCCAGCGCAACAGAAAACATAATTTCACCTGAACAAAGGGGTGAGCGTTATTAGGGTGTCTCCCAGAACCTGAAATCAGGTTGTTTATTTGTTGAATGTACTTGTTTATTTCTTGAATGCATATAAAAATGACTTTCACACTAAACAAAGGGGAATAAACAAGGTGTAGACATAAAGGAATTTGGTTTTCCCCGAAATTGTCTGCTCCGGATCCATCCCACGGGTCCAGCCCTTCCTTGCTTCATGAATGTATCCGGATTCATACTTTCTTCTGTTTACTTTGAATGCTCCCAAATGTCTTATTTCTGAAACTAGAACAGCGATTCTTCCATAAGGATCCAACCCTGCACCATATGGAAAGGCAGAGGGTCTTACTGTCCCCTCCCGGGGGCTCACTTCAGTCTAGAGGTTTGCAGGAGGGAGAAATGCTTGTGCCTTCTAGATTTTTCCCCCTTCCCCTTCCCCTTTCCATGCCTTCTCCACTCCATAACTCGTTCCTCTCGGGCCCCCGGGGTGGCTGTGTCCCTGTGGGGTCCTAACGCAGAGAGAGGGGACGGCTAAGGAGCAAGAAAGGTCCTTCCCGACTGGCACCAAGGTGAAGTGGCCTTCTACCAAACATGGGTCCCCGTCCCACACGACAAACCACCTGAGGAGACGAGAAAGCCTGAGGGACAGATCAAGTGCCGTTTCCAGCACACACGTGCGCTCCCTCTTTAAGAAAAAAAGTTTTGAAATCCTCACCGAGGATACATTTCTTGGTTCTAGAGAGAGAGAGAGAAACCCTGGTGTGAGAGAGAAACATCTCCTCCTGCACGTGCCCCAACCGGGGATCGAACCTGCAACCCTCTGGTGCCCAGGAGGATGCTCCAACCAGCTGAGCCACCCAGCCAGGGCACACGTGCCCTTTCTGAGAACACGCCAGGGGCCACCACGTCGCCCAGCTTTCCTGCATGTCACCTTCCCCTGGAGGTTCAGTGGGGTCTGTGCAGAGCAGCGCATGGAACTGGTCCGGGGCGCAGCTCCTAGGACTCGGTGAAAAGCTGCCTGGTGCTCCGTCAGCCTCCCGGGTTTACTTACCGCCCCCCACCCCCACAGGGCATAAACCACCCCAGTCGGCCAGGTGGCGTGTGGCTTCTGTGTGTCTGCTGCGGCCACCGAACGTCAGATCATGATTGGATTAGACAGAGTTATGTGAATGGCAGCTTCTCGACAGCAAAGGGAGGTGGAAAATGCTTCATTGACGTTTAAAACACAACCCAATTCACTGTGTACATTGGACACCAAGAAAAAAACTCCTGGGCAGGAGACACAGGCGTTTCAGGGAGGATGCCACAGGCAAGGCGGGAATCCCACGGTGGGTGACTCTCGGGGGGCACCTCCTCGAGCCCCCCCCCCCCCCCCGCCTGTGTCCTGCTTTCACCGTCCCACGCGGGGGGTCCTCACGGGGTACGACATCCAAGACCTTGGCCGAGGAGGTGGCGTTTTCAGAAAGCCACAGCGAGCGAGGAGGCTTGCTCCTTCCGGCCTTCCCGGGAGAAATCGGTGCAGCCCCACCAGCGGACTCTCCCAAGACGCTGCTGTGAGTGGCATCACGGTCTCCCTCTGCACCGGCCACTCCTGGCTCTAGCAGAGCCGCCCCCCCCGCCCCCCAAGGCAGACGGGGTGCCAGGCAGTGCTCTCTGCCTGGAAGCAGGTTGCCTCCACGCCCCAGAACTCCCAGTCTAGATGAACCTGGATTTTGGCTCAGAAGTGCTTCTTCGGGAAGGGTTCTGACTTCCAAAGCACGTGTTCCCAGGCCCTCCCCCAACAGGGCCGGGCCCAGCGGAGTCCCTGTCACTCCACCCTTGAGGGGCGGGGCCTGGTAGGACGGAGCGGCGCGTCTGAGTTCGCAGCTTCGCCGCAGGTGGCCTGGCGTGACCCTCGAACTCACCTGGGTGTGGCTGCGCCGAGGGTCAGCCAGCCTCTAGCCCTCGGGGGACTGGGGCGGGGCCTGCACAGTCAGGAGGCCTGGCTCCAGGGTTTTTTTTTTTTAAGATTTTATTTATTTACTTTTAGAGAGGGAAGGGAGGTAGATAGAGAGAGAGAGAAACATCAATGTGCGGTTGCTGGGGGCTGTGGCCTGCAACCCAGGCATGTGCCCCGGCTGGGAATCGAACCTGCGACACTTTGGTTCGCAGCCCGCGCTCAATCCACTGAGCTACGCCAGCCAGGTGGCTCCAGGTTTGGAAAAGTCACCTGACCACAGCAAGTCACTCCGCTTCTTGTAACCTCATAGATCCATGGGATAACATGCGTGGAAGCGGCGTGCGAACAGCAGCACACCGTGAAAACCACGCACGTGTGAGTGGTAGCCTGCTTCCCACGCCCGGGCAGAGCGGAAGCTCGGCCACTGCCGGTGGCAGCTCACAGCTCCTCTCGCTGCCCCGGACGTGCAGAGCCCTGGACGTGGGCCCTCGCTGCCCGGCTTCCCGGGAGGTAGGAGGTAGGATCCCGGCAGGAAGAAGCTGGGCTCGGGGAGCACCCGGGCCCCTGCGTGGGTGAGAGTGGGTCTCTCTGTCCCACCAGGCAGGGCTGGACTGCTGTGAGACTCTGGCGGCGCTGGCCCGGAGTCTGGAAGGGTCCGGAGTGCAGATTTCACTGTTCGCGCCCGCCGCACGGTGGCTCCTGAGGCGGGAGCGGGTGCTGGCCAGCAGCCTGGCAGTGCGACTGCTTCGGGAAATGATTCGTTTTTGCCGCTTCCCCAGCGGTCTCTGTGCTTCCTGGTCGCCATCGCTCAGACGGCCAAGGAGGGAAATGAGGACATTACCTGTAATCCTCGGCCCCAGGGCGGAGGGAGGCTGTCGCCGCCCTGCACTGGGGTGGGAGCGTCTGGGAGGGGCCTTGGGGTGCCCCCAGCTTTCCTTTCTCTCTGCTCCTTCTGCCGCTGGACCCCGGCGAGCCAGTCACCACCGTCACCGCCGGGCTGCCGGCCCCAAGAGAATGGGAAGGACCTCGCCAGGATGCTGGAGGAGACATTTCCGAGCCCGTGGAGGCCTCGGTCCCGCCCACTGCTGGGGCCACACCGCGGCCGGGATCCACTGTGGCGGTTCCCAGTGCGCCAGTGGGCAGCTCCTGTCCCAGTGCAAGTCCCAGCCCCGCCCCAGCCCCTCCCCCTCCGAGGCGGGGCCCAGGGGGCCGTTGTCCACAGCGGCTGTGTCACTTGTGTGGCGGTCAGCAGTGCGGGGCAGCACCGACCCAGCAGAAGGGCCTACAGGCTGGAGTCTAAAGACCCAGGAGGTCTGGGATGTCACCGATGGCAGCGACGGCTTCCCCCGGCCCCAAGGAAAGGCCGGCTGCAGCCTGTCCACACCCGAGCCTCTAGCCAAGGCTGCCCTCGGCGTGGTCCGGTCAGACGAGCTGTGTGAAGTCTTCCAGACCGTTTTGTGGTGTTGGTGGGGGGGGGGGGGCGCGCTGGGGGGGGGGGGGGCTGGGTGTCTTCAGCACCGCGTGCCTCGGGCCTGCGTGGCAGTCCCCTCCCCAGCCCCTGTGGGCCCGGGCCCGTGCCGGACACAGAGTGAGGCTCCCGGGAGGGGAGGGGAGGGCCCCTCATCTCTGAGACACTCTGCGTTGTGAGGGTGGCCGGCGGCGGCCCTGGGGGCTGCAGGACTGAGCCGGAGAGACAGAGGCCCTGGGAGCAGGTCTGCCAGCTCCAGGACGAATGTCCCCAGCTCCCTCATGAGCCTCTGCGTGGCACAGCAAGGCCGTTCCTCCCCCAGGGGACCTGCCGCCTGCACCCACGCCCCCTCCTTCCGCTCGCGCTGACTCACCGTGACTCATGGGCACACACAGCGGCACCCCACTGGGCCCCCCCTCCTCCCAGCCTCATTCACCTCTGTCTTTTCTGAACATTGGCTTTTCAGATCACGGGGCGCACCTCTAAAGAGGAGGGGAGCACAAACGCGCACAGTGCTAAAATATCAAACTATACCCATTTAAGTTTTAAAAACACCTTTAATTCTAGGGCTTGTTGTCACCCGCCCACAGCCATTTTCCGTCTCCTGTGCAGAGGGCCTGCCGATTCTTTCTCGGGCGGGTTCTCCCTCCCCGGCCCCACCGCAGGGCCCCAGGGACAGAGCCCCCCGCGCCTTACCCTGATGTGTTTGGTGCCCCAGGGGAACCTGGGGAGGAAGCTACGTCCCAGGCTCTGCCTCCGAGGGCACACGCTCGGGAGAGAAGGGACAAGGGACACGCCCAGAAAAGCCGGGGGGCGGGCGGCCGCCTCCGCCTTCCCTCGCCCACTCAGCCTCTCTCCTGCGCGAGTACCCCAAAAAGCCCGCCTTCTCTCCTGACCACACGTCAGTCCCAGAGACCCACGTCACTCTATAGGGACGACCCGGTCCCCGCCCCACCCCCCTCCTGCAGGTGATAATTTCATGAGCCCATTACCGGCTTTGTATTTCCCTTGTCTGTTGTTCTGTGGCCTCTGGAATCACCAGTCTCCCGGGGAAATTGTTCTCTCCCCTGTTCTCCTCCCCCTGCACCCAGTGGCACGTGTCCCCAGCAAGGAGACGGTTCCCGGGGTCTCTGCAGCTGGTGGGCGGGGCTCCTCGGTGGGGAGAAGACCAACGTGGGGGCTCCTGCAGCTCCCCGAGGCACCCGCGCACGCTGCCCTCCGAGGCGGGGACGGAGAAGCGGTGCTTCCGTCGGACCCGCAACCCGAGCAGGCAGGCCCGACCCGGGCTCTCCGAAGCCAGGGACGCCCGCGATGCCAATGCCCAGCCCCAGGCTTGTGTGGCTTCCGTCTTCCGGCCTGGGAAGCGCTGGCCCTGGGCTGGACAGTCCTCCTGGCTCCTCCGGGATGGGCCGGAGCCGCCGTGACGTCCTCGGCCAGGCCAGTTCTCCTCCAGGCTGTGACGGCCACCGACCCACCTGTCCCTTCTCGGTCTGACTGCACACAGACGACTGACTTGGAAATGCCGTGGTGGGCAGGGGTGGTCCTCCGAGAAGGGGGCGTGGCATCCGTCGGGGCTCCCGGGAAGGCCGAGGAGATGCTGGAGAAGATGTCGTGGTCAGAGACTGCCCCCGGGCCCAAAGACAGAGAACGGACCGGCGAGGGAGGTGGGGACAGGGAGGCCAGTGTCCTCCGGCGGCCAGAGCCAACCGCAGCCACAACGGTGCGGGGTGTCGGAGAAAGTGGAGACTGGGAGACGCCGGCCACTGGTTGGAGTCGGGAGTCGGGGCTGGCAGTGAGACAAGAAGAAAGGGTTTTTCCTTGAAGACAGACGAGCGTGTGAAGCACACACCAACGTCTCAGGCCTCGGGCAGGAGCCTGCCGTGCGGGCCGAGCTGAGCTGGGCGGCTCTTCTGCTGGTCTCGGGGCCGCCTGTGGGGGGACTCCGCAGCCGAGCGTGGGAGGGCTGTCACAGGGCGGGTGGGGGGGCCGGGCCCCTTTCTGTCCTCACACGGCAGGACGGCCTGGCTTGTTCACCGGCGGGTCACCGACTACAGGGTTCCCGACCGCAGCAGGAGGGGACGAGAGCCCCACGCACAAGGATTCTCCAGTCTCTGGTGGCGTCCCGTTTGTCCCTGGGCCGCCGGCCAGATCAGACCACCCGGTCGACCCCAGACTCAAGGGGCGGAGAAACAGACCGCGCTTCCAGGTGGGCAGGGAGGAGCGGCCATTGCTGCCACGAACCCAAAATGCCGAGTCCGGAGGCGCAGCTTTGGGAGGCGAAACCCGTCGTTGAGGCAAGAGTGGGCACGGGAAGTTCTCTTTCCCGAAAAGCGACACACCTGGTCTCCCAAAGCATCGGAGCGGCCGCCCGGCGAGGCCAGGGTGCCGGGCCAGGTGTCCCGTGTGCGGGGACGGCGGAGCGCGGAGGGCGGGGACGGCGCGTGGTGGCCGCCCGGGAAGATCACGTGCAGTTGGTGGGGAGGACGGCCCGCATTCCAGGTGCAGTGAGCGCCTAGGCTCTCTTCTCTTCAGGTGCTCACCGCTGCCTCTTCTTTTCCCCCCTTCCCTTCCACGTGTGTGCTCGGAGCCCTTGTCACCAGGCACCCGACGACGGCCCGATCAGAGTGCGGAGGGGGCGGGCTCTGTGCGTGGCCCCCACCCGAGGGACAGCCCCCGTGGGGGCGAGGGGAGAGCCCTCAGCGTCCAGGACTCAGGCGAGTGCAGCGGAGAGAGAGAGAGAGAGCAGCTCCGTTCTCCGGACGGAAAAGGAAAACCACCGGGACGGCTTCCCCAGCAGGCACGCTCCCTTCCCTGGAGCTCCAGCTGCTTGATACCTGTCGCTCAGACCAGCACACGGAGTCATTTCTGTGACTGTCCAGCAGGCCACGGTCACGGGGCTCAGGGAGGGCCTTCCGGTTCTAGTGAGCAGCAGCCGGCGACCCGTGAGCAGGAGGCGATGGGGGGGAGGGGCATGCTGAGCCGGGGGCGGTCTCCTGTCCTCGGCAGGAGGACCCCTGACAGCGGGGACGACCCTCCCTCTGTCTCTCGGGCTGCTGCGCAGGGGGTGCGGGAAGGTGTCCTGCAGGCAGAGGCGTCTTGTGGAGCGCGCGCCCCGTGGGGCTCGGAGAGGCGTCCTGGCTCAGCTCAGCAGGCGGGGCGGCGGGGCCCCGTGGCCAGGAAACTCCACGTGGGGAACGTTCTTGCACGTAGTCATTTCCGTGACAAGTTTCTCCCGGGGTGCGCCGGCGACCGAGGTTTGGAGCCAGCTCCCTCGTGCGGTCCCCCCGCCCCTGGCCAAGGCAAAGATCGGCAAACCTTCCGAGGTGGCGGCCGGAGAAGGTCCCGGGCCGGCGGGCTCCTGGGTGTGTGTCCGGCCCCGTCACCCACGTCCGGTTTCTAGTCGTCCAGAGAGGCGTCTCGGACACGCATCAGACCACCAGCGACATCCTGGTCGGAAAGTCGTTCTGGGGAAGAGCAGACAAGGCCCCAGCGTGAGACCACAGGCCGGCGAGGGGGGCCCGGCCCAGCCCAGCCCAGCCCAGCTCAGCCCGGCACAGCGGGCGGGTCTGCGGGCCGAACCCCCCGCCTGTGCATGCCCGGCCAGCCGGACGCGGTGCTTCCCTCGGCTGGCAGCTGCCGTCCCCAAGTCTGGCTTAGTGACAGCAAACGTCTGGTAGAGCCGAGTTCCGGGGACACGGAATACCGAGAGCTTATGGTGTCACGACCCCTCTGGGGACGGGGTGCCAAGGACCCGGCGTCCCCGGAAAGCGCCCTCCCTGCTCCCAGGATGTGGGTCACCATGTCTTTCTCCTGGGAGGGCCATGGAAGACGCTGGGCTTGTTTCGGAGCGACCAACCATCCCATCAGAGTCTCTCTCTGTTCCCGTGCTCTCCCAGGGAGAAAATATCTGGGCTGGAATTGGGGAAGCAGGGTGGTCGGAGACGCAGGGGACTGAGGAGGGGCCTGGAGAGTGAGCACGGAGGCCCCTGGCTGCCCCCCGTGGACATCTGTGGGTGTCCCCCAGGCTGCTCTGAGGTCCAGAGCTGGTATCTGGGGCCTGGGGGAGGCGGCCCCCCGCTCTGGCCTTCAGAGAGAAGGCAGCAGGGTCTGTGTAAGGCCCCTCCCACCAGAGACAGTGAACTGGGCGGGGACCAGGCCGGCTTCCCCCAGACGGGCGCCGGGCCGTCTCCACTCAGCAAAACGTCAGAGGGGGGAAGAAACTGTGAGTGGTCCTTCTCCACGAGCGGCAGCCGCTCGCCCTCCCTGGGACGTGGGCTCGCTCTGGAGCCCGATGTGCGTCACACACCCTCACCCCAGGGTGGAAAGGGGGACCGGGCGGGGGGGCGGTGCACATGCGGGCATGCGCAGCACCTTCCGCCGGCAGGCCTCCGAAACCCACCTAAGGCCCGCGGGGGTGGCGCACCTGGAACCCCTGATGCTAAACGCTTCTTACAGCTGGTCGCTCAGGATCCAGCTCGCCGGCTGCACCCCTGTGACGCCCGCCTTTTCCCGCTCTCCAGACCGGGCGGCGCCCTGCTCACTTCGCGCGTGCCCGGTAGAGGGCGCTGGGGGGCCAGCCTGACGCCCGCGTTGCCCGAAGCGCGCCGCTCGGCTCCGCCCCCTGGCCCCTCTGGCGCCTGGGGGCCACCTGCCCCGCTCCCCTCGTCCGGCCACCCAGGCCCTGGACGCGACCCTGGTCAGGCGGCGCGCGCGACCCCACCTGCTTCTTGGCGGGCTCCTTCTTCCGCCTCTTCTCCGAGGTGCCGTGGCCGGACAGGTCGCGGCCGCGGTGGGACGGCGCCCGGCTCAGCTCGTGCTCGCTGTAGGGCGGCAGCGCGTCGTCGGGGGCGCCCTCGTCGTCGTCGTCGCTGGGCGCAGCGCGCGCCCGGTAGGTGGCCGGCGGCGACCAGGCGTAGTAGGGGGCGCCCCGCCGGGCGGGCGTCTCCAGGCTGCCCCCGCGGCCCGGGTGCTCGCAGGCGGCCGGCAGGCTCACCAGCCGCGGCAGCGCGGCGTCCTCGGGGGTCCAGGCGCGCTCGGCGTCGGCGGGGGCCTCGCGGCTGTGGCTCCGCACCCCGAAGTACCGCTCGGGCGAGTAGTCCTCCGGCGGGCCGTCCCCGAAGAGACCCCCGCGCGCCCGCGTCTCTGCGCTCTCGAAGCGGCTCCCTGGCCGGGCGTCGAGGCTGCCCTCCGCTCGGCGGGCCCGTGCGGCGTAGGAGTCGGCGAAGGCGGCCAGCTCGTCCATGGACACCGCCGGCACGCCCGTGGCGAAGCTCTTCCGCGACAGCATCTCGGACTTGGAGCGCTGCTGGCTGCGGAGGCGGGGGCACGGGTCAGGCGGCGCCCAAGGCCAGGGGCAAGCACCTGCCTGGGCCGAGCCCTGGTCCCAGCCCACCCCCACCTCTCACTGCGGAGGGGCAGCCCCCTGACTGTTATCTGTGACCCCTGGTGGGGAGCCCCCGGGGTCACTGCTCACACCCTCGAGCCCCCACGGGAGGTGTGGCTTGCAGGTCACACGGCTGTGGCCAAGGAGCCCCTGGGCCACTTAGTGATGCCAGACAGGCCTTTTCCTCCCTCATGGGCACAGGCCAGAGGACCCCCCACATGGGAGGGTCTGGGACAGAGGTCTTGGAGTGTCTGCCGTCCTCCAAGGCAGAGGCCAGGGGAGTGAGCAGGTGCTGTCTGGTGGGAAGCGGCCATGCGGAAGGGGCCCCACGACTGGGTCTCCCACACTCGCTGGCCCTGTGGCCCTGGGTGAGCTCCTTGGCCTCCCTGTACGCTTCGGTGTCCCAGCTTAAAATGGGGACACTTACAGCACCTGCCTTGTGGAGTGACAACCACCAAATGCAACCGTGTGATACGTTTGACCTTTAACCTTTCCCGTGTAAATGATCAAACAGGGTGGCAATGCTGGGTGGGACTTTTAGAGGCCACGGGATAAAATATACGGCCAGGGCAGGGCGGGGTCAACAGGGTTCATTTAAGGGGTCCAGAGCGCCCACCCCCAAGGGCCTGGAACGGTGACTCTACACACAGCGGTCCCTTGCGTATGAAACGTGGGAAGGGGGTGTTGTCCTAGGAAGGGGAGGTGGCGGGGTAGCAGAGGCGCCACCGGGCAAGAACAGCCCTGGGTCCACCCTGCCCCTCATGCCTGCCCCTCGCGCCCAGCCCGAGCTGCCCCCGCCGCCGCCGGCACCTGTGCCTGAAGCTGTCCCGGTCCTCTCTGCTGTACTCCACGGCCGAGGGCCCCCGGCCCGCCCCGCCGCCGCCGCCCCCCACGACACTCGACCAGTAGCCCGCGTTGCTCTCCAGGTCGCCCGATGCCGGGAACCGCTTGCTCCGTGTCTGGTGGCAGGGCTGGCGGAAGCTGCTGTCCTCCTCGTGCAGCGAGCTGAGCTCCGAGAGGGCGTTGTTATCTGTGGGGACGACACCGGGCGGGACAGAGCTCTCCCTGTGCCGGTGGTGGCAGCGGAGACCGGGAGCCCCACCCCGGGCCCTGCTGCCGCGGGGCCCCAGTCCGGTCCCGCCCGGGGCGGGTGTGGACCTGAACTGGTGGTGTTTGTGTTGTCAGCTCGGCAGGCGCTGGCCCAGCCCCGGGCTCCCTTGCTGACCGAGTGGGAGGCTTCTCCCTTCCTGCCCTCGGGAAACAGCTGTTATAACTGCCCCGCCCCGGGCAGTCTTCCCGGGACGTGGGCTCTCTGCAGCCGCGGCAGCCTCCCGGGGCATCATCGCCCTCATTCAGACGTCTGCCTACTCCTTGCGCGACTCTGTGTGAGCCGTGGTGACCCGAGGCACGCTGAGCCACGGGGTGGGAGCCGTGATCACAGCGCCCTCCCTACTGTCGGCCCCGTCCCGAGATGAGGCCTCCAGGGCCGGTGCTGCCCTGGCTGCGGGGGCGCCCCCGCCAGCCTCCTGCAGCTGTGGCCCTGCCCACAGAGCAAGGGGTCCACGGGGCCGGGGGATGGGCATGCCTCAAGTACAACTGGCCACCCCTGTGCGAAGCTGCTCCGGGAGCCTGGAACGGCCTCTCCGAATGGGCCCAGGTCCATTTCCAGGGCTGAGGGAGCCCCCGCCCCTCCCCAGGGGGCAGTTCCCAGGTGTCTGTGGCCGTGGCAGCTGGGACAGCCGTTGGCAGGTGTGGGGAGGAGGGCGCTGGCTGCACCCTGGCCTCCGGCCTCCAGGTGTGGTCTGGCCCCAGCCCCAAATGCAAGGGGGGTGGGCTGCTCCCAGCTTCCTCACATCCTAAGGCGGCCCGGGGGGCCTTGTGCAGGAGCACACGGGGAAAAAGGACCAGGATGGGGATTGGGAAAGAAAGGGGAAAAAAACCTATTTATTTATAGAACTTCAAGATGGATTGAATTTCATTTTCCTGAAAAAATAAATCCAGTGACTCTATTTGTCATGTAATTCAAGCCATGTGTTTTTTAAAACCCCTCGGTCAGAACTTCCAAATATTATCGGACTCAACACTGAGCACACACGAGGTCTGGCTGCGGAGCCAGAGGGAAGCTGGGCTCGGGGGTGGGAGGCGCGAAGGCGAGTGGGCCCGAGCCTCCCCCCACCCCCGCCGCTCTCCCTCCGTGTCCCCGGCGGTCCGTGGAGGAGCGGGGGAGGAGTTTCGCTACTTCCCGCCCCCGCAGGGGACGGCGGCCCTGCCCACGGCGGAGACGCGGCTCCTCTCGGGTCCCTGCAGCACGCGGGGCTGGTCAGGAACGCCCCACAGTGTGGTCACCCGTGGCTTTGAGTTATCACCCGATTTTAAACCTTCTTTCTTCCCAGTGATTCCCGGTTAGTAAAACCTAGAACCTCTCTTTTCTCGTGGTCCTGGCGAAGCCCAGTCCCCTGGGAATCATGCAGAGAGAACTCGGAGATGACCGAGTAAGCGTGAGGACGGTCCGACCCCGTGTGGCTACTGCAGATTCGCACGACTGGCTCAGGGCTCTCCCTAAGCTTCAGGGGGTCGTGGAGACCGTTCTGCTCCCCAGACAGGGAGGGCTCTCTGCCCACCCGCTCCGCGGGTGGGCCGTCCAGGCTGCATGCTCCGGGATCTGTGCCCCGCGGAGTGTGACCACCGACTCCGCCTGACACTGGGCGTCTCGGGCGGGGCAGGCACATGCCCTCCACCAGGGGCCACACGGCCCGTATTTCAGGATCTGCCGGCAGCACTGTCACGACCGTTCCGCTCTGCCCCTGTCGCCTGGGCGGAGTCACAGAGAACACACTTGTGTACGTGGATTGGCTCGGCTGTGCGCCAGTAAAATTTACATACTGGAACGGGAGGCGGGACGTGGGTGCGCTGGGACCCCAGACTAAACCCATCCCAAGAGCAACCCCTAATCACAAGGGGCGTGACATTGGGGGTCTCACGGACCAGGGAGCCCGTCGGCCTGACCCTGGAACCCCCACTTCTTACAGAATGGGTCCCTCTCTCATCGCAGCCTGACCCCTCGAGGTCCACTCTGGGATGAGGTCCACTCTGGGATGAGGTCCACTCTGGGATGAGGTCCACTCTGGGATGAGGTCCACTCTGGGATGAGGTCCCCGGGACTGTCCCACTTCCCTGGCCCCTCCCCCCCGCCCTCAGGGCTGCTCTGCTCTTCAGAAATAGACCCTCTCCAAGTCCGGGGAGCTCTGCCCGGCCTCGTCTCTGTGCCTTTGTCGTCATGACAACCAGCCGGTTCCAGGAGACGGGCCTGCAGTCCTGCCGTGGGCGCCCGTCCCGGCACTGGCGACGCCCCTGCACCCCCCCCCCCCCGCTCCGTCCTCCGCACAACGAGGGAGGGAGACTCAGGCGCGTGTCTCTGCCTGCTCCAGCGCCCTGCAGTCCGGGGAGCTGGCGGGCTGTGCTCTCGGAGCAGGGCACCACGGAGCCGCGGGCCGCCCAATGGGTCCGGGACGGGGGCCGGGAGAGCTGGGTTCTGGTCTCACTCCGTCACCTCCGCCCTCCGGCATCTGTGTCCTCATCTTCGGTCCAGGCCACCGCCAAGGTACCCCCGGACACGGAGACTCCCTGGCCCAGCAGGCCCTGCAGGCCATCTCCATGCATTCAGACAGGAGACGCCTCCCAGTTTAACTTCTTCTCGGCGCCGTGACAGCCACCGCTGCCCCCACAGGCCGGTTCTCCCCGATCGCCGGCCAGCTCCCTGTCCCCCTGCAGGGCTCCATGACAACACGGTTACCGCCAGCTTGTCAAGTGCAGTGACATCTGCATTCCTGACACTCCAATCTGGAGCCGGTTTTTTATAGCCCGCGAGGTGGGAGGAGGCGCGGTGCCCGAGGCTCCCACAGGATGGATTTAGAACCGCAACCCGGGCGGGCGGAGCCTGCCGTCCTTCGTCTGAGCGAGGCTGCTTGCGGCTGCGGCTCACGGCTTCCCCAGAACCCCATCTCGTCCCTCGTGGGTTCCACAGGGACAGGCACGGCGACCTCACGGCCGCGCCTGGCCAGGGGCGGGCCAGTCCGCGTCTGACCTGGCCCGGGCTGCGTTTCAATGGGACACTTCCACCCCTGGGAGTGCCGAGCCTGCCCTGGTGACACCGAGACCCAGTGGGAACCTCGGGGGGGGGGGGGGACACCATGGCCCCGTCCTTCCCGCCAGAGTCCCTTTGCCCCTCCCTCCTGCACACTGGAAGCCGCTGACTCTCTTCAGGGAGGCCTCACGGGCACCCCTGCCGGTTCTGACCCTGAGCGTCCAAAGCGGCCCGCCTTCAGTGATTCGGTGCCCCCGCCCCCCTGGCCCCACGCCCCCTTTAGCTACGAGTCCCCGCACGGCAGGCCCCCAGACCCCGCGGACACGGTGCTCACAGCGGCCGCGCAGCCTCCGGGCGGGGTCGAACTGCGCCAGCTCCTTCTCCACGTAGTACAGCACCTTCATGGAGTCCCGCTCCTTGTCGGCCTGGATCCGGTAGCCTTTGCGGACTGTCGGGGAAGGACAAGACGGTGAGCCGGCCTCCCCGGGGGTCGGGGGCCCTGGTGCACGGCACAAGCGGAAAACACGGTCCCCACGCGGACGGCCGCCCAGGAGCCGGGACCTGCGCTCCCACCCGGGGGTGCCCTCTGCCCCGAGGTGGAACAGAGGCCCGGCGGGTCACCGACCGAGTCCCATCGTGGGGCGTTTCCAGTCGACCCTTGACCCCCGCTTCCTGTCTTCCACCCCCGGCAGCCCCGCTTCAAGAGGGTCCCCTCGGACCCCAGGTTGCTCCGATGACGTGAACACACCAGAAAACGGTGCCCTCCGGACCGAGGACCCGGGCACGGTCTTACTGAGCGCCACGCCGCCCCTCGGGGGCACCTGTGTCCACGACACGGGCCCCTCAGCCTCGGGGGCCTCGACCGAGGGGGCCCGGACACCTCCAGTGGCCCGGGAGACGGGTGCGGGCTGCGTGAGCGGGGGCGCGTGGGACTAACGGGGTGAGATCAGGCCACGGGCTGTGCACGCGTCGGCGGGGAGCCCAGCAGGGTCGCCCAGAGGGGCTTCCTTCTCTCCTTCCCTCCTGTTAGGGGAGGGAGCACAGCCACCACGTTTTAGGCGCGAGCCATCTGGCCGGCCGCTGTGGGGTCGCAGGCAGAACTTATTTCCAGGGCTCACTAAACGGCAACATGAAAGCCCCCGAGAGAATCCCCCCGCCCCACACTCCCGTCCCTCAGACCGTCAGGGACCCAGGCTGTCGGGGCCCCGCGGCAGCACGTAAGCATCGGTCCAGGCCCGCACCGGCCCCCGCGGCAGGAGAGAGGGGAGGAGGGGGGACAAGGGAGGACGGGGGACGGGCGCAGGACAACAATGGTGACAGGCGACATCTGGGGCACTGACCACGTGCTGGGTGCTCTCTGGGTGCGGAAAGTGGACCCGACTGGACGGCTGGCCTGTCCTGGGCCTGGGGTCACCGGGGGGAGGACAGACGCAGAGGAAGGGGCCTGCAGTGGGCAGTGAGGGCGCTGTGGCCTGGGGTGTGGCCCTGTCTATCTCCCTGTCATCTCCCCTCGGGACTGTACCAAGAGCTGGGAGCAGCTGACCCGACTCCAACACCCCTGTCCCCACCCCGAGAGGCAGACTCGCAGAGCAACCACAGGGCTGCCGGGCCCCGGCTCTCCGGCCGTGCCGCCCCGGCCGTGGACAAAGCCTCCCGCACGCGCCACGGACGTGGAAGATTAAGACAGAACATTCCACAGCTGTGGCACTGAGGACGGAGGGACGCCCCCACGCGCCTGGTTGCTACGTGGGAGCACGCCGGGCAGTCCACGCTCCTCTCGAACTGCCGAGTTACTTATAAAAAAAAAGAATGAATCTCAGCACATGCCCTTCAGCGCCTCCTCCTCCCCCAGGTGACGCCCGAAATCCTTTCGCAGAGGCAATTGTCAGCAGAAACGATTTTATTCGCCAAGCCACGCGGCCTCCCGCCTCTGCACGGGCGGCTCGACGGATGCGCGGTTACCCCCACGGGGCTGCCGTCTGCGCCCCAGCAGCTCCGTGTGACGGTGGGACACAGGGCTGGGCGGGGGGCCGGGTCCATCCCCCGGATGATGGGGGACCCCAAGTCAGTGGTGACCCCTCGAGGGCTCCGTTGTCGGGCCTGCAAAGGGCACCGATCGCTCCCCACCCTTGGAACAGCCTCTCGAAGGAGAGAAGACAACCAAGCCCGAGTTCTTTGTCACTGCTGGGGGCAGCGCCAGCGTCACCCCCTCTGAAGGGCTTCGCTGTCCGTCGCTGGAGACGTTGTCTCTGCTCCGTCTCTCTCCTGACTCACGAACCACTCCGCTTGGGTTTCTGTCACGGCCCTTCACGTATTCCGGTTCCAGTTGTTTGTGTAAGTGCGTAGTCTTCCCACAGGTTCTTGAAGGACAGGAATCATCATTTTGGAAGGAAAAAAACCCAAACACCCTGGGCCCTTGCTTGACACACAGTAGGGCGTGGTGTCTGTGGAGCTGAGCCGCAGCCTGGGGGTGGGGGTGGGGCACTGAGCTCTCCAGAAAGAGCATTTTCCGACGAGTTTCCCTCTCTAGACGGTGGCGCCTGAGGACGGGGGCCAGTTCTGTGTTGACCGCTGTGTCCCCAGCACCCGGCACCCGGCCGACATTCGAAACAGGCGTGTTTGTGGGAGGGAGGGAGGGAGGGAGCGGACGGACGGACGCATGGAAAGGAAACCGGGAACAGAAACCGCATCACAAGCGATTACACAGCGAGGGCAGGGGCGGCCGTGCAGGTGGCGGCCGGTCGGAGAACGCTGACCAGGAAGGAGAGGGCTCGGCGGGGAGCCTGAGGGAGCACAAGGGTTCGGGATGTTGTGCATCATCATCATCATCATCATCATTATCATCACGACGGTGATTTCCTATGTAAAGCGTGCCCGCAGCCTTCCGGGACGGGGCCAAACCCCCTGTAGCCGCGGCGTTATCCCCAGGTGTTCCTACCACGTGAAGCGCCGTTACGACAAACCGTCCGTAATAACTACTGAGGTGGGGTGGGCGGCAGGTCACCCCGTGGGACAGGCTGATGCACCGGCTGCCCCCTGGGGGTCAGAGGTGGCCGCCACCCTGAGCAACAGCTGCAAACCTCTCGGGCAGCAGCAGCTTGGACTGGAGTTCAGACGGTTCTGCACCCTTGTGACGAATCCCCCTCCTCGCCACGCGACGGACTGGACGATGTAGGCGCAGGCCGACTGGTCCCCGAAAAGTCTCAGGCACTGTCTGCAGCCTCAGACGGTGGTTTGCCCGCCGGTCCTGGCTCGGGGGAAGACTCCCTGAGGGGCCTTCCGCTTCGACCACTCGGCCGCAACTTCAGGCTGTGACTCCAGACACCCGAGTCCCCGTCACTTGTCAGAGAAGGACAGAGGCAAGGGGCTGATCTCCAGGCCCCACAGGCAGCACCCCTGGGTTGACCAGGAGCTGGAAGGCCCGGCGGCGCTCCCCTGAGACGTGTTGGGTTTCTTTAATCATCAGCTCTTGGCCCCACTGCGTGGCGCCCTGTAAGGGGTTCTGTCGGACTGGCCGGGTCCCCGACGTGCTGGGGAGCAGACGGAACACCAGCGGGCCCCTCCTCACCCCTCGGAGCGAAGGGACCTTCCTCTCTCCGCGCCGGCACCGGAGCACAGCGCGGTCAAACGCCGCTCTGCAGTCTTTGCTCACGTTAGCCTCACGTTCGTGCCCCGGCACCCCCGACCCCGCCGCTGGACCATAGGTTCCCACGGGGGAATGTACGGGCCTTCGTCACCTTTTTCTTGATTTGCAAAACAGGCAGAGTGGTGTCTGGTTGACTTCTATCGGTAGTTCGTCTGAAGACCAGAGAACTCTGGCGTGCGGCGATATTTCAGTAATAAATGTCCTAGACCGCTGGCCAACGTCCAGACTTTTTAAAAAATTCCTGGCGCTGTTTCAGTTTCGGGTGGATGGGTGGTTTAGCCTCTTCTCCAGTTCGGCCTGGCCCGGGACCTCTGGGGGGCGCGTGCGGCCTCCCGTGCCAGCCTCTCCTAACCTATCCGCCTGGCCGACTTCGGTTTTCCCGGGGAGGGAAGACGGGGTGTTCGTTTGTGTGCCACAGTGCAGTTTTCTAAAACTTCCTATTGTTAAGGGGTTTGAGCTAGTCCTTTCGGCCCTATGAAGGCTGCACCATTGCTCAGGGAGTTCCTCCATCGCAGCCACAGGAGACTCGTAAGACTCGCCAAGGGCACCCCTAAGGCAGGTGCCGGCGGGTACGGCCCTGTCCCCCGTGCCCCAGCGGGGCGGGCCGAGCGCGGCCGTCTGCAGGCCACTCGACAGCTGCCGGCTCCTGCCCCCCCTCCCCGCCCCCCACGCCGCCAGCAGTGCCGCCCCAGGGGAGGCGATGCTGGACATCTGCATGTTCTCCGTGTGCGCACAGTAGGCGTCTAGGGAGAGGCACACCCTTGTCAGTTTGGAAAACGGCATCTCAAACCCCGCCCTGCCTACTCCATTTTTTTTTTCTTTTTTTTCTGTGAGATGGATGGTGGGTGTGGTCACAGAACGGAGGAGAGCGAGGGGGGGGTAGACGCGGAAGACGGGGCAGGAGAGGACGCCCTTCATGGGGGGGGCAGGAGGGGGGAGCTGGGGCGGCGGGGACGAGGACGGTGGCCGCGGAGAAGGAGGACAGCCAGTGGCTCCGAGGGTATCTGGAGCTGGGCTCTGGACAACCAGTTAGGTGAGGGGAGTGGGGGAGGGGATGAGAGGAGGACCGAGTCCCGGCTTCTGCCTTGGGCTGGTGGGTGGGCGGTGGCGCCAGCCGCTGGCTGGGGACATGGGAGAGCTGATGTCCACAGCGGCAGGTGGATTCGGTTCCCCAGGGGTCGGGTCTGAAACGCCCGTGGGACAGCCGGGGGGCGATGCCCGGAACGGGGCTGGATGGTGGGACGGAGGGTCGGAGGAGAGGTCGGAGTCACCAGCAAACAGACGGTGGCGGGCGCCAGCACGGTGTCCCAGGGAGGGGACAGCGGACCGAACAGGGCTGCCCACCTCTGGGCGATGTGCAAAGGAGAGGAAATGCTGCGGAGTGCAGCGTGCAGGAGCAGGTCGGGGGCGGGGAGGGGGCAGAGGGTGCCAAGAAGACCCGGGAGGCAAGGGTCAAGCAGGGCCCGTTCGACCTAGCAAGAAGGTTCCTGGGTGCGGACGGCGGCAGCCAGAGGGCAGTCAGCTGGGGCGTGGGCGGGAGCAGGGGGCATGGAGACATCACACATTCGCAGCTCCTTCCAGGAGTGTGGCAGTGAGCAGGTGAAAGGGACAGGGAGGTGACATCAGAGGACTACAGGGTTTTCTCAAATTGTATTTTAGCGGGAGGGGTTTGGGCACTTTCTTTTAGGATTTTACTTATTTTTAGAGAGAGGGGAAAGGGGGAAGGAAAGAAACATGGATGTGAGAGAGAAACACTGAACAACAGTCGCCTCTAACGCCCTCAAATGGGAGCCTGGCCCACACCCCAGGCATGCGCCCCGACTGGGAATTGAACCGGCGACCTTTCGGTCTGCCGGATGACGCCCGACCCACTGAGCCACACGGGTCAGGGCTGAGCACGTGCTGAATGCTCACAGGAAGGAGCCGCGAGACAAGGAAGGCTGGAGGCGTGAGGTGGGAACTGGGTGCAGCGTGCAGCGTGCACGTTCAGTGCGGACAGAGCCGTGGCAGGGCGAGGGGACGGGCCCGGAGACAGGCAGGGGCAGGCGGTCATCCGTCATGGGAAGAGGGGTCTCCCCTGGCTTCAAGGAGGGTGGAGGAAGGAGCCGGGGCCCTCGCCCCGCCCCCACAGGGCAACCCACGGGCTGCCCTGCACACAGCTCACCGAAGACGCCTGTCCCGCTGCACGGTGTTCAGACGGGACCAGAGAACTCACCGTTGCCAGGTGACCACCCCAACACCGAGGGAGCGTGTCCCTGCCACGTGGGCCAAATTCACACCTTCACGAGTCACGTTTCTGACCACCTCCCAGGTGCGTCAGAGAATAACCTCCACGGAACGCTGGCGGTGTCAGTGATGGTGGCGGTGGGACCACGAGGACAGAACGTGCCCCGGGGGGGCACCGTAAAGAACACTCTGTCCTGACCCTGGAGCCGGAGAGGGGCGATGCGGCCGGGCTGGCCACGGTGGACTGGCTTGTGCGTCACCCTCTCTTCCTCACCGACAGGGCGAGCCCCGAGTCTTGTCCATTCCCAAGGTCAATGGGCGTTTCCGCCCAAGAGACGAGTCGTGGTCAGTCCCAGCCAGCCTGGTTCAGGAAGGGGCACAGGACTCGGGTCTGGCCAGAGACCGCAAGGAGTTAGCTGGAAGGAAGCTTCTGGAAGCGTCCCCTCACGCTTGAGAAAAGCAGCAGGAGGAAGACGCGTGTCTGTCCGCTATCTCTGAACCCGCGCTCTCCCCGGAGGGTGGCGGCAGCGGCCCCGGGGTCACGGGAATGCTTGGGAGGACGGAGCGGGATGGGAGGACCGAGGCCCTTCAGCAAGGCCGCCTGAGCTGTGCCGTTGGCCGGCCCCAGGGCCGCCTGCCCTGGGCTTTCTTGCTACGTGAACTAACAGGTTTTCCTGGCTTTGAGGCCACTCCTCACTGCAGCTGGTCAGTGCGGCCAGGTGGGCCCGAGGACGGCCCCGCAGCGAGCGGGCGCTGGGAGAGGCGGGGACCAGCAGCGGGGAGGGCCCGCCGCCCTCGCCCCCAGGGGAGGAACCGTGTTAGGACGAGGCCCCCTGACCGAAGAGGACGGGGCGGGGTGGGGGGGGTCCCACGGGAAGGAGGAGACAGACTGGGGAGAAGGGAGGCCGAGGACAAGGCAGAGCCGGTCCCGCCAGCGTCCCTGCAGCCCGTCCTCGGGGGACGCGGGCTGTGGTCCTGTCGCTGCAGCTCCGTGGGTCAGCTCTCACACCTCGGTCTGGGGCCCCTTCCCAGTCTCGGGGGCGGGGGGATTCTACGCCAGCTCCAGGGAGAGGAAACGCACAGGTTCTGCCCACTCTCCGAGGACGCCCCCCCACCCACCCACGGGTGGAACCGAGGGTTCAGGGAACCGGCCGGGCTGTGTACCCCCAGGGCAGTAACATCCGCTCTCCGCACCCCGCTGGCCCATCCACATCTCGGGATGTGAAAGTCGCCTGACTCCGCTACTCCCCACGGTTCCAACCCGACGACCCTGTGACCCTGTCTGGGCACCTCCAGGAAGGTGACGCTTGAACACCTCAACGCCCGGCCACCCCGGCCAGCAACCGCAATTGCCCGTGTGCGTCCTGAAGGGGGCGCCTTCCCAGCGAGTTCACCTCTGGGTATCTCACACACCACGGGACACCTCGGCGCATCTTGAGGTCCCCTCCCCTCGTTCCCCAAAGTTGTCTCCTCTCTCCATGTGTCCGTCTGTCCACTGGTTTCAGCACCCAGTGTCTCTGCTCAGAGGCTCCCATGTCCCCCACCCCCGAACGACTTCAGTCACATCTCAGTCGGGGGTCCCACTCCACTCTGGCCCACGGACCACCTGCCTCGTCAGCCTGTCACCTCCCCACTCAGGACGCTGCCTGCCGTGACCGTCACCTGCCGTGACCGTCACCTGCCACTGCACCAAGCCCCAGCTCTTCTTGGGGAGGGGGGTTCGAGGCTCCGCCCTACGGCAGAGCCAGACACACGAGCCAGACACCATCCGACCCACACGGCGTGCTCCCCCGGCTCTGGCTCCCACCCTGCTGCCTCCGGGGGTGCTCTGTGCTCCCCCCCCACTCAGCTCTCCCAATCCTCCCATTCCTCCGGGCCCAGCTGGGGCCCCACCTCTTCCCTGAAGACTGGGCGACCACTGGAGCTGGCTCTCCCAGACTCCCCCAGTCCCATGCTTGTTAGCATCTAGTTGTCCTAACGAAGGTCCACCCTCTGCCCCTGCCTGGACCGCACTGCCAGGATGCAGGACGCAGGCCACGTCCCACGCTTCCGAGTGCTCCCCTCGGTGCCCGTCAGCCCCGAGCCTTGGGCAGGGATGAGGACACGGTTTACTGACTTCTAGAGAGGAGACAACTGTCCCCAAAGAGGCATCCCTGAGCTCATGGCTGTCTTCAGCTAGGGGCCAGCGTGTGGGCTGGGGAGGGCGGGGGCGGGGCGGTCCGGGGCCACATTTACCACTGCGGCTTCCTCCAGTGGGGTCACTTGGAGCCAGGGGAGGTGGGTGCGGCTTGTCCATCAGCATGCCCGGTGAAGGGGCTCCTCCCAGGGGGACGGGGGGGATGGAGTAGGGGCCGGGGACACGGGAGACTGAGGGAGGGTACCCGGCCTTGGCTGCTTTCCCTGCTGCGTACACTGTGGAGGGAGAGGAAGAGCGAGAGAGATTACACGGCCCCGCCCTCACAACCCGCACGCCACGCGCCCCTGAGGGTGCGCTTCGGGGAGCTCCTGGGCGTGTGCCTGTGTGTGTGCCTGTGCTTGTGTGCGTGGGTGCTCACACATGTCTGTGTGCATAGACGCACCCATGTGCATGCTTCTGCGCACAATTGTGCGTGTCGTGTTTGTGCATACAGGCATGCAGTGCACACCCATGTGTGCATGTGTGCTGTGCCTGCACTTGTGTGCGGGCACATGTGCATGTATGCCTGTTTCATGTGTGTGCACATGTGGGCATGTGTTTGCCTGTGGTTGTAGGTATACATGTGGACATGTGTGTACGTCGTGCTGCATGTGTGCACAGATGTGTGTATATGCCTGCACTTGTGTGCACAATGTGGGCACACATGCATGTGTGCCTGTGTTGTGCGTGTGCACATATGGGTGTGTGTTTGTACGTGCACTTGTGTGTACATGTGTGGGCGTGTGTGAACGTGTGCGTGTGTGGGCTTGTGTTTGCGTGTGTGCGCCCTGTGCCTGTGACGTGCACGCCCGTGGGCGTGTTCTCCCAGGACTGAATCACCCGCAGACGCATTCTCCCCCGCTCCCTGGGACTCCTCCAGCTCCGTCGGGAGGCGACGACATCAGGAATTACGGTGTTTAGCACCTGGCAGCCGCGTCATCGGGCGGCACTGGGAGCCGTGACAGCAGCCCACTCCCAACCGCACCGCCTGTAGGCGGCCTCTGCCGGGGCTGCCCGGGCTGTCTGCCGGGGGGCGGGGCCTCTTCCAGAGAGGCGGGGCGAGCAGGGGCTCCTCGCGCAGGCCCCGCCGGGAGCTCGAGAGCAGAGCAGAGCCCCGACTCCTCCGGAAAGTGCTTTACCCCTGGGGGCGCTAAACACGCACGCTGTCGCTCTCCTACAAGAGCTGGCAGGGCTCCTAACCACGCCTACCTGGGCGTGGCCCGTCACGTGAACTCGGGACTCCCCGAAGGAGGACTGGTCCCTCCGCGCACGCACCGTTTTGGCGTGGGAGCGAATGAACCCCAGCCGCGGCCGGGTGGTGCGCACGGCGGCGGTCTGCACGCTCTGCCTGGGGGGGCATGACCGGAGGCGGCTCCCTCGGGTTTGAACGCCCTGGGGAGAGGGCAAAGGCCTCCCCCGCAACCTCGCCATCCCGAACCTGCCCTTCCTGTCGTCATCGGGGTCAACGAGCACTCCGAAAGTCGGGTGACAGGTGCGGACAAGAAGCATGGAGAGGTGAAATGGTGGCGAATGGGAAATGAAGACGGTCAGCTCTGGGAGGCGGGGCTCCCGGCGGGGGGCGGGGTCTGGAATGAGTGACACTGGGGCGGGAGGGAAGGGGGCGCAGGAGGGCGCGGTACTCACAGGCCTGCGGGCAGCAGCAGGAGTCGGGGCAGCACGGGCAGCGCACGTAGCAGCAGCAGCTGTGCGGGCAGCACTGGCACCAGCAGATGCCCACCAGGACGAAGAAGAGGAAGACTCCCAGGATCACCAGGCCGACGAACACCCACTCTGGAAGGACGCACAGGGAAAGCCGCGTCAGGACGGACGGGCACGCGTGTTGGCGTCTCCCCACGAACAGGCAGCAGCAGCGGGGGCGCGGGGGCCTGGGGAGGAAGGCGCCTCGTCACCCAGCACAGAGCCCCCAAACTCCGGGGGCCCTCGCGGACCGAGATCTGTACGCCCGCCAAGAAGAGGGACGTCACCTGGCCTCGGTCCTACGGAGATTGCGCAGTGAGGGGCCCACAGGGAGGGGTTTCAGGGACCCCTCAGGGGAAAGGATTTACATGTTGGCCACAGTGTGGGCACAAGGGAGGGACAAGGGCGGAAAGACTCGTGCCCGGGGGAGGGGACTTTGTTTGCCGAGCTATGAAGTGGTGGGTTCTGTGGACGCGTATTTTGGGGAGCCTCGTTAATCTTGCCCCTAGAAGTGTGTAAGTCCTGAGAAGAGCGTCTCCATGTCCACCTGGCCTAAATCCGAACACATCTAGGTGGTCGGGGTCCTTAGGTGTCACCTGTCTCCCTGTCCACCGCCCCTGGAATGTCTGCCCTGAGCTCAGTGTCAGGGCGTGTCCTTGCCCTGCAAACGGCGCTGAGAGATGATGAGGGACGGGGATTTAAACAGAAAAGATGCCGTCCCCACCCCTCGCTTTTGGGACTTGCTATAGGCCCCCCCCCACTCCCTCGGGGGTGGGGGGGGGCGGCTGGGAGGCCGCAGGGACCTCTGATCTCCTTTAACAGCAACAAGATTAGAGCCATTCATTCTGATGGAAAATCATCTACCAAAAAGCCCTCTGCAATGGACTTTAAGTACAGGCTGTTTTTCCTAAGTTGGGTTATTCAATTTTCCTGCCGTGGAGAGGACATTCGGCGACATTTTTGTTACATAAAGGGTTTTGTGATGAGGGTGAAGTTAGGGGACCTTCGCCGAGAGCGTAATTTCCTCAGAGAGAAAGCAGCTCCCGGTTCCTGAATGCGCCTCCTCGCGCAGCCGCCTGAAATGCACTCACGCTGACCCGGTCACGCTCTCTGCGCAGAGGGGATGAGAAGACTCGTGCCGGCGAGGGTGGCCGGGGAGCGTCGTGCCGAGGACAATGGATGGCGGAGGGCTCTGGCCTGGGTCTTGGAAGCAACACAGTCACGGCGTGCACCCCGAGATACAGGGAGCCCTGCACACGGGGTGAGCTGTGGGCCCGGCAGTCGAGGAGAAAAGAGTGGCCGGTGACCTCGCACAAACATTGTAACCCATGAAAGGGTTCTCCAGTCACAGGGAGGGGATTCCCGGCAGCCAGGGCCAGATTCGAAAAAGACAGTAACTCCTTCTTGGGACTGGGGTATGCGAGATGTCTGATTTGAAGAAGCAATGCGAGGTAACATTGTTTCTTTCACGTGGGGGGACCGAGTGGCACAAAGTGACCCAATTCTGGAGCCGGGGGCTCACAGAGAGACAGCGCTTTGTGTCCCTGCGCTCAGCGTGAATGAGAGAGTGTCTGTGTTCGGGCTGGTCAGCGGAGGGGACAGAGCCAAAAGAATTCTTGGAAACAATGAGTGAAGCTCAACCGGGAAGGCTCTAGATGTTTCTTAAACCTTGAATCGAGCCAAAAGCAATGGCCAGGAATGTGCTGTATCTCTCTGTAGTCTCAACTACAAGGCAGCTCTTAAACCGTGGGCCAAACCCTCCACAGCAAGACGGAACCCATTCCCACTCCCCGAGATTGGCTCTGCGTTCCCCCGTGGTTCCTGCTGGCCTCTCTCTGAGCCTCCTCCCGTCACGGACTGCTGGGCCACGCCAAACTCACGCTGGCTTGTCTAGGCTGGTGCGTTCCACTCAAGCTACGTAACAAGCCAGAGGTGTGCATTTGGGACAAGTGTCCTTGGCCTATGGTCCACAGTCATTCCCCAAGGACTTAGGGGCCCCAGAAGGCCCTGAAATCGTACACAGAGCAGACCAGGTGTGCAGACGCGTGCCTCCAAGGAGGGAGGGGTGCATGGCTGAAGTTGCAGACGGCGGTTCAGAGTCACGCGGCTGCAGGCTAAATGAATGGGCAGACGGATAACTGGGGGCATAAGGAATGCAGACAAGTAATGACTCGGTTAAGGGTGCTTAGAACTCTGCGTGCGGCTGAGACGCCGAGGTGGGCGGGGAGGGGGCTGAAGGACCCGTGGGCCCGGCACGGAGGACCTGGGTCCCCGTCTCAGCCCCTTTCGAATTCCCGTTATGCTTTTAGGGCCTGATAACAGAAGATACGCAAGTCAAAGTCTCTCCCAGCGGGCTTGGCTGTTCATCCTGGAAGAGACCACAGACACGTGGAGACACTTGTGTGAACGAGTCAAAGGGAGCAGTCAGTGACGCATGCAGCAGCCAGACAGATGGAGGGAGAGCGCAGCGGGCCAACAGGAGGGGAGTTCGGTGGCTGAGTACCTGGCATAAGCTCCACGGCAAAGCTGGGCAAGAGATCAGCGAGCAGCCCTGTCCTGCCTGGAGGAGGTGGAAGGGAAAGAGAAGGAAAGAGGTTACTGGCAAGGAAAGCACAGCCGGAAGGAAGTCTGGCCGCGGAGGGCGCCGTCCCCACGCGGGGCACTGGCCCGCGCTCTCTGTGGCACGTGGGGCCCATCGCAGCAGCAGCAGCAGCAGCGGCAGCTGGGCTCGGTCCGGAGAATGACCTTCCCGGCCGGTGGCTGGCAGCCTTGTGAGTGAGCCCGGCACCCCGCATCAGGGTGGAAGCAGTCACAGAGCTTCCGCTCCAACCGTTTACAGGAGGAGGACATCTCCGCCTTAAGGATGGAAAACCCGCCGGGGCAGACGACACGCAGTGTCTCCACTCATTTCACTTCCTTCTCTGCACGCTGTTTTGGGGAGTCCAGCCCGCGTGCATCCAGACATTCAGCCTACGTTTCCAAACATCCACAGACACCCCTAAGTCCGCATGAAAACAAAGCACATGGTAGACTTTAACACAGAGTTTGCTCACTACGTGATTCTATTTACGGCCTAGAGATCGTTCAACGGTTAAATTTTCAGAGACAAGGACAGTAAACTAGGCCGGTCACCCACTCCTCTGCGCTCCTTCAGGCTTCCACGGTCCCCTGTGCACCCGTCTACGGCAGGGCTTGCCCACAGGGGGCGCTGTGTGGCCCCGGGTGCCCTGTGCCTGGCATGGCAGAGCAGCTCCAGGGCCTGGCTGCTCGCACGGGTGAGCGAGGCTCCCGCCGGCAAGGAGCCCTGCGGGAAACGGGTCCCTGGAAGACCCGGGGAAGGAGGCTGGTCCTCCCCAAAACTAGCCTGGCCTATAGAAACTGCTCTGACCCGTCCTCCCATCACGGGGAGTGTCAGGGCCCTGGGGCCGGGGGGGGGGGGGGGGGGGGGGGGGCGGGGGAGGGCGTGCGCCTGCGGCAGACACCTCCGCCACACTGCGGTGTTGCGGATAAATGAGGCGCCATAGGAGAGGGCGAGCCAGCTGCCGCCCTCCGGCCTTGGGCTGGCCGAGGGTCCCTGTGGCCCCTCAATGCCGAGTCATCTGTGTGCGTGACATGCTTCCGGAACAGTAGGGCGACGGGTCATTCTCACTTTTCTAGTAACCGCATCGAAAGGGGAAAAAGCATGAGATGAATGATATTTCTTACTCATACCAGTATAGCCCGGACACTGACACTCAAAGGCACAGTCTATCAGCTGGGAGCTGCTGGGGGCTGGTTCACACGTGCGGGGGCGGGGGCTCATTCCATTCCTGGTGGAATCTGGGGATGGGGCGTAAAGGAAAAGTCGCTTGCGTGTGTGGTTTATACTTTGGGCCGGAAGGTCGTGGTTGGGCACTGTCCTCTCCTCTCTCAAGCTCCCCCTGCTCCACCCTCCGAAAAGCAGCTCTGGAGTGGGTCGGAGAAAGGGGAGCGGGTCCAGGCCATCATTCGGGGGGCAATGCTGGAGCAGGGCAAGGTGCTAGGGACTCGGGGAAAGGGGTTTTTGCTCCCTCTGCTTTTTCTTGGTTCTCCCGGACTATCCAAGGCCCGTGGGTAAATGCGTCCCGGCCACGTCTCCTGCAGGGGTGATGGTCCCGCACTTGAAAGTTTGTCAGGACCAGAGTTGGTTCCAAGGGCCAGGAAGCACGCAGTGGGGGACTCAGGCCAGCGCCGGTGTGGTTTGGGGCAAGAAGAGCTCCCCTCTGTCTCCAGTCTGTCGGGTGCGGCCGATGTGCTCAGAACAGTCCACCGCCCGCAAGGTCTGGGTGGGGGGTGAGGGGGGGCGTGAGAGCCACAGGAGGCGCTGGGAAAGGCATCCCCAGGGTGGGCCTCAGCTCGAGCCTTCACAAGAGGCTCAGGGGGAGCTCACAGGTGTCTGGTCCAGTTTTTCAGGATGGGAGGCCAGACTGGGGTGTGGGGCTGAAGTCAGGGTAGCGACGGAGAGCATCCATTGGCCTCATCTGGGGCCATCTTTCTCTGCACAAACGTCTCTTGGAAAGTCAGCGAAGCGATCGACGGCTGGCTAAGGATTTGGGAACTTGGGATCCTGGACCTCTCTTAAAGGCATAATTAATACTAATTTCCAGCCAAGAGCCCATGATCAGGAAATCAATACACAGTGTTTTTAGCAAGCCAGTCATCCCACACTTAAAGAAAAAACAAAACCTCTGGACAATTAGCACTTCTAAGGATCTCTCTTACTGTATCTAGTAAAGAAGTTTCTCTTGCTTTTACCCTCTGGTTCTCAAGCCCACCAGCGCTGCAGGCTCTGTGGACATGAGACAGCCCAGCTCATTAATTACACTCACAACAGAAACAGTATCGACGGTGCACGCTGCCGATCCGTGCGTTCCTGCAGGAAATTGGCCATGGTAGTTATTAACTGGAAGAACCCAGACAGTCAAGGGGGGACAGGGCTCAGACGCGGCCTACGGAGACGTGGCGTATTGGAGAGAGCGGCGGGCGGGGCTCGGGGGCTCGGCGCGGCGCGGCGCGGCACCGCCCGGCATTTCCACGGTGATCACCCCAGGCAGACCACGTCCTCTTCCTGGGCCTCAGCGCTCTCCCGAGCCAAAGAAGTGGGCTGTGCGCGGGGACACCATTTGGCTGGGTTTGTCGGGGACAGTCCTGGCTTGCGCTGCTCGTCCTGGGGTGATTATTCCCAGCGCCCCTTTTTACTCTCGGTGTAGGGAACCCTGCCGAGGGCATTTTTGGTTCTCAAATCTGATACGCAGCGACTAGAGTCGCAAACGCAGCTCTCCGTCTGTAGGGACCAGCAGGGCTTGCAAATGTAAGGGACACGTAAGGGACGCACGCAGCCTGGGGGCGTGGCAAACGGCAGGTGATGCATCTGGAGGGGCTGCCGCTACCCACATCTGGCCAGCTGTGGTCCCAGACGAATGCGCCTTCAGGGTTAACCAGGCCCCAGACTTTTTATGTGAAATATCCTGATGTCTGAATGTTCTCAACTGATTCAAGACTTTTAAAGAACACCAGGTGAGCCATACAAACTGGGTCTGGGGCGGCCTGCAGCCCCGAGATCACGCACCGCCAAGCACGCATAAAACATGAAAGCCGGATTCCTCCGCGGGCTCTTTGGTGACCGCCACGGTCTTCCGATCCTGCTTCTGCACCCGGCACATCCGCCCCGGACACCGGGGTCCCGGCCTGACAGCATCACCCCCCACGCTGCTGGCTCCTCCTACTCCAGGGAGCCGGAGGGGGCACGGGAAAAGCGTGCCAAAGGGGCTTTCATGTTTCAGATTTTTTTTTACATCTGTAATTGAAAAAACTAAAATAAGGAGAGGCGGTGTCAGGAATGCAGACAGGGGACTCACAAAGCTTGTCGCCCCAACAGAAAGGTGTACGTCAAGCTTCTCATTCTCCCGGAAGCTGCAACCATTTCAGAAGATGCCCCGGCTTCCCACGGTGCACCGGTGTGGCTGGCCCCCGGCTGGCCGGGGGATACCCTCTCACGGTCCAGAGGGGAAGGGCAAAGGTCTTTGGAGTCCAGACCAGTCGGAGTTTGGGGAGAGTGGACAGGGCCACCCCATCAGGCCCACGGTGGACAGAGTGCAAGTTTCCGGCTTTGTCACCGCGACTCACATTCCCCTGGACCAAAGGCATCTTAAAGCGTGGGTTTCCGCTGGGACCCCGAGTTTCTGAAAAACGTTCTGCTTCCGTCTCGTTGCCTGGCTATTCCGGAGACACGCCGTGGCCGGTGGAAATGCTTGCTCCTTCCTTCCTGTCCTGACCGGTCACGCCCACGGAAGGCTGCCAGGGGAGCACCCCAACCTTTGGAGCAGACACCCGCCTACTTTCAGCAGCGCTGGGCCAGCCCGGGGACTCACGCCCGTCCCTCCGGCGCCCGGCGCAAGAGCGGCGGTTCCGCGTCACTCGAATGTCTGAGAAAGGGCTGAAGACAGGCCGCGCCAGCAGAAGGCCCCGCTTTCTCTCTTCGTAGTTCGGACTGTTAGTAGCAAACACAGTTTCCCTGCAGGCACCCAGTCTTCCCCGGCCCTGGCGGAACCCAGCACTGTTGAGAAACTTCCCCGTGAATCAACTGGATGACGCAGGCGTACCAGTCGTTAGTGGGAGCTCACAGGAAGTGTCAGATGCATTATAACCCAGAGTGTCCGCAGACCTTGGCTTGGACGGTCAGGGCAGCAGCACGCACTGCGGACGGAACAACTTACACGCCGTCCCTCCACCGCCCCCTATGGCAGCGGCCCCCTTGACGTCCTCCCTGCTGCGCCTGTTCGTATTCCTCGGAACCGTTGCTTCTGGGGCGTCTCCAGTTCATTCGCTCATCCTTCCTTCCTTCATTTGACCAACAAAGATGTGCGTGTTGCGTCAGGCACAGGCCGAGGCGGTGGGGGAACAGGACGGGACCCCCAGACTGGAGAGGCCCCAGGCTAGCCCGGGCCCATGTCCGGCCGTGTGAGTATAAGAACTCGCTGTCAGCCGTTCGAGTTTTGTCCCCAGACTCCACTGAGGCCACGCACGTTCCTCCTGCCCAAAGCAGTGCTCGCTCTCACCGGCCTTTCCTGCACGTGTGACCTCGGGTGCCTCCTGGTTCCGGGGCCTTCCCTTCCCCGAGACCCGGTGCTGGCGCTGCCCCGAGCCCAGCAAACCCCATCCTGGCGACATTTCCCCGAGGTTCTAAGCCTCCCTTCGTGGTGGGCCAGGCCCCCCAAGGCAGGACTGGCTCCCCTTCTTCCCTGAGAGCACGGCTCACCCTCCCCCGACTGCCCTGCCTCGTTCGGATCCGTACCACACACAGCCTCCAAGACTCTGGGCTGGGCCGACGGCCCCGCGAGACAGCAGCCCGGGGAAGGAGTGTCCTCCCCGCTCAGAGGGCCGACAGGCACACCCGCAGGGTGCGGCTTCACGCAGGGACGGAGACCCTCCGGGGCAGGGACTGCGCTCGAGGCCTGGGGTCCTCGGCAGCCCCAGAAGTGGGACCCCCTCCACCACTCGGGCCCTTGCCATGTTTCCCGTGGCAACCCCCCTCCCCACCCCGTGGGCTGTGCTGGCTTCCAACCGGCGTCTGGCAGACCACGCCTCCGCCGCGCTACACCAGCCAGGGCACAGATGTGTCTTTTCTAGGCGTCTGAGGAGGGTGGGTGCCTTTCTCCAGCCTTGGAAGCGTGAACTTGCTTCTACGGCTATTTGGAATTTCAAATAGATTAGAAACTTCCCCAGGGCACAGCCGTCCCTGTTTTTGTTCTGTATTCCCATGGCAACCTTACCGTCCATCAGAGCGTATGACTCCCGGTCACCAAGGGGGCGCCAGCTCCCCCCTTCTGCATACGTATTGATAAACTGTGTCTAAGCCTTTCGTGCATGTCCTCTTGCTCTTCGTGTCCTTCATGTTTTAGTTCGCTTTAAACCGTACGAGTAATTCCGACGCCGGGTTCTCTCCGTCAGAGGACTGACCACTCTGAGCCCGTCTGCAGTTAGCCGCTAACAGACTCTTCGGGCTCTGGGGCAGCGATTGTGAGGCTGGCACACACCGCTGACTTCCACCGGCACAGAATTCTGGAGTCAGGTTTGACCTGTTTTCAGGAGCCCGAGGCTCGGAGGGGTTACGAATCTGACCCCGGTCCACCCAGCTGACTCGAGAACAAAACCTGGGTCTGCTCACCCCATTCCTGTGCCCCCCCTCCACCAGTACCTCACTCCCCCTCAAGCCCGGCTCGTCCTTCACTGAGGCGCGTCCAGCAGCCGCTTCCTCATCTCCGGGTCTCTGCAGCGAGCGCCCCTCCACTGCGCCTGCGGCATCCTCGCCCCACAAACTGATACACAGTGACCCCTCCACTGAGCCTGCGGCATCCTCGCCCCACAAACTGATACACAGTGATGAAAACCGACCGCATAGTCTCTGCCTTTGTAAAGTCTGGTGGCAGTGACCCCGCCCCCTGCCCTTGGCGAGGGGAGGTGTAAAATGTTATCAGTAATGTAACAGCTCCCTGTGGCGGGGGGATGAAATGCAGAGGACAGCCCGATCTGCCCCCCGAGCTGAGGAGGAGCAGGGTGAGGCTCACGGGAGGAGGAAGCTGAGCTGCTGGCTATGATTCCGGGGGGATTTCCTGGGCTCCCCGGGCTGGGCTCCAACCTCAGGCTGGTGCAGGCACCTTAGATACAAAGATGCCAAGAATGGCTACTTTCCTTAGCCAACAAAGCCCCTGCGGTCACTGGGGGATGATGGGGAGAGCACACCCCTTGCGCCGGGGGCTGTCCGGCCTCCAGGGCCAGTCCCCTCTCTCCGTGAGAACGCAAACCTGCTCCTTGAATAGCGGCAGCTGGCTTGGGAGAAAAAAGGGGTGGCTGTCCCCTGACCGGCTTCCAAGGGCTGCCATTCTTTCTGTGCAGGGCTGAGCCGATTTCTCGGTGACACCCCCTCTCCCAAGCGCGCGCACAGGCCTCCAGCGTCTGCCCCCGGGTCCACCGACCACAATGAGGCTGGCGGCTGACCCAGCGGCTCCAGCGGGCTCGTCACCACGGTAACCAAGGCTGCCGGAATGCGCGCTAATTGAAGGCCAGTTTCCTCCCACCTCGATGAGCAACAAGTGAGGCGGGCTGAGGCTGCCGCTGCAGCGCGGGGGAGGCGGAGCGCTCCGCAGCGCGCCTGGGGGCTGGGCACCCGGGGCGGGGGACAGAGCGCCGCAAGACCCCATTCGTTCTCGTAACAACCCCCCAGCTCAGAGGAGCCCACACGGACGCCCCCTGTCCTGCAGAAATCTCAGTGCCCGTTTCTCAGCGAGCAGACAGGCCAGCCACCGCGTGTCGGCCGGCCCCTGGCTTGGAGACAGGCACAGGGCAGGTTCTCCTGAATAACAAAATGAAAGGCCAGCGATGGCGAGGGCTCCTTGGGGGGTGGGGGGGGCGGCCCAGCGACCCCAAGGCGCTCCCAGCTCCTCCGGAACGTCAGTGCTTGTCAATCAAAGGGGGAGCCTTCCCCGTGGCCGTCTCTAAAGATGGGGGGACCGCCACACCGCTGGGCCTAGACGTCTCGGTTGACGCCCGTGGTCCTGACACCAATTAGCGTCTCCCGGTTCGGACACAAATGGCGAAGCAGCCCTATCGCGTCTCTCCAGGACCACACTGACCCCAAATCAAGTCTCAGGGGCTCCCCGACGCCCCCTGGACTTCCTCCAGTGGCCTGTGCGGGCGGACGCGCCCCTTGCCTCCAGGCGGCAAACTCCCTGCAGTTAACTGCGGGCTTCCCGCGGCAGCCCCAACAGAGCCGCCGAAGCACAGCATGCTGGGACGGAACGTCCCAGAACTGCGGGCAGGGAGACTCCCAGGGGCGGACGAGGGTCCCGCCGGCGGGGCACTGCACAGCGGTCACGGGGAAATTGGGGCTCTGTTAGTCATGGCATTGCCAGCTCTCCGCTGGCTCCGGGAGGCCGGCCTGTGGCCCGAAGGCTGGAGGAAAGCCGGCTTTCCGGCAGGGGCCTAGCCGCAGACTTCCCCGGGGAGGCTCCCTTGAGTTGGGGGCGGCACACTGGCATGGAGAAGCGGGGGATGGGAGGGTGGAAGAGGGGGACAATGCATCCCTACTGCGTGCAGCTCTGTCCTCAGAGCAGGTCTCCCGAGTCACTTTTGTTAACCACTCCCGCCCCGTGGCTACGGGCACGGAGACCGGGCTCCACGCCGACCCGCCCACGGCGGTGTCGTGCGCCCAGCCCTGGGGCATCGCACCCCAAAGCCTGCCCTTCGAGGGGCACCTCGTGCCGCACCCAGACCGACCTGCGCTTGGACAGGTCAGGGTTTCGCGACCCTGGCACTGGGGACAGTCCGGGCCCGACACTTCTTTGCGGGTGGAGGCTGGTGGTCCCGTGCACTGCGTGCGGGATGCCGAACAGTGAGTGCCCCACGGGGGGGGGGGGCAGCCAGTGGCGCCCTCAGACATCCGCCAACGTCCCCCGGGGGCCAAGCAGCCCCCTCCTGAGACGCGAAAGCCAGGATACGGAGTGTCGGGTGCGGTTTCCACCTCTTCTTGTGCGCTCTCGTTGCTTCGGAAACAGAATTTTTCTCTTTCCCCAAGGGCAGTGGTCTTTGGAGGGAATTGGAGGGACGAGACTGTCATTTGTTGACTTCAGACCCTTCCTGTGCCGGGCACTTAGCGAGCAGAAGTCGGGGCTGAATTTACGGGAAAGAGCCGGGCAGCCGGGGGGCAGCGGGGAGCAGCCGGAGGGCAGCGGGGAGGGCCGCAGGGCCCGGCGGCCCCCTGCAGGGAGGGAGCACCTCCGCCCAGTCCCAGCCCCAGTCCCGGGAGGCCCCGCAGCCGCGCTCCGCCCCGACCCCCGACCGCGGTCCAGGCCCCTTGCCGACAGCCACTGACGGAATCGGGTTTAGCTGACACCTGGCCAACTTTTCCAGCGCTTCCCTCTCCTCCACCCCTTCAGCCCCTTCTCCGGGTGCTTCTTGAAACCAAGACGGACAGCGGCAGCCGGGTCAGCTGGAGGCGGAGGCCAAGGCTCCAGAGCGAGGGCAGGACGGGCTGGTGGGGGGGGGGGGCTGACGGTCTCTCTCGCTCCCGTCCCCACGGCCTCTGCTCCCGTAGGAACCTGAGGGCCCAGGTGTCCACGGAGGACAGAGAGGGGGCTCCCACCCTGCTCCAAGAACCAACCCCACTTTAGGTGTTTTGTGGGGGGCCGTCATCTGAAGCGCTGTCACATCCACGAAGGGGGACGTGGCCTCAGCCAGCGGGGCAGGTGCTCCCCGGAAGGCACCCTGATCCCCGGCCAGAGGTGCCTCCGTAATCACCGCTCCTTCTGCCCCGAGAGGACTCTCTCTTCCCTGCCAATTCCAACCCCCTTTCCCTGTTTGTAAATCTTCCAGCTCCAGCAGCCGCTGCTGCTCTCAGAGATCAAAGTTTGGGCAGGCGACAAAGACCTCCGAGGAGGCTGTTGCCATGGGAACTCTGGGAGCCCTTTTAATTGGCAAACCTCCTTGGTTAGCAGCACGGGGCTGGGCTGGCAGAGCGCATCGGGGGAGGGGGGCCTTGGCAACAAGTAGCCCTTTCTAAACAGCCAGAACAAACGTGGCAGGGGCGGGGGGCGGGGGTGGCGGGTGGATCCCAACGGAGGCGCTGACTTGGGGTGAGCACGGGCACATTTCTGCCTGGCCTGGGAAACTCGTTCCCCCCTTGGTCCCCGGGGCAGGGCCAGCGACGCCACAGTCGCTGCGGAAGGACACGTGGTGTTCGGGGGTCCTGGCCCATCGGGGCGATCGCTCTGTACGTTGTGTAAGTGTCTGATCACTGCGTCCTACACCTGAAACCGGTACCGCAGCGTATGACAGCGGTCGTGGGGGAAAAAACTTCTTATCCCTAACGCCGGCTCCGAGAGGTGCCCTCCAAGAATTCCCTGATTTCTTACCAGGTGTCTAACGTGCACGGGCGGAAAGGTTCGTCTCAGACCAGAGCGACGACCCCAGGCGCAGGGAGGTGAGCAGACTCACCTGAATCCATGCACCCCTGTCCCCAGGTGCCGCGTGCTGTGCTCCCTGGGGAGTCGCAGGAGGAGGCGGGAGGAAACGGGGACGCATGCTGGGGAAACTGAGGCAGTCCTGGGGCATGACCTTCACAGGGAGGAGTCAACTCCCGAGGTGGAAGGTGCGGAAGGCCCTGGAGCCTGGGTCTGCCGCAGAGACCGTGTCTGGGGACGTGGCAGACACCGAGGGGACAGAGGGCCTTGAACACACGCCGCACGGTGGCATGCGCCAGGCTTGAAGCTGGGAGGACCCCAGGACCTCTGGGCTCCCTGAGCCCGAAAGCCCCGCCACCCCCCCCCCCCCCCGACCCAGGCCTGCCCCTTGCAACCGAGTTCTGAAGAACGCAGCGTCTGCTGCGGGTGGTGAGATTTTAGGGGCTGTGTCCTCCCTTTGTACTTCTCTGTCCTGTTCGGGATGTTCACAAGGAGCACGCATCGTTTTCTCCCGAGACAGAACAAGACAGCGGGTTCTGCGGCAGACCTGGCCCCGTAAGGAGAACGGACTCCGCAGCCTGTGGACTTTCAAACAAAGCCGAAAGCCCGGGCGGGACTCCGAGGCCTTCACACCCTGTTCCTGGTCGAAATCCCGCTGGAGAGGGAGCGCCTGTGAATTCCCTCAACCGACCACAATCTCCAAAACCCATCGCTTAACTTAGCCTTAGCAGAGTCTTCCTTGTTAGCAGAGTCTTCCTCAGCTTTGATCTAAACACGCCCGGGTTCGCGGCCCCTGATCCTCGGCCAGAGGCCAGAAGGTGCATCCGGCCGTGTTTCCGCCGGCACCTCACCCTCCTCTTTCTGCTTTGTAAAGGCCCTTTAAAAACAAACAAACAAGGGACCACCCGCGACACCGGGCCGGAGAGAGCGGCCCCTCACCCCGTGCACAGGAAGAAGGGAGCGCAAGGTGAGCTGCTTTTAGATTCCGACACCACCACCTCCCCGCTCGCGCCTTCCTGGGTGGTGCAGCCTCTCCCCGGGGGCGGAGCCGGAGCTGCCCGCAGGGACGCTGTTCCCCCCAAACGGTGGCGGGGTTCCCGGCTGTATACACGCAGCCTGTCCTGGGCCCGCATCTAATCTCGGGGCGGCGGGTTCCCGGACACCCCCTCCTCCTGCGACTGTGCTGCCCGGGCCTCCAGTCCCACACGTCTGTCGGAAGATCTCCAAGGTTTGTGCCGGAGTCACACCCACACACCCATGACACCACGTGCGTGCCCGGCTTCCGGACGGCTGCACCACCGTCCGCATTGCGGCAAAGACGTGGAGAGGCTGCAGTGCTGGCGGTGGGTCGGCAGCGGCCCTCTGTCTCCCCGACGCACTGGTCTCCGGGTCCTCCCGAACCCACCAAAAGCAGCATCCGCAGCGGTCCGTGGACGGTTCAGGAGTTGGGGGAGGGGAGGCCCCTGCTCGGTGGAGAGGGAGCCATCCAGGCAGGGACAGCTGTGCCCTGGGAGTGAGGCCCGGGCAACGGCTACCGGCGGTTCCACCGAGAACCACAGTGAAGTCCCAGAGCCGAACTGGGACGAGTACACGTCTCCCCTGTGACTCGGAGCGGCGACCACTCCACAGCTTCTTCACAGGGACGGGTCGGGGGTCGGGGGCCCTGGGGGAGGGGGTCAGGCCAGGAACCCACACGCCGGGGTTTGGTCGTCGACCCCACTTCTCCCCTGGGAGAGGAGTTACAAAACCTGCACATTAAAATTCTTCTTCTGGAGAACCAGGAAAATAGTCCCCGCTCCCCTGCCTCACAAAGCAGGAACGCTCTGGGAACTACCAATTGTCGGCAGTGTGCATGCACGTGAGCAGCAGACACAGCGGTGGCCGTGTGATAATCCAGGACACCTCGCCTTCTGTCCCCCTTGTCTGTAGCAGCACCCCGTCTACTTTGGGACATCCATGCTCCCCCACAGCCTGAGAGACCCCCCTCCGAGAGCCCTTGATCTTCCAAACTGGGCCAACCGGACGCTCTCTCCTGAGGCTGTTTCTTAAGTGGGAAAATGCAAGGTCGGGGAAAATAAAAGGTTGAACGGATTCACCGCCCATCAATTCTCGCCGCACGGACCCTGGAGCACCTCGGGCAGGACAGGGGCGGGGCTGCGATCATCAGAACATTCTCTCTGGGCGCAGACAAAATAGCGAGAAGCGCCCCGTGTCCGTGCCAGCCCCGCCTCTAAGAAGTCCCCGTCCTCTCTCTCTGCACAGCGGGGAGCGAAGGTGTCACCCCAGCAGAGCTGACCACGCAGATGCCCGGGGCCCTGGACCAACACCCAGAAGGGAGCGACGGGGTTGGGGGGGGGGGCTCCCACCCACATCTCGGACGAGAGGCAGTAACCAGCTTCCACGGTGGGTCGCTGAGGTTTGGGGGCTGCCTCTATGGAAGTTAACACGTGTCCCCTAACACGCTGCCACCCTTTTCAGAGACTGACTTTCCGGTCTTCCTCGCAATGTTGGTTTCCTTCCGATGAGCCCCCTTCCGCTCCGGTTAAGCAGCATCTAACCCTGCTGCCTCCACAGTCCCGGGTGGAGTCCACCACCAGTAACAATCCAGATGCCCGGAGAGAGAAGGCGGACCGATGAGGCTGACCCCCGTGGGCTCGTCTGCAACCACAGACGTTTGTGACACTTCATCAGTGGACACACACAGGCTCAGCCTCGATGGGCACTTAAGAGGCACGGAGTGAGTGTCAGCTACACATTCCGCCCGTTCGTCATTAAAACACATGCCCTCCAGCTTCTGCGCGGCGGACGCCTGGCCGGGCAGGGCCGACGGGAAGACCCAGGAGAGTGGGCTCTTGCCTTGAGGTGCCCGCGGGCCAGTGCTGCCGAGAAGCTTCCACGGTTTTGAGACAAGTCCACGTGCGGTGCCACGTTTCCACTCTCACGAAGGGAAACCAGAACGTGGGGCCGACAGGGGCTGCCCTTGGCCCGTTTCACTTTGTAGCGCCTCCTGGGTGACTCACCTGGCCTCTCACGGTCCCGACTGTCACCCGTGGTTCGCACGCCATGGCCGCTCGTCCTCGTTTCTCCGCTGAGTCACGCATTTCTAACTGGGACTGCACCTGGTGCCGCTCACACTGCTCTCCCTTCCGCCCCCCAGCCCCCACCTGCGCTGTGTCTGAGTGGGTGAGCAGGTGGCTGCCCAGCCGGCCAGGAGGCCTGGTGACCTCCTGACGCATCTCGCTGTCCCCCACTGCCTGCCAGTCCCTTTCGCACCTCAGTCACCGAGACCCAGCACTGCCTTCCCAGGAACGTTCCTGTCGTACGTTGTCTCCTGTCCACCCACCCCTCTGGTTCAGGGTCTCACGGCCTCTCATCCGGGTGACCCCGGCAGCCGCCCCCCTAAGGGACCCCTCTCTCCCAGCACCCCGTCTCCAGGGTTCTGTCTGCCCGGCTGCCAGTCCCCGCTCCGGCCCTGAGGTCTGGCTCCTTCTCCTGCTCATGTTTCCCCACCGGCCCCCAGAGTCCTCGGGACAGAGTCCCGAGTCCTCAGACCCACGCACGAGGCACTTAACCCGGCCCTGTCCCCTTGTCCGTCCTCACCTCTGTGTGCCGTGAGAGAACGAAATTCCTCCTAAGTGGGCCTATGATTCGACCCTCTGACTCTGCTTTTTGTAGTCACCAGCCAGCAGACTTTCTGCCAGTTTCTGCTCCCCGTTTTGTGGTTGCCCCCAAGGAGAGCTGAAGTTTCAGTGACCAGCAGCAGTGGGATCGCTCCGTCTAGCCCGGACCTAGCCCAGACCTCCGTGCGAAAGGTCGCCGTGGGTTCCCTGGCTCCCGGGCCGTGAGCGGCAGCCAGTGGGAGCCCTCCTTGTGGCGCTGCGCACCCCTGGGGGGCCCGGTCCTCGTTCATCCAGGGGAGTCACGTCACCCTTGCCCTCCTCCTTCTCAACGCGAGAATTTCTGACTTGCAATGAAGCTCCGGGGTCACGCGGCTCAGGCCCTCCCTGCGCACAGACGCCGGCTCTCACTCACCGACCGGGGAGCCGCCAGGCTCCCTGGGACAGAGGCGTCACCGCCCCCCCCCCCCGAGAAGACGGTCTGTCTTCAGGTGTCTGTCCCCACTCATTCCCTGCCCCCGCTGCACACCGGAACGGACGCCCACCCCGGCCACGTGCGCCCCTGTTCTCACGCCACCTGGCCACTCCGTGGGCTCCCAGTCCCTCTTCCACGCGATGTCTCTTTGGGAGACACTGTCCCCCCACCTCACCCCCGTGTCCAGCCCTCTTTCACTAGAGCGGACCCTCTGGGCGTGCCTCACGCGACATCCAACGGCTGAGCCAGGGGCCCCGGAGGCTGAAAAGTCAGCACCCCGGCCCAGGCATCCTTCCTGCCCCCCCCACCCCCACCCCGAGGTCTCCATCTGTGAGGCCGACTGCAGACATCAGCCTCCCTGGGGCTCACCCGGAAAGAACGCCTAACACGGCCCGCCGGACAAAACCACCCCATATTTGGAACTTCTAAAACGGTGACAGTATGTTGAAACATTCTGTAAAGGGGGTCCAGATGATGGAGACTCAGAATCTTGCATTCAGGAAGTAAACCGGGTCCTCGACACAGGCCGAAGGTCCTCCTAGATCGCAAACTAACCCCTTTAAGTAGCTCACACAGTGAGCGTTGCCCGGAAAAGTTGACACGGCCGCTCCAGTGCTCTGAGCGTCTCTGAAGTGTGCAGGCCCGCACGTGAGTCCCCTCCCCCCAGCCTGGGTGCCGCCCCTGTTTATCATCTCCAGGCTTCTGCGGCCTCCCCCCGCCCTCCCGCTGCTTTTAAGTGACACTGATTTCCGTTCTCGGTTGTGCTGCTTCTGGCCGGCGACCACGTTCCTCGGAGCCTCCCTTTCTCCACGTCTGTGTCCCAGGACGGCATCTCTGCCCGCGTTACCCTGTGTGTCTGGTCCAGGGGACTCCCTTCCCGCCCTTCGACGACAGCTCACTCTTCATTCCTCTAGGATCGCTGAGCGGGGGCCCAATAATCGACGGGGGTTTTACCTGTGGCCTCTCCCCCTGTCCCGCGATTACCTCCTGCGGACGCCTGCTCTGGCCCAGTAACCGTCCATGGTGAGCGGACTCAGGCCCAGCACAGTCCGGTGTCACAGGCCTGGCCATCAGCGATGTGTGATCAATCAGGCAGAATTGACCTTTTGATCCCTTTTGAGTAACCAAGTCATCGCAGATCCCCAATCTGATTTCCCTGGGTGTTTTCACAATGTCAGTAGAAGGCTGTTCTGCGTCTCTGTTTCCTTGTCAGTATCTGCCACGTTTCCCACTCCCTTGCAAATCACTGGGGGCTTTATTCCATGTTGGAGAATACAAGGTGTGTATGTATTTGACTTACGTCAAGGCCCTAATATGGGTGGATGATTACTAATTAAAGATTTAATGATTAATAAATAATTATTACCTTACTCCGTTTTGTGAGCTATAAAGTGAAGGCAGTGGAACTGTCCATCTGCCCAAATCACACCATCCTGGTGGAGTAAAACGAAAACTCCGAAGTAGCAAATTCTACTTTCCCCGGGCGCCGAGTTTCCCGGGGAAGCGAAAATTAACTTTGAACCTCGTCTGCCTTTAAAAGAAAGCCCCTTAAATCTCCCCCCAAACTGTCATCACGTGGGCTCTTGGCAGCCACAAACCGCTGTAATTTCTTTTAAAAAGTGGCTTCAAGTATTTACCTTTTCTCCTACGAATCACGTGGTTTCTCGTTTCATTCCCACGTTTTATTCTAATTTCCTTGTTCAGCCAGCATCTACAGGGCACGAAATACGTGCCCAAGTTCCAGTGCGTGGAAGGAGTCACCTCCCACTGACATTCCTCCCATCCACGAGAGAGGAACGTGCCCAAAAGGAATGAGTTTTCACAGGGGGCGGGGGGCGGGGGAGGGAAATGAATATGATTAAGGATTAGACAGATATTCAGCTCTGAGCGGAACTCAGACACTTCAGGGTTTCAGGAAATCCGCCTTCAGGGGAGACACCGCCGCACCCTCGGCAGCTCTTTGCATCGGCGCCATTGGATATCACCCACACTCGTCCGCTCACGGCCATCCTTCCCGTCATTGTCCCTCGAGGCACTAACAATCGGGAAAAGGTCCCCAAATTCTCTCCGTGGAGGTCCTGACTCGCCAGTGGGTCCCTAGCCTTCCCTGGTCTCTACCCTGCTTCAAAGGCTTCTGGCATTTTCTTCAGCGATTGGCAAATAAAAGGATAAGTCCAGCGGGGAGAGCAGAGCACAGCCAGGGGCCGGGGTGACCCGTGCAAATGGAGGGAAGGAAAAGAGACCCCAACGCAGGGAGCAGAGAGACCCTTCAGGGCAAGGCTGGAAAGAGAGCCGCAGCTTTCAAGGAACAAGGCAGAAGAAATGCAGCCCCCGCCCCGGAGACACACTGTGCAGCCCGCGGGCACACGCGTGTGCACGGGGACCGGGGAGGAGAAGAGGCCGCCGCGAGCCGGCCGACACCGGAGCCTGGCTGCCGGCCTCCACTCACCCAGCACCAGCAGCTCCACCGAGTCCTCGTTCTTGCCCTCCAGGTCGTCGGGGGTGGTGATGATGCAGTAGTACAGTCCGCTGTCGCCCCACATGAGCTTCCCGATTTGCAGATCGGCGTCTGTTGGCAGGAAGAGAAGAACCCCGTCCTGAAGCAGGCCCCCCGAGAGGACCACTGGACCCCGCGGGGTGGGAGGGGGCCCTTGGGGCGCGCCTGCAGCTGCCTGCTTCTTTAACTGGACGGTGGCCGACAAGATGTTCGCGTTACCGAAAACAAACGGGGGGAGGAACAAAATCTAGCGTCCCCAAGGCGAGAGACTGAAGCCCCCGCAGAATCGGGTCCTGCTCCCGGCCCACTTGGACCGGGCCGGCACAGCGCCCTGAGACACCCACACTCGAGAATTACTCCGGACTCCTGCAAAGGAGCAGGCTTCACAGGGTGTCTTCGAACCTCAAACAGTCCCACAGGTCCCATCCGACTCTCGGGACCTCGTCTTGGCCAGAGCACTGGGGACAAAGGGCGGAACTGAGACTGGACCCCCTGGGGTGTGGGCGCAGCAGCAGCTGCCTGGCCCCGTCCGGAACTCCCTGGCGGGCATCCCTCCCCCCAGGGCGGGCATCTGCTGCCTGAGCTCGGGGGAAGCCCTCCAGACCGACGCCAAGGTGCACGGCAGCTGCGTGGGGGCGTTCTTTCCCTAGAACCTGTTCCCTCGCAGTTCCGAGAGCGGGCTCCTCAGACTGCAGGTCGGGCTCAGGAAGGGCTGTTTTGGGACCTCCTCTCCGGATACCTGCCGCCCCACCCCCCCTCCCCCCGCCCTCCCACAAGAGCAGTGTACGAGGCTCCGTGACACTCCCGTGCCCCACAAAACCCACACCTTGAGGGGCCGGAGGGCTGAGAGGCTGGCCGGCACTCCACATCTGGGAAGAACAGCGCGAAGGCCCCTCCCGCCGCCCGGCCCCCGCGAGGAGGAGGTGGCAGCGTTACCGTGCACGATGGTGATCTCTCGGCCCCTGTAGAAGTCGCCCAGGGTGACGGTGGAGCCCTGTTTGGAAGCGACCACTCGGACGGTCCTCCGGCTGTCCAGGCAGTCCAGGTAGGGGTCCCATTCCAGGTTCCTTTTGCTGACAGACTGGGCCCGGGGAGAGGACAGCGCCAAGGACTCCCCCATGCGGTCCTGGCAGTAGGACTTGAACTTCCACAGCACGACCGCGGGCTGGTGGGAGGACGTGGAGAAGCGGCAGCGGAGCAGCGTGGGCTGGAACAGCATGGCCACCTTCTTCTTGTCGGGCACCGTCACCTGGAGGCCTTCCGCCAGGGCTGCAACACAGAGTGAGCGGGTACGGTCGGCTCCTGCATCCCGGGCAGCCCCACGCGCCACGGGTCAGGCTGTCCCGCCTCCCTGCTCACTGGCCCCTCCCCCGGTTTTCTCCGTCACTGCGGACAGCCCCAGTACCTACCTGGCTGCCCTTTCCAGAAACCCCCATCACCCCAGTGTCCAATCAGTCACTAGGCCACGCCCACAACGTGCTCCCTTAACGTTGAAAACATGTCTGCCCCTCCTCTTTGGGAACATCCTCTTCGTCTCTTCCAACCCTGCACGGCCGCTCGTCCGGCCTCCTGCCTGCCGCTGCCGCGGGCAGCACCTTGTCTCGCGTCCAGGCGGTCTTTCTAATCTGGCTGTTAGGGTGCTCCTTGAACCCTTCACCCCCGCCCCGGCCGGTGTGGCTCCGTGGGTTGGGCATCGTCCCATAAAGCGAAAGGTCGCTGGTTTGATTCCCGGCTGGAGCACACCCCGGGTTCTATGCTCGGTCCCCGGTCGGGGTGCACGCAAGCAAGGGGCAGACGATCAATGTTTCTCTCCCTCTCCCCCTCCCTTCCCCTATCCCTGAAATCAGTAAGCATGTCCTCAAGTGAGGGTTAAAAAAAACCCCAAACACCTTCACTGCTCCTCCATCGCCTTCCACATTTTCTGCGAGACCTTTACGGCTCCCCTCACCTCCTCACCCCACTTCCTGCAGCGCCCCTGAGCACCGGCCTCCAAACACCAGCTCCCCCGGGGCTGCCTCGCACCCCTGGCTCTGGGCCTGCGACGCTCCCCAGCTCTGGAACGCTTCGCCTCGTTTCCTGGGAAACATCTCTCCCTTCTCAAAACCCAGCTCCCGTCCTCCCTGCGCCGTCAGGGTTCCCGGTGTCCCCTTCAGACACGCACCATAATGACCCGGCGAGGACCGGGCTCCGCGCCCGGCACGCCCGGCGCACCTGTCTGGTGAGGAGCGCGTCTCGTCCTGTTGCCCTGGCTCTTGTGAAGCCCATAGGCGCTCCACGCGTGTTTGATCCATACAGACGGGGAAGCCAGGGAGCGTGACTTCAGGGGGAAGTGACTTCCCTGGCAGCCGGCGACCAGGCGAAGGGGGCGGGGATGAAGGGCGGAGGAGGGCTTTGAGGGACACGCAGCATTTCCCGTCAGAAGCCGCAGACTGGGTTCAAAAGCGCGGAAGGGCCAGCCGGGCGGCGGGGGAGGCTGGGAGGAGCGGGCGACGTTGAAGTGGACACCCGAGGCTGGCTGCCCACGACCGAGAGGGACACCTCAGCGAACGAAAGGCCGGGGGAGTGCTGGAGAGGCTGGGGACCTCCGTGAGCTCAAGGGCACGGGCTAGAAATCCCAGGCAAAGAGGACACGACACCCTCAGGCGAGTGGGAGGAGACTTGAGAGTTTCTGGCTTGGTCTGAGGTTCGCAGCAGAGACAGGACTATGCCGAGAAGCGGAAAAAAGGAGCACGGATGCACCGGGGTTGGGGAGTGAATCCAGGAGCTCCCCCCCCCCCCCCGAGTCTGCCTCAGGCCGCCTGGGGCAGGTGCACTGGGGGAACTCAGGTGGCCTTGAGCCCACGCAGGAGGGGACTAGTCTCATGCGTGGGTGTCCACATTCACCCGACACCCCCCTGCAGAGCCGTCACGCCCACAGCTCTAGCACACACTTAGGGAGGGATGTCCTTATAGAAGCAGCTTTGACGCGGGCAAGGCACCCTATCCGGACCCGCGTCTTCTGGTCTCCAGGCCAGGGCCTGTCCTCCTCGAGAGTGCTCTGAGGAACTAGGTTCGGACGCCTGGGGGTAGGGGGAAGGCTTTCTGCCCTCTGCCAGCCTGGGAAGGGAACACGACAGGGCACTTGCGGCTTAGCGACTCCCCAAGGTGTCTGAGCCTACCAAGCACTCAGTGACCACCTGTGGGGTCCCTGGAGGAACGGATCAGCAGCCCAGGGACTCATCATGTGGGAATTTCTAGGGTTCTGCTGAGGAAACCAGTCCAGTGCGTCGTGAATGGCATGGCGTATGCAGCCAAATAGCATTGGTGCCAAAAGATAGGGCCCTGGCTGGGGTGGCTCAGTGGATTGAGCGCCGGCCTGCAAACCAAAGGGTCATGGGTTTGATTCCCAGTCAGGGCACATGCCTGGGTTGTGGGCCAGGTCCCCAGGAGGGGGCACTCGAGAGGCAACCACACATTGATGTTTCTCTGCCTTTTTTTTCTCCCTCCCTTCCTCTATTTCTAAAAATAAATAAAATCTAAGAAAAACAAAAGAGACAGGGCCTGGGATCTTATCTGGCCGCACAGCATGCTCGGCGAGGCCTCTCCATCTGTAAAATGAGCCTCATAATTCTTGCTCGTTGGGTTGCTAACCAGCGTTACCTCATTGGTCGCCTGCCGAGAGTGGCCCTCTGACTGACCTGCAGCGGGCGGTTCTCAGACACCACTCTGTCCCCTGCCCGCAGTTCTGAGCGTCCCGCCTCTCGATGCCCACCCACCACTGGCCAGTCTGACTATGGCCAGCCTGTGCAGCCCGGCCCAGCCAGGGGTTCCCTAGGGGACCCCCATCCCGGGGCTCCCCTGCTGCCCCCCAAGCGGGGGTGTGGCTAATGCCTTCTCCCCGACTCTTGACGGTTCCCCTCAAATTCCAGCGCATGAGTTCTTCCTAACCTTGTCCTTCTTCTTCAAATCCTACTCAACTCCCAATTTCCCGGGCACCAACCATGGGGCAGAGGGGGGAAGTGACCCCCATTGGCAGGGGCTGAAGTCGGGTGACCGGCGACAGGCACCGTTCCCAGCACACTGCTGTGCACTTGACCCCGCCACCTGTCGGCTCTGCTACCTACCTGCTCAGGCACACTCGGGAACTCGCGTGTGCTATTCTTTCTGGAATAAATAAAACCAGCTAAGGGGCGGGTGGCGCGCGGAGGTGTCGGAGGGTTGTTTTCCCAGCGAGCGAAGTGTGGCGTTTCGTTCATTAGACGATTAGCAAGGACAACCTCCTTCCCAGCTCCGCGCTCTGCTAACGAGGACAGCCGCTGACCGGGCCGCTGGACTCCTTCACTTATTAACAGGGGTTACTCGGGGCTCAGCGTCTTCAGCCACGTGGACGCGAGCTCCCGCCCCCGAGAAAAGGGAACACGCTCTCAGAAGCATCTGCCCCCACACAGCCTGACAGCCAGAGGCAGGGATCTTGGAGCCGGGCCTAAATTAGAATCCGAGCGCTACCCGCTCCTCCTTTCAAGACCCCCAGCGCATGACGCACGGCGGAGGAGCTTCGGGCCCCTCCGCACCAGCAGAGCAGCAGAGACTGCCCCCTGGAGCTGTCAGAGGATGAAACGCCGGCTCCGCCTGAGCACTCAGGGTCACAGGGTACAGGGCAGGCGCTCCGTGACTGCTGTGCCGCTCGCTGCCAGGGTCAGCCTTGACCTCGGTGCGGCCGTGAACCTGCGGCCGGGGGCGCGCAGCCAGCAGGGCGTGCGACGCTGAGCCCGCGCGGGCAGAACCGCCCCGGGAAGCCGGACTGGGAAGCCTGGCGCTGCACAGCGACAGTCCTGCGCGTGCTCGTCCCGGCACCGCCGCACGGGCGCCCCCGGAAGTCAGCGGCGGAGGGCGACCCCGCGCGTGTCTGTGCACATGCGCAGTCTAATGGGACCCCGGGGACTCTAAGCTGAGGTCTGATCTGGAGGGGGCGGAGCTAGGAATTGGGAGGAAATGTCCGTTTACTGGGTCTGGGAGGGACAGCAGGGAAGGGTTACAGAGGAAGCTGAAAACGCTGAGACCTGCTTGAGCCCTGTGAGCCTCACACCGTAGGACGGATGCCACCGATTCCCACGCCTGCCTGGCCAAGTCTGTTAGGGACCCATTCCCACTGGGGAGGGGCTTCACCTGGATCCCTGTGACGGCTTGGGTCCCCTACACCCTCTGGGCAGCCTGCTTTCCCTCCACCTGTGTGCATCTTAGACTCACTGTGTTTCCACCTGGTTTGTAACCGTTTGTCCCACTGGGATCCAAGCCTCGCTCGGGGCTCCCGCTGGCTGGGCTCGCCTGGGCCCTGATGCCAGCCCCCGTCCTGGGGCTCGGGTATTGTTTCCTCTGCTCCTCAGGCGGGGCTGATCCTAACCTGACCCCGTGCTGCTGCTGCCCTCATCTTGTGTGCAGCCTAAGAAACCGACCTCTGTCCCGTGGTTCCAACCACCAGCTCTGTCCCAGGCCTGGGACTCCCCTACGCCGTATCTGCATGTTTAACAGCTACTCTGAATCAAGTGTGCCTGCGCCTCGTTCACCATCTCCTTCCCTCCTGCCTCCTGCTTAGGAGCTGGTTCGTCCTCTCTCCCACCTCTCCGCTAGGCTGCCCCCAACCTGCTGCCTCCGAGGGAAATTGTAACTAGGGGAATTTCCTCTCCGGCCCTGACCACCCCTGGCTGGTCACTAAGGCCACACTGCTCTCGCATCTGCCCCTTCTCGGCCATCCCGTACGTCAGATGGCCATCCCCGCTGCTCGGGAATAGTCACGGAAGGCTTCCCACGTGTCGGAAATGGCGTGCAGCACTATCCACGTAGTATCTCAAAGAATCCTCTGAAAACAGCCTATAAAGTGGGTGTTATTATTATACTCCAATTAGAGGTGGAGAAACTGATTCTTAGAGAACAGCGGTCTCTTCCCAACATCTGCGAGTTAGCGAGTGACAGTTGGCTGGGACACTGGCTGACGGGCCCCCGCAGCTCCGGGCTGCCACCCACACCGGCCCCATCGCCCGCCTCTGTAACAGCCTCATCTGGGGACCCTGCGCCCGGCCCAGCACTCGCTCCGCTTGTTTTCTATCAAGAGCCCTTTTAAAGACACATCGCATCACATCTGTCCCCTGGTGCAAGGCTAGCGTTCATCCCCGTCGGTTCCGAGATAAAACCCATGCCTCAACGCGGCGCCTGAGGCCTTCTCCCTGATCTGTCTCCGAGCACGCTCCAGACACAGGAAAATATGGTTCGCCCGTAACTATAACCACGTTACTCCCTGCACCGGGGTGGGGGAGGCGTCGGGGCCAGCAAGGGTGCAGGTCCTGGGAGCGCACGCGGAGAGGCCCCGAGCATGGGGGCGGGGTGCACGCACAGAGCATGCGTGGGCGCAGCGTGAGGGCGGGGCTCTGGGTCCAGGCACCCGCGGCCCCGTCAGGGACTAAAGCTTTCCCGTCTTACAAAGAAAGTGACAGCAGGTGCGGAAAGAATTGTTCGTCCCACAAGCTAAATCGTGTGCCCCTGGAAGCCGGAGCCAGACGGCGGACAGGAAGCCAATCGCAGTGCGCTCGGGGACAAGACCGTCCAGGGCCCGACAGGCAAGGTAGGACCCTGAGCGCAGCGGCACCGGAGGGCGCGCCGCAGGTTACGGGCGGCGCTCTGCTTTCACAGGGGAGGGCGCCGCCGTCCTCTGACCCCCAGGCCGTTCCCTCCGTGTCTGTTGTGCCCCTCACCCACGGCAAACCTGCCCTAATTCAGGTTCCATTGGAAACGTATTTCTTTCTGTCCTCACCTGAGGGTATGTTTTTAATCACTGATATTTTTTTTAAAGAGAGAGAGGAAGGGAAACATACATCTATATGAAAGAGAAACATTGATTGGCTGCCTCCCGCACACACCCCGAGCAGGGATCGAACCCACAACCTCTTGGTGTATGTGCAGACGACCCTCCTACCCAGCCACCGGGCCGGGGCCAGAAACATACTTTTAAAACCGTATGTTAAGTCCTGGAAAGACAGGTATAAAAGACCAGTCCTCGATCCTGAGAACTTCCATGTAAACGCGGTTTCTAACTCGAAGGCCCCTGAGGCCAGGGACCCGGATGTGGCGGAAACTCACACACGTGGAAATGCACCGGGGAGCAAATGACCCGATCCTGGGGCGCGTCCCCAGCGCAGAGAACGGGTTCTGGCCAGTGTCCAGGACAGCCGCCTAAAGGAGAGGGGAGTGACGGCTCAGGGGGGCAGCCCCATCTCCGCTCAGCGCCCCAGGTGCCCCATCCCCAGGCCGGGGGGGGGGGGGGCTCAGCTGCAGGTGCAGACAACGCCCCCCCGGACAGCCAGAGCGGCCCCGGCCCAGTTCTCGTGTGCAGAGGAGGGTCCTGTCCGCGAAGGCTGTGTTCTTGGGAGGTGGTGAACAAAAGCGGTGTCTGAGGCAATGCTGTGCTTATTTTAGCACTTTCATTTTTTTCAAAGCAAGTTCCTTTTCCCTGCAAGTAGTAAGCTGTCCATGGCAGCGCCTTTGGGAGGCAGAGCCGAGAGCCCAGCCCCGCTGTGGGGAGCCGAAGAGCGCTGCGAAAGGTCACGGGAACCAGCCCTGCCAGAGGCAGGCGTTTTTAGAAGGCGCGTGTACGCCTCACTCATCCCCGCACTCTGGACGCCCCAGAAGGGGGATCTGACCTTAGAACTGCCCATTTCCCAAGCCCTGCCTCAGTAGCTCAGTTGGTTCGAGTGTCGTTCCAATATGCCCAAGTCGTGAGTTCGATCCCCAGTCAAGGCACATACAAGAATCAACCCATGGGTGCATAAATGAGTGGAACAACACATCAGTGTTCCCCCTCCCCCACTCTCTCTCTCTCTCAAAATCAATGAAAAAGAGAAGTTCCCGTTCCTTAGCATGTCTTCACCCTCAGACGTCTGAGGTTTTCCCCCGATTCACTCAGACAATACAAATCTCTGCCTTCACATGTTTAATATGTGTCCATTTCCTGGACATTGTTCGAGGGCACATTGTTCGAGGGCAAACTGCCGGGCAGGTTCCTAAGCGCACGATGGAACAGGCGTGTCCGAGCATCTCCTCCACACCTGGCCCTCAGTCCAGACAAGCAGAGAACGCCTGGCCACCGAGGTGGACGCCCGGGCTCGAGATTTAAGGGCAAAAAAGTGCAGCTCAAACCCCCCGCCCCCCAATAGCAACCATTCATCTTCCTGAAATACATGGGTGAAAAAATCACATTAAAATAAAGGGTTGGCAAAGAATACTAGGCGTTCCCTTGGTGTTCGCCTAATAATCTAAGTCTGATTCTGCAGCCTTCCCATCGATTCTGTAAGTTAATCAATTTCTTCCCAATAAATTCCCTTCCTGCTTACATTGGCCAGAATCTGTTTCTCGTTTGCCACCCTGGTACCTGACTGATCACTTGATCACTTTAGGGTTAGGGTGACCAGATGTACCACAAGGAGATTTAAGAAACGACAACAGCATTCTCGCACACCTTCTCCCCAAGAGACCCTGGCACCTGGCACATGGCATCTCTCCCCTTCTCCGAGGGGCCGTGGTACGTGCCAGCACTGGCCCTGCCTACGCCGCCATTGCTCACGGCCTACTTGCCGTTTGCAGCCGGCACGCTGGTGCTCTGCACACAGAGGGTGCCGCTCATTAAGCACATGCTCCGCGTGTCCGGGGGAGCCGCGCTGGCCTGCTCTCGGCCGCCGCCGCACAGATGAAAGCCGGGGAGGGGCACACACCCTCCCCACCTGCGCTGCCTCATCTCCCAGAGATCTGAGGTGCGCTGCTGTTGGCTGGCTCACCTGCTGTTCCGGCGGGACCAAAGCCGTCCTAAAGAGGTCAGTCTCTACCCTGCGGGGCAGAGCCACTTTGGACACTGTCTTATCCAGTTCATGCGGGTGGGTCGACTTTCGAGGGCGGCCAGCCATTTGCACGGGGAGAACTCCCGGAAGAAAGCTCTCATCAACCTTTGCTAACTCTTTTTTTTTTTAAGATTTTATTTATTTACTTTTAGAGAGAGGAGAAGGGAGGGAGAAAGAGAGATCCTTCATTAACTTATCCGTGTTTCCAGTCTAGCTCTCTCACCTGAGCTCGGTTTATGCTCCACCTGGATGTTACACAAGCCCTTCAGACTCATCAGTCTGCAGACGGGGATGCCAATGGTCCCCTTCTGTCACTAACGGACCTTCCAGGGTTCATCTGGCCCGCCACGTACTCGCCTCTCTTGCAGCTAATTGCGGCCTTAAGACTAAGCTTCTGGGTCCTGTCTCTTCAGGTGAGCTTCATTTAGTTTTTTTCCATAAAAGACACATTTTTCATTTTTACCAATAACCTGATTGACTTGGATATTTTGAGTACGTCGGCTACCTCCCATGGGGTAGAACATCGATCGTTCACAATCAATGTCTCAATTTGATCGCCGTCCACTTCAGCTGGTCTACCCGACCATGGAGCATCGTCCAGAGAGAAATCTCCAGCACGAAACTTTGCAAACCGTTTCTGACACATTTGATCAGTCGCAGCACCTTCTCCATACATGGCACTAATCTTTATTCTGTGTTTCAGTTGCATTTTTGCCTTTCTTGAAATAATAAAGCATGCTAGGCCAAAAATGTTGTATATGTCCTTCCATCCTCAGTATGAAAATGGCGACACAAAACCTCACCAATTTTAAAGTGTTTTTTAAGAACGCACTCTGATAGGACAGCTGTTACAATGTAATCTAACAAAGTTGTTTCAAATGAAGTTACAACTAAGCACTGCTAGAGCCGTCTCATGGAAAAGGACAAACGAACTTCGTGGCCGGCCCAGTACCAGCACAGCACGCGGTAAGACTGCGGCGGCGGCCTTGCACCAGGTCTGGTACACGGTACCCGGGCCAGTCGGCAGGATTGGGAGAGTCCAGAGCCTGAGGAGTGATGGGGACACAGAACGAAGGCCCCTGGGCCGCAGAACAGGAGGGGGAGGAGTGGAAGGGCACGCAGGACGGGAGAGGAGACAGCGGGATCGAACTGCCGGCCGCCTCGGAAACCGCCTCTTCCTTCTCCGGGGCTCACAGCACTTTATCTCTCCACACCCACGCCTGTCCTCACCCGGTCACCGGGCATCTACCCGAATGCTGGCCAGACCCTGTAACAGCCTGGACGCCTCCCTGCCCGCTGCAGGCGGGGTCAGCAGCATTGCGGAGCCCCCCCACCCCCCGCAGCGTGCTCGCAGGTCCCTGTTACTGCTTCTGCACACGCTGTCACAGGGTCGTCACCGGTGTGTCCGCCACCGGGCTGCAAGCTCCCTGAAGGCAGGGACCGCGTCTGCTCTGTCTGTCTGCCCTACACGGTGCCTGGACGCGGCAGGAGCTCAGCCACTGACTGTGCGTGAATCCACGTCTCAGCCGGGCCATCGCCTCTCCTGGGTCCCCCTCAGAGCCGTGCGCCGCCCCCAGGTGTGGGCTGGACATGTGTCCCTTGCACCTGTGTGGCTCCCTGGCTCCCGTCAGAGGACCTTCCCTCACGGCGCAGGCTGACACTCTGTGAGGACAAGGGCTGTCTTTTCCCTGTTGATTCTCGGCACCTGCCCCATCCTTGGAAACCCCAGGGTCTCCATGCACGCTCGGAGGAGGCATGAATGAATGAATGGATGGATGGATGAAACCAAGAGGGACCCAGAAGAAATGCAAGCAAGCCGTCTTCATCAGAGCTGAAAAGAGTCACCAGGAAAACACGTCGCCTGCCCCCCGAGCGTGCTCCCCCCAGGGTCACAGCCCGCGCCGTCCGCATCTGGGGACAGAGACGGAGCGGAGCCTCCCGCCCGTCCTCCTGCGCGGCCGCACCTGTTGCCACGCGAGCAGCTGGCCAGCATCTCGTTCTGTCGGGAACAACAAGGACGGCAGCGACAGAACACAGTCCCTGACAGGAAGCGCGTCCCTACGACAATGAGCGAGCACCAGGCTGAGTGTGCGGCGGAGGGAGGGCCGGCATTTTAGCGTTTTAGCGATGAAAGACCAGGAAGGAGCCGCGAGAGAGAGCCGGGAGCGCGGAAAACACTGGAGTGCTGATTAGACATTGCTCAGCCTGCGTTAAAGGAGAGAAGTGGGGAGGGGGAGGGGAGGAGAGGCGGGGGAGGAGACGGAGGGACAGGGAGAGTGCGTGGTTTTTGTTGTTTTTTTTTTTCCCCTGGCGCTCTGACTCATTTTTAATCTGTCCTTTCCTCCCTCCCTCCCACCACCCCCACAGGGGAGAATTCATTGATTGGGCTGGACCGAAATGTCTCACCTTCCCTCCCCTGGTCTCCGGGGGAGGATGAGTCTGAATCCATTCCCTCCGTCTGTCCTCCCCCGCCTCTCCCCCTCCCCCACCCCCCACCGCCATTGTCGGTGCCTCCCCTCTGCTCAGGGGCTTCTGCCAGATCGATCAGGGGATGGGGCGGGTGCCCGGTGCGTCCGGGGGAGCCGGCCTCACCTGCAGAGCACAGAAGCCCGGGCAGGCGTCTGACAGCTGGTGGCCCTGCTCGCTAACCTGTTGCCAGCCTCCAGGCGGGGGCCGCCTCTCCGGGTGCGAGAGGAAGAGGGCACAGAGAAAGCCGCCCACCCCTCTCAACACAAACGAAGCAAACCCCGTTCCACGAGAACCTCGGAGAGGCAGCTCTGGAGACGGCCAACCCCACCGTCCGGGGGGCTGAGGGGACCGGGCTTGGACCCCGCGGGCATTTGCCCCAGTGTGTCCTCTGCGGGCCTCCGTTTCTATGAAGCCACAGGGCTGGACTGGACGGCCAGGCACCCGCCAGCGATGTGCCTGCACTTCAACAGGAGCCGTGAGCCATCTCCCCAGGGCTCTTGCCCTTCTGTCCCCACTCCCTGCGGAGCTGGGGGCCCCCTGACTCAGGACCCCTCCCCAGGTGCCTGGCTGACTTCAGGGAGGGTGTGATACAGGCTCAAAGCCAAGGCCGCCCTGGAATCTGATAGCGGAAAAGAGGAGGCAAGTTGAGGACATTGGGAATCTGTGAGGGGGAGTGGCAGGTCCCGGGAGGCCAGGGGCGGGGGGGGGGGGGTGTGGATCAACCCAACCCTGAAATTAGAGATGATTCACATCTGAATAATGTGGGAGGGAGATAGCCAGCTCAGGGCCCCCCCAGCTGGACCCAGCGGGGGGGCAGGGCCGGCCAGGGCCCTCCGAGTGGAGCCGGAAGACCGGAGACAGTCGGAACCCCGCCTCTGGAGCCCGGGGAAACGGGGTTCGCCTTTCTGAAGTGCATCTCACCCTCTTTCGCCGACTTGCCTAAGATGTTTTGAATGTGCCCCCCCCTTTCCCACCGACTGGCTTCTCCCAAGTCTTCTGGTATGCGCCCCCAGAAGGGACAAGACTTCAGTTTTTTGGGGGGGGTTGCTATTTTGCTTTTTCACTCCTGCCCTCCTTCACTGCCCTCACCCCGACCTCACAACCTGTCTGGTTCCTGGCCCCTCCCTCCATCCCTCCGTCTCCACAGTCACTGTCTCAGGCCCATGCAGGCTGCCCCAGTCCTCCAACACCCTGGCCCAGGCAGGGCCACTCTGAGACTCGGGGCTGGCCCCCTGCCCGTCCCCCGCTCCTCAAACGTGCAGAACCATCCGGTGGGGACAACTTGTTCCGAGCAAGAGCCTTTGCAGACCCCAGAGGGTGGGAGAGAGTTCATAAGAAGGAGGGACCCCCCCCCTAGACACACAATACTGGCCCCAGCTGGGGGACCCGACAGGCTGGGGGAGCCCTACCTCCTCCAGTGTCTCTGCAGATTATGTTTACTGGGGGGATGGCAGCCGGTTTAGGGGGGGAGGGAGGGTCCTCTCTAATTGTGGGGCCACTCACTCCCCAGGTGGCCCAAGCGAGAGACAGCAGGGCCCTCAACTCTAAACCCATGGGGCCTCCACCCCCTCCTCCCCCCCACCCCCACCCCGCCCTGAGACTGCCCCTGGTTCCCCGCTTCTCCAGGGAAGGAATTAGGAGACACTCCTCCACCCCCACCCCCAGAAAACCAGTTTCCTTAATTAATCAGTCTCCTCCGAGCTTCCGTTTTGTCCAGCCAGGCTTTCCCCCGCGCCGCAAACTCAGGAAGCGCCGCGGTCTGGACGGGGAAAGGCGCGCTCCGGAGGAAGGACAGTTCCCCGTTTGCAACGGGTCAGACACCTGCCTCTCCCTCGTCTCCCTTGTGTCCGCGCTCCCCCCTTCCTCGCTCCCCCTATTCTGCTAGTACACGCAGCCCCTCCCCCACTGGCCGCCCGCCTGCTCGGCGGCCTTAAGCACAAGCGCGGGCCGTGGGGGTGGCGGGGGCTGAGACCCCCCTGCGCGAATACCGGTAAAGTTCCCGGGGTCGGCGGGAAAGGCCGCTTACCCGTCAGCCAGAGGAGAGCGATCCACGCCAGCGAGACCCTGTCCATCTTCTCTAACTTCCCATCCAGACGAGCGAGGGCGCGAAGTGGGGAGCGGCAGCGGCGCCGGGATCTGTCTGTGCGACCGGGAGGCAGAGGCGGCGGCGGTGGCGGCGGCGGGCGGGCGCGAGCGGCTGTCCGCGTCCCTGGGCGCCGCCCCGGGCGGACCGCGCGGAGGGGCCCGGGCGCGCTGCCGTTCGGGCTCCCGCACCGGCTCGGGCTCCGGATCGGGCTCTGGCTCGGGCTCCCGCTCCCGCTCGGGCTCCGGCTCCGGCTCCCGCTCCCGCACGCTAGGAGCCCGGCAATGATTCCCCGCCCCGCAGCGCCGCCCGCCGCCCGCCGCCCGCCCCGCGGCCTCCGAAGTTTCTGGGTCACGTGCCGGCCCCGCGGCCAGCGCCGAGTCGCCCAGTGCACCGGGAGCACCGGGGGAGGGCGCGCGGGTTGCGCAGAGCGCAAGCCAGAACCCCGTTGGGGACGCGAACGGGGGCGGCGGGGCGTGCACAGGGCTCGGGCCAACGTGGGCTGCGAGAGGGGGACAGGCCGGGGACCGCTGGGACTCCGAGGGACTTATGAGAGAGGCCCCTCGGCTAGAGGGTGGTGTGCTTGGGGGGACCCCCGCCCCTCCGTCGGGTCTGGTCTGGTCTGGTCTGGGTCCCCTTCTGACGGGCAGTAAAGCAGCTGCGGGTGCCCCGCAGAGCTGGAAAAAGTGGCCGGGAATCCCGCGTCCTGACGCCCTCCCGTTAAAACACGACTTAGGGCTCGCGGCTCCTTAAACAGCAAATAGGGGAAACTAGAAGGGAATCAACAGTGTGTCGGCTCCCATGGGCCCGCCGTGTGCGGCTTCCCGGCCTTTTGGCCAAGATCAAGGGCGCTTGCCCAACACGTTACAGGTTGCAGGGCACGCTCCCACGGCTTATGTGCATGTTGTCAGTGGGCCTGTGCCCTGTGTGTGTCTGTGTGTGTGACACGGAGAGAGAGCAGGCTTTGCGTGCGGAGGAATGCACGTTCACGCCCTGTAGCTTCCCCTAGGTGCGTGCGAGGAGCCGGGGACTGCAGGGAGGAGGGGGACGGACCTCCCGCCGGGCGGGGTCCTGGAACCGAGGAACTCTCGGTGGTAAAACCGGCAGGTGCGCTCCTGGAGACACAGAGAAGGCGCCCGCGGAGCTTAACCCCGCCTGTCTGACGGGAACGGGGAGGAGCAGCGACCCTCGGGAGTGTCGAGAATCGGCTCAGCACCGTGGTCTTCTATGGCTGCTTGGCCTCTGCAACGCCGGCATTTCTGAGGAGCACAGATGTGGAAGCCCCAACCTCTGCAGCCATCCCCGACCGCCGCCACCCGGGTACAGGCCCGGGACCCCCTTCTCTCTCTGAGTTTTTGAATCCTGGAGCAAGTGGATGAGCAGAGAGACGGCAGAGGAAGGTTTTGCCACTGCGGGGGAGGGGCAGTGGCACGGAGGACCCAGGTCAGCGGTGCGGAGGGCTGGCCACCAGACTGTTCCAGGCGTGATTTCGCCACGGCCTTGGCTATGAGCCGCCCAGGTGCCAGTCCGCTTCCTGCACCTGGCTCTTCAGCCCCCTGGCTGCCCCGCAGAGCCCCGGATGCGCTCTCATACAGTCCCCCATGGCTTGCTTCGGCCAGAGATGATTTCTGAGGCTTGCAGCTAAGAACACCAGCTAATGCCCTGGCTTGTGTGGCTCAGTGGATTGAGTGCCAGCCTGTGAACCAAAGGGTTACCAGTTCGATTCCCAGTCAGGGCACGTGCCTGGGTTGTGGGCCAGGTCCCCAGTAGGGGGGCGTGAGAGGCAACCACACATTGATGTTTCTCTCCCTTTCTTTCTCCTTCCCTCCCCTTCTTTCTATAAATAAAATCTTTAAAAAGAACACCAGCTCTTCTTCTCATACATAAAATAAAATAGAAAATAAAACTGAAACAGGTTCCTAGGTTTCCCATTGGGTCCTAGGCCTAGGTGTGTTGCCAGCGTTCTCATTTCATCCTCACAAGGAAATGCAGGCCCCGAGAATTTAATTAACTTCCCTAAGATCAGGTAGCTAGGAAGGGGCGGAGGTAGGATTCGAACTGAGGTCTTTTGACTCCAAAGCATGTGCCCCTTGCATCCTGAAAGGCACATCTAGACCGGAGGGTTGGCATGATGATGGATGGGTATTGTGCTCCGCCACTTCCCGTGTGTGTGTGTGTGTGTGTACGCACGCATGGGCACGTGTGCACAGTGCACAGCAGAGCTTGAATAACCATAAGGACCTAAGCGTACATAACAATGGCATTTTATGCGAAACTTGGACATAACAGCTGAGGAAATGGACCGGGACAAAGGACGCTGGCTGTGTGGGGAAGCGGACAGTCACTGTGTGCTCACAGTGTGTGCCTGCGTGTGTGTCCACACGCAGTCGGAGTGAGTCGCAGAACGCAGGGCCTTGTCCACCCCACCCCGGGGGGTTTCGGTTTCTGAGGAGCACCCACCCTGAGTGTCTCCCTTCTAGCCGGGAGGTCTTGCTGGTCTAGCCTGCCACCTCCCGAGTGGACGGGGCCCCAGCCCATCCCCGGGGGGGGATGTCGGTGCAGGACTGGGTCTCAGCAAGTGCCCCTCTGTCACACACCTGCTTTTGGCAAGGTGGTGCAGGGTGCGGAGGAACTTCAAGGTCACGTCTAGTGGTTCTGAACGTGAACCCAAGGGATGGAGACAGGAGGAGGGGGGACAGGGGACTGTTTTGCTGCATCGGTGGAGATGGCAGGGTGATGCCAGGATTGGGGTGCTCTCCCAAGGGTGGTTCTGGAACGCTGAGCATTGGGATCACAGCAGTGGGTGTCCCGAATGCAGATTCCCAGGCTCTGCTCAAAGCTGTGAGACCAGAAACTCTGGGGGTGCCCTGTGAATCTGCATTTTGACTGCCTTCCTCCAGCGTTTCCGAAACACAGGTGTTTGGGGAGCGCAACCTCGTCCCCTCGTCACGTGGGCGCCTGGGAAGCTGCCGGGTTGTTTGTGGATGAGCCTCAGAGTGCAATCCAGTTGTCCGTCTGTCCTGAGACACAGGCCCGGGCGCGGAGGTGCAGACGCATTTCACGGCGGAGGGAGGCTCTGGGTCCCCAACCCTTCACAGACTCAGGTGAGAACATAGTCCCTCCCACGTGGGACCCCAGGGGGCCCAGGAAGCCCCTCCTGCTGGCGGGCGGGCGCGCGCATGGACTCGCAGGCCTCTCCGCCAACGCGGGGTTTCGGAACAGAATGAGGACACGGAGGCAAGAGGAGTGAACCGGCGCGAGGAGACCTGCTGGTAGCCGGTAGCAACCACACGGTTATAAATATAACGCAGCTGAAGCCTCGCCAACACGTGACTTCCCTGCTGGCGCCGGGCGTGCGCGCACACGAATCCTGCTTACCGTAGGCCTTTGTGAGGCTCGCAGATAGCATCGCCGCGCCTCTGCCGCGCGCTGATCTGACCTCCAGCAGCAATCGGGTGTGTGACTCCCAAACCGGTACCAGGGGTCCCTCCCCCTTCCTTCTGTGCCATTAAAAAAAGGCTTATTGAGACGTAACTCCCATATCGTGCCATTTGCCCATTTAAAGTGTACCATCCAACAGTTTCAAATACAATCAGAGTTCCTGTGCCGTGGTATCTATTCATGTTATTTTTTTCAGTGTCTCGTGTAAGTTTTGTTCACCTTTCCTTCCCTGGTGCTACCTTGCTGGGTTTATCTTCCCTATCCCCCCATCTTCACAACCACCTGCAGGGAGTTAGACATTTTGAAAGAAAATCTAAATTACAGCAAGAAATTAACCAACGACAATAACAAAAATACCGGAGGCCACGGGCACCTGTACTGAAAACCGCAAGCGTTTCAACCTGGAAGCCTTTTCCTTCCGAGGAATAAGCGGTTTCATTAAGAAAACGCCTCCCAGAAAGGAAATGCAAATGGGAAGGACCGGGTGCCAAAAGATTGCTGAAAGCCACCCTGCCAAGAGCGTATAATAAGTAAAAGGCTGGGAGAAGGTGCTGAAAATTCCACAGTCTCCAAGCAGATCCACGGCAAGCGCCTGCTGCCTCGGGCTTCAGCTTGAACTGAACTGCGGTGACGGTGCTGGTGCTGAATTAGGCGGCATCCGGTCGCCCCACCCCGAGGCCAGACCCCAGTGCTGCGTGGCCACCCCGGCGTGAGCTCTCCGACCGTGCCATGCCCGCGGAGGTCCAGCCCAGGGAGGACACGCAGACAGGAGAGCCTGCAGTCACGGAAGAACACGCAGTTCTTTCTGTCCCGGGCGCGTCCTGAGTGTGGGGAGTGCCCCTGACAGCGGCCGTGGCAGCAGCGTCAGAGGGCGATGGTTACCGCTGGTCGGGGATGTCGGCCGTCTCTAGTTTCTCCTCTATGGTTGTCTCTGCGCCCTGGTGTTCCCACGACGCGGGAGCAGTCGCTGGGCGAGAGCTGTGCCACCGTCCGCTCAGCCTGCGGGACGCCCCTGGGGGGAGGAGACAGGGAGGGGGGCCTGTATCTCCAGCCAGGTGCAGGGCCAGGGCCCCTAGACAGACACCTGCTCTCCTTCCATCACGGTCGCTGACGGTTAGTCATGTTGCCCGGGAGCTGGACGGTGGGTCCGCCTGCCCTTTCCCTGGGTTTCCCTGGGAGTTGCAGAGTCAGGGAGGGAGCGGGGCTGCCTCCCTCCGGGAGCCCTGTCTCCAGTTTTCACTTTGTGTCATTGTTACCATCCTTTGGGGCCTGGAGCAGTACTGACCGCCCTGAGCCAGAGAGCAGGTTCCAGGGGTCCGGCGGCATCCTTCAGCCCCAGGGGGAAAGGTGAGAGGTGGCCTGTGTCCCTGTGTCTCACCCAGGCCGTGGGCACTGCTGCTGGGTGAGTGGTTCAGCCGGGAGATGGCATCTCAGCCCCCAGCGTCCTCCCAGAGGCCTGCTGCCCGGCACAGGTCAAAGACGGGCGGAAGGGAGGGAAACGGGCCAGAGCAAATACCTCATCCGATGACCTCACCCCCTGGAAAACGAGCCAGAGAGGAAGCAGCTCGGAGGAGAGAAGGGTCTCTGGGCTCTCCAAGCTGGAGTTAGGGAGTGGCAGCCCTGACCTTGGCCTTGGGGTCATGGGCGCAGCACTCTCACGAAAGTGTCAACTCTGTCCGCCTCCCCCGGTGCTGAGTGGGCGCCTTCCGCACGGAGATGATCCGCATGGATTTGTCTAATTACACACTGTTCCAGGGTGCTGTTCTTCCTCTCGCTGTTTCCTCCTCATCTCTCCTCCTCTCTTCCCTGAATTCGTTATTCTATCCACGTTTCGTGAGCACCTGCTATATCCCAGAATCTATGCTGTCTAGAGATTCGAGATGAATAGGAACTTAAAGATGCATTAGTCACAGTCCCTCTTGTCTCGGAGGGTCCCACTGAGTGGGAGCCGTGTGTGTGTTGGGGGAAGGAGAGGCAGACGTGTGGTCTTTAAATGTGACGGTGTCACAGGGCCTGTGTTAGGGCAGACACCGGGAATGTTGGGGGAACTTGGGGGGAGGGGTCTGTTACCCATCACAGTGCTGCTCACAGAGGCTTTCATGAAGGGCGACCCCTGAGCTAGGTCTCATTTTTTTAAATCCCCACCCAAGGCTACGGGCATTGATTTGAGAGAGGGAGGGAGAGAGCAACATCGATCGGTTGCCTCCCGTACACGCCCTGACTGGGGATCGAACCTGCAACCTGTTGGTGTAGGGCATGACACTCCAAACCCGTTGAGCCGTCCGGCTAGGGCCTTGAGCTAAGCCGCAAACGTGGTCGGGCGGAACTTCCGAAGCAGACACGGATGTGGAGGTGGCAGGTAGCAGACGCCCAGGTGGCAGCAGAGGGGACAGTGGGGTCTCCGCAGGAACCCGGCCTCGGGAAGGGCAGAGTCAGCATCCAGGTGGGAAAGGCAGGCGGATGGCAGGCCTTGGGGAGCCCAGCCACCACATCTGGACCTAGCCCCCCAGGGGCAGCGGCCCACCCACACGGACACCTCAGTGGAAGAACAAGAGCAGACCGGGTTTCGGCCAAGCGATGCTTCCCCCGGGGGCGGAGGATGGATTGCTGGGGTGGGAGGCAGGTAGAGGCCTTTCCCAGGTAAGGGCTCATGACAGGAGCCCCGGAAGGGACAAACGCGCAGGCCGGCGAGACTGCAGGGCAGCAGGAGGGGATGGCAACAGCGAGCGGGAGAGACACCGCAGGGAGACGCAGGGGCAGAATCCGCACCCCGCCCGGGGCCTGCAGGTGCGCAGGTTAGCGCCGGGGGGCCAGCCAGCCTCCGGGCGGAGCCACTGGGGAAGGAGGCTGGGCGTCCGGGCCCTATCTAGAGACGGTGGGGGGCTTGGAGACGCCCCTTGCGTCTTGGGCGAAGCGCCACGTGCTGACCACGCCGGAGCCGGAGCACTTCTAACGACCAGCCTGGACCGCGAGCGGTGCTGTAGCGCCCGTCTCAGAGCGGTCGGAGCACTCGCGGGCCGTGTGGCCGGGAAAGCCGCTTCCCCCGCTAATCCTCAGTGTTCCAGTCTGCAAAGTGGGGGCGTGGCAAGCCTACTGGGCAGGTGGTTGTGGGGAGATGAGGTAAGGCTGGCGAAGCGTTTAGCGGGGCGTCTGACACGGCAGCGTTCAAGGCTGTCGGCTGTTACTGCTGCTATAATTAGCGCAGGTGAGAGGGCGCCTTCCGCAGTGTCGGGGCCTCACTGCAACCGGCGTCAGGGAGAAAACGTGTTCCTAAAGCCCTGGGTCTTCTTGGGTGGTGTTCACAGCTCTCACTCAACTGAAAATCACACCCCAGACAGACTCCTCGGAGGGAGAGCAGGCTGGCAGCTCTGGGGGTGGGGCTGGGGGCGGGGATTGAGAAAAAAGAGAATTCACGGACACAGACAATAGTTGGTAATTGCAGGGGGCTGGGTGGGTGGAGGTGGAGAAGGGTGTGGAGGGAATAAATAGCGATGGAAAAAATTAAATTTTTTAAAGATTTTATTTATTTATTTTTAGAGAGGGAAGGGAAGGAGAAAGAGAGAGAGAGAGAGAGAAACATCAATGTGCGGTTGCTGGTGGCCATGACCAGCAACCCAGGCATGTAGCCTGACCGGGAATCGAACCTGCGACACTTTGGTTCGCAGCCCGCGCTCAATCCACTGAGCTATGACAGCCAGGGCTAAAAATTAATTTTTTTTGAAAAAGTAGAAGCCACCCCAATCTCCAGTGGCATGTCACCCATTTAGATTCAAGTTCGAAGTCCTTGCCACGGCCCGGAAGCCCCCCATGACCGGGCCCTGGCCCCTCTCCGACTCCCTCTCCCCCTGCCCCTGCCCTCATTTCACCCACAGACGAGCTTTGCCGCCGCTCCCAAAGTGCGCTGGCACGAGCCCACCACGGCCTTGCACTTGCACTTGCTCTTCCTTCCGCCCGGCATGCTCCGTGCCCACATCTTCCTGGTTCTCTTCCTCGCTTCCTTCCAGGTTTGCTTCCGTTGCATTCCTCAAGCGGGGCCTGTCCTGCCCTCCCTAAAACTGCACCTTCCCTCTGTCCCTATTCCCTGAACTTGCATCGTTTGTCCTCACCGGACACTGTCCAACAGGGTGCTCAGACATTATATATACACACACACGCACACATGCACACACATGCATGTATAATTGTTTACATCTTTATGGCCTCTCTTGCACACTATGTGATAGGCTCTGCTCTAGTCAACTTATTGCCGTGCCTACAAGAAGTCTGACACTCCGCAGGCTCCTCCTGGAAACACAGTCCTCTCTCGTTTTCCTGCCCTCCTCCCTGCTTCCTCAGACCTCCTTCTTGGTCGCCTCACTGGGCTTCCCTACCCTCCTCCCTGCCTTCTCAGG